>NC_081411.1:640026095-640742595 GCF_030272615.1 Cryptomeria japonica | reverse complement strand
CTTTGTTCTTTTCTTTCAATACTCCAATCATTTCTTCAGTCTCTTTAGATATACTATTTTTAGATGATGTCTCAATTTGTTCCACTAACTCTTGAGAGTCCTGCAAATCATCAGATAATCTTCTTCTTACTTTTCGAGATTTTTGCATTTGCCTTTGCATGTCTGCAATCACTTGATTAGCATGATCCAGCTCTTCTTGCAGATACACAATCCTCCAAGATTGTTTATAGCCTTCCATTGATAAGATCTTTCTCTTTAGGTAGTTAAACCCTTTTCCAAGATTCTTGCTCCGATACCAATTGTTAGGCCCAATATGGAAAGCTAATATATTGAGAGGGGAGGGGTGAATCAGTACTCCAAAAATTTTCTTGAATAATATCTTTACTGTTATGTATAAACTGAATAGTGCAGTAACATAAAATAAAGCTAAAACAAATAGATAACAATCATACATGATTCACTCCATAACACATATATTTTGGCTACGCAGAAACTCTTGGTTAGAGAGAAAAATTGTGGTGGGGATGGCACCCACAACTTCACTACTGCAATAATAAAGAGTGCTTGGTTAAAGCTACATGTTTAGCTATTTCTGATAGCTTACATTGTTAGGAGTAACAAGATATGTTAGATCTACCTTGCTAAAGGATTTTACAACACTTAATCTAAATGTTGCACCTGGTTAGAGGCTTTACAATTTATAGACTTGATTAGAGTCTTTTACCCTATTGAAGGTTTCTCTTTCAACTTCACAATATTACAATAAAATCATTACAAATATCTGCAACTTTACATTTGAAATGTTATAGCAGATTCTATGTGCTCAGAATAGATTACCTTGCTTATAGCATACCTCGGTAACCCATATAGTAACTCGGTAAACCCTTCTGTTTACTCTATTCTTCGACTGTTCTCTAAAAACCTTCTCGATGACCTCTGTGTCTCTGTAACAATCTTCTTACACACAGGAACACACACTTAACTCATGCTGTATAAATAGATCTCTTAAGATGGTGATCCAATTCATTGCTTCGATCTTACAAACATGATTTATCGAATGAATAACCATGCAAATTATTTCATTGGTTAGATGACCTCAAAATCATACACAATCTTCTAGTGCAATTTCGAATGTGATAATGGTTAGATATGCCTCGATCTTGTAACATGTTTTCATATGCATTTCCAGGTTCAATGAATTTGGTAACATATTTCACTTGGTGTATATCAACTCGGTGTGTCATCTTTGCTACTTGGTAGACATGAAAAGATACTCGATAGACAACTCGGTGTATATTGCGTTCTATGACTGCTTTCTTCTGTAACCGACTAGATTGTGCATACCGATTGAATATTTCGGTAATAGTAACTGACTAGAGTATATAGTATAACTTTGACATAAAACTAATGGCAATCTGATAAGTAGTAACATGAGATGTGTTCTGGATGTTGATGTGTGTTTTTAGTTTGATTGGTTCATTATATGGAAATCCACAAGCAAATTATTTAGGTTGATAGTCGATTATGTTGGTGTTCTTGAGCTTGGATAGAGAGATGATGATGATTCTAGTGATCCAATTTATTGTGGTTGTTGTGGTGCAATTTACATTGCTTGTGAATATATCTAAGATGTATTCTATGTGTATTGGTGGTCAACATTGATTATTGTGCATTTTATTGAATATTTTCTTTGTCCAGTGATGTTATTTGTGTTATGCGACATTCTTGATGTTGTAGCGTGTTACAAATTATCAAATAAAAATTATTGGAGGTGTTGTGTATTTATAGTGTTTGTTGGAGTCTAGACTATCTCTTAGCCAATATTGTTCTGGTCTGCATGCATTGTTCTAGTGTGTGAGGTTATTATTTTGTAATTTGTATTTAGGTTTTAGCTGACCTTGAAATATAGGTTGATGACTTGTATAAATGAATCTAATAATCATTGAGAGATATGATTCTATGTGTGAATATTGTATCAATCATTTAGTAGCAAGGAAGTTCTACGAAATTATGCAAAGAAGTGTGTTCCAGAGAATATTTGATAGTGAGCTTAATCACAATTGTACCTAGGCATATGGAGATTCTATTTTCATAGTTCATGTAATCTGTATTTTTTTGGGAATGATTTTATAAGTCAGTGAGACTTCCTATAAGGTAGTGAGCCTTCCCTAAGGGTTGTATCTCTTCTAGGTTTCTTATTTGAGCAATGACCTGTAGGCAATGTGTCTAAATGCATGTGAATTCCCCGTTGTAATATTTCATTTACTCCTAACAGGGTATTATCTCATTGTGGGTAGTTTCCCACTATGGATTTTCCCTTAAACAGGTTTTCCATGTCAAAAATCTTGGTGTTTTGTGTATTATTGAAGTAGTGATGTATCATGCTTTAACTATTAATTATCATATTTGATTTGTGGTTTAATTTGCAGAAAGGTATTTTGCAAACTTATTAACCCCCCCTCTTATTTTGTTGCATTGTTGCCAACAATTGGTATCAGAGATAGATCCTCCGGAAGAAGCTTGACCATTTGAGGAGATCCTGAATGGCAACCTTTGATTTCAAAAAGGATAGTCTGAGATTTGACGGAATGAACTATACTCTCTGGAAAAGTTGGATGCAATTTTGTTTGAGATGCATTAGAGAAGAGTACTATAAGATTACTAAGAATGTATAGAATGTTCCTCAAAATGGTTCCACTACTCCAGATGAAATAAACAAAGAAGAATTCAATATTAGAGCCAAGGAAGCATTCTTTAGTGCCTTCTTAGATTCTGAGGTGACGAATGTGATGGACTTAGATGTTGCTCATAAGATCTAGATAAAATTGGAGACCTTGCATGAAGGTGATAGTCATGTGAAGATTGCTAAGTTGCACATCTTGAAGGGAAAATATGAGAACTTGAAGATGAGTGAAGATGATTTAACATTACTTCTTTCATGTAGAAAGTGAATGAGCTTGTGTGTGGAATCAGATGTGCTAGTGGAGTATTCAAAGAATATG
This sequence comes from Cryptomeria japonica, assembly GCF_030272615.1. NCBI lineage: Eukaryota > Viridiplantae > Streptophyta > Pinopsida > Cupressales > Cupressaceae > Cryptomeria > Cryptomeria japonica. Next base: position 640,739,593 of record NC_081411.1, on the reverse strand, counting down.
AGATTGTTGCTAAAGTGTTAAGATCCTTTCTACCTACTTAAAAACATAAAGTTTCTGCTATTGATGAGATCTAGACTGTGACAAATGTGACGAGAGACACGCTAATTGGTAAACTTGCTTCTTTTGAGTTGAGTGAGTTTGGAGACTCTCTTCCTAGGATTGAATCTGCATTCAGAGCTACTGTTTCTAGGAAGCAGAGATATGAACTGCGAGAAAGTTCTACAAGAGTATCCAAATATGAGAAAGAGATGAAAGAGATGGAAGATGAAGAAAGAAATATTGAAGCACTTATTGCCAAAATATTGAAGCACTTATTGCCAAATATGAGAAAGAGATGAAAGAGATGGAAGATGAAGAAAGAAATATTGAAGCACTTATTGCCAAAATATTGCCAAAAGGTGTCGGTAAGTATGAAGGAAAGTTACCTGTTAAATTCTTTTCTTGTAATAAGATAGAACATTTTTGCATCAAGGTGTCTGGAAAGACAAAAATCCTATGAAGCCATTACTATCAAGGAAGATGATCATGTAGCTATAGATTCTACAAGATGTAATAATGAGGAGAAAGCTTTAGCTGCTAAAGTTGAGGAGAGAGATGAATTGGTGATTGATAGTGGTTTCTCTCATCATATGATAGGTAATAAAGAGTAAATTTGTAAACATTGAAAAGTATGATGGTGGTATATTAAGATTTATTGATAATAAAGCTTGTGTAATCTGTGGCAGAGGTTCTATTTCTCTTGATGGTAAGAACAATAATGATGATGTATTGTATGTTGAAGGTTTAAATCATAATATTTTGAGTGTTAGTCAGATGGTTGATAAGGGATATAACTTGCAATTCAAGAATGGAAAATGTGAGATCTTGAGTAGCTCCAGAACTGAGATTGGATCAAGGACAAAGACTAAAGGTAATATCTTTCACTTGAATTATGGTGGTAAAATTTGTTTGATCACTCAAATTGATAAAAGTTGGTTATGGCATAGAAAAATGTGTCATGTAAATTTTGATTGAATGCTTATGATAAGTTCTACTCAAGCAATGAGAGATCTACCGAAGTTAATAAAGTCTTCTAATCTAATGTGTAAGGAATGTCAATTAGGGAAGAAGACAATAGTTACTTATAAGAGAAAGCAGTATAATTCTAATGGACTATTGGATCTCGTGTATACTGATCTATGTGGTCCTTCTAGAGTGAGAAGCTTGCAGGGTGACAGGTATTTCATGTTTCTAATTGATGATTACTCAAGAATGATGTGGGTTACCTTCTTAAGGGATAACTTTGAAGCATTGGAGAAGTTCAATATTTTCAAAGATAAAGTTGAAACTAAGACTGGATTGAAGATGAAGTGTTTGAGATCTGACAAAGGTGGAGAATTCACTTCCACTGAGTTTAATGTATATTGTGAAGAGCATGGAATTAAGTAGAGAATTCATTTTCAGTGAGTTTAATGTATATTGTGTTTTGGAAAGAAGTTGTGAGTATTGCAGTATACACTCATAACTGGGTAAATGTCAAAGGTGATACTGGTAAGAGTCCTTATGAGTTATGGTTTGGTCACGCCCCTTTTGTTAGATATTTAAAAAAAATTGGTAATAAATGCTATATCAAAAGAGATGAAGATCTTGGAAAGTTTGATGCTAGATGTGATGAAGGAATCTTTCTTGGTTATTCTACTAGAAGTAAGGCCTACATGTGTTATAATAAAAGAATGAGGAAGATTGTTGGAAATGCTTATGTAAAGGTTCATGAAGGCGATATAAGATTGATCAAATATTGCAGATATGATTTTGATGATCAGGATGCCAGTTTAGATAAACGAAAGCAAGTGCAGACCCAATGCCAAGTTTAGATTTCTCTAGAAAAGCCTAAGAATGAAGGTGTAGATGCTGATGTACAATAAAGAGTTCAAGATCCTGGATTTCAAGAAAATCCTAAAACTCCTAGATATGCAAGGTTGAATCATTCAAAAAATTAATTATTGGTGATAAGAATAAAGGTGTGATGACTAGGAGAATATTTGCAGAAGAAATTTGTTTGATTTCTAAGATTGAGCCTAAAAATGTTGATGAAGCATGTAAAGATGAAAATTGGATTAAAGTTATGAAAGAAGAATTGAATGAATTGAGAAAAATGATACATGGATTCTTGTTCCTAAACCTAAGGATAACAGTGTCATTGGAAATAAATGGGTATTCTAAAATAAGCTAAATGAATAGGGTGATGTTCAAAATAAAGCTTGACTTGTTTGTAAATGTTATTTACAGATTGAAGAAATTGACTGTAAGGAGACTTTTGCTCTGGTAGCTAGAATTGAAGTTGTTAGACTATTTATTGCATATGTTGCTCATAAAGATTTCAAGGTTTATCATATGGATGTCAAATCAGTCAGCCTTTCTTAATGGTGAGTTGGAAGAAGAACTCTACATTGACCAACCAGATGGATTTTAGTTGACAGGTGAAAAGGACATGGTTTACTAGTTGAAGAAAGCATTGTATGGATTGAAGAAAGCCCCTAGAGCCTAGTCTGCTAGATTGGATAAGTATCTGATGAATCTTGGATTTGATAAAGGTACTACTGACAATACTTTTTATTTCAAGCTTAATGAGAATAACATTTTCATTATTTAAGTTTTTGTTGATGACATTATCTCTGGAGGAAATGATTGCCTATGTAAGAAATTTGCTGAAGAGATGTATATTGAGTTTAAAATGTTGATGATTGGTGAAATAAAATTCTTTCAAGGATTGCAAATTAATTATTTTAATAAAGGAATTATAATATCTTAGTTTAAGTATGTATAGGAATTGTTGAAGAAATTTGGTTTTGAGGACTCTAAACCAGTTGGTACACCTATGGTGATTAGATGTAAGCTAACAAAGGATGATGATTCACTGAAAGCTAATCAGACTAGATATAGATATATGATTATTGGTTTGTTGTATTTGACTCAAACTAGAGCTGATATAATGAGTGATGTGTGTCATGTTGCTAGATTTCTAGCTGATCCTAAGGAATCTCATGTTATTGCTATAAAAAGGATATTTAGATATTTGAAAGGGATAATTGATTTTGGTTTGTGGTTTCCTAAGAATGGTGATTTCACTTTGAGTGCTTTTAAAGATGATGATTAGGTAGGTGATATTGATGACCAGAAGACTACTATTGGTGGTGCATTTTTTTGGGGTAAGAAGTTGGTCTCTTGGGAAAGTAAGAAGAAGAATGCTATCTCTTTATCTACTGTGGAGGCTAAATAAATTGCCACTGCTAGCAATTGTACTTAGGTAATTTGGATGAAGGAAATGTTGAAAGATATAGGAGTTATTTATGATGAGCCTATTGTTATATACTATGAGAATTCAAGTGCTATCAATGTTTCAAAGAATCTAGCGTTGCATTCTAAAATAAAGTATATATCAATCAAATTTCATTTCTTGAGAGAGAAGGTGAATGAGAAAGAAGTCATACTAGCTCATATATATCTACAAAAGAATAGAATGCAGATATCTTTATAAAGCCTTTTCCTAAAGATACTTTTAAGTATCTCAGAGATAAGTTAGGGGTAATTTCCTCTCCTAATGAGAACTAAGATGCATGGATTTGTATCAGTATGATGAACTTCATAGAGATATCTTGATATCCAGATTGATGAGTGAGACTATTACTCAAAGGAAGTAGTCAATGTTGGTTTAGACGTATAGATTTGTGTGTAGAGAAAAATGATTCTTGAGCCTTCCTCATTGATGCCAAAGGGGGAGAGAAGCATGTGAAAAAATATACTAGAGAGGAGATCATTTTGAGATTTGTGATTTGAGTTGTTTGTCTCAGGGAGAGCTGATCCTTGTGGTTTTGAGGGAGATTGTTGAGAGTTAATTTGTTTCTTTGCATTGATTGTTTTTGACATTCATATGTTGCCACCAATGCCAAAGGGGGAGATTGTTCAATATTTCTGAAAAGTTTGCTAGAATGATGTGTTGTCATTGATGTCAACATATTATTTTGTGTACTCTAGTATGAGTTTATTTATCATGTGTATTGTAGATGAGATGATGTTGTTGGGAACCAAGAAGGACAACTGAGAGGGGGGGTTGAATCATTTGTGAACCAGTTGTCAATAAATTATAGATCAAATGCAAATTATTCCAACTTAAACTTAATATCGGTAAACCAAACTTAAATGCCGATAAAATAGATTAACAATTATACCAGTACTGGTGTAACTTAATGCATGAAACATAAACAGAAACAACATCCACAACACATGACACAAATATTTTGACGTGGAAACCCTGTAAGGGGAAAAACCATGGTGGGAAACCTTACCCACAATCAGATGATACTACTGCAGATAGTAAGTGTATACAAATGGGGTCTGTACATGTAGAAATGACAACCTCCTAGACCTCACTACTCAATCACAAAATAGGAGTCACACTAACTACAATTGGATGGTTAAATCCAATGATAATGTACTGCTCAAAATAGCATCTACAATGTCGGATTTAGTACCGATTTAAGCTCTGAACATTAGTGTCAAATACCTTCATAACCTTCCTTCAACCTTCAAATAATGTCTGTGTGATTCGCACAAGGATCTGCTTATTTTTGCTCTTAAATATTCGAACACACTCATCATGATCCTATATTCTGATCTTCAATAAGATCCTATAATCATATATAGAAAACCTAAGACCAAATGTATAGGTCGGTTCACTAAAGATATTATAATTAAATCAATTACAAATAAGTCTTGAAGTGATACAATATGTCAGCTTGATACAATATCCAATCAATAAACCATCTCCATAATGTGTCATGCTGATCTGGAATAGATATCATGTATCGGTCCATAACCTAGACCTATCTGTCGGTAAAGGCAAATCTATCATCAAGATTAGACCAATAAGCATAACACCAAATCCAAACATCTAATCCATGTCTTCAACATAATCAAATGATCTATAGATGATAACAAGTCATCATTGTTGTCGGTGAACAATATAACCTGTTGGTGAACACATACCGGTCACTGTGCATAACTCACTAACCATACCGGTGACCATAATGTAGACCTCAAAAAAGACATGTGTTGACATCAATGACAAAACCAATGCAACACATGACGAATTCATCCATAATACCAACAATCTCCCAAAGATAGATCAATACAAAGTTCTATAATAGAAACAAAAACCAAAACCAAAAATACATATATCCAAAGAGTATATATCTCCCTTTAAGGTATAATGTTTTTCCATATATATCTCTCCCCCTTTGACATCAACTACCAAAGCAGTTAAGAATTCAAAACATAACGTTCAGCTAACTACTCCCTCTGAGAAGTAGCTCTCCTTCATCGAAGCCGAAAAAAGATTTTTCTGTTAGTCCCTGTCGGTTTGATGCCAATCTTCAACATCTAAGTCTCTGTTGGTGGAGAAATTACCCCAAGATGCTCTCTAAGATATTCAAATGTTTCCTTAGGCAAAGGCTTTGTAAAGATATCTACAATTTTCTCTTTAGTATTCACATAAACCAATCTCACTTCATTTGCTCCAACATTCTCTTTCAAAAAATTTTACTTAATAGAAACATGCTTTGTCTTAGAGTGAAATACCAGATTCTTTGATATATCAATTGTTGCTAAATTATTACAATAGATAATTATTGGTTCTTTGCATTTTACCTTTATATCCTTCAACATTTACTTGATCCATAATACTTGAGTACAATTAGATGTTGTTGCAACATATTCTGATTCTATTGTAGATAATGATGTACAAGTCTGCTTCTTGCTTATCCATGAAATCAATCTTCTGCCAAGAAAGAATGCACTGTCAGTGGTACTCTTTATGTCATCTACATCTCCTACCTAATTTTCATTGGCATATGCACATAAATCAAAATTTTCATCTTTAGGATACCATAAACCAATATTTTTTGTGCCTTGTAGGTACCGAAAAATCCTTTTAACTGCTGATTCATGACTTTCTTTAGGATTGCTTTGAAATCTAGATACAATAAATATTGCATTCATGATATCAGGCCTAGTTTGTGTCAAATGCAGTAAACCTCCAATCATAGATTTGTATCTTGTCGGATTAATAGGAGCCGAATCATCCTTCAATGTCAATTTATCAGTTGTAGACATAGGAGTACTTACCGGTTTGGAATTTTCCATACCAAATTTCTTCAAGAGTTCCTTCAAGTACTTTTTTTGACATATGAATATACCTTTATCTATTTGTGAAATCTGCAAACATAGAAAATGTTTTATCTCTCCAATCATAGACATTTCAAATTCTTTTTGCATCTGGTTAGCAAAGTCTTTACATAATCCATCTTCACCTCAAAAAATGATATCATCCACAAAAACTTCAATAACCAAAATATCATCATTGGTAATTTTGTAATACAAATTGTTGTCAGCATTACCTTTTGTGTAACCAACCTTCAAAAGATATTTATCCAGTCTAGCATACCAAGCTCTGGGAGCTTGCTTCAAACTATATAAATTTTTCCTTAACCTGCAAACCATATCCTTATTATCTGTCAACAGAAAATCCATCAGGTTTTTCAATGTAAACTTCCTCCTCAATATCTCCATTAAAAATGCACATTTTACATCCATCTGATAAACTTTATAGTTCTTATGAGCTGCAAATGCAAGAAATAGTCTAACTGCCTCAATTATGGCTATCGGTGCAAAGGTTTCATTATAATCAATTCCTTCTTTTTGTGAATAACCTTTACAAACTAATATTGCTTTGCTCCTGATTACTTCACTATTCTCATTAAGTTTATTTCTATACACCCATTTAGTTCCAATTACATTTTTATCTTTAGGTTGGGGAACTAATGTCCAAGTATTTTTCTTTTCAATTTGTTCTAATTCATCTTCCATTGCTTTTATCCAATGTTCATCCTAACATGCTTCAATAACAGATGCTCATTCAACTTGAGAAATTAAACATACCTCTTCATTTGCCAATCTTCCTCTAGTCATAACACCTTGATTTGTGTTTCCAATTATCTGATTCTCTGAATGATTCAATCTTACATACTTGGGTTTGTTCTGATTTCTACTTACATGTTGTTCTTCAGTCACAGTTGAGTTTTCTGATGATGCCGGTGTGATTGGATCTTAACTCTGTACCGGTGCAATCTATGTCGGTTCATTTATAATCATTTCAACTGCCAGTTCTACAGATCTTGAATCTCCTCTAAAATGTTCATCTATCTTCACATTAGTACTCTCAATGATTTTCTGTAATCTTTTATTATAACATCTATATGCCTTGCTTTTAGATGAATAACCAAGAAATATTCCTTCATCACTTCTAGGATCAAATTTGCCAATATACTCATCTCTTCTAATATAACATTTGCTTCCAAATATTCTGAAATACTTAAGAGTATGAATATGACCAAACCATAGTTCATACGGGGTCTTACCAGTTTCACTTTTGATGTGAACTTTGTTGAAAGTATAAACCATTGTATTCACTGCTTCTCTCCAGTACACATAAGGTAGATTTTCTTCCATTAACATGGTTCTTGCTACATCCAGAATAGTTATGTTCTTCCTTTCCACAACTCCATTCTGCTGGGGTGTTCGGGGTGCTAATAGTTGTCTTTTGATTCCTTTCACTTCACATAATGTATTAAATTCTCTAGATGTAAATTCTCCTCCTTGATCTGATCTCAATCATTTGATTTTCTTGTTGGTTTCATTCTCTACCATTGCCTTGTATATCTTGAATCTTTCAAAAGCTTCTGATTTCTCCCTGAGAAAAGTAACCCAACACATTCTAGAATAATCATCAATTATTAGCATAAAGTATCTATCTCCTTGTAGACTTCTTTTTCTTGTTGGACCACATAAATCAGTATAATTAAATCAAGAATATTATTGGATTTCTCAGTAGTGCTTTTAAATGTTGTTCTAACTTGCTTTCCCATTTGACATTCCTTACATACCGGATTATGAGGTTTCACAATCTTAGGTAAATCCCTTACTACCTTAGTTGAACTGATCTTTACAATGCAATCAAAATTTACATGACAGAGTCTTTTATTCCATAACCAACTTTCATCAATGTGTGCAATCAAACATGTTCTATCACTAGTATTCAAGTGAAAGATATTACCTTTAGTCTGATTACCGGTTGCAATCTCCAATCCAGTTCCATTTATGATTTTGCATTTCCCATTCTTGAATTGTAATTGAAATCCTTTCTCAACTAACTGACCAACACTCAAAATATTATGCTTTAAACCTTCTACATAATAAATATTATTAGTATTATGCTTACCATCCAAAGATATAGTGCCTCTTCCTTTGAATAAACAAGCTTTATCATCTCCAAACCTTACTAGACCTCCATTAATTTCTTGAAATGATAATAATTTTCTTTTATCACCAGTCATTTGATGCAAGCATCCACTATCTATAATCCATTCATCATTTTCTTCAATTTTTGCTCCTAGTGCCTGCTCTACCGATTTGACAATAGGTGACGATTGATCTTCTTTTATTGCAACAAAAGCCCATCTGTTATCTACTGGATCTTCATCTAAATCATCTATAACACCTTCATCTACATAGTAACATGACTTATCTCTATTTTTCTTAAATTTGTATCTCTGATATTCAGGGTTAGGCTTATATGATCTTTTTGCTTCCTCCCTTAGTCTTGCATGTCTATCATGACACCTAGAAGCCATATGACCAACTTTATTGCAATTAAAACATTTTAAAGGTTCTTTACCTTCATACTTACTTCCTTCTAGACCTTTAGGCATCTTCCTTGCAAATAGTGCTTCAAGTTCTTCCAACCAAAGTATCTCTAGAAAATGAAGTATTAGGCATTGTTCTCAACTGATTAATAGTAGTCACTTTCATTTTGTAAGCCAGTGGCAAAGCTCTTAACACTTTAGACACAATTTCATCTTCACTTAAGGGTCCTCCACAACATTATATTCCTAAAAAAAATTCATTAACTCTTTCCGTAAATGTAGAAATTCTTTCATCTTCTTCTATTTTTAAATTTTCATACCTAACCCGATAACATTCCATTTTTTCAATTTTGACAGTTGTATCTCTTTCATTTAGTGTTTCTAGCTTATCCCAAATACCTTTAGTAGTAGATTGGTCTGATAATCCCATGATTTACTGATCTGATAATATGCTCAGAGGTGCTTCTCTTGCTTTGCAATCATTGTCCAAGTCCTTAGCCAATGTTGGTGGATGAGGCTGATTCAGAGTAGGACCAACATAGCCATTCTTTATAACATCCAATATATCTCTTCCAATGCAGTTCAGATGTGTTTCCATTCTAATCTTTCATATGCCATAGTTAGTTCCATCAAGCTTCAGATTTTCCTTCCTAAAAATATTTGTTTCCATAGGATCTCCTCAAGCTCTTAGGCTTCTGCAAAAAGAGGAATTATCTTTGATACCAATTGTTAGGAACCAGGAAGGACAAATGAGAGGGGGGGGGGGGGAATCAGTTGTGAACTAGTTGTCAATAAATTATAGATAAAATGCAAATTATTCCAACTTAAACTTAATGTCGGTAAAACAGATTAATAGTTATAGCAGTACCGATGTAACTTATTTCATGAAACATAAAGAGAAACAACATCCACAACACATGACACAAAGATTTTGACATGGAAACCCAGTAAGGGGAAAAACCACAGTGGGAAACCTTACCCACAATTAGATGATACTACTGCAGATAGTAAGTGTATACAAATAGAGTTTGCACATGCAAAAAGGCCAACCACCTAGACCTCACTGCTCAATCACAAAATAGGGGTCACACTGACTACAATTGGATGGTTAAATCCAATGATAATGTACTGCTCGAAATAGCATCTGCAATGTTGGATTCAATACAAGTTTAAGCTCTGAACATTATTGTCAAACACCTTCATAACCTTCCTTCAACCTTCAAATAATGTTTGCATGATTCGCACAAGGATCTGCTTATTTTTTCTCTTCAATATTCTAACACACTCATCATGATCCTATATTCCAATCTTCAATAAGATCTTACAATCATATATACAAAACCTAAGACCAAATGTATAGGTCGGCTCATGAAAGATATTACAATTAAATCAAATATAAATAAGTCTTGATGTGATACAATATGTCAGATCAATACAATATCCAATCAATAAACCATCTCCATAACGTGTCATGTTGATCTGGAATAGATATCATGTACTGGTCCATAACCTAGACCTATCTGCCGGTAAAGGCAAATCTATCAACCCGATTAGACCAATAAGAATAACAACAAATCCAAACATCCAATCCATGTCTTCGACATAATCAAATGATCTCGAGATGATAACAATTCATCATCACTGCCGGTGAACAATATAACTTGTTGGTGAACATATATCGGTGATTGTGCATAAGTCACTAACCATACCAGTGAACATAATGTAGACCTCGAAGAAGACAAGTGTTGACATCAATGACAAAACCAATGCAACACATGACAAAGTCATCCATAATACCAACAGATGCAAATTAAAGGGTTTTTGGTTTATTGTTTGTAGATGGTTCATTCACATTTGCAGAGGTTCGCATGATGTTTTGATTGAGTTATGAGATCTAGTATTGAGGATGATATTTAGCTTATTTATATTATTCAGTATTCTAGTTTGTGCTCTATTTTTCTCTGGAATTGCTATATCTTTAGTTGCAGATGTATGGGATGTGTTTTGGACATTGATGTGTGTTCTTAGTTTGATTGGTTCATGATTTGGAAATCCACAAGCGAATCTTTCAGGTTGACAGTTGATTATGTTGGTGTTATTGAGATCTAGTAGAGAGATGATGATTCTAGTGATCCAAGTTATTGCGGTTGTTGTGGTGCAATTCATGTTGCTTGTGAATATCTCTAGATCATGTTCTATGCGTATTGGTGGTCTGCATTGATTATTGTGCACGCTATTGAATATTTTCTTTGTCCAATGATGTTCTTTGTGTTATGCAACATTATTGATGTTGTAGCATGTTATGGATGATCAAGGCATAATTATTGGAGGTGTTGAGTATTTGCAGTAGTTGTTTGGATCCAAATTATGTCTTAGTCGACATTGTTTTGGTTAGAATGCATTGTTGTAGCATGTGAGGTTATTATTTTGTAATTTGTATTCAAGGTTTATCCGACCTTGAAATATAGGTTGATGAATTTGTATAAATAAATGCAATATTAATTGAGAGATATGATGGTATGTGTGAATATTGTATCAATCATTCAGTAGCAGGGAAGTGCAAAATTATACAGAGAAGTATGTTGCAAAGAAGATTTGATAGTGATCTTAACTGGAACTATACCTAGGCATATGGAGCTGTTATTTTCATAGTTTGTGCAATCCAAATTGTTTTCTAAATGCTTTTGTATGTTAGTGAGACTTCATGTAAGGTAGTGAGCCTTCCCTAAGCATTGTAGTCTTTTGGGTTTCTTATTTGAGCAATGAGCTCTAGGTAGTGTGCTTGAATGCATGTACATTCCCCATTGTAATAATTCATTTACTCCTAACAAGGTATTATCTAATTGTGGGTAGGTTTCCACCATGGTTTTTCCCTTCACCCAAGTTTTCCACATCAAAAATCTTGGTTTTTTTTGTGTTATTGATGTGGTGTTGTCTCATGCTTTAATTGTTAATTATCATATCTAATTTATGGTTTAAGTTGCAGAAAGTTTTTGTGCAAATTGATTCAACCCCCCTCTTAGTTTGTTGCATTGTTGCCAACATAAAAGACTCAGAGATATTGGTAGGATATGAATCTAATGAGTTTGGTGAGAGGAAAAAGAAAGAGGAAACCATAAGAGAAGAGAAGAATGGTCAAGATTCTCTAGCATCTACATCCAAAACCCTAAGATATGTTTAGAAGAATCATTCAAAAGATGAGATTATTGGAGATAAAAGTAAACATTTCATCACAAGAAGAAAAGTATCTCAAGAACAAGTTTTGTTGTGTTTACTATCTGAAATTGTACGAGAGACAGTACAAGAAGCTTGTAGCAACCTGAATTGGATAAAGGCAATGAAGGAAGAGTTGGATTAGATTGAGAAAATTCAGACATGGGAATTAGTTAATATATCAGAAGACAAGAATGTGATTGGAACTAAGTGGGTATTCTAGAACAAACTGGATGTGGATGTAAATGTTATAAGAAACAAAGGAATTTTGGTCTGCAAAGGTTATACTTAGATTGAAGGCATTGATTTTGATGAAATTTACACCTTGATTTATCGAATGGAGGCAATCGGGATGTTCTTGGCATTTTCAGCATTTAAGGATTTAAAGGTTTATCAGATGAATGTGAAATCAACATTCTTGAATGAAGAATTGAAAGAAGAAAGTTTTAGGTTGAAAGATGATCCAAACATTGTTTGTAGATTGAAGAAGGCTCTATATGGACTAAAAAAATCCCCTACAACTTGGTATGGGAGGGAAGACAAGAACCTAGTTGATCAAGGATTTTAGAAAGGTTCGACTAATAGCAATTTATATTTCAAGAGCAATTCAGGTAAAATCCTAATAGTTGTAGTATATGTTGATGCTATAATCTTTGGAGAAAATGAAGGTATGTGTGGAAGATTTTCTAATGAGATGTAGAATTAATTTGAGATGTCCATGATTGGTGAGCTAAATTTCTTCCTTGATTTCAAAGTTAATTAGAATGGTAAAGGACTTTTTATTTTCTAGTCTAAGTATATTAAAGAGTTGTCAAAGAAGTTTGGGTTGCAAAGTTCCAAACCACTGTGTACACCTATGACCACCAGATGCAAGTTAACCAAAGATGATAAATATCCTAAGGTAGATGTAATTTAGTACAATTCAATTATTAGAGGACTGCTATATTTGACTCCTACCACACCAGATATCATGTATGCAGTATGTTTGGCAACAAGATTTCAGCAAGAACCAAAGGAATCACATGTTGTGGTAGCATAAATTATTTTCAGATATCTAAAATGAATGGAAGAATTTGGTTTATAGTATCCCAAGAACTCAAATTTTACTCTGACAAATTATATAGATGCAGACTAGGCCAGAAGTGTTGATGATATGAAAAGTACAAGTGGAGGAGAATTATTTCTTGGCTCCTAGTTGGTTGCTTGGTTGAGTAATAAGAAAGACCCTTTCTCTATCTATAGATGAAGCAAAATACATTGCAACATCTCCATGTTGCACACAAATTCTATGGATGAAGTAGAGTCTGAAGGATATTGGTTTAAATTTTGATGACCTTATCTCAATCATGTGTGATAATACGAGTGCAATAAATATTTCAAATAATCTGGTACAAAATTCAAGAAAAAAGCACATATCCATTCGATTCCATTTCTTCAAGGAAAATGTGTTGGATACTAAAGTAAGACTTGAATATGTACCTACAAAGGAACTGATTGTAGATATCTTTAGTAAGGCATTGTGTAAAGATACTTTTGAGTATCTCTAACAAGATTGAGGGGTATTACCCCTTTCTAGTTTGAACTAATGTGAATTTGAATGTGCATTGGTCTAGTAAGAATCTTGCATATTCATTTTCTGGATTGTTTCTTGAGTGCTTATTCTTAGGGGGAGCAGTAGTGAGTTTCACAGGAGGAGTTTTGCCCACCTCTATCATTGTTGTCAAAGGGGGAGAGAGTATGATGTTCGTTATATACTTATCATCTTGATGGATATTTCCATCAATGGTAAAGGGGGATATACTTAGCATTATGTTGTATGTTGTCATTGATGTCAAATCCTGTGGTTCGGTTAGGTCTGGATGTGATATATTGAGTAGTAGTAGAAGATAGGTATGCATGTGATGTTAATGGTCATTTGGTGATTTCCTCAAAGTTTTAGCTTCTTGGAAGATGTGTTGTTGATGTTTCTCAGTGCTATTTTGGGTCTGACTTGATCTGAAAGTCAAGGTATTGATTTGGATGTCGTGGTTGTATAACATGCATTTTGTTTTGGGTTCAACATTGGTGATGTATGTAATGTGTTGATGCTTTTGATGAAGAGAATTGTAATGTGGTCTAGTTCTCATTTATTCCCACCACTATAATGTTTAGTATTGACCTATTTTAGATCTTTGTCGTGGTTGACTTGGAAGATTATGTTTTTCTAAAGATAGTATATTTATGTGTATGATCTAGATGAGTTGGTGTGACATTTTTGTGAAAAGCTAATTACGTAGAAGATATGAGAGTTTGAAAGAATCCATTTTTTGTTGTGAAGTGTGTTGTGGATAGTTATCAGAAGTAGTTCTAGCAGTGTAGAGTGTGTTTCTGTGGTGGATTTTATTTGCTTTCTTTCTTCGACAATGAGCCTTTTAGGGTAGTGTGCCCTCTAGTAGTGAGCCTTTCTGGCCAGCGAACCCTCCTTTAGTGAGGATTTTGGTATTGAGCCATCCTTTGTAAAAATAACCTTAACCATTGTCACCTTAATCATTGTTTTCATATTGAGAATTAGCATTCTTCATGGTTTTTCCCTTGTTGAGTTTTCTACATAAATCCTTGTGTTCGTTGTGTTTGAGTTATTTTGTGTATATGATTTCATGTTATATTTTTCTTGATTAACTTTGCTAATTATTTTGGATATGTGAATAAATTTTAAATAAGATTTTAATTTGTAACTGATCCACCCCTCCTCTCAGTTTCCCGAATATTCAACACTTGGATCTTACTTTTTAGGTAATAACACTTTGTAGTGTCATGATCGGGTTGACAATGATATTGGCAAAAAACTTTGGCATCATAATGAGGTGGAAATGGTTTGATGGGAGGATGTTTTAACACATCTTTTTGTATCAATTGTGTCATAGTGCTTTGCAAAGATTCTTGAAGAGGAGTAAATTATTTTATAAAATACTTGGATAAAGGAGGCATACCTATTGTCACAACTTCTACCTGGGTATTTTTGTTGTCATTGAACTTTATGTATCCTTTATTTAGTTTAAAATTCACAAAAGGTTGTTAAGCACTTTCATTCTTATCAACCAAATCCATTGGAGAAAATTATTCAAATTGGCTCACTTGAAGCTGATAGTTATGATGTATTGCACACACATATGTAAAAGAAGTAAACTTAGAAATGAGAAGCTTATCCCTAATATATTTTTGCAAATTAGAAATGAAAATTATTTAAACATCTTGACAAGGCATAGGATAAAAAAATTGAGAATATAAATGCTTATATCTACCAATAAAATCAATCACTTTTTCTTTAACAACTTGCTTACAATGCATTAAATCAGTCAATGTAATCTTAGGACAAATATTATTGTGAAATTGTTGAATGAAAGAATTAATCAATTGTTGAAATGATGTAATATAATAAGGAGGTAAAGAACAATACCATTGCAAATCTTTATCTCTAAATGTTCTAGTAAACAAATTACCCAAAAGTCTTTGATCATAGGCAAAATCACTACACAAAGTTTGAAATGTTTTCACATGAGTCATAGGATCACCTTTTCCATTCTAAAACTCAAATTGAGGTACTTATATATGTTTAAGGGGGATTGCGCAAACAATATCATTAGATAAAAAGCTCACTACATCAAAGATATGCACATTATACTTTGATTGGTTCATGGAAGATATTTGTTGTTGCAAGGATGATACAATTTGAGCTAGGCTATTTATGGTTGCTTTAGTGGATGGGTTGAAATTGGACATGTTTAATTGAGATGGAGTAACATTGTTAAATGAAAGTTGCGAATCAGGAGATGTGACACTATGTTAGGAAGGTATGGGAGATGATTGGGTAACAAATGGAATATTCATGAAAGGAGGTATGAAAGAGTTTTGATTGTTAATATTTCCCCCTTGACTAACATGTGTAGGAATAATATTTTGTGTTGAAGTAGCCATGATGTTGGATGTGAAAATGATTGATTATCCAATTAATTAAGCAATTTAATCAATCATTGTTAGATCATATAACATAACATTTATAAAATTAGATCTTAAAATTAAATTCAATATCTATGCAACCATCATGGTAACTTTTAGAATTATAAATTGGGGTTTCTGTAACTTCAACTACTAGATTTATCTAATTGAATATCTAGGAGAGAAAATTTCAATTTTAAATTAAATAAATAATCATATCTTAAATGATGAATCCAAATTAGACAACCCACAAGCTTAATTCTAGAATTAAAACTTAGGGTTTTTGGTGAATTTAACCCCTAAATTTTTAAAATCACATGCAATTTTAAACTTGCAAATGTAAATTTAAATTTGAAATTACATACACTCAAATCTAAGAACATAAATCAAAATTATAGGTGTAAGGCATCAGGTTCACCAAAATATAACAATGGAAAATTAGAGTTTCCACCATAGAAGGAAGAAACCACTAATTTTATGACTTAATGACAATCACATTCAAAAGAGGGTTCCAATCCAATAGATCTAGTCATGAACCAACAAGGATTAGAATTGAGAATTCTTATTGGATTGGGGTTTTTTTTGTAAGTTGAATTGCTAAAATTTGGCTAAAAGTATTGGAAATTGAAGTAGAAATGCATAAATAGTAAGCTCCAATTGTAGGATTGAGCCATGAAATTGTATTTGAGCAATGTAAGTTTGTTCGGCCCTATTCCCCAAAAGAGATCCTAAAGTTCTAGGACTATGGTGGTGGTCGCCCTAGTCCTCTGATCTTTTTGCACTCCAATGGGGGATCAGTTCATCATTGTAAATAATGCTTATTCTAAAGATAGCAACTTTGTACCTATTTCACACACATAGAAAGAAAGGGAAATAGGTTGGGAATAGGGGTGTTCCTAAGTCAAACCCAAGTTTTGGAATTAACCATGAAATAGAAATGAAAGATAATTGAATTGTAGTAATGGAAATGTTCTCCTTTTGAGGGAGATGTTCAATAATGACTGAAAACACAAATGATATACCTATTGTAGACACCTAAAAATGGTCAACGCTTGCGGAATCATACTTTAACATTTACGCATTGCCTTATTTTAGGGTTTTTGCATCGCATTAACATTTCTCCTATGATTCGCACTTGGTCTTTATCATTTGTGAGCATCGAGTCATTCTTCTACATTCTTCAATCATCTCGCTCTTAAATTTGGTCTTGTCGACAACACTATCCAGTCATGATTTTGATCAATTTTATCCTATCACATCAATGTGCGTGCTCATTTGTCATCATTTTGGACATCGTCAATCCTAATTAGGGTTTTGTCCTCTTATCAATCTTATCATCTGGCGATCAATTTGTCATCAATCCTTATCATTTTCAATCTTGTCGTTTTGCGATTGATTTGTCATCGATCATTGTTATGTTTGATCTTATCATTTTGCGATCAATTTGTCATTTTCAATCTTGTCGTCTTGCAATCTATTTTGTCATCGATTCTTGTCCTCTTGTCAATCTTGTCATTTTGCGATCGATTTGTCATCGATCGTTGTTTGTCTCAATTATGTCAATTTGGATCAATTAGTCATTGTTCCTCGTCAATTGGTGCATTTATCAATCAAATCATTTATCACATTGGTCCTTTGTTAATCCAAATCATGATTGAGTCAATTATCTTTCATCAAGACCTAATTGTCATCCTTGCATTACTAATTTATCTTCTAGGGTTTCATGATTTAATCATTTAACCCTGTTTGCCTTTTCTCCCTCTAGGTTAAATAAATTATTTATTTATCCTAAGTCTTCTTGTCACAATTAAATATTTATTTAATTGGCTAATTAATTCCCTCTCTTTATGTGAATTAATTGATAAATGAAAAATTGTTAATTAATTCACTTAATTCTTAATTTCCTCCTTTTCTAAAATTTCCTCTTTATGTGAATTGATTAATAAATGAAAAATTATTAATTAATACACTAATTCCTAATTTCCTCATTTTTCTAAATTCTAATTTCCTAATTTTCATCAATTTCTTAATTCCTAATTTCTTAATTCCTCTTTTTCTAATTTTCTAATTTTCTAATTCCTAATTTCATTTCTCTCCTATTTTTCTCCTAATTTCATGGGAATGACATAGAAATTTGTCATAATTTGTCATAATCGACAATTAATCAATTTTTGACATAGAAGTTTGTCATAATTTGTCATAAATTATCAATCAATCAATTTTGCATAGAAAGTGCATAATTTGTCATAAATTTGTCATAATTGATTTGCAATTTCCATTTGAATCTCTTCATACTAATTTGATCATTTCTCCAATTTGTCTATAAATTGGATGAATTTCTTCAATCTCAATCTAATAATCGCTTGTTTTGAATTACTTTGTCGAATCAATCACACTTCAAGTACTCTTGTGCCAATATCTTATTTACTTGCTTTCATCTCATGTGTGTGCACTTGAAGGTG
This sequence comes from Cryptomeria japonica, assembly GCF_030272615.1. Lineage (NCBI taxonomy): Eukaryota > Viridiplantae > Streptophyta > Pinopsida > Cupressales > Cupressaceae > Cryptomeria > Cryptomeria japonica. The sequence goes on along the minus strand of NC_081411.1, from coordinate 640,721,205 downwards.
AGATCCACAAACAAAGGCTATTTGGAGAAGAAAGAAGGACAATGGAGCCGCATGAAGGAAGCATTTAGATCTACATTTGGTTTGCATAGTCTTTAGTTTTGAATGTTTCATTTTCATGTCTTTATTGAGTGTGTTAGGATTGATCATTGCATTTGAGCTTTCGTGATTGAGCTAATGATTAATGTTTTTATTGCTTTGATGATTTCCAATTTCCTAGCTACATTAATTGGTGAACTCGACGTGAACACTAACCATCTAACTCCTTAACTATGTTTTTGAGTACTTTTGAGTTGATTTGCAGGTCAAAAACCCAAGAAATAGGGTAGTGTAGGACTTTTTGGGAACTTCTGCGCCTGTGTCAAGCATTCTGCGCCTGTGTTATGCATTCTGCACCTATGTCAAAGACAATCTGTGCCTGTGTCATGACTTCTGCGCTTGTGTAAAGTCTAGAAACAGAGGTAAAAGACAGTGTTTTTCACTTGCAAGTTGTTTTCTTTTGCATTCTATTTTTGCTTTTTTGGTCTTGTTGGTACTAATTCTCTGTGCATAACCTTGGCATACGCATGGCAAAGACAAACAAATGAAACTACTAACATGTTTTTGGGCAGGTTCGATAGTCAAAGACTAAACATATCAAATTTCTGACTTGGGTTTTGCAGGTTGCCTTGGACTTCAACTAAACTTTGTGTTTGCAGTTAATATTTAGGCACCTAGTGATTTCTAAATAGGATGGAATGAATCTATGCTTGATTTGATTGTTGAGTTTGACATTGGAGTAGGAGAGTATGCTCTCATCCTTCTTAGGGTGATCAGAAATCCAGATCTTCAATACCATGCTCATGTCTTTGATTATGTGTCACCTTTAGAGGGCCTGCCTTCCCAACCATTTGCTTTTGCAAGCAAGTGATAATCGTGAGAAGGGAATGACCCAAAGTGAGTACGGCTAGAATACCTTGGCATTCTAACTCACTATAAACAAATACCTAATGAGCGAAAGCTTTGAAGGAAGGGTTATGTGGGAATTGTAGTTACTTGGGAAGTGATGACCCTTGAACTCTTTCTCATATCAACATCTAAGTAGGGCCTCATGGTCTAAATCGTGCTTGCACGACTACATTTGTTTGGTATCTTGATGGGCTTAATGTCTCAATCACGCTTGCGTGACATCAAGGAGTAATGCTTAACAGAAATCCTTACTAAACACCTTGTTTTTAGAGGCCAAAAACCCTTCTAGTTGCTTGAGAAGGACAAGTTTGGATACTTGGAAGAGATACTAAGTTCGCCATGGGGAGATTTCCATGGGGACTGATGCTTGGCTGCCCTGAGAAGTGAGTGTCATGGAGGGGAGCCCATGGGGTCAAGCATCTATGTATTCTCCTTGAATCCCATAACAAGTCTACCTCTCAAGTACCTAATGTCCTTGCCTACCATAAGAAATGTGTGAATGAGCATGATTGTCTTGAGTCTAAGTTGAAATATCTTGTATTCTTTGCTTGTCAAAAGTTGAATTGCATCTCATTTCAAAAATGAGGCAAATTGATTCAAAACAAGGTTAAACCCAAGAGCATTTCATCCAACAAACTTCAAAACATCTTCAAACATGGTTGTCAAATATTTTTCAAAATCTTGTCTCAACATTCATGTCACTTAGATTTAGGTTCATCCTAGGTTTGCATTTTGCAAAGTTATTGTCAACTACCAAGGTTAGGTTTCACCTAAGTCATACTCCTTTGCATATCAATAAGGGTCATCCATTTGCATATGTCCTCTTGCATTAAAGTCATACCATTGTCATACATTGCATACCCTAGGTCTCTTCATTAAGCTTAGGTCATTATCATATCATATTAGGGCCACTTGCATATTAATTGTCCCTTTGCATATAGTGTCAAAACTAGGTTTTGTCATACTTGAGTAATCCAGATCTTTTGATAAACCCTAAGTCATTGTTAGGAAGTCTAGACCTTAGCAAACTTTTGTCTTTTTGTCATCAATGTCATTTGGTCAAACCTAGCTTAGTATCCAAGCATATAGGGGAGACATTGTCATTTTGTCCTTTGAGGTCTAGACATCATTCCAATTTCCTAAGGGTCTCTCTTTTAGATTTGCATTCAAAAGTTTGTCAAAATCTTCAAAAACAACAAAAACATAGATTGCATTCTTGCCATAGATTGCATTCTCATTCATTTAGTTTGCATTTAGTTGCATATCATATATTATCTTTGAAAATTTTCCAAAAACATTGCATTTGCATAGTGACATGCCTGTTGAGACAAGATCAAAATCTAAAAAGATGGGTGAACCAACATATCAACCCATTGACAACATAGCAAATTTGCAGTTTCAAACTAGTCAAACAGTGCAAATTGAAGGTTCATCAAATACATCTTTACCACCATATGGAATGGTTCAACTTGGACCACCTCCATTATATGAACCAGTATTTGTACCCATGAAACTAGGACTTGGGAGTGTTCCACCAACTCCAAGAGTAAGTGCACCTTTCAATTGGAATCAACCACACCTGCAACATGGCATTCAAACTCAAACATTATATGAAGAAAAAACTCTTTCACAAGGATTTGGTTCAGATCAAGGCATTCAACAAGAAGCGAATCCAAATGTCCAACCAGATTCTTCATCAAATTCCGATGCTTCTGATGATGTTGATATGTTCCTTCAAGATCCTAAGGTGACAAAAAAATGGATAAGTTCTTGAACAAGGTCTTTAAAATGTTCCCACAAAAATATCTTAACATGATGAGTAATGTAACCTCCCCAAGTGATCAAGTCAATGTGCAAAAACAACAAGGTGGTGAGTTGTTAAGTTTCTCTCCGCATCCAAATGAAGAAAATGTGCAACCAGAAACTTAGCCTACCTTGATGAGTAAACGTGCTTCAAAGGCATTGACAGTGACTATTCCTCAAAAGTCACCATTTGAGACAATAAATAATCCATTATTCAACACAACACCTGTAACACAAGATCAAATGAAGACCACTCAAATATTGACAGATGTCCCTCAACAAGAAGTGGTTCCTTACATGCATAAAATTGGATCAAAATCTAAGATGCAGGAAAGCTTCACGACTAGAATGCCTGATATCACTCATGTCCAAAGAAATTCCATGATGCAACAAAGTTCTTATGTCTCGTTAAGTTCAATATATTTGCCAGACACTATTGTGACAAATCCTTTGATAATGGCGACACAAAGAGCTACGGATAGTGGTTTGCACCAACAACAGCTGTTGCAACAATTGAGTAATACACAAAAGGTACAATCGAATGTGCAAACAAGCAATGTACAACAACAACAATATCACATTCGACAACAAATTGCAGCACCTTTGGCACCATTACAAGTTAATGAAAACTTGCAACCATCACAATGGATTGGACAAACAACACAGCAAGTTAATGCAAGTGCTATACCCCATCTTAAGGAGAAGCAACAAAAACCATCTAAACAAAGTTTTTTGCAAATGATGGGATATACATCACGATAGCAATTGGCACAAAGTCAAAAAATTCCATTTCATCAGCCTCAACACCAACATGTGCCTCAATATGTGCCAAGGCAAACAAGCTATCCTACTTCACAACCACAATTGGCGCCTGTGCAGTATCAACAACATACTCAATTGCAATATCAACCTAGGCTACAAGAAGCACAACAACAAGGTTGATATCAAGGCATAGCACAACCACAACAAAAAGAGATGTACCAAGAACATTATATGCCAGAGACACCAAAAATGGCCATTTTAGAACATCAACAACCGATCGAAAATATGATGTATCGACAAAGAGTACCCGCTGGGATTAATGATGGACCTCCAAAATCTAATACAATTGCGCAACAACTTGAGAAATTGCAATGACAAGTCGACACATTAGAAAATAAAGGAACAAATAAATTGTATACAGATCAGGATTTGTGTCCTAATCCATTTGATAAGAGCTTATACATGCCTCCATTCCCTAAACATTTTGAGGCACCTAATTTTGAGAAATATAAAGGGAATGGTAATCCAAAAGATCACATTCGAGCATTTTTCGCGGCATGTACTGAAGTGAGCTATGAGGAGACATATTTAATGCGATTATTTGCATGAAGTCTCACTGGACAAGCCATGGATTGGTATTCACATCTGCCAGGAAATATAAAGACTTGGTCTGAATTGGCTCAAAAGTTTATATCTCACTTTGCATTTAACATCAACAGTGACGTGACCATGTCAAACTTATGCAACACTAAGCAAAAGCAAGGTGAACCATTAGTGACTTTCTTGCAACGATGGCGAAGCTTGTATAGTTGTTCTTCCCTAGATATACCTAAAGAACAACAAGTGAATCTGTTTATCCAAAATTTGGTCCCAGAAATGATGTATGAACTGAAATTGAAAAGTCCCAGTACTATTGAGAAACTCATTAAAAAAGGGATGAATATTGAAACTGCCCTTGTAGCTAAGGGAATCATTAAGCTTAACAAAGACAGTGACAACACGAACAATTCAGGGGACATAAATCGATTTTGGTATAAGAACAAGAATGTCACTAATGATGGAGTTGTTGATGCAAGAGCGGTGAATACAAATCAACCTCCATTCACGATCAAGAAATCGAGTGTTCCTAATATGTCAACTATGGAACAAAATCGAACACCAGTGAGCAATGTTACTCAATAGCCGCAATACCAATAGCATCTCCAACAATATAATCAACAACAAGGCTAGCTCCAAAGCCAGCAGCGCAAACCTTTCCGATCAAGGGATGGGCCTCCTCAACAATTTACACCATTGGGAGAGCCTATTGAGTCGGTAATGAAACAATTAATACAAGCAAAATTTATTAAGCTACCAGATATCAAGGCAGAACCAATGGTAAAACCACATTGGTGGAATGATAATGCATACTGTGAGTATCATCGGTCCAAAGGACATAAAATTGCATCATGTTTTCAATTGAAACATATGATTCAAGATTTATTAGAGCAAGGAGTAATTGAGGTAGATCCACCCCATGCGAGCTCTAACACTGATCATACTATTTTCAAAACTCCTTTGTTTGATCATGACAAGGGTAAAGCATCTTCTTCCAACTCTACCCAAACAAAAAATTATGCCAATACTGGTTATAACAATGTCATCAATTGTTTCAGAGCATCAAATGAGTATGTTTCTACCCTAAGAATAAAGGAACAAGATTCTTCTTGCGCGGTCACCACTCGTCGATCTAAAATAGTCCTGAAAGGAGCTCCTCCAGCTCCTTCCAAACCAACTCCTGCAAGTCAATATAATCTCTTGGATCATCTAGGAAAGACACCTGCACAAATATCAATCCTTGAGTTGTTGAAAATGTCCCCCATGCATCGTGCAGTCCTAGATAAAGCTTTAATTGAGTCCACTGTCCTGATAGATATTGATGTTGACCAGTTTCAAGCCCGGATTGGACATCTAGCTATTTCCCAAAATGTCACATTTTTTGATAATGATATCTCACCTGATAAGCTCCCTCATAATGATCCTTTGCACCTTGAAATCTTTGTCCATAATTGCAAAATCCGACGAGTCTTGATAGATGGCAGAGCGGGTCTTAATATTTGTACCTTGAGAGTGGTAATTGGCCTTGGATATATAGAAAATGACATTGATGCTTCCAGAAGAATAACAATAAAAGCATATGATGATGCTAAGCGCCCATCCAAAGGGATAATTACATTGCCTATCAGAGTCGGTCCAGTGACAGAAAACACTTTCCTGTAGGTCCTAGACCTTGATCTCCCTTATAACATGATCCTTGGCCGTCCATGGATCCACACAATGAAAGCAGTTCCATCTACTTATCATCAATGTTTAAAATATCCTTACAATGGAACTAAAATAATGATTCTAGGAGATCCTAATCCATTTCAATTTTGTGCTACTCTAAAGGATACCCCTCAGCAACAAGTCCCAGTCAATAGAGAGACCAATTCACATAGTTATGTGGGTCCTAATGAATTGTCAGATGTTGTCAAAGGAAAATTGAAGATACAAGACCAAGGATGCGGAGAATATTCAATGGATCAAACATTCCTCATCACAAATTTACCAATATCTCCAAAATCATATGGCAAACCGCATTTATTGCAAAAGGAACCTAAGGTCATTATTCAATATCAGCCTCCCACTACATTTACAAGATGGGGTGAACTTGACAAAGAAACTTTAGATGATGATGTCATAGATTGGCTTTACAAAGATCCAACTGAGACCCCACCTATCAGGTTGCCAGTGGAACGATACGACAAAGGATTTACTATGCTGCAAAAGAAAGGATATGATGGTTGCAGTGGCTTAGGCCTGAACAACAATGGAAGGCTAGAACCTGTTATACCCAAGATGCGACCTCCAACTTTAGGGTTAGGTTTTGTACCATTGCGAATTGGATCCTCATCTACCAAAGTGCCCACATGTAGAAAAGGGCGTGACTCTAATGATGAAATAACACTTGAGGATGCCTGACCCGAAATAGATTCCAATGAATGGGAGTGGAGTTCTTTTTCTTCTAGCTCCTATGCCCTTGACAATATTTTCCTTGACCCTAATAATTTGCCTATGGAAGAAAAACATGAAATAACTCCTCTTCCTAAAACATGTCCTCATGCTTGGATAGAGTCATTCTGGGATCCAAGCTCCGAATCAGATACAAGCAGTTCAGATAGTGACACCACAGATGTTTACATCTTTACCATATTAGCCCTTTCTCTCCTTACAACTGATGATGACATGCCCCTCATCTATCCCCAGCTTATCCAACATGACCAACAAGAACCACTCACATTGGACTGTTTTCAAAATGACGAAGCAATTGCAGAATTCCTTGGACTATGGGAAGGCATGCCACAAGGTGATCATAAGGCAGGATTTGCTATCGATTTGGATTCCACAGCATATTTTGGGGCGTCAACTCCCTCTTCTAGTCATCAAAATGAAAAAAGAAAAGAAAAAGTAAAAAATCAAAAGAATAGATCTTTGAGTGAAAACCGTAAGGCACTCTCTGATCATACAAAAGTAAAAACAAAAGACGTACCTACGGGTGAAAACCTCTCTGAGGCGCCCAAAGGTGGAAGAGTGGACATACCCCTATCAAGTTAGGACAAATCAACATTGCTGGTGGAAATGACCGAGGAAATCAATTTGGGTACACCTGACAACCCTAAGGTCATTCATTTTGCTGCTTCTCTATCAAAATAGGAAAAGATAGATTTTGTCAATTTCTTTCTTGAGAAGAAGATCAGCTTTGCATGGTCCCATGCAGATATGCCTGGCCTCGATCCAGAATTAGTCCTTCATCATTTTCCATTGAAAGCCGATGCCAAGCCTATCAAATAGAAACTTTGAAAGATGCATCCCCAGGTGGCTCTTTTGGTCAAGGTGGAACTGAAAAAATTACTGGATGTGGGCTTTATCAGACCCATCGATTATGCAGACTGGATTTTAAATTTAGTACAAGTTAGCAAAGTAACTGGGGGCATTAGAATCTATATAGATTTTAGGTATCTCAATAAAGCATGCCCTAAGGATGATTTTCCATTGCCAAATATCGATATCATAGTGGACATGATTGCTGGATATGAGATGCTTTCATTGATGGATGGTTTCTCCGGCTATAACCAAATTCGCATTGCTCTTGAAGATCAACATAAGACAACATTCACCTGTGCTTGGGGTACCTACTATTGGAATGTGATGCCCTTCGATCTTAAAAATGCAGGCGCAACATATCAAAGAGAAATGACGATAATTTTTTATGATTTCATGCATACTTTGATGGAGGACTATGTTGATGACTTGTTATGCAAATCTGTCACAAGAGATAGTCATTTAGCCATCCTGGGCCCAATCTTTGACTGAATGGAGACCTACAAGCTTAGACTCAATCCAAAGAAGTGTGTCTTTGGTGTCACAGCTGGCAAGTTACTAGGGTACATTGTTTCTCACAGAGGCATTGAGGTTGACCCTGCCAAGGTTAAAGCAATAATGGATATGCCTCCTCCTTCTAATCTCCATGAATTACGCAGTCTGCAAGGAAAGCTCTAGTCAATCCACTGCTTCATAGCTCAGTTGGCTGACAAATGTCATCCATTCCAGCATCTACTACATAAAGGTGTCACTTTTAAATGGACTAAGCAATGTCAATCAGCCTTTCAAGCTCTCAAAGAATATTTGCTGTCGCCACCTATCCTAATGTCTCCTATAGAAGGAAAGCCATTTTTATTGTATATTTCTGCAACTAAAATGGCACTAGGAGTTTTCTTGGCCCAACAAGATGAGAATGGCAAAGAGCGAGCTATTTATTATATCAGCTAGACAGTGGTAGGTTATGAGCTAAATTATTCAACTATTGAAAGGACATGCTTAGCAGTGGTCTTTGCAACACAAAAGCTTTGACATTATATGTTAAATCACCAAACATTGCTAGTTGCAAAAATTGATCCCCTAAAATACTTGCTTAGCAGAGCAGCTTTGACGGGTCACCTAGCAAAGTGGGTCATGATTCTCAATGAATTTGACATTGAGTATATGGAGCGAAAGGCGATAAAAGGACAAGTCATAGCAGATCAACTTGCAGAGGCTCCTATTTATGATGATCATCCCATGTTGATAGATTTTCCAGATGAATCAGTATTTGCTCTTACATCTTCTAATGAATGGAAGTTATACTTTGATGGATCCCATACCAAGTTCAGATCTGGAGCAGGCATCTTGTTTGTCACCCCTCAAGGTGATGCTATTCCCAAGTCCTACAGAATCACTTTCCATTGTACCAATAACATTGTAGAGTATGAAGCACTGGTCACAGGACTCTGAGTAGCGGTCCACTAGAATATCACACATTTGCAAGTCTATGGAGATTCCCAATTAGTCATCCGACAAGTGAATGATGATTATGAAACAAAAGATGAAAATCTTATTCCTTATAAGCATATGGTAGACTTCTTCAAGACAAAATTCACGGCTATCCATTTCAATCAAGTTCCAAGAATGCAAAACAAGTCGGCAGATGCGATGGCTATGATTGCTTCCATGTTGAATATGCCCCACAATATGGACAAATGTGAATTTTTAGTCGAACAACTGCTGGTTCCTTCTTTTGACATTCCGACAATGGATGTGATGTGCGTTCTTGTTGGTCCCAACTCCCCGTGGTACAATGACTTATATCAATATTTGAAATCCCAAACCTTACCACCCAACCTTTTCGCTACCCAATGCCAAGCCTTTATCTGACAGATGGCCAAATATGTCATCATCACCGACACCCTTTACCGTCGTTCTTTTGACCATACCCTCCTCAAGTGTTTGGATTCTGATGAAGCACAAACAGCTTTACACGAGGTTCATGATGGTATATGTGGGGGCCATTTCAATGGTTTGAGCTTAGCCAAAAATTTGATTTGTGCTGGGTATTATTGGCCCACTCTGGAAAAAGATGTTCATGATTTTGTTAAGAAGTGTTACAAGTGCCAGATCCATGGAAATTACATTCATGCACCAGCCCAAGAGCTTCATTCTATCATATCTCCATGGCCCTTTTCTCAATGGGGATTGGATCGGCAAGATTCACCCGACATCTGCAAATGGACACAAATTCATCATTATAGCCATAGAGTATTTTACAAAATGGATCGAGGCTATCCCCATGACCTATATCACTAGTGTCCAAATTTCAAAATTCTTGCTGAATTATATCATATGCCAGTATGGGGTTCCCCTTGCCATAGTCATAGATAATGGTCGTCCCTTCAAGAATAAAGATGTCAAGGAACTCTGTGAAAAGTTTCATATCCAACACCATTTCTCCAGTCCATACTATCCACAGGGGAATGGTCAAGCTGAAGCATCAAATAAGACCATTATCAAGATCTTGAAGAAGGTTGTCAATGACGCTGGTCAAGATTGGCATGTACAATTGAATCCAGCACTATGGGCCTATCACACTTCTATCCGCACACCTACTGGCGCAACACCTTATTCCTTGGTGTATGGTGCAGAAGCCATTTTACCTTTGGAAGTGGAGATTCCTTCCTTGCATGTTTCCTTGCAACATTTGATTGATGATGAGATGCACAAAGTCTCTCGGTTGCATCAACTTGAGATGTTAGATGAGAAACGTCAGACAGCCCTAACACATTTGCAAGCATATCAAAACCGTCTCCGTCGCTCTTATAATAAGAAGGTCAAAGGGAGACACTTTGAAGTGGGAGATATGGTTTTAAAGGCAAATCCCAAGAATGCACAGTCTACTAACATCATCAAAGGCAAGTTTGAACCTAATTGGGTTGGGCCTTTCATAGTAACTGCAGCATATGGCTCGGGGGCATATCAGCTTGCCACCCCAGAAGGTGAACCTTTGTCTGATCCTATAAATAGCATGCACCTTCATAAGTACTGGGCATAATTTTCTATCAGCACTTCTTCAAGTATGATCCTAAAAAAATACAAAAAAAAGTGAAAAAACAAAAAAAAACAAAAAAAAGTGAAAAAATAAGAAAATACAAAAAAAAGTAAAAAAAAAAGAAAATACAAAAAAGTGTGAAAAAAGAAAATACAAAAAAAGTGAAAAAAGAGCAAAAGAGTAAAGAAAAATGATTCACCCTTTAGTGAAAACCTGGCAAACAGGCGCTTTGGGCAAGTACCATGGTGAAAACCTGGCAATCAGGCGCCATGAGTAATGAGATTATTGCTCTGTCATCTGTCATGACCTCTAGCTATGCTTTCTCTTGGCCAGTTTATCATGTCTATCTTTGTCTTAACCCAATGTCCTATTCCAGGCCTATTATTGGTCAACATCATTGTCTTGCATACTCTGGTTTCTTGTACATATGTTTTGGTCCCGGTCTATGTATGTCTTTCAGATGCACATTAGGTGCGTTCCCCTTGTCATGATCAATCACTGGAACTTTTGCATCCAAAAATGTCCTAAAAAAAATCGCTTAAAAATCTAAAAATGTCCTGAAAAAATCTCTTAAAAATCTAAAAATGTCCTGAAAAAATCTCAAAAACATTGAAAAATGTCCTGAAATAATTAAAAAAAAATCGAATAATGTCCTGAAATAATCCAAAAAAAATCAAATAAAGTCCTGAAAAAAATGAACACAAAAAAAATAAAATTGTAAAATCTCGAAAAGCAAAACAAAAAAAAAATATATCCCTTTTGTGCATAAGACAAATTGCTGAGCATACCTCCAACGACACGCAATCATACACTGTGCTTTAATGAAATCACGCTTAAACAGATGAACTTTTTACTCAAACCAGACATTCAACCTAATCTGAATTGTCATATCAATCATCCTCAAAATCATTCATCCTTGACACATTATCATGAGTCGTATACAGGGTGTGGTATACTCGAAACCAGACCATGTCCTGTCTTAGACGGGGTACCGCAATTCCTGAAATTAGACAACATGATCATCCTATCAGCACTTTCAACTTTTGACAATGAAGATCAAGATGTTTGTTTGACTTGTTGGAATTTGTGCATCTTATCTTTTTACTGATTTATCTTTGGCTTCGATCATGTCCCTATGTTACTCGATGATGTCACTGAGTGATTTAGAGTGACCGAGATGGTTCATGGTCTCTTTTCTTTTTGGTTGTGATTGTTGTTTGTCTGTGATGTGTCTGTCTTTTGCAAAACGGGTTGCATTTCAGCACTAGCCTTCAATGCCATGATGCTACGCATCCGTTTTGCTACATTAAAATAAAGGTTGTCACCTACAAAGTGCATTACTGAAAGCAAGTTTTTCTTCATCTCTACCTGTCCTCCGTCTCATTTTCTTCTTACTAACATTTCTTCCGTCCGTTCGGATAGTCAGTTCGGTCTAGTGCTCCGATTTTCCCAAACACATATGCTACATCCTACATTCATTGGTTACTACATTTGCATTATATCACACATCACATCAAGCATTTTATCCATTTCATATTATAACTGTATCAAAAACACATAAAAATATATATCCATACATGTAACACAATGGTACATAAACAATGCATGAGTCATCCATACATAGAAAATAACATCAGTCATAACACATTGCGTCTCATCATATTGATGCATATCATATATCAACATAATATCGGAGTACAAAATTGGACTATCTGTTCTAAGTATGGCTCGCAAGTTGACTACAAAATGTCAAACTACATGATGTCCATTGTCTGTCCTAAGGAGCACGTGCCTCTGTCACTGGGTTCTCCCTCTGTCCTCCTCATCCTTGCCATGTCTCACAGATGATGTCCCTCCTGGTCCTGGTTGTGGTGGTCTCATAGGTCCACTCACCCCCATGCTGCTCAATGACCTCCGAGAGCATGCCCTGCTCTCTGTCCTCGATCGTGCTCGATATGAAGCTGCTCTCTACTCTGGTGGAACTATGCTCTCATATAGCGTCCTCCAATGGCATATCTTGTCTCTGGTCTCTACTAGCATCTGTGCCATCTCCCGTGCACTGGCATCCTGAATCGACCCAATATACAAAGTGACTCTTTGTTCTTCTCACTGTGCCTGAGCTATTGCTATGTCTTGAGCTACTATGAGTCTAGCTATCTCCACTCTGAACTACTCATGCTCTCTCTAAAGTCACAATGTGATCTTGCTGACTCGCTATGGTATCCCTACACATCTCCATCTCCTCTGTCCTAGTTTTTTTTGGCTCTATGGGTATATCCTGCAATGCCTCCTGCTCATCATCCCCATCCTCATCTCCATCCTTGTCATCCCCCTCCTCACCTCCGTCCTTGTCATCCCCCTCATCCTCATCACCATCCTCATCCTCCTCATCCTCATCATCTCCCTCCTCCTCTCCAGCGAGTGAGAAGTCCTCCAGTTGCCAAGGTACTGGAATATCCAGATCTGTCAATGGCACTGGCCGTAGTCATGCAAACCATCTCTCATACTCCTCTGTCATCCCGACGTCCACCACATCTAATCTCCAATCCCACTGTCTCTGTTGTAGCTGTGAGAAGTTAGCATATGCTATGTGTGGCTAAATCATACTCCCCCACTGACTCATCTCTCTGTGAGATCGGGCAAAGTGGGCAGTCCTCCTAGGTACATCCTACCTCTCTCCAAACTATCATCTGACTCTCTCTGGAAGGTACATCTCAATCACTCTCTGGTGATTCACTGGTCACCCAATCAAGTACCTCTCCTGTCTACAATACGGTAGCTCCTCACTATCATCTGACCATCCAGGGCAATCACGATATGGTCTCCATGTGAACTCTCTCAATCTGTCTAGTTCGTGTCGCTAATATAATATGTATCCAAAAGGACCCTGTCTCAGTGCTCCACCATAGTAGTACACATATGGTCGGTGTGGTACTACTTGTCTCTCTGTAATCGGTCGACATATAGCTATGTGCTCAAATGCGCATACCTATAGCAATGTGACTCCACAGCTCAAAGTCTGCACTCCCTGATATGCTATCTGATGCAACTGAAAATATAGCATAGCTAGTACACATGGTCCCCATGTGTACACCATACCCTCTGTCGCCATCCACTCTAGCACTCTTCCCCATCCAATAGGGAATCCATGTCCTCATCTGTCTCCTACTAGTAGACATGCTATCACCACATATCATCAATGATACTCTGATGCCATGGTCTCCCAACCGATCTCCCTCTCTACGATATCCAGATCCTCTACGTCGCACTCAAATAATCTGCACAACGTGTCTCTCCCTGTCACTGGGTCATACTCTACCATCTCCCCATGAATCGAAATGCGGAGGATACACCATACATCCTCTAGAGTCACAGTCACCTCTCTAGTCGCCAAATGGAATGGGGAAGTCTCTGAATGCCATCGCTCTGCCAATGCGGTAAGCAGTCCTATGTTTGCCCTAATCTCGAGCATGAATGTGACATAGTATATCCCAAGTCCTGCTAATGTATCTCTGTCTGTGCTCCTGAGTCTATGTCATAGCATGAAGCAGTCAGGTCGGTTCTCCCGTGTGATGAATGGATACTGTCGACTCTACATCACAATTGGGGCATATTTTGTCAGTTTTAGGGTTTGCTCCTATGGGTTGCATTTCCTCATTTCATGTCTACATCAGGGTGTTTTTCATCTATTCTAACCTATCCTACCCTTATCCCCCCTTTCCAGATCATTTGCATGTTGTTTTGACCAAAATTAGGGTTTCCATTGCATAATTGCGCCTGTGTGATGAGTCATGCACCTGTGTCACATGTCCTGTGCTTGTGTCTCCCTACACAAGCACAAAAGACATCACACAAGCGCAAGATTCACCCTACACAAGCGCAGAAGTCAGTTTCTGCATCCCCTATGGGCCCCGCAATGTCCAGTAAGCAAGTCAAATTCATAAAATTGAAAACATGGGTTTTTGAGATACATACCACTGCTCCCGCGTCATCCAGTTGTCTGAATGTGCGTACATGTTCTCCAAGGTGATCTGCCCTTGGAATGTTCACCATCTCTCTGCAAGTGTCCTTTTCCAGAGCAACAAATTCTTCTCTTAGGCTAGTGCAAATGAGCAATTGTCACTCTCTTGGTCTCATTTATAGATCTTTGTCAGTGCATAGATGGATGTGCACCCTATCCATCTTATGTTGGTCATGGTTTTTTGTGTCGTTAATTGCTTGTCCTTCATGCATCCGATCTCCAATTGTCAGTCCGTTTGATCCTATCATTTTTATCGATCAATTGGCCTCTTTTCTGCATGTTTCCGGACAATTCCTCGAGGGGGCATGCATATGTCATTGTCATTGTCTGGGGCATTTTTATTACTGTTCTTTGAAACAACGCTTAAAATCACATTGTCTCAAAGAGGGGCAAAATGTAGACACCTAAAAATGGTCAACGCTTGAGGAATCATACTTTAACATTTACACATTGCCTTATTTTAGGATTTTTGCATCGCATTAACATTTCTCCTATGATTCGCACTTGGTCTTTATCATTTGCGAGCATCGAGTCATTCTTCTACATTCTTCATTCATCTCGCTCTTAAATTTGGTCTTGTCGACAACACTATCCAGTCATGATTTTGATCAATTTTATCCTATCACATCAATGTGCATGCTCATTTGTCATCATTTTGGAGATCGTCAATCCTAATTAGGGTTTTGTCCTCTTATCAATCTTATCATATGGCGATCGATTTGTCATCAATCCTTATCATTTTCAATCTTGTCATTTTGCGATCGATTTGTCATCGATCGCTGTTATGTTCGATCGTGTCATTTTGCGATCAATTTGTCATTGATCATTGTCATTTTCAATCTTGTCATCTTGCAATCTATTTTGTCATCGATTCTTTTCCTCTTGTCAATCTTGTCATTTTGCAATCGATTTGTCATCGATTTTTTGTTTGTCTCAATTATGTCAATTTGGATCAATTAGTCATTGTTCCTCGACAATTGGCGCATTTATCAATCAAATCATTTATCACATTGGTCCTTTGTTAATCCGAATCATGATCGAGTCAATTATCTTTCATCAAGACCTAATTGTCATCCTTGCATTGCTAATTTATCTTCTAGGGTTTTGTGATTTAATCATTTAACCATGTTTGCCTTTTCTCCCTCTATGTTAAATAAATTATTTATTTATCCTAAGTCTTCTTGTCACAATTAAATATTTATTTAACTAGCTAATTAATTCCCTCTCTTTATGTGAATTAATTGATGAATGAAAAATTGTTAATTAATTCACTTAATTCTAATTTCCTCCTTTTCTAAAATTTCCTCTTTATGTGAATTGATTAATAAATGAAAAATTATTAATTAATACACTAATTCCTAATTTCCTCATTTTTCTAAATTCTAATTTCCTAATTTTCATCAATTTCTTAATTCCTAATTTCTTAATTCCTCTTTTTCTAATTTTCTAATTTTCTAATTCCTAATTTCATTTCTCTCCTATTTTTCTCCTAATTTCATGGGAATGACATAGAAATTTGTCATAATTTGTCATAATTGACAATCAATCAATTTTTGACATAGAAATTTGTCATAATTTGTCATAAATTATCAATCAATCAATTTTGCATAGAAAGTGCATAATTTGTCATAAATTTGTCATAATTGATTTGCAATTTCCATTTGAATCTCTTCATGCTAATTTGATCATTTCTCCAATTTGTCTATAAATTGGATGAATTTCTTCAATCTCAATCTAATAATCACTTGTTTTGAATTACTTTGTCGAATCAATCACACTTCGAGTACTCTTGCATCAATATCTTATTTACTTGCTTTCATCTCATGTGTGTGCACTTGAAGGTGAGATCCACAAACAAAGGCTATTTGGAGAAGAAAGAAGGACAATGGAGCCGCATGAAGGAAGCATTTAGATCTACATTTGGTTTGCATAGTCTTTAGTTTTGAATGTTTCATTTTCATGTCTTTATTGAGTGTGTTAGGATTGATCATTGCATTTGAGCTTTCGTGATTGAGCTAATGATTAATGTTTTTATTGCTTTGATGATTTCCGATTTCCTAGCTACACCTATTTGTGAAGTTTTGTTTGTTTCCACATGGGATTAGGGTTTTATGAAGTCTTCAATAATATGGAACATGAATATCGATTCCAATGCTTGAATATTGACCTTATTGTTTCTCCAATTCTTGAAGGAAGACTGATTGCTTCTTACTTGAGTTTGAATGCTTGATTGCTTAAATTGATTCACCAATGTGATTTTTGAGTTATCAAATGAGAGGGGAAAGCCTCCTTTTATACTTGCCAGTCGAAAAATATACTAATATTTTGACACAAGCCAACATTGTGCTGGATTTCTCACTCAATTTTTGAAATGGCTAAGGGGCCCAAAGTCCAGTTCTAATTGGGAGGAAAAATGTGCCACACCCTAGTCCTACACAATTTTGGGGCTACGAAAAATAATTTCTATGATGCATGTGACGGTATGATGAATCAATAAGGATCAGGTCAACTACTAAGAGGTGGGGGTGAATCAATAGATAGAAAACTAACATAAACTTTTCACCAAACAAAAACAACCTCTCAAGTCAAATTCAGAACTGACTAGTTCAAACACTAAACTAACAAATGCAATATCACTATCAAGTAAACCAGTTTGACTCTCATAACAGAATAATAGTAAAACAACTCTGAAGCTCTCAAAACCTTTTAATCAAAACATCCAAATACTTAATTGACAAAAGTAAAAACACATTTTAGATTGTTGTCGGTCATCATATCATAACTAAATGGATTTACCAGTTAAGAAAAATAAACATAACAAACATAACCACAAAAAAATTCACCACTTGACCTAATGAGTTTGACGTGGAAACCCAAATGGGAAAAACCATGGTGGGGATAAATATCCACAAGTATTCAGAACTCTTCTAAAGTTCACCCTATTAGGAGCCAAGCCTATTAAAGCTTTACAATAAGTCTTGTTAAGAAAAAATCCTGTTAGGGACCACTCGGTTAAGGGATTGACTATAATGCCCTATTAGAAGAAATACCCTGTTAGGAGTAACCTCAGTAGAGGATTTGAAATCCAAGCTAATGGATCACCTGGTTAGAGGATTTAGATAACATTAAGATTGTTAGAGCTTACCCAGTTAAGGGATTTGACTGTTGTAATTGTTAGAGAACAATAGGAGTTTGTTGATCTAGTGAATAGCACTACTCTGTTTGATCATATCATTTTCATGCTCCTATCTACCTTTACACATAGTGCAGATACATCTCCTGGTTCGGCAACCAATCACTCTTACATTCAACCAAATTTTCCTACACTACAATAGAACAACTCATTGACCTTATAAGAAAAACAATAGGTCGGTAACAAATCAGTTCAAGTATGATTGTTGGATTACATAGAAATCATTGTACATTATTAAAGACAATCTTGACCACTCCTTGATCACCGCTTCATCGATCTCTGTAACTCATCATGCGGTTTCCACTTCATGCAATGAACTTTCTCATTCCCAAGATAAAATTGTTATCTCTATGTGCATAAAATCATTTGAAACTCTTCTCATACAACATGCATACATGGCATAATCATTATAGCTTATTATTTGATCATAAAACAATACAACCGATTCACCAAGCTCCATTGGTTAGGGTTTGGCACATCAATAGGTAGGGTTTACCGGTTGATCTCACTTCTTCTCTAGTAATACCGGTTTCCTTCACAAGCTCACTTACCGGTTGCAAAACAACATTATTATAATATCATTACCGATTATAATTGACATCAATGACAATATAATAGTTCATCAATGCAATCTTCAGGCAAATGCCAACAATCTCCCCCTTTGGTATTGATGGCAATACAAGTATCAATACCCTTCATTGTTATGATTGTGAATAGGAATCCTGGTTTACATTTTACCATGTACTCTCCTTCAACTGAGTCTCAATGTCTTGAGTTGGTAACTAGCTATAGATATTCTCTCTGTCAATCATATAGTTGTTTTCCCCAATCATATAGTTCTTCTCCCCCTTTGACAACAATGCCAAAGTGAAAGTAAAACAAGCAGTGTCATACTTCACTATTCTGCATCATCAATTTGCAACTTGATGCTCCCACTATGGAATAACTCCACTCTACACCAATCTTGCTACAAGATTCTTCAATTAGCTCAAGGACTGATGTATTCCACATCTTTCTCAATTGACCTCATGTAGGGGCACAACCCCTATCTGACCTCTAAGATACTCAAAAGTAGTCTTAGGCAAAGGTTTAGTAAAGATATCTACTAGCTGCTCCTTGGTAGATACATGCTCCAATAACACATCTTTACTCTGCACTTTCTCTCTCAAGAAATGATATTTCAGCTCAATATGCTTGGTTCTAGCATGCAGCACTGGGTTCTTTGATATATTTATTACATTGGTGTTATCACATAAAATTTTTGTAGGTTCTATGATATTTAGTTTGAATCCTTCCAGAATGTGTTTCATCCAGATTGCCTGGTTACAATTCATATACGCTGCAACATACTCAACTTCAGTAGTGGACTGTGATATATAATTGTGCTTCTTGTTGCTCCAAGATACAAGTCTTCCTCCAAGAAATAATGCACCACCGATTGTGCTCTTCCTATCATCAACATTACCTACCCAGTTTGCATCTGTATTAACCTTCAAATTAAAGTTACCTACATATGGATACCATAATCCATAGTCAATACTACCTTTCAAATATCTGAATATCCTCTTGGTTTATATCAAGTGTGTCTCCTTTGGATTCTTTTGGAATATGGCAACTAAACCAACTACATGAGCAATATCTGATCTATTGTGAACAACATAATGCAGTTTCTCTATCATTGATATGTACTCTTTTTCATCAACAGATGTGGCCTCATCCTCCTTAGATAGTTTACAACCTATAACCATTGGTGTCCCAACTAGTTTATAGTCACTCATTCTAAATGTCTTCAATACCTCTTTCACATACTTAGACTGTGTGATAAAAATACCATTCTTCATCTGTTGAATTTGCAGACCTATAAGTAATTTTATCTCTCCTACTAGAGACATTTCAAATTCACTTTTCATCTCATTTGCAAAGTCATCACTCATGTCATCATTGCCTCCAAATATGATATCATCTACAAACACTTCACTAACTAGCATCTTATCTCCTTTAGATTTGAGATATATATTGATGTCTTCATTGGTTCTCTCAAAACCTATTTTCATCAGGTGTGAATGTAGCCTTTCATACCATGTTCTTGGTGCTTGCTTCAAACCATATAGTGCCTTATGTAGTTTACACACCATTTATTTTGCATTAATCAAAGCATAACCATCTGGCTGCACAATGTATACTTCTTCTTCCAATATTCCATTCAGAAATGTTGACTTCACATCCATCTAATATACTTTTAATCCCTTATATGATGCAAATGCAAGTAGAGTCCTAACACCTTCCAATCTAGCAATTGGTGCAAATGTCTCTATTGGCAATTGCCACTCTATTGGTTGGTTTCACTATGTTATCATTGATGGCAACATGCAAACATAATTTCTGGGTCTCGACCTAATATGGTGTACTGGAAGGCACTTCACAGATTCTAAACAGGCACTAAGAGGATAGGAAGATTTTTTGGTCACCAACAATGCAGGCTGACATGGTATAGTAAAGGTTATCAGTATTACAGGCTGACCTATCTTGGATCCGTCATTGACAACTTGTTTTAGTGTTTATTCATTTATGTTAAATGGCCAACATGTAATCTGATATTGTATATATCTTTGTAAGTTGACATAAGGCATAAATTTGTATAGAGTATATTGGGGAGATTGATTAGATCATTTTGGAATAAGGAAAAAAAAAAGACATGGTGATGGATATGTAAATCTAATATGATGCAAAATATATCAGAGTGACTATGTATGTGAGGAATTTATTGTAAGGGTTATTCTGGTAAAGGGGTTTAGGGTTTCAACCAGAATAGACAGATCTTAAACCAGAGTTGTATCCTGGCATAGAAGATGCTATGTTAGCAGTTCACACTTCTTCGGATTGTTGTATAGAATTTTATATAGTCAGTGAGGCTCCTATTGTGATTGAGCAGTGTGCTCTAGGCTGTAAGCCTTCCTACAAGTGCAGGCCCATCATATATTTTAATATATCATCATATGGCTAGTGGATTGATATTGTCGGTCACAAATTTCACCGTGGTTTTTCCTTATTGAGTTTTTCCACGTATAAATCTATGTGTTATTGTTCTCATTTATGTGTTTGGCTTATTGGTTTCTTTATTTCTTTCAATTCTATTTATACCAGTATACCAGCTAGTGCATGAATGTTCTGTTAAGGCTAAAATATACTATTCTGGTATAACACTGATTTCCCCCCCCCCCTCTCATTGTTATTGGTTTCCAACAATTGGTATCAAATCTTTGTGCCTTGGATGAAGTTTAACAGGTTGAGGAAGATCCTAAAATCAGAATCATTGAATATGGCTTTGGAGAAGCATCTTGAGATGGTACTTGAAGATTATGAAATTGAAAGATTGAAGAAATTAAAGCTACAAGATGAGTTTAATTCTTCTAATAAATTCATTCTTGTCCTACAAGAGAGGCTATCATCTGTTCAAGCTAGGAGGAAAGAACTTTTGCAAAATGAGGATGATGAAGAGAAAAATGCACTTAAGGAACAATGTCAAAAATTGAGTCAGGAGAACATGGTTATGAAGAATGAAATGCAAGATATAACTATGAGGAAGTATAAGGACCTTGAGGATAGAAAAAAAAAAAAAAGGGGGAAGAAAATCTTGCTGTATCCCTAAAGAACAAGTTTGAAGAATGTGGTAGGTTGGTTCATGAAAATGATATGTTGAGAACGGATTGGGTACAATCCTCAAGAAATGAGAAAGAGCTTGAGAGACAAATGACAATACTAAGAGATGATTTAAATACTGCAAGTGAGTACAAAGAAACATTCAAGATCAACTTAGCACAACTTGATGAGTTACTGAAGAGATAGAGGCAGATTGGAGATTCTAGTGGGCATGGATTTGAGAAAGGAAAAAGTTTTGGTACTCCTAATGAAGATCAAAAACATAAGGCACATGTAAGAAAATTCAGAGCTTATAAATTCAATGGTATGTGTTTTGTTTGCAATAGATTTGGTCACATGGCTAGGCAATGTAGAAATAGAGAAAATCAGAACCCTTATTCTACTCCTGATAAATGTTCTAAATGCAATAAAATTGGTCATAGGACAAAATATTGTAGAATGAATGTAAAATGCTATGCTTGTGGAAAATTTGGAAATATGGCTAATCAGTGCAGGTCAAGAAATTTCACTAGTTTTAGCAAATAAATTTAGAAGAAAATGTTACATGTTATGCATGCAATGAAATTGGATATATTGCTAAGTTCTATAGAAGTAGAAATCCACTGGTTAGTAATGGAGGATCAAATGAAAAAGGAAAAGAGAAGGTTAGTGAAATCTGGCAAGATCATACTCAAAGATGGGTTAGGAAGACTGAAGAGCAATCATCAGATGGGAAAGTCCCAGTTACTTATCCGGTAGAAGAGGTTGCTCTTGCACTGATAGTGAGCTCATTCGATAACTAAGGAAGATGCCTTAGAGGTAGGCAAAATTCATGAAGATGATTCATATGCCCCGGGAAGAGGTTCTAGAAGATGTTCTAGATATTGGAGAAGATTATCCGGCATGGATATGTTCTAAGCGAGATTTGGTATCTTTCACTAGCAGTCATTTATGTCAATGGAAGATTAGGGTTTTTCTTTTGAAGGATAAAAGTTTGAATACACTTCATTGTTAATCATCCTACATTTAGAGCGATTTCAGAGAAATTCAGAGAAACTAAGTATGATTAGAGGCTATTCAGAGATAATTATATTTCTTCCTGAGAAATTACACCGGCATCTGGAAGGATTTGTTGAAGGTTTTCATTAGAAGAGATTAAAGGTATTTTTCTTGAAACATGGACGCGGGATCATCTTCTATTCCTATTTTTGTTTCAAATCAAACTTTAGTGGAGGTTAAGGACCGTTGTAGGCCAATTTTCAAATGGTATTCAGATGTGGCTACCAAGGAAGATTTGGTTGGAGCATTTTCTTGCATTCCGGAGGGAGTGGTGTATGTAGAAGATGTTAGGGCATACATTCACTACCATATAGAGGACTTAGGAACTATAGAGATCAAGGAAATGTATATGAATGAACTAATGGGAGAAGCTGGAAAGATAAAACCGACATATCAACACATTGAAGATCTAGGGTTTATAGATATTCTAGATATTTCAGAGTTCGAGGATGAAATAATCAGATATATACTGAGCAGAGTACATGGAGAATTCATATGGCTAGATAGAGCTTATAAAATCACTAAGCAAGCCATCTGAGCAATTACTGGCTTGCCATCAGCAGGGCAACATCCAGATAAGAAAGTGTCAAATGACTTCGTGAGGCAGATCACCGGTGCCACATATAACAAGAGATCGATGAAAGTGAGCACTATCACCAATATTGATATCAAGTTTGGTAGCATGGTTATAAGATACAAGGTAACTCAGTCAAACCGACTGAATTTTGTTTCCAGTACATGTATTTTGGCTACATATAAGATGATGAGAGAAAATGTGAAGTTATATCTTTGCGGTTGGATGCTTGAAGAGTTATTGATCAACTTAGGAAACATTGAAGGTCAGAAGAAGGGCACCTTCCGGTATGGAAATTTGTTAGTCTGCTTGATATTATACTTTCTGGATGATACACCCAATTATCTTAGGAAACAATGGGCTTTTGACATTCTGGTAGGAAGATAGTTAAAATAATCAATTTCTGCATTAGGAAGTCAAAGGGATGATAAGATATGGGGTTATTTCAAGGCTTTTCAAAAATATATGAGGTCTAGGATAAGAATACCTAAGCATATAGTAGAGAAATACTCTACCAACATTTGTTTCATGGTTAAGAAGGATGTGACTCTCATGGAGGCAGTCAAGCCTCGAAAGATTTGGATAGAGAAAATGGGATATGAGGTAGATGCATAGATTCTTGATTCCTATGTGAAAATGCTAATTGATGTAGAAATAGATGAGGCAAGGAAACCTTATGGAACTACATAGCAGAAGACTCTAGAGGTTGAAATAGAGTTCAAATGGAAGAGAATGGAAAAATGAGAAGGAAAAGCAAGAAAATTTGTACAGGAGGTCTCAAAGGACATAAAGGCACTTATTGATCCTATCCTGGAGAAAGGGAGAAAGAGGCAGGATATGGTAGTTCACATTGAACCTGTAACTGCATATTCTAAATTAGAGGATAACACACCATTAGCCTTCAAAAGGGTTGTTAGGAAGAAACTAGAAGAACCTAAGGTAGAAGCGAGGAGGGAACCGGTTAGAAAAGTCACAATCATGTTACTAGCTCAGAAGCAAGCACCTAAGGCTACACCTACAATTGCATTTGGTACTATCAAGAGGAAGAAGAAGGATGACACTGATTCTAGTAAGGCTACACCTAAAACTTGTGCAAATATTGTTGATAAAATAACTAAATATGGAATGCTAAAGAATGTTAAGTTTTATTATGACAAACTAGAGGTTGATGAGCAGAGAGAAGTAGAGGAAGCAATTCTACTATATTCGGATATCTATAAGAAAGCATTAATAGAAATAGAACATCAAATACTGGCTAAGTTATATAACATGTTAGATGCTAGAAGATTGTCTGCTATGCAAGAGGATAAGAACATTAAAATGCAAGAAATTTTAGCTATCTATGTTAGCATAACTCCAAATGAAATGGATAAGACAATTGAGGCTACAGATAGAAAGGTATTCAATAGAAAACACAGGATAACTACCCTGATGCTAGGGAGAATGAATGAAGTAATAAAGGAAACTCAGAAAGCTTGGATTAAATTTTTGGGAGAACATAGAGGATTATTTACTTCATTGGAGACAAAGAGAGATATTGTAGATACACTAGTTGAAGGGAAAGGAAAAGTGATCATGGGTACTCCACCCCCAGTTTTGAAGAATATCAAGATAGTGGAAATTGAGCCACCAGTAAACACAAATGTATAGACAAATACTAAAACACCGATTAATACTGAAACATTGTACATGATACTAACATTGAGGATAATTTTCCTATGGATACTAATGTATAGGTTGAGGATATTGTTCCTAGATAGGAACCAACAATTGCATAGACTGCACCAAGTGGTGAAGCCACCAGTGCAAGTGAGGAGGTAATAAAGGATAAATCATCAGAGGAGAAAACAAGGGAATCTAGTAGGGAATCAATTTCTGTCACATAATTATTAACAATTGACCCTTCTCTAGTGGAAAAGAAAACCATCACAAAGATGAGTCCTACAAAACTAATGAAGGAGGGAATCATAGAAAAGGGGATTATAGATCAGTCAATAATTATTTCGCATAGATTGGTCCAAAAATGTAAGATTGAAAATAAAGTGAGCCCTTCCAACAAGCTTAAGGTAACCACTGAGAACATATCAAAAGACTTTCAATCCTTATAGCAGATCTCTAACCAGCAAGCACTTGAAAGATTCACTCAGGCTAAAAGAGCTTCTTTTGATCAGATCATTGAAAGAGAGAAGAAAAAGATTGAGGAGAAGTTAATTCTAATTGAAAATTATTTGAAACAATGTACTAATATATAAAGAATATGTTGCAATACTGAGATACTTACAACAAATGTAGATAAAAAGATAAAAGAGATATAGGAGAAAATTGCTAGTATTGCTAACTCTTTTGATGGACTAATTTCACTGACAACATCAGTTGATGGTCAAATTTTGACTTTGGAGAACCAAATTTTTGCTCTTGAAAAGGAAAGAGATAAAATCATTCAGAGAGCCAGAAGTCTAAGAGGTTTGGTGAGTCCAAGATTGGATTAACTCCATATACATAAGAAGGAATGCATGGATATGTTGGGAAAGCCCACACTGACAGAGGTCAATGAGAAATAATATTTTACATATTTATTGAGTGGACTTGTATCTATCTCTAGCACATTCAAAATTGGCTGGGATACTTATGAGGAGTTATTGGAGAAAGCTTATCCGAAAATCTTGAAACTGGTCAAGCTCCGGTAAGACATTTTTGGAGGTATTCAGTGTACAGTACTTATTCTTTGACAATTTTTTGGGGAATTGATGTCAAAGGGGGAGTAGTATGGATGTAAAAAGGGACAAAGGGTTCCATACATTAGGGGGAGTTACAAATTTTTTGAGTTTTTGGAGATATGGAGTATTTTGCATATTCAACTCAGGGGGAGCATGGCAGGATGAAACCGACAGATCAAACCATGACCATTTTTCACATGAGTGTTGCCATCAATGGCAAAGGGGGAGATTGTTGGAAATTGACACTTGATTGGTTAGTTTCACTATGTTTTCATTGATGGCAACATGATTTTTGGGTTCTGGCTTCATATGGTGTACTGGCAGGCACTTCACAAATTATATACTGGCACCAGCATTAGCACCGGCAATGCAGGCCAACATGATATAGTAAAGGTTATCGATATTAGAGGCCAACCTATCTTGGATTAAAGATTGAAAACTTGTTTTAATGTTTATTCATTTATGTTATATAGTCAACATGTAATCTGATATTGTATATATCTTTGTATGCTGACATAAGGCATAAATTTGTATAGGGTATATAGGGGAGATTGAATAGTTCATTTTGGAATAAGAAAAAAAAGACATGGTGATGGATATGTAAATGTAATATGATGTGAAATATATCAGAGATACTATGTATGTGAGGAATTTATTGTAAGGGATATTCTAGTAAAGGGTTTTAGGGTTTCAACCAGAACAAACAAAGCTTAAGCTGGAACTGTATTCTGGCATAGAAGATGCTATCTTAGCAGTTCACACTTCTCCAGACTGTTGTATAGAGTTTAATATAGTCAGTGAGGCTCCTATTGTGATTGAACAGTGTGCTCTAGGTTGTAAGCCAACCTGCAAGTGCAGGCCCATCATATATTATAATATCTCTTCATATGGCCGGTGGATTAATATTGTGGGTCAAAAATCCCACCATGGTTCTCCTCATTGAGGTTTTCCACATATAAATCTATGTGTTATGGTTCTCATTTATGTGTTTGGCTTATTGGTTTCTTTAATTCTTTCAATTCTATTTATACCGGTAATACCGATTGGTGCATGAATGTTTTGTTAGGGCTAAAATCTACTATTCCAGTATAACACTGATGCACCCCCCTGCTCTTAGTGTTATTGGTTTCCAACAGTCTCACCATAGTCTTCTCCTTTTTTCCATGCATAACCTTTGCATAACAATCTAGATTTGTTTTTGAAGACTACTCCATCTTCATTTAGTTTAATCCTGAATACCCATTTAGTACCTATCACCTTTTTATTCAGTGGTCTGGGTACTAGGGTCCATGTATTGTTCTTCTTAATCTGATCAAGATCCTCCTCCATAGCTTTAATCCAGTTATCATCTTCAAATGATTCCATAGTAGTTCTAGGCTCAATAGTGGAGATCATGCAAGAATTCAATCTAATTCTTCTTTTGGTTAACATGATGAATAATGATGAACTACTAAGGTCCTAACTGGTACTGACAGGGGGGGTAAATCAGTACACACAAAAACTTGCTCAGATACTTTGACAAATAAAAACAGATAATCAGTTGTCATATACTGTTGTATTTAACCATGGTGTAGGAGAACCCCTTAAAGATGATAAGTCAGACTCAAAGGAGGAAGGATAAGGCATCAGACATGTCTCTAGAATATTTTGTATGTGTTTCAATCATGCATTCTGTGTTTGTAATAAAGAACCCCATCTTGTGAGCCAAACTCCTACTTTGGCATTTCAATAAGCCAATTAGGAATTTTGGACAATAGGGGATCAAATGTGTGTAGGACATAGTTATCCTGATGGTTTTAGTGCTTCTAGGATGTTTTACGAGGGGTTAGACTTGACCCAAGGCATTAGGAGGCGAAAGACGACATTTTGACAACTTTTGCAAAAGTTGTCATGAGCAACTTTTATGCACTTTTTGCATTTTTGTTTGTTTGAACTCCTCCAATGGCTCTAACCTCTTTCTTTTGGTTGAGATAAGTTTTGGAGTGGGTTATACACCTTTTGGATCCAATTCCCAAGGAGGGACTATACGGAGGAAAGTTTTGGTGACAACAAACTAATAAAATTCTGAGTTTTTCTTGCAATTATGGAGTTTTGGTATGGAGTACGGTACTGTATGGATTGGGATCAATTCCCAATGATTTTAATTGGTTAGAGAGGAGAGTTGTCTTTTTTTTGGCTTTGGTTTGAAGTTTTGGTTGTGTCTTTCTCTCCTGATATTCAAATTTTATTGTAGGTGCCCAAAAAACCAGGGTTTACCTTGGGTTTTTCCTCCTCCATGGCCATAACTTGCAATTTATCAATATGAGACCCATGGGATTTGGTGAAATGCAATTATGGTCAGTGTATTCTAGGATTCCAAAAGTGTTTTGCAGGAGGATCAAGCGATAGGTGTGTTTGAACCAACCCTAGGTAGACATCTCTATGTGGCTACCTAGACGTTGAACAGTAAAGTTACCCTTGTATGCAAATGGTGATGATTCTAGGTGTGAAAACCTGGAATCCATTATGATTTATGGTTCCCCATATTCTTAGGGGGTTTTGATTGTATGGTTTACTCATTTAGATATAGGTTCTTCACAAATGGAGGCCTAATTAGCCCTTTAGGACAATCAACATCCTACCCGTTCAGACCTTTGTTTGTCTGACCTTGACCCTTCCATTTGGGGAATTGTGTAACTTCCAAAAGGGTACTTGAATCCATAGTTTTTTTTCTAGGATTTTTGGGAAAGTTTGAACTTACAGTCTCTTTACCTGCCAAAAATGGCTACAAGCAAATAGCCCTAATTGTGAAGGTGCTATGGGGAATAGGGTTGAATCCTCAAAACTAGTGTTGGATCTTGTCCAAGTGAGTCATGTTTAACTTAAACTAGGTGTGCTAATGGTCCATAACCCTTGGAGGTCTCAAAGTGTATGTTGGAGCCATTTACCCAAGTTGAGTAGGTATGAGTCTTGAAGATGGTGAGATGATTGAACTAATGTTGTAGAGCCTTGC
The DNA here is from genome assembly GCF_030272615.1 of Cryptomeria japonica. NCBI lineage: Eukaryota > Viridiplantae > Streptophyta > Pinopsida > Cupressales > Cupressaceae > Cryptomeria > Cryptomeria japonica. The sequence continues at coordinate 640,692,563 of NC_081411.1, read as the reverse complement.
CTTGGTAGGATACTATTATTGTTTGAGGGGTTAGTGTCATACATTTTAAAGTGTTTGGCAGGTTACAAGGAGGGCTCTGCATCAATTGGTATCAGATCCTAATAACAAATTTGGTAAGGAGATAGAGAATTGAGAAATGTCAGAGGGACAAGAAGAAGAAGTCCCTAGAGGACTGATCACCAACATGGAATTGGAAAAGATTGTGATAGAGTAGGCCACTACTTGCAAGGCAATGCAGAGAGAGCTAGAGAGGTTGAGAGGCAGAATAGATGGGAAAGAAGATGGAGGCACTAGTAGTGGTGAAGAAGGGGATGAGGATGAGATCCCTATGCCAGAGGAAGAGGTGATTCCTCCTGACCAGAGGCACTTCCTTAATTCCCTCAAATCCATGGAGAGGAGAACCATGGAGTAGAAGATAGATTTGCCAACTTTCACTAGGAAGATGGAACTAGATGTTGTGGTAGATTGGATAGACTCCCTGTCTAGTTTCTTTGAATGTGAAGACATTCCAAGACACCTGAAGGTGAAAATTGCTAAGTCCAAGTTGAAGCGAGCATCCCTAACTTGGTGGAACTTTGTGCAAGAGGAAAGAGAGAAGGACAATGAACCCAGGGTTGTTGCTTGGAAGAGGATGGTTGCCTTAATAAAAGAGGCCTATGTACCCAAAGACTATGAAATTCAACTCCATAAGAGGAGACAAAATCTCAAGTAGAAGGAGATGGATGTGAACTTGTACACTGAGGAGTTCCAAAGACTATGTATGAAGTCTAAAACAAAAGAGGAAGAAAGTGAGAAAGTTGCATGGTACCTGAATGGATTAAGGTACAACATTCAAGAAAAACTAAACCTTCTTATCCTGGATACCATTGGTAGATGCCATCAACTTGCCATCAAGGTGGAAGAGAAGATCAAAAGGAGACAAGGGTAGAACAATAAAGGAAGAGGAAGATAGCAGAGGGGTGGAAGAAATTTTTTTTAGAGGTAAGGGAAATGGTTTTGGAAACCAAGGTGAAACCAGTCAAGAAGGCACTAAAGGAGAGAGTAGTTCCAATAACAATGGAGGATACAATCAGAGATGTAACTTTAGAGGAAGAAGACCACCATTTAGAGGGAGATCTCAACATAGAGGTCTAATCAAATTTTATAACTGCAATCAAGAAGGACACATGGCCAATAGATGCCTTGATAAACCTACTAGTTCCATGGGAGAAAGGAGAAGTAACTTGGTTTTAGAGGCTGACTACCAAAGTGTGGCAAGTGCAAATACATACCAAAGTTTCAATACCCCTGATAGCCATGGCTACCCTGAAAGAGGTGAAGCTTTGATGATTAGAAGAGTAGTAACTACTATGAAGATGACTAATAAAGAACCCCCACAAAGGAAGTCTCTATTCAAGACCACTTGCAAAGTAGGTGGAAAAGTATGCAAGGTCCTAATAGATTCTAGTTCAACTGAAAACTTTATGTCTCTAGAGATGGTGGAGAAGCTAAAGTTGAGGATACTGCCTCACCCTTGCACCTACAAGGTCTCATGGCTCACACAAGGACAACAAGTTGTTGTGGAAGAGCAGGCTTGGCTAGAATTCCAGATTGGAACCTATAGAGATAGGTTGATGTTTGACATTGCAAAGATGGATGCTTGCCATCTCCTATTTGGGAGACCATGGAAATTTAATTTGAAGGCACAACATGATGGTGCTAGGAACACATAATCCATCACCAAAGATCGTAAGGTGATTGAGTTGTTACCTTCGATGGAGAATGAGGAGGAGACTAAAAAAAAGGAGGCCAAGGTGCTAGTGTTAGGAGGGAAGCAGTCCATGAAGGACATGGTAGATGAAGAAATGGTCTATTATGCCCTTATCCCTAGTCTAATAGTAACAAAGGTGGAGAGGTCTGAAGACAAGAAAGAGGACAAATTGAGGTTGATTGACCCTACAGTGTAATAGCTACTAAACAAATACAAGGGTGTCATCTCTGATGGCATGCCAAGGTCACTACCTCCCATGAGGGACATAAACCATTGTATATACCTTATACCTAGATCCACCTTGCCCAACAAAGCAGCATACTAGCTCACACCAGATCAAAATGTTGAGATGGCAAAACAGGTTGAAGAATTGTTAGAACCCGGATTGATTGGAAAAAGTTTGAGCCCATGTGTAGTCCCTGCAGTCTTGGCACCCAAAAAGGAAGGCACTTAGAGGCTTTGCACTGACTCAAGAGATATCAAAAAGATTAATATCAAGCATAGGTTTCCAATGCCTAGGATTGAAGATTTATTAGATTGTTTGGGGGGTGCTAGATATTTTATAAAGGTTGACTTAAAGAGTGGCTATCATCGGATTCGGATTAGGCCGGGAGATGAGTGGAAGACTGAATTTAAAACAAATTAAGGGTTGTATGAGTGGAAGGTCATGCCCTTTGGCTTATCCAATGTACCTAGTACATTTATGAGGTTAATGAATGAAGTCTTGAGGGATTTCATAGGGAAATTTGTTATAGTCTACCTAGATGACATTCTAGTTTTCAATCAAACCAAAGGAGATCATCTAAAACATGTAGACCTGGTCCTAAGAAGATTGCATGAAGAACAATTAATGATCAACTTGGAAAAGTGTTTCTTTATGTAGGAAGAGATCATTTACTTGGGATTTTTAATCTCATACGGTGAGTTGAAAATGGATGAAGAAAAAGTGAGTGCCATATTGTCTTGGCCTACACCTAGAACAATGAATGATGTTAGAAGTTTTCATGGCTTAGCTACCTTCTATAGTAATTTTATAAGAGGCTTTAGCCATATTTGTGCTCCTATTCTTGATACCATAAAGGGAGGACAAAAGTGTAGATTCAATTGGATAGAAGAGGCAGATAACTCCTTTGAAACATTGAAGAGAAAAGTTGCAGAGCAGCCGGTCCTTTCCCTACCTAATTTCAACAAAATCTTCCAAGTGGAGTGTGATGCTAGTCACATGGCTATTGGGGCAGTGCTCAGTCAAGAGGGAAAGCCTATTGCCTTCTTCAGTGAGAATTTAAATGAGGCAAAGAGAAGATATTCATCATATGACCTAGAGATGTGTGCTCTAGTCCAATCCTTGAAAAAGTGGCAACACTACTTGCTGCCAAAAGAATTCATAGTCTTCACAAACAATTAGGCCCTTAGCTTTATAAATAGTGAAGAAAACTTGAATCTAAGACATATGAAGTGGGTAGAGACCCTACAAGCCTTCACTTTCATTCTTAAGCACAAGAAAGGGGTCAAGAAGAAGGTGGCAGATGCTTTGAGCAGAAGAGTCCTAACTGCAAATTAGATCCAGTTGGAGAGTGTTGGAATAGACTCCTTGAAATCCATGTATGAGGATGATGAGGAATTTAGAGAGGCCTATAAGGTATGTGCTTCATTTGATGAATGGTTTCATGTTGAGTACTCTAATTTTTTTATTCAAAATGGATTGTTGTTTAAGGGTGCACAACTATGCATACCCAAATGCTCTATGAGACTGAATATAATTAAGGAGAAACATTATGGAGCAATGGCAGGCCACTTTGGTCTTGACAAGACACTATATTTGGTAAAGAGGCACTACTTTTGGCCCAAACTATAGACATATGTCAAGAGATTTGTGGAGACATGTGTGATCTACCAAAATGCAAAGGGAAAGTCCACAAATGCAAGCCTATACCAGCCTTTACCCATCCCTTCAAGACCATGGGAAAGCATAAGTATGGATTTTATTTTAGGATTGCCTAGGAAAAGGAAAGGATATGATAGTGTTTTTGTAGTGGTGGATAGGTTTAGTAAAAAGACACATTTCTTGCCATGCAAAACCACTTGTGATGCTTCTTATGTTGCAAACTTGTTATTCAAGGAGATTGTCTGGATACATGGTTTGCCTTTGACTATAGTCTTTGATAGGGATGTGAAATTTATTGGTCACTTCTAGAGGACCCTCTAGAATAAGCTTGGTACAAATTTATCCTTCTCCTCAGCCTACCATACCCAAATGGATGGCCAAACTAAAGTTGTAAATAGGTCACTAGGAAATATGCTAAGGTGTTTGACTAGACAACATGGAGAAAGATGGGATAGCATATTGTCTCATGCAGAATTATCCTATAATGATATAGTGAATAGGAATACTAGTAAGTCACCCTTCCAGATTGTATATGGCATCCACCGAAGGGGTGTGATGGAGTTAAGAGAGCTACCTCAAGGAGAAGCCATTAGTGCAGATGGGGAAACCTTTGCTACTGCCATAAAGGAAATCCATGACCAAGTTAAAACTCATCTTCAACAATTTGCATAAAGATATAAAGCTCATGCTGACAAAAAGAAGAGGGATGTTTAGTTTGATGTGGGAGACTTGATGTGGGTTCACTTGAAAAAGGAAAGACTTCCAAAAGGCAGATATACAAAGAAAGATTGGACCCTACCAAATCTTGAAGAAATGTGGCCCAAATGCCTATGAAATTTAACTCCCACCTGATCTTGGTTTGTCACCTATCTTTAATGTATGTGACTTAACTCTTTATAAATGTAGTGTTGATGCAGGAGAAGACACAATTCAGGTTATTGCAGATGATGACATTCCCAAACATGAACCACCAAAGTTGCATAAGGTTCTAGACACTAAGGTTGCAAAGAAAACAAGGAACAAAGACTACATGGAGTATTTGGTGGCTTGGAAAGGACAACCTGATTCTGAAGTAGTCCAGATGACAAAACAATAGATCAAAGACCATGGTGCAGACCTCCAGGCTCTCATCTCAAGTGGACTTGAGATTTCTTCTTTTGGGGAGTATGGTGCAGGAGAACCCCTTCAAGATGATAAGTCAGAGTTAGAGGAGGAAGGATAAGGCATCACACATGTCTTTAGTATGTTTTGTATGTGTTTCAATCATGCATTATGTGTTTGTAATAAAGAACCCCATCTTGTGAGCCAAACTCCTATTTTGGCATTTCAATAAGCCAATTAGGAATTTTGGACAATAGGGGATCAAATGTGTGTAGGAAATAGTTATCCTAGTGGTTTTACTACTTCTAGGATGATTTAGGAGGGGTTAAACTTGACCCAAGGCATTAGGAGGCAAAAGATGACATTTTGACAACGTTTGCAAAAGTTGTCAAAAGTTGTCATGAGCAACTTTTATGCATTTTTTGCATTTTTGTTTGTTTGAACTCCTCCAATAGATATAAAATCTTAACTTTGGTTGAGAGCAATTATGGAGTGGTTTATACACCTTGTGGATCCAATTCCCAAGGAGGGTCTGTAAGGAGGAAAGTTTTGGTGACAACAAACTAATTAAATTATGAGTTTTTCCTGTAATTTTGGAGTTTTGGTATGGAGTACAATATTGTAGGGATTGGGATAAATTCCCAATGATGTGAATTGGTTAGAGAGGAGAGTTATGTTTCTTTGGCTTTTGTTTGAAGTTCTGGTTGTGTGTTTTGCTCCTGATATTCAAATTTTTTTGTAGGTGCCCAAAAAACCAAGGTTTACCTTGGGTTTTTCCTCCTCCATGGCCATAACTTGCAATTTATCAATCTGAGACCCATGGGATATGGTGAAATTCAATTATGGTCAGTGTATTCTAGTATTTCAAAAGTGTTTTGTAGGAGGAGCAAGGGAGAGGTGTGTTTGAACTGACCCTAGGTAGGCATCTCTATGTGGCTACCTACACCTTGAATAGTAAAGTTACCCTTGTATGCAAATGGTGATGACTCCAGGCATGTAACCCTGGAATCCATTATGGTTTATGAATACCCACATTCTTAGGGGGTTTTGATTGTATGGTTTACTCATCTGGATATAGGTGCTTCGCAAATGGAGGCCTAATTGGCCCTTTAGGACAGTCAACATCCTATCGGTTCAGACCTTTGTTTGTTTGACCCTAACCCTTCCTTTAGGGGAATTGTGTAACTTGAAAAAGGGTAATTTAATCCATAATTTTTTTTGCCAAGATGTTTGGGAAAGTTTGAACTTAAGGTCTCTTTACCCGCCAAAAAGGGCTACAAGCAAATAGGCCTAATTGTGAAGGTGCTATGGGGAATAGGGTTGAATCCTCAAAACTAGTGTTGGATCTGGTCCAAGTGAGTCATGTTTAACCTAAACCAAGTGTGCTAATGTTCCATAACCCTTGGAGGTCTCAAAGTGTATGTTGGAGCCATTTACCCAAGTTGAGTAGGTATGAGTCTTGAAGATGGTGAGATGATTGAACTAATTTTGTAGAGTCATGCCTTGATAGGATCCTATTTTTTTTGAGGGGTCAGTGTCATACATTTTGAAGTGTTTGGCGGGTTACAAGGAGGGCTCTGCATCAAACCATAGCAATACCTGTTAAATAGAAATACTCTAGACAACTAAACCAATTAAACAAAAGTACTTCAAACAACATTCAACAGATCTCAAATCTTGATAACTACTTTACCAGTTTAGTCATGCATGAGTTGTATCAATAATACCACAACAATTTAGCACTGCATGCATATTCAACTTAATCAAAAACTACTCAACCATCACATGAAGAAACTCACAACCCATAACACACATATTTTTCACGTAGAAACCTAAATGGGAAAAACCACGATAGGGATGAATACCCACAAGCTTGTTTTTGAACTCTTTTGAAGTCAACTCTGGTATGAGCCTAGTCTGGTTAAATACTTTACAATAAGGTTCTATTAGGAACTGATCCTATTAGGGATCACCCAGTTAAGGGATGGCTATAAACCCTGTTAAAGGTTACCTCGGTAGCGGGTTTAAAGAACTCAATGAGCTTGAGTCACCTGGTTAGAGGATTTGTAACAAGCCTGTTAAAGCTACCCAATCAAGGGATTTTCTTTCTGTTGAAATGTTTAGAAGACAACAAATAAAAATCCAATCTGATAACAACACTACTTTGCTAAGGCATATCCTTTTTCAGTTCCTCTCTTCTACAATCACACTCTATAGACTCCTTACTCTGGTTTGGCAAGTATCATGTCTTCAGCACATAGACATAAACACAACTTTTGCCAACACAAATAATAACAAACATCATCAACCTCATAGACAATAATTAGGTCGGTAGCATAAACCCTAAACCCTAAACATTTAGGTTTTTAGATACAAGTAGTCTAATCCTGATTGTTAAAATGCATTTCATAGAATAAAACAATCTAAGAAAGATCTCAAGTTATCCTACATCATCCAATCTTCACCGCACCTAGAAAATAGTAACCCATCATGCACTTTTCTCATACCGCTAAGAGAAATGCACATTCCTGAGGTGGACATTCAATGCATTTGCTTCTCATGCATAAGATCCTCAAAGAGATTCTTCACATGCACAAGCTGATGTTGCATCTTGATCTCATCCTTATCTCCTAACTAACTCATCACAAAATGTCTTCAGTTTCACCGCACAAGTCAGATCACCAAACCGGAAACCCTCGAGTTGAACTGAGACTACAAACCAGTAGTCAAACTGTGAACCCCAACACTGGTTCACTCCATCTTGGTTGACTATAGCCGCTTCCTGTCTTCACACTGGTTTATATCGGTTCACCTGCTTGAGTACCATATACCGGTTCACTTATTGACATCAATGACAACATACATTATCACCACTTCATCATATGGCAACATAACACTCCAACATCTTTATCTCCAATAATATGGTCAAGATTATGATTGAGTCTCACATACCTTGGAATGACATGATCATTACCTTTAGGTTCTTCTTCCTCACTATCATCCTCTTCTTCTGAATCTACATGTTCTAGTTGAACTAGTACTATAACATTCACTTCATCAACTTCTGGCTTTACCGGTTCTAGTTCCGAAATTAGAATGCAAGGTTCATCTTCCTTCTTTTCCTTACTGGTTTCTCCTAAAACTTTAGGACACTCATCCACTCGAACATCAATAATTTCAATGATTCTCTGTGTCTGATTTGTTATAACATTTGTAGGCCTTACTCTTGGTGGAGTAACCAATAAATATGCCTTGATCACTTTTAGCCTCAAACTTACTGATATAGTCACCTCTCTTGATAAAGCATTTACCACCAAAAATATTAAAATAACTGACATTAGGTGATCTACCATACCAGTATTCAAAAGGAGTTTTATCCTTACCTCTTTTTACCAATATCTAGTTCATAGTGTAGACAACTGTGCTGATAGCTTCTCTTCATAAATTTTTTTCTACTCCTCCTTGTATAAGCATCGTTCTAGCAACTTCAACAACTAAGAGGTTGTTTCTCTCTGCAATACCATTTTGATGTGGTGTCCTCAGTTCAAAAAGTTGCCTCTTAATTCCATTGTCTTCACAATATCTAGTAAATTACTCTTAAGTAAATTCACCTCCTTGTTCAGTCCTCAGACACTTTATCTTCTTACCACTTTCCTTTTTCAGCTAAGGCCTTGAATGCCTTGAACTTACTAAAAGCTTCTATTTTGTCCTTCAAGAATGTGACCCACATCATTCTTGAGAAATCATCAGTGAAGATCATAAAATATCTATCACCTTGAATACTTTTAGTCGTTATTGGTCCACATAGGTTTGTATGAACCAAATCTAACAAATGTTCTGCTGAGAAGGATTTTCTCTTAAAAGTTAAGGATGTCATCTTTCCTAACTGACATTCCTTACATAGAGCATTCACTGATTTGTCCAACTGAGGGAAACCTCTTACCGACTTGGACTTACTGACCTTAACAATGTTATCAAAATTTATATGACAAAATCTTTGATGCCAAAGCCAACTAATTAAATGGTTGTTGACTTTAAGATTCAGGTGAAATAGGTTACCTTTTGTCTGCTTGTCGGTTGTAATCAGTTCACCTTTTCTCCCATAGATTTTGCACATTCCATTCTTGAATTCCAATGGATAGCCTTTGTCTTTGAGTTGAGCAACACTCAAAAGATTATGCTTTAATCATTAAACCTAGTAAACATCATCTACACTTCTCTTTCCATTAAGTGAAATGGTTCCCTTTCCTTTTACCATGCAGGGTGACTCATTTCCAAATCTCACAACTCCTCCATCAAATTCCTTCAAGATAAGAAATTTACTCTGGTCACCGGTCATGTGGTGTGAACAACCACTATCTATGATCCAATCATCAAAACTATCCATGTGATAAACAAATGCATTATGATCAAATGTCTTCTCTTTAATGGCTACAAAGATAATGTCTTCATTAGAATCTCCCTCAGATTCCTCATTAGTGATACCACCATCAACTGCAATGAGACAATCCCTTTTGCCTTTTCCTTTGTACTTCTTGTACTTCTCATGCTTATGCTCATTGTCACCATTAGGATAGTTAGCTGCAATGTGTCCAATCTTGTTACATGCAAAAAAATTTATAGGTAATTTACCTTTGTACTTACCAGTACCTCTGGGTAACCACTTGGCCAACAATGCTTCAAGCTCAATCAAACTATCTTCATCATTAACTTCTTTGTTGGATCTAGATTCATAACTGTGACTAACATCTCTACTTTTCCTTATAGGATGGTTAGAAACTAAATCTCTAAATGCAAATTTAGATTTCTGATCACTACCATCATAACCATTTAATTCAAATGCAGTAAGCTTACCAATGATGGAGTCAAGAGTTACATTAGTTTTATCAATAGACTTTAACTATTGAATGGATACAACTCAAATAGCGTAGACCAATAGAAGGGCTCTCAACACCTTACTAACCACTGTGGCATCTTCCACTTTACCACCATCACTCTTGATCTCACCAATTGTCTCCTTGATCCTCTGACCATACTATTGTATATTCTCTCCTTTAGCCATCTGCATGTCATCAAATTTACCTCTTAGACTCTCTTCTTTGGAAATCTTCATATGCTCATCATCGTTATAGATTTCTTCAAGTTTCTTCCACACCTCATAAGAAATCTCTAGACCATGGACATCAAAATATTGAATCAGACAAAGAACTGATAATGGCCTCCAATGCTTGATTATTTTCTTGTTGCTCTTTATTTTGATCGTCAGACATAGTCCCACTAGGTGCAACATATTGAGTAACAATATGTTCCTGGTATTGACTCCCTAGACTCTTGATATAGATTTTCATTCTATCACTCCATATTCTATAGATTTTCCTATTAACTTTGGACCTACTTTCTTCATCATTCTCTTCAAAATATTTACCTCAAGTTGTAAGGCTTAGACACTAGAGGACCTAAAATGCTCTAATACCAATTGATGGTATGATGAATCAATAAGAATCTGATCAACTACTAAGAGGGGGGGTGAATCAGTAGATATAAAATTGACATAAAATTTTAACCAAACAAAAACAACCTCTCAAGTCAAACTCAGAACTGACTGGTTCAAACACTAAAGTAACAAATGCAATATCACTATCAAGTAAACCGGTTTGACTGTCATAACAAAATAATAGTAAAACAACTTTGAAACTCTCAAAACCTTTTAATCAAAACATCCAAATACTTTATTGACAAAAGTAAAAGAACGTTTCATATTTTTGTCGGTCATCATATCATAACTAAGTGGATTTAGAAGTTAAGCAAATTAACCATAACAAACATAACCACAAAACACTCACCACTTGACACAATGATTTTGACGTGGAAACACAAATGGGAAAAACCACGGTGGGGATGAATACCCACAAGTATTATGAACTCTTCTGAATTTCACCCTATTGGGAGCTAAGCCTGTTAAAACTTTACAATAAGTCTTGTTAAGAAGAGATCTTGTTAGGGACCACCTGGTTAAGGGATTGATTATAATGCCCTATTAGAAGCAATACCCTATTAGGACTAACCTTGGTAGAGGATTTAAAATCCAAGCTAATGGATCACCTGGTTAGATGATTTAGATAACACTAAGCTTGTTAGAGCTTACCCGGTTAAGGGATTTGACTATTGTAATTGTTAGAGAACAACAACGGTTTGTTGATCTGGTGAATAGCACTACTCTACTTGATCAGATCCTTTCCATGCTCCTATCTGCCTTTACACATATTGCAAATACATCTCCTAGTTCAGCAACCAATCGCTCTTACATTCAACCAAAATTGCCAACACTACAACAAAACAATTTATCGACCTTATAAGAAAAACAATAGGTTAGTAACACATCACAAACCTAAGATCTCATAGAGATTACAAATAAATTGGTTCAAGTATGATCATTGGATTAGATAGAAATCATTGCACATCATTCAATACAAACTCAAATGCTCCTTAATAACCACTTCATTGATCTCTCTAACTCATCATGTGATTTCCACTTCATGCAATGAACTTTCTCATTCCCAAGATAAAATTGTTATCTCTACATGCCAAAAACAATTTGAAACTCTTCTCATACAACATGCATACATGGCATAATCATTACTGCTCACCATTTGATCATAAACCAATACAACCGATTCACCAAGATCCATCGATTAGGGTTTGGCACATCAATAGGTAGGGTTTACTGATTGATCTCACTTCTTCTCTAGTAATACCAGTTTCCTTCACAATCTCACTTACCGGTTGCAAAACAACATTATTACAACATCATGACCGGTTATAATTGACATCATTGACAACATAATAGTTCATCAATCATGAGGTCCATATGAAGTCAAATTTGCATGACATGAGTAGAATTAGGTCCTCATTGGGCCTAGGGGCACAAACGCTAAAGTGAGGACCCAAATATGGTCAAAATTGTAAAGAATTAAAATTTAGGATGCTACAAAAACACACACCATGCATATCATAAACATAGCTACATATGATATATATCAAAAGTATCAGAGTACAAAATCAGACTGTCTACCTCAAAGTATGGATCATAGGCTAAGTACATTAGAAACTAAAAGTATCTACATCAAGAGAGAAAATATGTATCTATCACTTAGTACTCCCTCTATCCTCCTGGCCTCTATCCTATCCTAAGGATGAAACTTCTCATATCCATGGTCCTGGGTGAGGTGGTCTCATTGGTCCAATCACTCCCATACTACTTTATGTCCTTCAAGAGTGTGATTTGCTCTCTATCCTAGACCATGACTGATAAGATGGTGTCCTCTTCTCTAGTGGAACCACACACTCATATAACATCCTCCACTATCACACCTAATATCTCAAGAAGATATTAGACTCGCTCTCTCTATTATATATCTATCCCTCTCAGCTGTATATTTGTCTATGTTTTCTATCAACTATATCTCCAATCGGGCTAGCTCAAGGTCTTGCTTGGTCATCACCTAATTCCTCTCTATCTAAAGATAAGATATATATCATTGCAACTCTTTAGTACACTCTTTAGCTCCTAACTATGGCCCTGTATGTCCCAAGATCTCTAATCTAGTCTATATCATCTCCAATGGGTATATCTTGAAATGGCTCATCCTCTGGATGATTGACCTACATGTGCATAGGACTCCAAAAATTCTTATCTTCATCCTCATCCTCATCCTCATCCTCATCCTCAGCCTCATCCTCATCCTCATCCTCATCCTCATCATTCTAATCCATCTCCTCCTCTCTTAGGAGCTCATGTTGTGATGTAGGTACCAGAACCTCTAGATTTATTAGTGGTATCAGATGAAGTTAGTAAAACCATCTATCATAATCTATTATAGTACCTATGTCCCTAATGTTTGAATATTTGGGTCATAACTAAGGAAACTCTAAATATGCCACATGAGATTTCTCCAGTGCACCTCACTTTATAACTTCTCTAATCGACTGAGCGAAGTATGTTGTACCTATGGGCATATCCTACTACTCACCAAACTATTGTCTCACCCTATCTGGAAAATGTATCTCAATCACTCTTTGTCTATTGATAGTTTTACCTATCAAGAATTTCTCTTATCAACAATAAGTAGATTCGCTATGTCATCTGGCCATTTAGGACAATCTTTGTAAGGTCTCCAAGTGAAATCTCTAAGTCTATCCAACTCATGATTCTAATCCAAAGTATACCCATATGAACCCCATTTCAATGTCCCTCTATAGCTATAAACATATGGCATATCTGTCCAATGACCTATATATCAAGAATGAGTTTAAATACTACAATGTTCTCAAATTCCAATACCTAGAGTAATGTGAGTTTGTATCTAAGTGTCTGCGCACCCTTGTACATAATTTGATCCAAATAGAAGTATAACAACCCAAGAATACATGGTCCCCATGAAAACATTGTACTCTCTATAGCCATTCACTTGAGGACTCTACCCCATCCAATAGGGAATACATGCCCTCATCTGTTCAGTGCCAATAGTCCTACTATCACCATTTCTATAATGATATAAAATCTAGCATAGTTCTCTCCTAGATTATCCCATCGAGTCTCATAATCCACAATCTCTAAGCCATTACGATCACACAAATATTCTTCAAGCGAAATCTCTCCCTATCATGGGATCATAAATCTCTCTCTCCCTATGTATAGGAATCCACAGAATGTGCCATACATCCTCTAGTGTGACCATTGCCTCATCAGTTGGGAGATGGAATGATGCAGTCTCTAAATGCCACTTCTTTGGTAAATCGGTGATGAGTCTTGTGTTTCCCTTAATCTTGGGCAGATACATGATATAGTGCAATCCTAAATCCTTCAGAGTGTCTCTCTTAGTGGTCCTTAGTTCATGTCATATCTCTAAGTAATCTAGCCTTCTCTCTCGTGTCATCAACATATGTCGATGCATCTTCATTTAAAGTGGGGCATCAATTTGTCAATTTTAGGGTGTGTTCCTAACTTTTTTGTTTCTCTTTTTTTGTTGCAAATGGGGTGCATTTTTACCCTAGTCTATCTCCTATAGTCCCCCTATGCCCTAGGACCTTTCTTGGCCCCATCAGTTAGCATATGACCCAACCAACTTGCCAAACCACATACCTAAGACACCTATGCAATTTTACCTAGACACCTACATAGAAGACTACATACAAGTGCATGATGGAATTTTTTGTGCCACCCCTTTGCAAATATCGGATCCAAGAATTCAATGTGATAACACGTCGTGTTATCATACTCAGCAGAGTTAGCTGCTCCTTTATTTTTCAAAGTGCACATAACACAAAGGTTATGTGGGTGTCAATAACATGATATGTTATTTGCCCATGCCTTACAGTAACACCAACATATCATGCAAATAACATATCATTTTATTCACCATCTTGTATTGGCATTGCATTTTATTGACTGTATCAAGCTATTTATTGTAGCATTTTATTTTGCTGAAGCTAATTCTTTTTGTTATCCCTTAGGGTGAAAGAATAAATCAAAAGGATCGTGTGGGATAAGAGAGGAAGAAAAGATAGTGCTCCCCTTCCTTACCCCACACCAAGATCAAGGCTCAATGCAACATTATTCATGATAAGAACAATAAGCATTTTTGCTTATCTTGCAATGCAAAGTGATCAAGGTGAAGGGTTGTGTAGGGTAAGTTATCCAAGACAAGTATGTGGTTCCCCTTATCTTGTGCTAAAAATAATACAAGGCTAAGGCCATCTAGGATAAGAGGGTTGAAGGGCGGATGATGGACCTGATGACTCAGTGACCACGTCAGTGGTGGTAGACAACTTTGTGGGCCCAGTGGGCCCAATTTCCATATAAAGGACCCTTTTGCCAAGAATTATCATGGCAGAAAAGGGTGATTTGTTTGTCTAGCTAAAAGACCATGTTACTATTAAATTCTTGGAGTGGGGCTTGTTGCCTCATGGAATAGTCATGACCATCGATGATCACTTGAAACCTAATTTGATGGCCATGACTTGTTCTTTTGTTGGCCCCCTAGCGTTCTCTTAGTGAGGTCTCATGAATCCATATGTGTGTGAGATCTCCTAATTGATGGCTAGCATTTGAACTTCCTTTGAGCCGTTAGAGTTTAAAATTTTGCATGCAAGTTGTTGTCAACCCCATGGTTGAGATGTTCTTCCTGCTTAGTCAATGCCTTATTCTTGGTCAAATTCTTGTCCAACCACTGGATTTGCTCACCTTTACTCTAATTGGACCCTGCAAGCCATTTTTTGACTCCACCATGCCCTCTTCAATGTAAAGCAGAGACTTATTGTCCCTGCAAGTGTGTTCGGACATGCTTGTTGACATGAATTGCTTCATCGATGGGATATTTTTCTCTTTCTGAGGCAGAGGACATCTTGTAGAGATATTTTTCTCCCCATCAAATCCTTCATGTCGATCTAATCTCCTCCCTCTTATATATTTTTGTAACCTAACCCTAGGCGGGTAAGGGTTTCAATCAGTAGTTCAATTCTGAGTTATGCCTCAACTATAAAGGATATTTTTTAATATTTTCTAAAGGATCTCCTCCTCTTTTTCTCTTACAGTAGTCTATGATTTTTACAACTACAAAATTACCTTGCCTCTATAGTAATAAAATTTGCTTTCCTTACCTAGTTTTAGTTTATGCAAATGCATGTATTTTTCTTACCTCTTTGTGTGAATGCATCTTTTTCTAGTTTTCTCAACATTCTATGATAGTGTTGACTCCTCTTAGAGTTTCATTTGTGAACTTTTATTGTTCCTTTTTCCATTGTTAAGAATTACAACCTTGATCTAGTCTTAGAAAGCTATATTTAGAAAGGAATTATCGTATCTTTTTGGTAGATTTATTGATGTTCTGTGCAGTTACAGGTAGGGGTGAACCAACTTTCAGTCAAGGTGAAAACCTTTTTTTACTTCTTTCATGCAACCTCTCTCTCTCTCTCTCCCTCTTCCCTATCAGAATCAATAGATTAGTTTTATCAGTGTTGGGTTAGTCCAACACCCTGCACTCATACTGAAGAGGAAGCTGACCTTCTCTAGAGATTCAACCTCACATTTAGAAAGGTCCCACACTTGAGAGGTTGATTCAATGTTTCACAAGGTTAGTGATCAAGTCTAGTCACTAAGGGTGCAAACTTTTGTGACAACAAATTTTTGCATGCCCAATGAGACTGTTGAAATTTTAGTTCATAGATGACCATCTGGGGTACAAAATATTATTCACCAATCATATCTTTGATGATCTTAGTTTGTGGATCAACAACTCAACCTCTGGAGACAACAAATCACATACCTGGTGACTCTCTACAACAAATCTATTGGTTAAGCAGTTCTAGCGCTTAAACAACTAAAAAATCTTGTGTGTTCTTTAATTTCAAGCCTTTAGAGGCAGTCATTCTTCAAGAGCCTATCTTCGAGCCATTTTGGTGATTTTGGTATGTTACCTTTTCTCTCTAATAGGGCAGATATTTTGTCCTTTTCATAGAATTTTATCAAACAAATATCATTTTTTTAACGCTTCAATATGAGCTTCTATCATTGGTGTAATTTCTATTTGCCCCCATTTTTTGAAAATACCAATCAATCCTCCCCATCCTACCAGAATGAACAAACTAGGACTATTCCTAGTTTTAGACCAAATAATACTTTTGCTCCAACAGTAGGTGGGTATTTCCCTAAGGCTTACCACCCACCCACCCATGCTCAACCTTCTTATCTTCTTAGCCCATCCTAAAAGGGTGAGATAGACCTTCTTTCAAAGGCTATGGTGTGGCAAGTAGCTCAAAAATTAAGAGACACTATGATGGATTATAGAATATAGCTTGATGAGATCAAGTAGCAGGGTAAAAACACAAAATTGTATCATGTTTCAGGCCATCTTATCAACACAAATGAATTTAAGTGATTCTAACTAAAAAAAAAAATTAGTCAAACATATGGTCTATAGAGATTCATTATAGCTATCTTATAAATTTATATTTTATAGCACTTTGGGTCTAATTACCAAAAAAAAAAAAAAAATTGAAATGTAAAAATATCATTTTATAGATCTATATGTGAATTTTCCAAAATATATATCTTTTAATATTTTAATTATTTTTTATATTTTATGTTTATTTTTATTGAAAGTAGGTCATCAACACTAAAATATAAGGTTGATTATCTTGTAAAGGAAAAATACTAAAATTTATCTAAAAAATTTGAAAAAATAAATGCACTAGAGAAAAGAGCCTTCGTCAAGATGATATAATTCTTTTCTAATTTGGATAAATAATTAAGAAAAAAGGTAATGCCAAATGGAAAGAGTTGTATTTCAGTACACACAACTTTTCAACTTTATTGAAAAATATATATACATAAAACATAGTTAAAAATATATTTTTGCACTAAATTTTCAAGTTATCAATATACACAAAAAAATTGAAGAACAAAAGGTAAAATCTACTATATAAAATGTGATGCCTCGTGTAACTTCAATAGTTCCCTAGGGAATCAATAAGGAGCACCAATAAGAAATAAATAACAATCGCGGAACTCTGCTTGCTCTAGATTGGAGCTTGGATGCTCTTGAGTGCCCCGAGGAGAGAAGGTTATTAGTTGACCTCAATTTCGATGATCAGTGGCTGAAACCACCTTTCAACATTTTATCAACAACTAAATTATAGTGTTTACTTTATAATAAAGTATATTCAAATAACTTTTGAATTTTTTTAAAAAGTTACAAACAAAAAATACACAAAAAAATTTACATTTTATTAGTTTACATCATCTCAAAATTCAAAACATATATTTTACATTCTTTTGATTCAATTTAAAAAGTTGAATCATCATTGGTCATTTCCTTTATAGAAGTGTGACACAAATTTGTTCTTTAACCCAACAACAAATCTAGGAACAATAGCAAGAGGAGGCCATTTACTAACAACAACAAGAGGAGCTTGCTTATCAAGCTTAATTACAATAGCAACATGAGACCTCTACTCCTATTCCCCCTAAAAGAAGAATTCCAAGTTTTAGATAGGGGAGCCCTCCTAAATATTTTGAGGAGCTTGTCCTTGAGAAGATCCATCCTTACACTGAGCCTATCCAAAAGAACTCTAATTTCAATGCCCCAGATTTCATGGGAATTCTGCCCAATTTTTCCAAGGTCCTTAGTGGTTTGGCCCTATTGAGATCCTCCTTTGCAAGAATGGGCCTGTTGTCTAGAGGGAAGATGCCAGATGGTGGTCATATTATTCCCAATTTTGATGGTTGTATGCTCATGAAGAGGATTCCATGGTGAAGCCTGAGGTGCTGGAGAAGCAAAAAGAAGACAACTTGCATCATTTGGACACCAAGAAAGAAGAATGCAACAAGGAGGAAGCTTTGATCAATCTTGATCATCTTCTCTCTTTCATTGAGGATGAGGGATCTCTTCTTTCATCTGAGTCAGTGGTGTATTCTCTGTGGGAGGGGCCTATACTTTAAGAAGTTAGTCCTAGTGACTGTGGGATATTAGGAGAAATCAGTTATGCTCTAAATTCCAGTTTTTAAGTCCCTGAAGAGAGTTGCAACAATGCCTAAGTCAATCCTATGTTTTAAGAATGAGGAGGAGTTGAAAGAAGACTCTTTTTGGGATGACTTGGAAGGATTTTATTCAGGTTTGGACACTTTATAACCTTGTCCTATGCAGGTCTAGGATAAATCAAATGAGGACTTTCATCTTTTGGAAAGTCAAGATGATGACTTGCATGAGGTCGCTATCCAAGGTGAACAAGAACAAAAATCCAAGATGATTGAGAGAAAAATTTCTTCTCTGATTTTGATGATGAGGTTAAGGTAGAACATGTGATAGATGTCAAGTTTGATCTTGACGTTGACCTCCACATGTTCTCAAATACAATTGATACTTTTTGTGCCAACCTCAATGAAGTTAGGTTCATCCCCTTAAGGGGGGAGGGTGGGGGGTGGTGTTGGTGTTGGAAATAAGCCACACTCAGACCGATGATGGACTGGTCCAAGAGGGGTCAGTAGCTTAGTAGTAGAGCACTCTAGCAGCATATGGAAGATCCTAGGTTCGAGTCCTAGCTTGTCCATATCTCAACATGGTATTAGAGTCAGGTCCAGGCTAGGAGTCCCAAGCACATGAGAGGTGTGGATTAAGGGGGGGTGTTGGTGTTGGAAATAAGCCACACCCAGACCGATGAAAGACTGGTCCAATAGGGGCCAGTAGCTCAGTGGTAGAGCACTCCAGTAGCATATGGAAGTCCTAGATTCGAGCCCTAGCTGGTCCATGTCTCAACAGGGTGGGCAATTTGACAAGCATGATCAGATTTTGATGGTGGAGGCAGTTGAGCAAGAGTAGGCTAGCAGAGAGAGCTCAACCCTTGTAACATTAAAGGGCCATACAATTAGATTCCTCTCTTTAATTGGGGCCAAGAAAGAAGTTTTTGAGCCACATACCTAGGTCACAAGTGTATCTCAAACTAGCAATTTGTCTATTCAGCAAATTTGGGTATGTATTTTTGTTTCTAGGATGCAGGATTTCTTGCAACTATTTATGGTTCTGCTTTCACTTTTTCAGCTCTGTATTTTGTTTCAGAGCCACACAAATTGTAATGCCCCGCCAGGAAACCCCTAAGGGTTTAAGTTAAAAACACTCAATTAGAGTGTAAATATTTTTTTTTTTTATAATAATAATTAAGAGCGTTAATGAAAAGTTACAACATTAAGATAATTAGGAGTTATCTGAAACTTAGATAACACAGCGGAAGGCTAGCGATCCTAAGGAGTTTCCCAACGCGATTACATAACCTTACACCTAACTCAACTTGCATCAAATGATCCATAAATCTGGATATCCTAATTGTGAGGTAATGCATAAGACATGATTATAAATATGTTCAATGATTTGACATCTTATAATTTTAGGAAGCATTCTTTTACTTAGGGTGGTTAGGAGGCTATCGAGAGGTTATTTATTCAATGCACTTAAATTCATAATTTCATTTAGAGGCCTCCAAAAAGGTTCAAAGCGTTTAATATAATGAAGTTCATTTATTGGGTTTAAGGTACCCATCCACACTTGACATCATCCTTTAATATTAAAAATATGCCTAATGAGATTCATTCATTTAGGACTAAACTGCAATTAATAAAACAAGGATTCCTTCATTTGATTTTAAGATAATCACCCATATTCGATATCTTTCTTAAATATCAAAAGTATGGTTAATAAGAAAAATTCGTTCATTAAGGATTAAACTTCCATTAGTAGAGTGTGGTTCCCTCATTAAGGTTGGAGCATAACCAAACTAAAGATTTATAGTTCCTTTATGGAGGATACAATGTGAGTAGCCATAGAATTCATTGAAGTTTTAATAATGCTAATAAATGGCTAAATTCATTAAGATGAAAATGTATTAGGATACATGAGGGCATCCCTTAAATTAAAATATAGTTAGCAAGATGATATCCATCATTTCAAGATTAGAATATAAGTTCATAGTGATGTTCTTTCATTAGGATTAAAATACAATTAACTTATTGCATATCACTCTTTTTTTTTTGGGTTAAATGAAGTTAATATGGAAAGATACATTTACTAAGATTAAGGTTTAAACAACTGTACAAATTCTTCCCTTTTTAGTTCAATTTTAGCAATTATAAGAGATTCTTTTATTAAGGTTACAATTATGGATAACTAGTTGAGTTCACCCAATTATCAAGTTAAATTTGGTAAGGATTATTGTTAAGATTGAAACGTGAAATAACTAAACAAATTCATCCAATGTAGTGAAACATAATTAACATGGCGTTACTCATTTAAGAAGATAAAAGTAAATACCTATATGACATTCATCCTTTAGATTTCAACTTAGAAATTATAACATTAATTCTAACTTTGTTTTCCATTCACATTCGATCAATTTACATGGTTAATAGCAAGTTAATCCAATGATGTAACCCAGCAAGATTCTTTCCACTATTACTACTTTTAATTCACATTTTCAAAATACTTTTCCATAATCTCATTTACAATCTTTCATGAACCTAATTACTACATTTTTCATGATGAATAATTTTATGCACTTAGATTTAAATTCGTTAGTTTCTCATCGTACACTTTACAAGATAACAACCATACATGATAACTTAAAGTATGAAAACAAAGGAGCTAAAACATCGCATAACACGGACATGATCTCGGAGTTCACCCCTAAAGGGCTACATCTCTAGGTTTGCTCAACTGCAAGACCCCTTTGGTATTATATCATTAGGAATACATGATTTATAAGTTTTTTACATCTTTGCCTCTTAGGCGAACACAACCAATATACAATAGACACTTCAGTCAGAATTTACATAATGATCCCTTCTAAAGCGGATCCAACTGATACACTTCAAGGCAAATACAGTTTCTAATGACTGACGATACTCTGACTAGGGGCGTAATCCGACTATGACCAACACAAATAACTAGATAATAGGGTCTGAAACAAATACATCAAGTTATGCCGCCACCCCTAACAAGGCAAATACGGGACTTGAACTTACCACCTTTTCTTTTTATATCGATACGATATCAAATTTACATGCATTCTACTAGCATATCGATGAAGTAATAACAGAATATACGAAGATAATTTAGATTCAACTTTCATACTCTCCTATACTTTAGTTTTCATTTCTAAAATTCTCGGAAGATCTTAATCATTCAAATCAAAGGACACTGCTTGTTTAAAAGAAAAACAACATCTTATTAAAATATATTTCATAACGTTAACAAAGGTGTTTTATTTCAAAGGTCTTCAAATAAGAAAATATTTGATCTCTTCTCCAAGGATTACATTTCCTATTAAAAGAAGTTCCAAGTTTAAACGAATGTTAACGTAAATTTAATAATCCAAGATCAATAAATTTTAATTAATCTTTAATATAAACAAAATATGCAATCTCCATTATTTAATATATATATATATATATAGCAACTAAAATCTAATTTATAAAACAAAATAGATTTTTCTACAAATTTATTTCAACTCTCTTATACTTTCCATAACACTTGTTTCTTTCATTTTATAATTGTCATTATCATATATTTTTTTTTTAACAACAAAAAAAATATATATATAAAAAAAAAATTAATTTAAAACAAACTTTATGTTTTCTTTTTTTTTTTTGAAACCCTAATCCTTATGCAGGACCCTGCGGCCCACAATGTGGACGCAGGTTCTGTGGTCCACACTGTGGACGCAGGCCCTATGGCCCACACTGTGGACGCAGCCTGCAACCCACAATGTGGTCGCAATCCTTGCGACCCACATTGTGGTCGCAGCCTGCGGCCCACAATGTGGTCGTGGGGAGACTGCTAAATACGGCGGCACCGCGGGGAAGAAATGGGGGAGGGGGCGGCGGCACGAGCCGAGCTTCGGCTCCTCCGCCTGCCAAACCCTAGCCCCAAACACATACAAAAATTTTTTTTGTTTATTATTATTATTTTTAAATAGTTTTCAAGCATATACAATTTGGTAATAAAAAAATAAATAGCCAATCCCTAAATACACGTCCCACAGTCTTATAGACAGGGATTTTAAGCATTTTCCAGCAACCTCTCTTATTTTGAAAGGAAAACACAGTCCATTTAATTTCCAGCTTGCTCATAATAAACAACCAACTGGGAGACCATTTTTTTTGACATAAACATGAACAAAACATTCCAAGACAAAACATAAAACCCCAATCCAAAACAATTTTTGCATTCCATTTTCCACACAAGGATCCAACAAATAAACAAGAGGGTGGGTTGGAATCCTACCTTCAAATGCATTCCGGGAAGAGATTTTGACGAAGAGCTCCACCTGCAACTCCAAGCAAATTCCCCATTTTTTTTCCAAAAAAAAGCTCTCCAGAAAAGAACCCCCAAAAACATTTTCAAACTAGGTTAAATGAGAAACCCTATTTTTGCCCTAATTTTCAATTTCGAATTTAGGCATTTATTTTTTAAAATAAAATAAAATAAATGAAAATCAAAATGGAAGTCATTCCTTTCCATTATTTATTACATCTTATTTGTTTTCCTTATTAAAATTAAAATGCTTCTATTTCTTATTGAGTTTTAAATTTTAATTTCTCAATATTAATTTTAGGCCTACTTCATATTTCGAAACTATTGACCAGGGTAAGACGTTTTGATTAATTTTATTTTCTAAAAATCAATCTTTTATACTATATCAACTTTACAAGTAAAAAGGAAATAATTTCTTTTAAATAATAAAATTTACCCTTTTTCTTCCAAAATGCGAAAATGAGTAATTTATTTCTATCTCCCAAATGACTTTAAATCTTTCCTTTCTAAAACGCATAACTCATTAAATTCGTTATTATTAAAATTAACTATTAAATTAACTCGCTATAACATAATATGGCGACCTTTTTAATAAATGATTATTCTCGTGAAGGAGATCCATTTATTCTAATTTTCTCAACTAAAAATGCGTAAATGAGCACATTAATCCAAGTTAAATACTTTAAGCTTGCTACAATAATGATTAAAGTGATCTCTTTAAATTAACGATTAATCGTATAAAAGAAAACCATCTATTTTAAATTTCTAATTTACAAATGCGTACATCCACACATTAAATTGAACTAAATACTTAGGATAACAAACTTCACTTACCTCGCGCAAGGCACGCAAATCGAGGAAGTCCACCAAATCACATGACACGCAACCCAATGCAAGGAAAGCCCCACGAATCCACACACGATGCTCACCTGACCATGGCTAAGGCAAGATGAGAGTTTAATGACCCCCAAATCTGAATTCTAAGGATGGAGGAGGTTTACTCAAACTTGCGAACCCCAAAGGAGATGAACCTCACCTTAGGCGGTGTCGTACCTGCAATCTCCTGCACTCATGAATCACGCAAGCATACATATACATATACATATTCAATGAAGGCGTTAGCTCTAAATTTATCACAAGAGTTAGGAAACAATTACATATACACAAGAATCGATGCAAAAGCACAATAATAGGTAAGCATGATTATTTATATTATCTAAACTACACATAGCACCACGGTTAACCTACCATTCAAGAATGCCACATAGGAAGTCAACCAAGGTCAAACGGGTTTTACTAGTCCAACTAGGGTAGGGGCATTACACAAATCACCCTTCCTTGTTTAGGGAGGGAAGCTAATTTAACCAATCTATGAATGGTTTTATTGAGAAGCCTCAAGTTGATGTTGGCAATCAGAGGAATTGATTATGTGTTGCATGGATGTTTTGTCATTGATGGCAACACCAACTATTTTGTTTGTTTATCGACTTCTGGTAGGTTTTGGTAGAGTGGTTGGTTTACGATATTGATTTGGTATGCTCTAGTATGCTTTGGCTTGAGGATTTGGTTTATATCAGTCATTCATGCTATTCATATGGGTATCATGATCAGTTGGTTTGGGATTTGATGATTCAAGAGCTATCATTTGTTCTAGTAAGCCTTTTGGTCACCAGTAAGGGTTCTACCAGTAGAGCATTGTTGAAGATCATTTTATGCACATGATAGGTGTTGTTGGTGCGGCTTCTAGATGGCTTTCGAGATGTTGTTGGTTATCTTGTTCATGTTCCTTTTGATCAGTGGTGTTGGATTTAGGTCCGGACCTAATGCTATCTTATTCAACTAGGTTATGGACCGGTTTATGTAATGAGTTGGTGGATGATCTCGATGTGTTACCAGTTGGGTTTATTGATTGGATTTTTTTGTTTTGGTCTTAGGCCAACTTGGTTGATTATTGGATTATGGGTTTATGTTATGAGTTTATTGTATTACCTTTTAGGTGACCGACCTAATTGTTTAGGTCCCAAGTTGGTATAAATATGATGTAAGATCTCTTTGTAGATCATGGAAATGGGTATATGGGAATAATTATGGTTATACAATTATCTGTGCATGAATAAATTTGTAATCATATGCAAAGGTTTTGGTCGATCATAGGTGATTGAATTGGGTTGGTAAAAGAGGCTTAAGACCTTTGGTACTGATCTTAACTGGAACTGTACTTAGGCATAGAAGATATTATTCTTGCAGTTCATTCTTCTTTTGGATTGTAGTCAGTGAGGCTCCGTTTGTGATGAGAAGTATGCTCTACACTATTGGCCTTCCTACATGTGTAGGCCCCTCTTATTGTAATCACATACTTACTATAGAAGTATTATCTAACTATGTGTAGGCTTCCCACTGTTGTTTTTCCCTTTACAGGGTTTTCCACGTACAAATCTTGGTGTTATCTTTTGTGGATGGTGTTGGCAATTGAAACTCATTTTATTGGTTTCATATGTTGTCATTGATGGAAACATGTTTCGTCTTTCATTCCTTGGTTTGGTTGTTGACCGACAAACACTTCACGAACACCGACAGGTATCTTCACTGGTAGGAAGGATTCTATAGGTACTAATATTGCAGGTTGACATGACTTACAACAAGATACCAATATAGGAGGCCGACATCATTTGGGAGATTTGGCAATCAACAATTCATTTTGATATGTATGTATATATCTAGTGAGATGACATGTATATTTATTTTGTAATTATCTATGTAAGCTGACATAAGGCATGAAGGATTGTAAGGGTATATAGGTCAATTGATTAGATCATTTTGATATATATTAATGATGGATGTAATATGAGGAATATTGATGTTGTAATGTGAAGATCATGTAAGAGGTTATTCCAGTAAGGGTTTAGGGTTTCAAGATTGGAATAGTCAGAGCTAAAACCAGAACTCAATCAGGCATAATAGATGCATTAAATGAGTTTAGTTTTTTTCTTTCTTATTCAAAGTGGTTGTACTCAGTGAGACTCCATTGTGTTGAGCAGTGTGCTCTAGGATGTAAGCCCTCCTACATGTGCAAGCCCCCATATTATGTAATATCTTTTCATATGGCCAGTGGATTGATATTGTGGGTCATAGATACCACCACAGTTTTTCCTCTTTGAGGTTTTCCATGTATAATTCTTTTTGTTATGGTATTCATTTGTGTGATTGGCATATTGATTTCTTTACTTCTTTCAATTATATATGAACTAGTTAACTGGTTGGTGAATGCATGTTATAATAAGGTTAAAATTGAACCATTCTGGTAGAACACTAATTCAACCCCCCTTCTCAGTTTTCTTGGATTCCAACAATTGGTATCAGATCCTTGTGCCTCGGAGGAAGTTTAATAGCTTGAGGGAGATCCTAAATCCGAAATCCATAGATATAAGTTTGGAGAAGCAACTTGAGGTAGCACTTCAAGATTATGATGCTAAAAGGATGAAGAACTTAAAGTTACAAGATCTATTGAATTCTGCCATGGAATTCATTCTTATCCTACAGGAGAGGTTGTCATCTGTTCAAGCTAGGAGGAAGGAACTTCTGCAAAATCAAGATAATGAAGAGAAAGATGTCCTTAATGAAAGATTTTTGAAGGTGAGTCAGGGGAATATGGTCATGAGGAATGAAATGCAAGCCCTAACTATGAGGATGTCAAAGGAGATTGAAGACCAAAAGATGAATGAAGAAAACCTTGGGAGATCCCTGAAAGATAGATTTGAAGAATGCATCCGGTTGGCTCATAAAAATGATATGTTGAGAACTGACTTAGTGCAATCCCAAAGTAATTAACAAGAACTTGAAAGACAAATGATAATCCTAAGAGATGATTTGGCTATTGCAAGTGAGTACAAGGACAAATTCAAGGTGAGTTCAGCATAACTTTATGAATTATTGAAAAGTTAAAGACAGAATGGAGATTCTGGTGGACTTGGATTTGAACAAGGTCAGAGCTCCAGTACTGCAAATGAAGATCAGAACCAGAGGACACTAGTAAGGTAGCTTAATGCTTACAAACTTAATGGTAGATGCTTTGTTTGTAATAAATTTGGTCACATGGCTAGGCAATGTAGAAATAGGACAAATCAAAAATTTAATTCTACCCCCGGTTAATGTTCTAAATGCAATAAGTATGGTCATAAGACAAAATATTGTAGAATGAATGTAAAATGTCATGCATGTGGAAAATTTGGACATATGGCTAATCAATGTAGGTCAGACAATTATACCAGTTATAGCAAAGCAATTCAAAAGAACAATGTTACATGTTATGCATGCAACTGTTGGCAATATGGAGGAATTGATTATGTGTTGCATTGATGTTTTGTCATTCATGTCAATACTAGATGTTATGGTTGGTTATTGACAAACAGGTTTTGGTTACCAGTAGAAGATCTTGTGTTAGTGGTAAGGGTTTAAGGTTTCACCGACAGAGATTTTACTAAGAATCTTTCACAGGATGCATAAGTGGTGTTGGTGTGTCTTGTAAATGGAATTCATGATGCAGAAGGTGATCCTTGATCATGCCTCAGCTCATTGGATACATCACTTTTGTGTGGTGGACCTAGATTAGGTTTGGTACCTATCTAGGTTATGGACTAGTATCATGTTAACGTGTTCTCTACACATTACGGAGATGATGTATTGATTTGTTAATGCTATTTTGGTCTAAAGCCGACATGGCATATTATTGTAATATGGATGTATGTAATGATATTATTGTAATATCTTTTAGGTGGCCGACCTAATTGGTTTAGGCCATAGGGTTTGTATAAATTGATGTAAGATCTCATTGTAGATCAGAGGGTATGGGAATGAAATATATGTTGTGGTCATGGAATGAAATATCATATGCGAAGGAGATTTGGTTGATCATAGGTGATCGAATTGGGTTTAAGAGGTCAAAGATCTCCAGTATTGAGCTTAACCAAGACTATAATTAGGCATGGTAGATTTTATCTCTCACAGTTCATTTTTCTGGATTGTTGTCCAATTATCTTGAGGTGGTTATAACCTTTCTATAGTCAATGATACTCCTTTGTAATGAGCAGTACGCTCTAGGTAGTGTTCCTTCATGCATGTGCAGGCCCCTTTATTGTATCACATACTTTCTGCAGAATTATCATCTAACTGTGGGTAGGCTTCCCACCGTGGTTTTTCCCTTTACCAAGTTTTCCACATATAAATAATGGTGTTATGTGGTATGGTTGCATTGTGTTAATTCTTTGTTTCATTCTTAAGTTTTATTTCTTACCGGCATTTGTTTCTGCTATTCTGATATTCAATGTTTATGTGCTCCAGTTAAAGGTTATAAAGTGGTTTGATTAATATAATCTGTTGACAATTGATTCCCCCTCCTCTTAGTTGTCCACCGGTTAACCTAACAATTAGTATCAGAGCTTTGGTCCTCTTTTGCAGACGCTTAACCACTTGAAGTAGATCCTATGGCAACTAATACTTCAAATCCACCGACAACTATTTTTAGAAGAGAAATCCCTAAGCTTGATGGAACAAATTATGTGATATGGAAAATCCGAATGGAGACTCATCTTAGATGTCTTGGAAAGGATATACACCTTATGATCTGGCATCTGGCAATCCTGCTCCTACAGACTTGGACAAGAATATTGAAAATGATTGCAGAGCTAGAGAAGCCCTCTTGTGTGCACTCATTGATCAACAAATCATGGGATTGACTGATAAATCATCTGCAAAGGATATGTGGGATAAATTGCAAACTCTGAATGAAGGTGACCCTACTGTAAAAATTGCTAAACTTGATGGTTATCAAGTAAGATATGAGAACTTGAAGATGGAAGATAATGAAAGAATTGCTACACTTATGGAAAGAGTAAATGAGATTGTCATGGGAATTCAATATTGTCGAGGATATTTGAATGAAGATGAAATAATTTCCAAAGTCTTGAGAGCCCTTCCACCAACTTACAAGATGAAGGCGATTGCAATTAATGAATTGAGAACAATGGAAAACACTTCAGTTAACCAAGACATTTTTATTGGGAAATTATCTGCTTTTGAGCTTGAAGAATTTGGACCCTCTGGAGCTGCAAAGTTTGAACCTACTTTTCATCCATCATCATCTACCGATAAAAGTGATTGGAAAGACTTATATGCAAAGGAATTGGAAGATATGAGGAAAGAGGATGAAGAATTTCAGCAACTTGAAGTCTTATTTGTTAGAAGAGTACCTAAAGGACTTACATGAAGTAAGTATGAAGGAAAATCACCTTTTAAATATTTTGCATGTAATAAGATAGGTCATTTTGCATCTCGATATCCTGAAAGGAATGCAAGATTTGAAGAAAGAGTTAAGAAATCATTTAAGACTAATCGGAACAGATATAGATTCAAGAAAAGAAAATAATGCTACATAGCAGATGAGGAAGGAGTAAGTGATGATTCTAAGGATGAACCGACATCAGACTCTGCCAGTGGATCCCACAATAGAAAGGAATGGGTGTTCTATTATTTAAAGGAAGATGAACCAGAACCGGCTATCAAGAATAAAGAAAAGACCCTGGAAGCAAAATTTGAAGACAAGGATGAATGGGTAATTGATAGTGGATGGTCACATCATATGACTGGAGATAAAAAAAAAAATGTCCCTGTAAGAATACAATGACAGTCAAGTCATATTTGGGGATGACAAATCATGTATGATCAAAGGTAGAGGTATTATTTCTTTGGATGGAAAGAATGATACTAATAATGTCTATTATGTAGAAGGTTTAAAGCATAATCTTTTAAGTGTTGGTCAATTGGTGGACAAGGGATTCCAACTTCAGTTTAAAGATAGAAAATGCAAAATCATTAACAAAATTGGTTTGGAGATTGCAACCGGTACTCAGACT
Organism: Cryptomeria japonica; assembly: GCF_030272615.1. Classification (NCBI taxonomy): domain Eukaryota; kingdom Viridiplantae; phylum Streptophyta; class Pinopsida; order Cupressales; family Cupressaceae; genus Cryptomeria; species Cryptomeria japonica. The sequence continues at coordinate 640,663,061 of NC_081411.1, read as the reverse complement.
GGAGGTAATATCTTTCACTTGAACATTGGTAATAAGACATGTTTGATTGATCATATTGATGAGAGTTGGCTATGGCATAAGAGGTTGTGTCATGTTAATTTTGATTGTTTTGTTGAGATTAGTTCAACAAAGGTAGTTAGAGATATACCTAAGATTTTAAAGCCTCATAATCCGGTATGTAAGGTGTTGGGTCTCAAATCAACAGATTGGATAGGTTCTAAGGAAATGCCAACTCCTATGATCAAACCCTCCAATTGACTTGGCCAACATGTAGAGTGAACCTGTTTGGTTGTTAACTCTCTCGCTTCAGGCTCTGCAGGACCTAGGCGGGTATACCTATTCACCAGTTGTCTTTTAATGACCGGTGCTTTTTATAGCAGATTAAGTGTCCTGATCTGGTTTCCTCCTATCTCAGAATAGCATAAGTTCCTAGGATGGAGATATAGTAGATGAGTTCAAGATTGTTGTTGTAGAAGCTATTCGATATATGTTTCTTACTTAGTTACTCCTGTTGCTTTAAAATAACATATGATGAGTATGGTGATAAGTGTAATCTGTAAATAGCCAGTGCCTTCTTCGTTGTTTGGGCTACAGAGTCATTATATTTTCTTTAGGACTTACTGTGCGGACCTGTGAGACAGTTCTTTAACCCACCCCTTTATGGACCTGTCGGTTATTATTTCTTTTGAGATCAATTGAATGCTTATATCATAAGTTGCTTGAATGAATTTAACCCTACCTTTAAGGGACCATTCAAGTAAGTACTGCGAAGAACAATTATAATTCGCAAGCAGAACTTTTATTTCAACCTTATAACATACAACATAAATTTCATTCCAAGAATATGAGTAACCTTATCTCTTTGGATAATATCACAAGTGATTGCCAAAACAAAATGAAATAATCCACAACACATACGCAAAGAAAAACAACTGATCATAGCATGTATTCCATCAAAATTTGTATAACAGAAAACTTACAGGTTGGCATACATTGATATCTTGTTCCTATGTCTATTGTTACCATATTACAAAAACCTCTCTCACATATATATGAGAGCAAAAGTCATTTATGAAAAGACATGTCTTTTCAAAAATACTAATTGTTAATTTGAATATTCCTAACAAACTTAAGTAAAAAGAGATTAAGAATTCCTAAATGATGAATATAATCATCTTCTTTGAAAGTCTTGATCTTAAGACTCTGTTTCTTCAATTCTTCTCCTTGTGAAAGGTATTCAAAAATCATCTGGTTGACGGTAGGGGCCATGTCTTTGCTTCGGTCCAATCTTGAAAGAGCCTAATCCTTGATGTTTACAAGCTCATTCTGCAAATCTTCCATAGACATTACTCCTCCTTCTTTATAGAACGAGGGCATTCCAATAGGGCTCCCATCATCCAATTCTTTAAGATCTCGCTTTAGCATATCTTCAAATTTAACATGATCTTCTATATGAAGTCCCTTCAGCCTTCTCCTCTGGCGTCATCAAATCAACACTGCTTATTACCTCATGCAATCGTGCTTTTAACCTTTCATGCACTCTTAATGCTTTTATGGTTCCAGTGTACACCCTCCAGTAATGTTCGACATGTATAAGCATGGTGTTGAATCGGTGTTCAATGATGTCGTTAACTAGTTTATCCATCTTTCCCTAGATATTATTTACCTGTTTGGTAGCCTTATTTGCTTGATACTTCCAATATAGAGCATCAGAAACATCATCCAAGCTCTGTCCTATGGGATATGAGGCATAGTCATTCAAGGGAGTCCCTGTCTCAAGTTGTAATATTTTCGTTTGTAACTTTTGGTTCTCCTCTTTAGACTTTTCATACAAGCCCTTATAGGTAATATTTTCCCTGACCAAAAACTCTGTCTGATCCATATTTAATTTGGCTACATCCAGGTTCAACTTTGCAGTGACCCTAGGGTCAGTCTTTCCAACTTGATGAATCATGAGGTGTCCAAAGGTTTCTTCGATATCCACAATAATTGGCCTTTTTCCCTTCGGATACAATGCCCATTGTAGGAGAGCCTTTTGATCAGGATCATAGCCAGAGCCTAGGAATAATTTATCTACCTCTTGAGGCAATACTTGTTGATTCAAGTCCTATTTTTTCAAGAATCCGTCAAACAGAAGTGCTGAATTTATGTCCCAACCAGAAAAGATGATAACACCAGCCTCTTTTAATATTTTCCTCCCTTTCTCAGGGGTCATATCTTTCATGAGGGTATCGATTTCATCTTGTAGTCTCTTCATCTGTTCTTCTTCTGGTCTTCCAGCCATGCTTCATTTCACATGGGCCCCTTTATACTGTTACAAGAATGAAAGGAATTCCCTCGAAGAGGCGAATCCGTCATCAGCAACAAAGTCCTCATGCTCTGTCATCCTTATGTCGACTACATATTTAATGTTGAATTCACCAGTGTCCACATCCACCTTTGCTTCAAAACCGGGGGTATAATCTTCTCTAGGAGAGTCAGCAGGGATGCTACTAGCAGCTGATTTCGGTGACATGTGAGCCAGTGGTTGACTATCCTTTTCAGTATTGATAAAATGAAGGAACTGTGGGGGCACTCTATGCATAGTCTCTACTTCATGTTGAAGTAGCCTTTTAGCTATCTCCAAAGGGTCTTGGAGGTTTCCAAGCAAGTCTCCATCCACCATCCCCCTTGCTCTTTTCCATTTGAAGGCTTCCTAAGTCATTTCGCTTCTTTCTCTCAAAACCCTGGCCTCTTCCCTTTCAAGGTTCTTGATTAAGTCATCTGGCATTTTAGCCACATGTATTCCGGCTTTTAGTTTTTGTGATGCCTTAGCAGCTCTTATATATCCCTCAGGATCAAAGTTCTCTCTAGGATCACCCAGAGTCATGCCATAATACTCTAATTTATTTTGAAGTAAATGATAGCTTTTTGAACTTTTAACAATAAAATCAGAAAAAACCAATAACCCTGGAACAATGGATTGTTTACCAAAATCCGTAAGATGTTTGGCACTGACAGTAGATAATTGTCTCACAATCTCTAGGCTAGCCACCCTGTTTGGTACGGTAATTGGAAGCATGTATGATTTTCCTTCATACCCAAATACCCTGATTTCTGTATGATTATTGTGGCAATACCAGTCACCCCAGTTGTGATCAATCTGGGAGTCTGGAGAGAAATCTTTTGGCCTGAGGAATCTCTTAATTTCAGGGGACAAAGTATAAACTCTATGTTGTCCAAAGGCCGCACTAAGGGGTTTCACAAAATATTCCTGAAAGTGCCAGTATTGGTTGTTCATGAATCTTTGATCCCATGCAGAAACCCATAACTGAACTAGTTTCTTCAAACCATTCTTATCATAAGCTCTGATGCAGAGATCATCTGACCAGAAATTGATTTGTTGTCCACAATAAAGAATAATGTGCATCAATAAAGAGTGCAATGAGAAATGGATATTCACAAGGTCTCCTTTCAACTTTTCCAACCCATGATTTAGGGCATCTGCAACATAAGTGGCATAATCAAATGACCTAGGGTCTTTCGATTGTAAATCAGCACACAAAACCATAACCCCAATATCCATGAGAGGATGAGCCTCTAAGCCAAATACTTGGGCTGCAACATAATATGTATACTTAAAATACGGATGGAATTGGTTGACATCAAATGGCACCTTGTCATTTTTACTGAATGGAACAAAGGACCCACCCACTTTCAGCCGGTGAATGGGTAATCTCCATGTCCTGTAGATGTTTTCCAAGCTAAAGAATTCATGCGATAGTTTCTGCATATCAATTTTCTCTTCTACTTCCCAGTCTAGATCAAATACCATATCAATAGTCTGTTTATTAATCACCACCAAGGGATTCTCTCGGTAGTCGCATATGGTTTTGGTTCTTGGATCATAGCAATCCACCAGAGCTTTCATTAATTCAACATCCACAAATACATTCGGGACTACCAATTTCCCTAAGTTTTTCTTCCATAGGTTACTTATGGGCTCAGGAGCATCCCTCCTCTTGTAACTAAACAAGAACAACTCATGTCCTCTGATTTCTGTCCATATGTCTCCCAGACGTTCAAATCTATCCTCCAATCCTTCTTCTTCACTCTTGATCTTTTTAGACCTCACACTGGATGTCGGGCACTGGTCCAGCAAATCCTAAGTCAAAGCTCTAGCTTCCTTTTTCTGTCTTTTGGGCTTCTCTTCAGGGTTTAATTCTTTCCCTTTTCTACTCTTTTTAGAAGAAGAAGAAGGTTCCATAATTTCAGCAAATACGAGAAATCACACTTACTTGGAGAATTGTCTAACTCTTCTGATTGTCGTTCACGAGTTTCAGCAAATTCCTTGCAACTTTTAGTCTCTTGGCATCAATCTGGTTCTTATGAAGATTCGATCAGCTCAGCTGTAATTGCATGGGCAACTTGTGCATAGTTAATGTCTCTGCATCTATAACGGCTATTCAAATGTTTAAACTTAATTGCAGATGTGACATTCCTCACTTGGGCTTTTAACTCTTTTGCGGGAAGTACTATTCAACTGAAATGATCGTAAATCGAGTTTTCGATGAAACCCTTGTCTTCGGCCGAATACTTTGATCTTTCATCGAAAGCTCACTTTCCTCGATATCAATTCATCGATGAATAGCCCATGTTGAAAAACCATTTTCAAGTCTCATCGAAATCATATTTTCCTCGATGAACTTTCTTTTCATAAGTCATTTGCAAGTTTCATCGAAATCATATTTCGATGAGTTCTGTTCTTCGGTGAAAGTTCATGCAAGCTCTTCGAAAGTCTTTTTTCTTTGATATCCCCTTTATCGATAAAACCCCTCTATTTTTGTTCGATATAATGTTATCGATGAGATATGCATTTCGATGAATGCTTTTTGAACTTCTTCGGTAGTTGTATCTCCTCGAAATCACTTTTTGCTTTTTGCTTTTTGCTTTTCACTTTTCGATGAAACTGGAGTGTCGATGAGCGGCTTCCTTCATTTATCGAAAGTGATATTCCGCCGAAGACATCTTTACGTAGTGCTTTACACGTCATGCTCTATTTCGATGAAAGCATTCTTTCGGTGAAACTCCTTTTGAGATGCTCGATATGATATTTTGGCCGATATCTTTTAGTTTTCACGCCTTTGGGAAGATTTTTTTTTAATTTCAAATATAGTGTTCAACATAAGGAATGTCAATTGTGAAAGAAAGTTAGAACTTATTTTAAGAGAATACATAATAAATATAATGATGTGCTTAATTTGATTCACACTAACTTATGTGGTCCACCAAGGACCAGAAGCTTTCAAGGTGATAGGTATTTCATAATGGTAATTGATGATTATTCTAGAATGATGTGGGTGACTTTTCTTAGGGAGAAGTCTAAAGCCTTTGAGAAATTCAATATCTTTAAAGAAAAGGTGGAAACAGAAACTGGATTGAAAATCAAATGTCTGAGATCAGATCAAGGTTGTGAGTTCACTTCTCATGAATTTAATAGTTATTATGAGACAAATGGAATTAGGAGACAACTACCTGCACCCCGGACTCCTTAGCAGAATGGAGTAGTGGAAATAAAGAATAGAACCATTTTAGATGCATCAAGAACCATGATGATGGAAGAAAAATTGCCTCACATCTACTAGAGAGAAGCAGTGAATACATCAATCTACACATTCAACAAAGTTCATATCAAAGGTGAAATCAGTAAGACCCCTTATGAATTATGGTTTGGACATACACCTACTGTTAAATATTTCAGAATTTTTGGAAGTAAATGTTATATCAAAAGGGATGATTTAATTGGGAAGTTTGATCCTAGATGTGATGAAGGGATATTTCTTGGATATTCAATTCAAAGCAAAGCATATAGATGTTATAACAAAAGATTGCAGAAAATTGTGGAGAGCGCAAATGTGAAAGTGGATGAGCAATACAGAAATCAATCTATATCACATGACAAGGAACTGATAATGCCTCAATCGGTACAAGACACTAAGACAGTTACACCAGTACAATCATAAAATTAAACTATGACTGATGATCAGAACAGTAAACCTGAAGTTCAGAAGACATCAAGCTATGTAAGGTTAAATCATTCTAAAGATCAAATCATTGAAGATAGGAACAAAGGAGTTATGACAAGAAGAAGACTAACAAATGAAGAGGTGTGTCTTATTTCTCAAATTGAACCAACATCTTTTATTGAAGCTTGTAAAGATAAACATTGGTTAAAGGTTATGGAAGATGAATTAGATCAAATAGAGAAGAATAACACTTGGACTTTAGTTCCCCGACCTAAAAATAAGAATGTTATTGGAACTAAATGGGCTTTTAGAAATAAAATAAATGAGCATGGTCAAGTTGTAAGAAACAAGGATAGATTGGTTTGTAAAGGATATTCTCAAATAGAATGAATTGATCATAGTGAGACATTTGAACCTATAGCTAGAATTGAAGCTGTTAGACTATTTCTTGTGTATGCAGCTTATAAGAACTATAAGGTCTATCAAATGGATGTTAAATGTACATTTTTTAATGGTGAACTTGAGGAAGAAGTATACATTAAGTAGGTTGATGGATTTTCACTGACAAATGACAAAGATATGGTTTGTAGGTTAAGGAAAGCTTTATATGGATTGAAACAAGCTCCTAGAGCTTGATATGCAAGGTTGGATAAATATCTTTTGAAGCTTGGTTTTACTAAAGGCAATGCTGATAGTAATTTATATAATAAGATCACTGATGATGATATTCTGATTATTGAAGTATTTGTTGATGATATCATTTTTGGAGGTGAAGATAAATTGTACATGAAATTCTCTAATAATATGAAGAATGAATTTGAAATGTCCATGATTGGTGAGATGAGATTTTTCTTAGGTTTGGAGATTACTCAAACTGACAAAGGCATCTTTATCTATCAAACTAAGTATCTAAGGGAATTGTTGAAGAAGTTTGGTATGGATAATTCCAAACCGGTAAGTATTCCTATGGTGAGAAGTGAGAAATTATCTATCAAAGACACATCTACATCGGTAAATCTGATAAGGTATAAGTCTATGATTGGTGGCTTGTTATATTTAACTCAGACTAGACCAGATATTATGAATGCAATAAGTATTGTTTCAAGATATCAAAGTAATCCTAAAGAAAATCATGAATGTGCAGTAAAGAGGATATTTAAGTATTTGCAAGGAACAACAGAATATGGCTTATGGTATTCTAGAGATAATAACTTCACTTTATGTGCATATATAGATTCAGATTGGGTAGGAGATACTGATAACAAGAAGAGCACTTCTAGTGGAGCTTCCTTTCTTGGAAAGAAATTTGTTTCATGGATCAGAAAAAAATAGTCATGCATTTCTTTATGTACTGTAGAAGCTAAATATGTTGCAACAACAACTAATTACACTCAAGTCTTATGGATGAAGCAAATGTTGAAGGATATCAAGGTAAAATGTAGTGAACCTATAGTTATCTATTGTGATAACTCAACAGCTATTGACATATCTAAGAATCTGGTATTTCACTCTAAGACTAAGCACATTTCAATAAAATATAACTTTCTGCAAGACAAGGTGGAAGAAAAGGAAGTCAAATTGGTTTATGTGAACACTAAAGAACAGATGGTAGATATATTCACTAAACTGTTGTCTAAGGAATCATTTGAGTATTTGAGAGATATGTTAGGGGTATCTACCCCTCTGATAGAAACTTAATTAATGGAGCAGTGCATCAGTTTGATATGCATCATCAGCTTTATCCATTGCTTCGGGTTGATGTAGTGGTGCTACTACTCAGGGGGGGTAGTTAGCTTTGAGATTCACAAAATTTTGATATCTATGTCATATCCTTGGCATTGATGTGAAAGGGGGAGAGTTATATGTGAAAAATAATGTTTATGGGATTCAAATTAGTTTCAGATTGGATTCTACTCCTTGGGGGGATTTGCTGGGATTTTTTTTCTTAATTTTTCATTGTTATATCTTTTATGATAATTTTTTTGAATATTTTAGCATTTAATTGTTTTCTTTTTCACATCTAGTGTTGCCATCAATGCCAAAGGGGTATATTGTTGGCAATATGGAGGAATTGATAATGTGTTGCATTGATGTTTTGTCATTGATGTCAACACTAGCTGTTATGGTTGGTTACCGAAAGACAAGTTTTGGTTAATGGTAGAAGATCTTGTGTTACTAGTAAGGGTTTAAGGTTTTACCGGCAGAGCTTTTACTGAGAATATTTGATAGGATGCATAAGTGGTGTTGGTGCAGCTTCTAGATGGAATTCGGGATATAGAAGGTGATCCTTGATCATGCCTCGGCTGATTGGGTACATTGCTTTGGTGTGGTGGACTCGGATTAGGTCCGGTACCTATCTATGTTATCGACCGGTATCATGTTAACATATTCTCTACACATCACCAGGATGATTTATGGATTGTTAATATTGTTTTGGTCTAAAGCCGACATGGTGTATCATTGTAATATGGATGTATGTAATTATATTATTGTAATATCTTTTAGGTGGCCGACCTAATTGGTTTAGGCCTTAGGGTTTGTATAAATTGATGTAAGATCTCATTGTAGATCAGAGGGTATGGGAATGAAATATATGTTGTGGTCATGGAATGAAATATCATATGCAAAGTAGATTTGGTTGATCATAGGTGATCAAATTGGGTTTAAGTAAGAGGTCAAAGGCCTTCGGTATTGAGCTTAATTGGGACTGTAATTAGGCATGGTAGATGCTATCTTTGGCAGTTCATTTTTCTAGATTGTTGTCCAATTATCTTGAGGTGGTTATAACCTTTTTGTAGTCAATGATACTCCTTTGTAATGAGCAGTATGCTCTAGGCAGTGTTCCTCCATGCATGTGCAGGCCCCTTTACTGTATCACATACTTTTTGCAAAATTATCATCTGACTGTGGGTAGGCTTCCCACCGTGGTTTTTCCCTTCACTAGGTTTTCCACATACAAATCATGGTGTTATGTGGTATGGTTTCATTGTGTTAATTCTTTGTTTCATTCTTAAGTTTTATTTCTTACCGGCATTTGTTTCTGCTATTCCGGTATTCAATGTTTATGTGTTCTAGTTAAAGGTTATAAATTGGTTTGATTAATATAATCTGTTGACAACTGATTCCCCCTCCTCTCAGTTATCCACCAGTTAGCCTAACAGAAACAATATTGGACACATAGCTAAGTTCTATAGAAGCAAAAATCCATCGGCTAGCAATGATGGATCAAATGATAAAGGGAAAGAGAATGCCAATAAAATCTAACAAGATCATATCAAGAAATGGGTCAAGAAGTCAAATTATCAATTAGCAGATGGAATTTCTCCGATTACTTAACTCACAGAGGAGGTTGCTCCTACATTGAGAGGAAGCTCATCCAGTAACTAAGGCAGATGCCTTAGGGATAGACAAAATTCATGAAAATAGTGCATAAGCCCCGAGAAGGAGTTCTAGAAGATGTTCCAGACATTAGAAATTTTTATCCAGCATAGAGATGTTCGACCGAGATTCGGTATGTTTTACTGGAAGTCATTCATATCAATGACAAATTAGGGTTTCTTGAAGGATAAAATGTTGAATCCACTTAATTTTTTATCACCTTTCATTCAGAGTGATTCAGAGTGAGTCTAAGGCGATTTAGTGCATTCAGATATCTTCTTTAGCAATTCTAGTAGCAATCAAAAGATCTCTCTAGGGTTTCATCGGCAATGATTTCCCAAGTACTTATTGCAATCATATTTCATCATGGAAGCTGGATCATCCTCTCCACCTACTTTCATTGCAAATCCAACTGTTGTCGAGGTTAAGGATCATCCTAGGACAATTTTCAAGCAATGCCCACATATTTCCACCTTGGATGATTCGGTTGGCATATTTTCCTGTGTCTCAGAAGGAGTTGTTTATGTGGAAGACATCAGTAGATACATTCACTACCACATTGAGGATCTGGGTACCAATGACATCAAGAGTATGTATATGAGAGAGTTGATGGGAGACTCCAAAAATATCAAGCCCAAGTGTAAGCACATTGAGGATCTAAGTTTTACTGGCATTCTGGATATCCCTGAATTCGAAGATGAGATCATCAGATATGTATTAAGTAGAGTGCATGGAGAATAAATTTGGTTGGACAGACCTTATAAGATCACGAAGGAGGCCATTAGGGCGATCACCGGTTTATGGTAGATTGATCAATGTCTAGAGAAAAATATTTCTAATGATCAGGTTAACAAACTCACCTGTGCAACTTCGGACCGACAATCGATGAGGGTCAACACCATCACTCATAGAGACATCCAATTTGGCAGCATGATCATTGGTTATAAGGTAACACAATCCAATTGTCTTAATTCTATTTCTAGCTCCTATATATATGCCACACATAAGATTATGAAGGAAAATGAGAAGTTAGATCTATGTGGATGGATGTTAGATGAGTTGTTAATTAACCTACAGAAAATCAAAGGAGAAAAAAAGGGGACATTCTCATATGGGAATCTTATTGTCTTCTTGATGCTATTTTTTATTAATGAAACTCCCAATTTTGGGAAGACATAATGGGCATTTGATATCCCAGTAGGTAGATAGCAAAAACAATCTATTGCTAGTCTAGGTAGTCAATGAGATGATACGGTTTGGGGCTATTTCAAGGCATTCCAGAAGTCAATGAAATCTAGAGAGAGGGTTCCTAAACAAATTGTTGAGAAATACTCAGCAAAGATGTGCTTTATGGTTAACAATGATGAAACCTTGATGGAAACAGTTAAACCCCAAAAGATATGGATGCAAGAAATGGGATATGAGGTTGATGCTTAGATTCTAGATTCTTATGTAAAGATGTTGATTGATGCTCCTATCGATGAGGCTGAGAAGTCTTTTGCTACTACAAAGTAAAAGAAGCAAGAGTTTCAAACCAAATTCAACCAAAAGAAGAGGGAGAAACGACAAGGCAAGGCCAGCAAATTTGTTTAACAAGTATCCTCGGACATCAAGGCCTTAATGGATGTTGTTCTAAAAAAAAGAAGGAAGAGGAAAGAGCCCAAAATATTCATTAAGCCTATTCCATAAGACTCTGGAACTAAAGATGACACACCTTTAGCAATCAAGAGGGTATTGAGGAAGAAAGGTGAGCAGTCTAAGGAGGAAGAAAGGAAGCAACCGGTAAGGAAGGTCACAATCAAGGTAACAACAAAGAAAGGAGCTCCAAAGGAAACACCTTTTGCACCATCCGATACTTGAAGAAGAAAGAATATGGATGGCATAGACCTTGCAATTATATCCGATAGTGTAGCTATTATTTCACATAAGACTTTTGCAAAACTAGTAGATGAAATCACTAAGGATGGTATGTTGAAAAATTTACAATTCTATTTGTTGGCACTATGGATAAGTGTGGCATTGATATTTTGTCATTGATTTCAACACTATCTATTACCGGCAGATAGATTTACACTGATTGATATGGATGGTTACCGGTAGATAGGTTACCGGTATAAGATCTAGTGTTACCGACATAAGAGATTATCCGGTTGGCACTTCTGGCATGTTTGGATCAGTAAAGTATATTGGATTTAATGTGTTATATGCTCCATAAGCATATTTTGGTTAGTTGGTATTGGCTTGATAATTGAATGTTATCATACACACTGGTAAACCCTTACTGGCACTAGTTTAAGGCTTTACTGGCAGAGCTTTAATTGAGGAATCATGACAGGATGCACAATTGGTGTTGGTGCAGCTTCTTCAAGGATTTTAGGATGCTAAAGATGTTCGTTGATCGTGCTTCAATTGCTTGAAGACATTGTTTTGGTGTGGTGGACCCAGAATAGGTTTGGTACCTATCTAGGTTATGGATCAATATCATGCTAGTGTGTACTCTACATGTTACTTGGATGATTCAAGATGTTTCATAAATTTGTTATTATTATTTTGGTCTTAAGCTGACATGGCATATCATTGTAATAAGGAATTATGTAATGATATTATTGTAATATCTTTAGGTGGCTGACCTAATTGGTTTAGGCCTTAGGGTTTGTATAAATAAGAGGTAGAAACTCTTTGTAAAGTATCATGGTTATTGAAAAGGTCATGGTTAAGGAATTTAATGTGCGAATATTTTAATATCATTCAGGTAGAGGAGTTGAGCAATCATTGGTGATCGGATTGGTTTCAGAAGAGGATCTAGTCCTCTGACATTGAGCTTAACTGGGACTATAATCAGGCATAGTAGATTCTATTTCCAATAGTTCACTCTATTGGATTGTTGTCCATTTATCTTGAGAATGTTGTAGCCTCTTTGTAGTTAGTGAGACTCTTTTGTAATGAGCAATACGCTTTAGGCAGTGTGCCTTCCTGCAAGTACAGACCCCTCATTGTAACATATAGTTTCTGCAAAAGTATCATCTGATTGTGGGTAAGCTTCCCACTGTGGTTTTTCCCTTTCTAGGTTTTCCACATACAAATCATGGTGTTATGTGGTATGATTGCTTTGTAGTGATTATCTGGTAAATTGTTAAGTTGTATTGTTTACTGGGATTTGTTCCTACCGACATCTATTTGTACCAGTACTTGATTAGTTTAAGGTTTTATTGTGGATTAAAAGTTATAATCTATTAACAACTGATTCACCCCCCCCCCCCTCTTAGTTGTTCACTAGTTATCCTAACAATTGGTATAAGAGATTTGTTCCTCTTTTGTAGAAGCTTAACCACTTGAGATAGATCATATGGCAACTAACACTTCTAATCCACCAACCGCTATTTTCAGAAGAGAAATCTCTAAGCTTGATGGAACAAATTATGGGATATGGAAAATTTGAATGGAGACTCATCTTAGATGTCTTGGCAAGGATATTTGGGAGATCACTAAGAAAGGATACACACCTTATGATCTAGCATTGGGCAATCCTGCTCTTGCAGACCTGGACAAGAATATTGAAAATGATTACAGAGCTAGAGAAGCCCTCTTGTGTGCACTTACTAATCGACAGATCATGGGATTGACTGAAAAATCATCAACTAAGGTTATATGGGACAAATTGTAAACTCTGAATGAAGGTGACCCTACTGTCAAAATTGTTAAACTTGATTGTTACCGGGCAAGGTATGAAAACTTGAAAATGGAAGAAAAGGAAAGAATTATTGTGTTTATGGAAAGAGTAAATGAGATTGTTATGGGAATTCAATGTTGTGGAGGATTTCTAAGTGAAGATGAAATAGTTTCCAAAGTCTTGAGAGCCCTTCCACCGGCTTACAAGATGAAGGCAACTGCAATTAATGAGTTAAGAACAATGACAAACACTTCAGTCAATAGAGACATTCTGATTGGGAAATTATCTTCTTTTGAGCTTGAAGAATTTGGATCTTCTGGAGTTGTAAATTTTGAACTTGCTTTTCATACATCATCTTCAATATCTACCAGAAAAAGTAATTGGGCAACCCTATATGCAAAAGAATTGGAAGACATGAGGAAAGAAGATGAAGAGCTTGAACAACTTTAAGCCTTATTTGCTAGAAGAGTACCTAAAGGTCCAACTAGAAGTAAGTATGAAGGAAAATCACCTTTTAAATGTTTTGCATGTAATAAGATTGGTCATTTTGCATCTAGATGTCCTGAAAGAAATGCAAGGTTTGAGGAAAGAGTTAAGAAAACTTTTAAGCCTAACCCAAATAGATATAGATTCAAGAAAAACAAAAATTGCTACATAGCTGATGAGGAAGGAGTAACTGATGACTCTGGAGATGAACTGATAGAAGACTTAGCTAATGGATATAGAAATGGAAAGGAATGGGTGTTCTATACTTTGAAGGAAGATGAACCAGAACTGGCTATCAAAAATGAAGAGAAGGCCCTAGTAGCAAAAGTTGAAGATAAGGATGAATGGGTAATTGATAGTGGATGCTCACATCATATGACTAGAGATAAAAATAAATTTTTGTCCCTACAAGAATACAATGGTGGTCAAGTTAGATTTGGAGATGGCAAGGCATGTATGATCAAAGGTAGAGATATTATTTCTTTGGATGGCAAGCATAACACTGATAATGTCTATTATATAGAAGGTTTAAGGTATAATCTTTTGAGTATTGGTCAATTAGTTGATAAGGGTTTTCAACTTTAGTTTAATGATAGAAAATGAAAAATCATTAACAAAATTGGTTTGGAAATTGCAACCAGTATTCAGACATGAAGTAACATCTTTCACTTGAAAACTGGTAATAAGACATGTTTGATTGCTCATATTGATGAGAGTTGGTTATGGTATAAGAGGTTGTGTCATGCTAATTTTAATTGTATTGTTAAGATCAGTTCAACTAAAGCAGTCATAGATATACCTAAGATTATGAAGTCTCATAATCTGGTATGTAAGGAATGCCAATTGGGTAAGCAAGTTAGAAGTTCTTTTAAAAGCATACATGATAAATCTAATGATGTACTTGATTTTATTCACTGACTTATGTGGTCCAGCAAGGACTAGAAACTTTCAAGGTGATAGGTATTTCATACTGATTATTGATGACTATTCTAGAATGATGTGGGTGACTTTTTTGAGGGAGAAGTCTAAAGCTTTTGAGAAATTAAAGATCTCTAAAGCGAAGGTTGAAACAAAAATTGGATTGAAACTCAAATGTCTAAGATCAGATCATGGCGGTGAGTTCACTTCTCATTAATTTAACAGTTATTGTGAGACAAATGGAATCAGGAGACAAATATCTACACCTAGGACTCCTCAACAGACTGGAGTAGTTGAAAGAAAGAACTGAACCATTTTGGATGCAGCTAGATCTATGATGATGGAATCCAAATTGCCTCTTATATACTGGAGAGAAGCAGTGACTACAACAGTCTACACACTGAACAAAGTTCACATTAAAACTGAAACTGGTAAGACCCCTTATGAACCATGGTTTGGAAATACACCAACTGTTAAGTATTTCAAAATATTTTGAAGTAAATGCTATATCAAAAGAGATGATTGAATTGGAAAGATTGATCCTAGATGTGATGAAGGGATATTTCTTGGTTATTGAATTGAGAGAAAATCATATAGATGTTATAACAAAAGATTGCAAAAAAATTGTGGAAAGTGCTAATGTGAAAGTGGATGAACAGTACATAAATAATTCTATATCATATGATAGGGAGCCCGTAGTGGAAATGATCATAACTGAACAAGAAATGCCTCAATTTGTATAACAAGCTGAAACAGTTACACCGGCACAATCAAAAAATTCAATTGTGACTGATGGTCAGAGTGATGAACCTGAAATTCAAAAGACTCCAAGGTATGTAATATTAAATCATTCTAAAGATCAAATTATTGTAGATAGGAACAAGGGAGTAATGACAAGATGAAAACTGGCAAATAAAGAGGTATGTCTTATTTCTCAAGTTGAACCGACAACTGTTATTGAAGCTTGTAAGGATAAACATTGGTTAAAGGCTATGGAAGATGAATTAGATCAAATATAGAAGAATGAAAATTGGTCTTTAGTTTCTCAACCTAAAAATAAGAATGTTATTGGAACTAAATGGGTTTTTAGAAATAAACTAAATGAGGATGGTCAAGTTATAAGGAGAAAGGCTAGATTGGTTTGTAAAGGATATTCTCAAATGGAAGGAATTGATTATGGTGAGACATTTGCACCTATAGCTAGAATTGAAGCTGTTAGACTATTTCTTGCCTATGTAGCTTATAAGAACTATAAGGTTTATCAAATGGATGTCAAATGTGAATTTTTGAATGGTGAGTTTGATGAAGAAGTTTACATTGAGAAACTTGATGGATTTACATTGACAGATGACAAAGACATGGTTTGCAGATTGAAGAAAGCTTTATATGGTTTGAAACAGGCTCCTAGAACTTGGTATGCAATGTTGGATAAATATCTTTTGAAGCTTGGTTTTACTAAAGGCAGTGCTGATAGTAATCTATATTATAAGATCACTGATAATGATATTCTGATTATTGAAGTTTTTGTTGATGATATCATTTTTGGAGGAGAAGATAAATTGTGCATGAAATTTGCTAACAACATGAAAAATGAATTTGAAATGTCCATGATTGGTGAGATGAAATTTTTCTTAGGTTTGCAGATTACTCAAACTGACAAAGGAATTTTTATCTATCAAACTAAGTATCTAAGGGAATTGTTGAAAAAGTTTGGTATGGAGAATTCCAAACCTGTAAGTACTCCTATGGCTACAAGTGAAAAATTATCTATCAAGGATACTTCTTCATTGGTAAATCCGACAAGGTATAAATCTATGATTGGTGGTCTATTATATCTAATTGAGACTAGACCTGATATTATGAATGCAATACATATTTTCCAAATATAGGAAACACGATCCTTTACCTCGACCTACATTTGTCAAACCATCACTAATGCCTTTGTTGTTTCCTTCTCGAGGTCTTCTAACAATCTGATCTTCTTGCTTTGATCTAGGTGCCAACAACTCCTTGATTCTTCTCTGTTGTTCATTCTTCCTCAAGCCACACACTTCTAACCTGATCCACAAATCATGAGATCCATATTCAATGCACACCTATAGAGATACCTAACTTTACATGGAACTTCACCAACCTCTGCGAGCTTGCCACCTTGACTCCATATAGTATCCACATCAACCAACTATTCACTTGTCTCTTTGAGTCAGTCCAGATAGGATCATTGACCAACCACTCTACCGGTTCCTCTTTCCTGGTAGTTTACTAACCCTGCCAATATCTCACATTCTACCTGTTACCTCCTCATGTCTGCCCTTGCTATACTACCGGTGGAACACCTAAACTGGTCTTCAGACATGACTGACTTAAGCATGCACATTCCCATCAAGTGGGAAGACTTCTGCATCACACCTTGTCAAAATAACTAGTAAACATACATACCAGTAATCACTTTTGATGACACAAATCATCAACCTTCACTAGACTCCTTTAGTCAGGCCATTCTTCTTGTTTCTGCATCTTCTTAGTTATGTCTTTTCTTTGATCAACTCTGATCATATCTCCACTTGTTTGTCAAGGTGACAAACACATCACACTTCATTTGTACTAGCATTTCAACATGCCTTTGCCTCTTCTCTCTTATCTCAAAGAATCATGATTCACACCTTACATACCTGGAGATAAGTTCCTCTTACCGGTGGAGTGGAATCTTGCCTTTTGCATCCTGTAGTGTACTCATGTGACTTTCTTATTTGTGCAACATTTCTTCAAACAAGCACATGTGATCCAGTGATGGCATTTTCACTGTTATTCATTACTTCTCATGATGATTGCATCTTCATCAGGTGGGAGTCATGTTGTTTTGCATCCTCACAACATACTTGTGATCTTCTCATTCTTCTCATCCATTGTTGATGTGATTTAGGCAACATTTTGCCTCTTCATAAAAAACAATTGCACAAACACCTTGCCCATCCTGGTTGTACACTAATCATGACCTTTGCAGATTGACAACCACTCACTTGGATGATCTGACTTTCCCATGTCAACACATCACTTACCAGTTGACATCCTTCCCTTACCAGTGTTCTGCAACACAAGGTGATATCCAAAATATCTCAACCTATACTCTTCCTTTATAGTGTTGCGCATACATCTCTCATACCGATAGACATCCCATACTAGTTGACATCAATGACAACACAATACCAACATCTTTGATATAGCATCATGAAGCGATGTTATATCAAAGAAGAGTAAAACATAGTGGGTGGAAAAAAAAAAAAAGGACTACTAGCATGATGCCCCAATCATAGGTGAGACAAGGAAGGATGATGAGGAGGTAGTGGTATGTCCCCTTAAGAGGACATGCAGGTTCTAAGAACATGGGTGTGCTCTCAAAATGGATAGGAAGAATAAATAATGAAAAGATGAAGAAGATGAAGGGGGAGTGAAATAAATTGTAGCCTCCAAGATAAATGGGTGAAATGGGATAAATGAATGAAATGGAGTGGTTGAGATTTCTTGTTATGTCGATGTGGAGAGAAAACCTAGTTTTGATATTGGCATAGATTATCCACACCACTGATTATACGAATTAGGATGTTTTGAATATCTAAGCCGTGGACAACTGATAAAAAATATGCCTCATTATATACCAACCAAGACATACCAAGATATAGGATGATCAAGGTAGCCCTAAATAGGTATGATCTTGGGACACAAGATAAAAATCAAAGAGAAAATCTCAATCATGCAAACAACATGTATATGACCAACTGATATCTCTTTCCAAGAGTAGGATATGGATTTGGATAGATTCCCAAACATGGGAAGGATACATCCTGATGGGTAGGAAGACAAATTTGGATAAACTGCCAAACATGGGAATGATACATCTTGACAGGCAGGAAAATGGATAGATTGATAAGCGCAAGAGACTATATGGTGTGCACAATCTCTAGGTGAGGGGATTGGATAACATGGGATGGTGATTTAATAGGATTGGATAGGATGGGGAATATGATATGATATGATGGGATTAATTTGTGGATATAGCATAAATGGAGAGGGGACTACTGACAAGATCAAGGTCAAAGGTAGGAATGAGGGATAAATTTGGATAAGATGAGGGATATGAGATGGAAGATATGGATATGATATTTAAGACCAAACATAGGAAGGAGGATGGACTAAGATAGGATGAGGATAAAGGATAATGGATATGGGTAATGTAGATGGTAGGATTACATGGATGAAGCTTGCCCCCAAGTGTTGAGTGCAAGAAGATGCGAGATGAATTGGGATTGACTTGGTAAATAGATTGGGGTGGGATGATATATAAACTTCCATGAGCATTTTCTCATACTGATAGGACTTAGCAAAGTTAGATAGGATCGATGGATTGATTTGATTGGATTTGATTGGATTGGGTGAATTTGATTAGATTGGATTGGTCCTTGGGTTAAGAAAAGATTGATTTGGATTAAAATGAAACCTTAGTTGTTCTTCTACTTAGGATAGCCTTACAATCCTAAGAAAAATAGGGCAAATGATCTAAATGATTAAGCCTTCTTCTGCTTAGGATATCCTTATGAGCCTAAGAAAAATAGGGAAAAGGATCCAAATGATTAAGAATTCATCTTCTTAGGATAGCCTTATGAGCATAAGGAAAATAGGGAAAAAGGATCCAAATGATTGATCCTTCTTCTTCTTAGGATAGCCTTATGAGCCTAAAAAAAATAGGGCAAAAGGATCCAAATGATAAAGCCTTGTTCTGCTTAGGATAGCCTTACACACTTAAGAAAAATAGGGGAAAAGAATCCAAATGATTAAGCCTTCTTCTTCTTAGGATATCCTTATGAGCCTAAGAAAAATAGGGAAAAAGGATCCAAATGATTAAGCCTTCTTCTGCTTAGGATAGCCTTACGAGCCTAAGCAAAATAGGGAAAAAGGATCCAAATGATTAAGCCTTCTTCTACTTAGGATAACCGTATGAGCCTAAGCAAAATAGTGAAAAAGGATCCAAATGATTAATCCTTCTTCTAATTAGGATAGCCTTACTAGCCTAAGAAAAATAGGGCAAAGGATCCAAATGATTGAGCCTTCTTCTAGTTAGGATAGCCTTACGAGCCTAAGAAAAATAGGGCAAAGATTTAGGATTTTGATCAACCCAAATGATTAAGAAGAGGTACATGGGGGAGATTCTTTCCCAAGCATAAAAGATAATTGATGATTAATTAAAGATAAAGGTTTAAACCAAATTTCACAAAGTGTTGACTTTGGATTAGGATTGATGACTGATGATTGGATTAAAAAAATATTAATTGATTGATTGAGATTTTTGGATACTTGATTAGGTTGATGTGCTAGGCCCTCAAAGGTGAGAGGAAAATGATAATGGAAGAAAGGATAGATGGTAGGAAGAAGAAGGGGAAGGCTACTTGGGATTGGATGAATGATTTGGACAAAGATATTGGCTAGAGATGGATGATTGTTTAGATGGATGAAAATGGAATGGGGATTAACAATCATTTAGATGAATGGAAATGGATAACTGTTTGGATGGAAGGAAATGGATTAGGGATTGACAATGAGGAAGATGGAATGAAATGGATTATGGATTGACAATGAGGAAGATAGAATGAAATGGATTAGTGATTGACAATGAGGAAGATGGAATTTGAAAGAGGTTTGATTGCATGTGGGGATGTTTGGACTTGTTTTGACTTGGCAAAAGATACCAAACACATTAGTCATTGAATCAATTAAAGACATCAAGCACAACATGCTATCCTAGGGAGTTGGTTGAGGAAGAAAACCTTTGCTTGCTGACTCAAGTACACACCCAATAGCTAATCAGAATATAGCCACTGAGTCTCACGCAATGGATTGTCAACGTCATATTAGCTGACTCCAAATGCTCCATGATATGGCAAGTCTCTTAGGGGAGTTACTATCTCTACTGCACAAAGATTATCTACCTTTTGAAGGTGAACTAGGTGGCTTCTATTCCTAGAGCTCTTAGTAAAGATTTTTGCTTGAAGATTGCTCTTTGTAGTCATGGAAGCATGATTGAGGCCTATAGCCGTACAAAGTACCAAGCATAATGGTAGTCACACAAGCACGATTTAGACCTTAAGGGCCCTAAAAAGTGCTCGATATGAGTATAAAATAAAATAGCTCCATCCTCAAATATTTTCATCTCAAAAGGAGATTTGATTATAGTGAGTTGGAATGCTCAGTTTCAGCCGTACTCACTTGGGTCGTTCCCCTCTCACCAATGCATGTGCGAAGTGCCAAGAAAATCAGGAAGGCAGACCCTCTAAAGGTAAAAAGAATACAAGAAAGATAAAAGAAAAAATGGAAAGCATGTTGTTTATTTTATTCCCACATGTTCATGATTTTCTATGCTAAGAATGTGGAAAAAGAAACTAGACCAATGAGAAGAAATAATCTTTGACCAACGTATTGTAGGAAAATAGATTAGATGTTTAGATTTTAATCTTGGAAAAGTGAAATTTCTTGTAACCACTCTAAATTAGATCAATAATCATAAATCCCTAAGGATACAACACAGTTGTTGATCCATAGCCGGAGGTGCTGAAGGGTGTGCGCAGGCGCTGAAGCACCTGCACATGCATTACAGCAAGTCCTTACACTTAGCAAAATAAAAAGCGGGAACCTTGGACATTTGAAAATTTAAATTCAAAATTACCTTAACTCGCACACGCTGAACTATATCATAGGCATTGATGCGCGTGCACAAGCGCTACTCAATAGAAAATTAGCTAACCAAAATTTTATAAATTCAAAATTTGAAAAATGGCAGGCTTGCAAGCTCAGTGTAGAACCACGTGCGTAGGTGCTGATTTTCCTATAACCCGAGATGCAACTAATAGCCTAAAGTTAATAAAAATAGACTAAAAATCTAATCTAGAATTGTTTTTAAGTTCTTTTTAGATCCTTGTTTACTATTTTTATGATTTTTTGTGTGATTTGTGATTAGTATAAGACTAGATATTAAAAATTTAAGCTTGAAAATAAGTGTCAAAAGAAACTGAAGTGGGCGCACTATTGTAGGGACATATGCGCTAAAGTGGGAGTGGACGCACTAATGCACAGGCAGACGTGCCGATCTGTAGAACTTGAAAAAAAATTGATGGTCAAAAAATTCAAATTTTAAATCAGAGGTGTTGAAGCAGTGGGGCAAACGTGTTGAAGTGCAGACTGACATGCTGAAGAGACATTCTATGAACTAAAAACAGTAAAAACTCACAAGAAGGTTAGAAATAGGGACATGGGTCCCACCAGGCTTGCCAGAATGAAGCAAGGGAAATCAAGAAAGAAGGTAGATGGTTAGCTTAAACACAAATAAGCTTATGAAAACAAATGAAAGAAATAAAATAACTACTTATACCTTGCAAGAGAAGATCTCTTTTTTTCCTCCGATTGAGCCTTGGATGAAATGAGGAATGCACCCCTTCCTCAATTGATTAGATTGGCTCTTTTCTTTAGGATGTGGATTTCTCTCCACACACAACAAGATTTGAATGATAGGATTTTGATTTTGATTTTAATTTGGATGATGATGTATCTGGATTGACTATGGAGAGATTTTGTCATTATGATGGCATGATAGATGATTTTCATCCTCAAATAGACAATATTAGTGCATGATGGAAGTGGATGATTTGTGAGGAGAGGAGAATCCAATCTATAGATTGGAGGAGGCCAATATGGAGGGCCAAGATTTATTTTGGAAAGAAGGGTTGAGATTGATTTGAGAGGGAGCACATTGATTGAGAGGACAAGGTGTGGAGACCAAGAGATATGCCATAAAATAATTTCTTGTCTCCACACCTCTCAAGGTACATGGGGAAGATCTCCCAAGTACATTGGGAAGAGAAAAAGGAATATAAAATTCCTTGGGGAAAAAGGAGAGGAATTTAAAAATTCCAAAATATGAGGATGCATGGGAAGACTACATGAATAAAGGAATTAAAAATTCCTTGGGAAGAGGATGCATGGGAAGACTCAAAGAATTTGAAATTCCTTTAAAAGATAAAAGTTGATGTTGCTATTTTGGATATGTTGATATAGTTTTGTCATTGATGTCAACACTTATCAACATTTATCAACACTTGGAGACTCTTGATTATGTTCACCGACAAGTCAATGACGTATGCACAGTCACTAGTATTTGGTTCACTGGTAGGTTATATTGTTCACTAGCACTTGGAATGACTTGGAGACTACTTGGTTATGTCAAAGACATTATTTGGACACTTTGCTATGATGATTTGTTCATTCATCTATTCGGGTTTGCATATTTTTTGTTACCGGTAAATAGGTCCAGGTTATGCACCGATAAGCATATCTATTCTAGATCAGCATGACACATTATGAAGATGATTTGTTATTATTGTAAATGCATTGAGCCGACATGATGCATCGGATATTGATTCATTTGTAAATGATTTTATTGTAATATCTTTAGTGAGCCGACCTACTCAATTGGTCTTAGGTTATGGTATAAATGTAAGATCTCATTTGTGAGATCGATATGGGATTGGAAAAAGGATTGTAATAAGGTATATGTGAATATAAGTAGAGCTATACATGCAGACATCATTCAAGATTGAAGGAAGGTTTGAAGAAGGCATATCAAAGCTAAACCGGTACTGAATCTAGCATATGAAGATGCTATTTTGAGCAGTACTTATCA
Source organism: Cryptomeria japonica (assembly GCF_030272615.1). NCBI lineage: Eukaryota > Viridiplantae > Streptophyta > Pinopsida > Cupressales > Cupressaceae > Cryptomeria > Cryptomeria japonica. The sequence continues at coordinate 640,639,879 of NC_081411.1, read as the reverse complement.
TTGGATTTAACCATCCACTTGTAGTCAGTGTGACTCCCATTTTGTGATTGAGCAGTGAGCTCTAGGCAGCTAGCCTTTCTACATGTGTAGACTCCATATTGTACACACATACTATCTGCAGTAGTATCATCTGATTGTGGGTAAGGCTTCCCACTGTGGTTTTTCCCCTTACAGGGTTTCCACATACAAATATCTATGTTATGTGTTGTGGATGTTATTGTCTTTCTGTTTCATGCATTAATCTTTACTGGTACTGCAATTAACTGATAAAACTGTCTACCAGCATAAAGTTTGGTTTATCGGTATTAAGCATTAAGTTTTGGTTAAGGTAATTTTGGATTGAATTTATTGGACAACTGATTCATCCCCCCCTCTCAGTTGTCTCTGGGACCTAACAGTTGACCCATCTTTAATCAAGGGGGTTAAGGATGTGCAAATGATTAAGGAGATTGATTAGGTAGCTTAATGAGTGATTAGAGAGAAAGTGGGAAAGTTAGGAGGATGTGACATGAGGAGAGATAATGAGTGGAGGAATATGAAATTGGAGACTAATAATAAGTATGATTAAGGAAGAATTAATTAAGTTAAGTGAAGGTTGGGGAAAGTGATTTGTAGGAATCACTTGAGTTCGGTTAATTAATTAAAATTAATTAACTAAGAGGGTTTTGGAAGAAATAATGGGTGAGGTGACTTTAGAAGAATGGAGAAATAATTAATTTATTTGATAAATTAATTATTGGACTATAGTGATAAGATTGATTAAATTTGATTTAATAAACCTTAAGAAGAAGGGAATTAACACAATTAAACTAGTTAATTATGTTGATAGCCTTAAATTAATTAAATATTCATAATTTAATTAATTTTAGGTGTCTACACCAAATTCCTTGAAATGTTAATTGCACTTTTATTGTCACACATAATAGGAATTACTTCATCATATGTTACCTTGATATATTTAGGAATCTGTCTCATCCACATTACCTAAGTATAGCATGATGTTGATAACTTAATGATGAATGAATAGTACCAAACCGGTACTGAGACGGGGGGGGTTGAATCAGTACAGACAAAAACACAACCTTAAACCAGTTTGTCAGTAGACACTATGCATTGATAGACAAACAGTAACACCGGTCCTTCAATAGAGTTCAACCGGCAAAACCCAGAATAACTGAGACAAGCATAGACCGTTTGACACTTATCTTCTCATATAATCTAACACTTCATTCCCATTTCACCCTAATGCATGAACATGTAATCTACCATCAAAGATGTACATATTACTGCTACATCAACATGCATCACCGCTTAATAGAAAACAATCATAGCATCACATGAAGAAGACATCACACTTGACACACATATTTTTCACGTGGAAACCCAACTGGGAAAAACAACTGTGGGGATGAATACCCACAAGCTTGTTTTTGAACTCTTTAGAAGTCCGCTCTATTAGGAGCCTTGTCCGGTTAAAGACAGATACAATAGGTTCTATTAGGAACCGATCCTATTAGGGATCACTCGGTTAAGGGATTGCTACAATACCCAATTAAGGGTTAAACCCTGTTAAAGGTTACCTTGTTAGGGATTTCAAGAACTCAATAGCTAAAGGATATCAATGACTCAGTAGCTTCGAGTTACCCTGTTAAAGGATTTACAGCAAGCCAGTTAAGGCTACCCTGTTAAGGGATTTCACAACTATTGAAGTGGTTAAAGATCAACAGGTATATCAATGACCTAATAATAGCACTCAATGCCAATGCAGATCCGCTTAAGCTCCTCTTCACCTTCGATACTTACACTCTGCAAATATCACTTCTCTCCTCTGGTCTGGCAAGAATCGTGTATCTCTTCTCTAGGATACACACACACAACTTTTGCCAACAACCTGTGAAAGAATCACAACATCGACCTTATAGGACAACAGACAGGTCGGTAGCATAAACCCTAAACCCTAAACCTGTTAGGTTAAGCAATTCAAACGGTTCAATCCTGACCATTGAGCACACTGCATTAAAATGCAATAGTCTTGATCCAATCTCAAGGCATTCTCCATCGTTCATTTTCCACCGATTTCATGGTGGCTGATAACCCATCACACGTTATCATAATTTATAGACTTCACACATTCCCAAGGTAGATAGGAACAATCTCCTTTATGCAAGATCCTTCACGCACACAAGGCTTACATGGCAACATGATTTGTTCATTGTTACCATGCTAACTCATCACACAAAGTCACCGGTTGAGCAATACAAGCTTGAAGCACTTCAACCAGAAACCCTGAAGTTGAGACTACCAACTAGTAGTCATACAAAGGTTCCATGTAAAGGTTCCCATAGTCATATGTCAATTCACCTTAAACAAACACACTGCTTCACTTTGGCACAAATGTCGGTTCACAGTGTTGTACTGGTTCTCACATATGCTAGTTCACACCTCTTCAACATATTAACATCAATGACAACATACAATATCATTATGTCCACATAATGGTTCTCGTACTGATTCACATAATGCCAACAATCTCCCCCTTTGGCATTGATGGCAATATACAAAGATATCTCTCCGCTTCACATCTTCTTCCCCAATTTATATAGATATCTTCTTTGCTTCACATCTTCTCCCCCTTTGACAACAATGCTAAAGTGGAGGCACAAGCTTCCCTGTTTCATTATGCTACTCCCCTTGAGAAGTAGCATCTTTCAACACATAAGTCCAAAAAGAAATGACTATGCAATACCTAACTGATGTGGAGCAAATACCTTTAGTTCACCTCCTGAAGGGGCAGTATCCCTAATTCACCTCTTAAGTACTTAAATGTAGTCTTTGGGAGAGGCTTGGTGAATATGTCTGCTAACTACTCCTTACTGGACACATGTTCCAATGTAATCTCTTTGTTTTGAACCTTTTACCTCAAGAAATGATATTTAAGCTCAAAGTGCTTGGTTCTAGAATGTAAAACCAGATTCTTTGAAATATTGATAGCACTTGTGTTATCACATAATATGCTTACCAGTTCAGATACAGGAACTTTGAAGCCATTTAATACATGCTTCATCCAGATTGTCTGAGTGCAGTTCATGAAAGCTGCAACATACTCTGCTTCCGCTGTAGACTAAGAGATACAACTCTGCTTCTTACTCATCCATGAGACTAGTCTTCCACCAAGAAAGAATGCACCACCGGTTGTGCTCTTCCAGTCATCCACATTACCTACCCAATCAGCATCTATGAATACTTTTTGGTTGAAATCATTGCTATATGGGTACCACAATCCATAGTCAACTATTCCCTTTAGATAACTAAGAATCCACTTGACTGGAACCAAGTGGGATTCTCTTAGACTTTTCTGGAACCTTGCAGTAATGCCAACTGCATGTGCAATATCCGGTCTATTGTGCACTACATATGCAACTTACCAATCATGGATCGGTATTCTTTCTCATCAACCAATGCTGAGTCATTCTCTTTGGATAGTTTACAACCAGTCACCATTGGTGTACCAACTAGTTTGCTATCTTCCATGCCAAAGGTCTTCAACACCTCTTTGACATACTTGGACTGAGTGATAAAGATTCCATCTTTCATCTGTTGAATCTATAGTCCAATGAAGAACTTAATCTCCCCTATGAGTGACATCTCAAACTCCTTCTTCATCTCATCTGCAAACTCATGACTCATCTTGTCATCTCCACCAAAGATAATGTCATCAACAAATACCTCACAGATCAGAATCTGATCTCCTTCAGTTTTTAGGTAGATGTTACTATCTTCACTTGTTCTCTCAAATCTAATTTTCACAAGATGGGAGTGCAGATGTTTATACCATGCTCTAGGTGCTTGCTTTAGACCATATAAGGCTTTATGTAGCCTACACACCATGTCACTATCTTCTGATAGGGAAAACCCATCTGGTTACTCTATGTACACCTCCTCTTCAAGTACACCATTTAGGAATGCATATTTTACATCCATTTGATATACTTTAAATCCTTTAAAGGCAGCATATGCAAGAAGCATACGAACTCCTTCCAATCTGGCTACAGGTGCAAAAGTTTCTCCATAGTCTTCTCCTTCTTCTTGGGCATACCTTTTACACACTAGTCTGGCTTTGTTTCTAATCACCTTGCCATCCTCATTCAACTTATTCCTGAAAACCCATTTGGTATCAATGACATTTTTATGCTCCGGCCTGGGGACCAAGGACCTTGTACCATTTTTCTCTATCTGGTCAAGTTCCTCTTCCATTGCCTTGATCTAGTCTTCATCTTTATGTGCCTCTTTGAATGACTTAGGCTCAAATTCAGAGATCAAACATGAGATTTCTCTGACCTTTCTTCTTGTAAGGATTTCAGCATCCTTATCTCCTATGATCTAGTTAGGATCATGATTCAGCTTGACATACTGAGGAATGGTCTTAACAGATTCCTCTTTCTTTTCTTCTTCATCCTTATCTCCATCAGTATCAGCATCTACATCTGCCAGTGTATGAACACTATTACTGGTACTTGGTTGACTAACAGCTGGTTCCCAAAAGGTTACAACCGGTTCATTTACCACTTGCTCACTATCGGTTTCCTTAGTTTTCTCAGAGGTTTCATCAACTCTTACATTGATACTTTCCATAATTCTCTAAGTCCTATTATTGAAACACTTGAGAGCTTTTCTCTTGGTAGAATACCCTAGGAATATTCCCTCGTCACATTTCTCATCAAATTTGCTCTGGTGTTCACTCCTCTTGATGTAACATTTGCTACCAAACACTTTAAAGTAGCTAACCATAGGCGTCTTACCGGTCCAATACTCATAAGGAGTTTTATCCTTGCCTTTCTTGATGAGTACCTGGTTCATTGTGTAGACTACAGTGCTCACTGCTTCTCTCCAAAAGGTGTGAGCTACCTTTCCTTGAATCAACATGGTTCTAGCTACTTCAACCATAGTTCGGTTATTCCTCTCTGTTGTGAAGTTCGGGGGGCAGATAGTTGCCTCTTGATGCCATGTTCTTCACAGTATTTGTTGAATTCACCAGAAGTGAATTCCCCTCCTTGATCAGTTCTCAGGCACTTGATCCTTTTACCGCTTTCCTTCTCCACTAATGCTTTGAAGGCTTTGAACTTCCCAAAAGCTTTAGACTTATCTTTCAAGAATGTGACCCACATCATTCTTGAGCAGTCGTCAGTGAGAATCATGAAGTACCTATCACCCTGCACACTTCTAGTTTTCATAGGACCACACAAATCAGTATGCACAAGATCAAGCAAATTGTCAGCAGTGAAAGGTTTACCTTTAAAGGTTGAGGAAGACATTTTCCCCAATTGACACTCTCTACACAAGGTATTATCCAGTTTTCTTATCACCGGCAACCCTCTAGCTACCTTGATCTTACTAGCCTTCACAATGTTATCAAATTTTACATGGCAAAGTCTCCTATGCCATATCCAGCTATCATCAAATTTAGCTATAAGACATGTACTTATATTTGCATTTAGCTGAAATAGGTTACCTTTGGTTTGCATGCCAGTGGCCACTAGTTCACCATTCTTTCCTTTGATTCTGCACACTCCATTCTTGAATTCCAGAGTGAGACCACTGTCATTCAACTAGGCAACACTTAGAAGGTTGTGTCTAAGACCATCAACCCAATATACATTCTCAGCACTACTCTTTCCATTCAGAGAGATGGACCCTCTACCTTTGACCATGCATGGTGCATCATTTTCAAAGTGAACCACACCACCATCATACTCTTCCAAGGATAGAAACTTTCTTCGGTCACCAATCATATGGTGAGAACAGCCACTGTCAATGATCCACTCATTCGAATTATCAAATCGAGAAACAAGAGCCTTCTTGTTTGACACATCTTCCTTGATAGCAACAAACACAATGTCTTCATTTTCTTCATCCTCCGATTCCTCATCTGTGACACCTTCATCAACTGCCACAAAATAGTTTCTCTGGTTTCCTCCTTTGAATTTCTTGAACCTTTCCTGTGTGTCCTTGTTATCACCATTAGGACAGTTTATAGCAATGTGTCCTATCCAGTTGCAAGAAAAACATTTCAAAGGGAGCTTACCTCTGTATTTACCAATTCCTTTAGGAAGTTTCCTAGCAAGAAGAGCTTCAAACTCCATTAGAAATTCCTCATCATCCATTACTCTGCCTTGTCTTGTTTCAGCACTGGTACTTGCTTCTTTTCCTTTTCTGGATGGTACAGCAAAAGCTTTAAAAGTTGATTCAGTCTTTTGAACACTGCCATCAAAATTGTTTAGCTCATAGGCTATCAACTTTGCAATGATGGAGTCAAGGGATACCTTAGTCTTGTCTATATATCTCAGCTCCTGAATAGCAGCAACCCTTATTGCATAGACCAGCAATAGGGATCTCAGGACTTTGCTTACCATAGTGGAATCTTCCATTTTACCACCTGCACTCTTGATATCTCCAACAATAGTTTTGATTCTTATTCCATACTATTGAATGGTCTCACCTTCAACCATCTGCATGTCTTAAAACTTCCCTCTAAGGTTTTCTTCCTTAGCTTGTTTTGCATGCTCATCACCGCCATAGATATTTTCAAGAGTATCCCATACCTCTTTGGGATTTACCTTATCTTGGACATCAATAAACTCAATGTCAGATAAACTACTAATTAGGGCTTCCATAACTTGCCCATTCTCCTGCATCTCTCTCTTTTGGTCATCAGTGAGAGTACCGATAGGGGCAACATAGGCATTCTCAACATAGCTCCAGTTTTGAGCACCCATGCTTCTGATGTATATCTTCATTCTATCTTTCCATATACTGAAATTTTCTATATTAAACTTTGGACCTTCCCTCTTAATCATTACTGTAGAATCTTTCCCTCAAGCGGTTAAGATTTCAACATAGAGGACCTGGAAGGATGCTCTGATACCAATTCATAACTTAATGATGAACGAATCGTACCAAACTGGTACTGAGAGGGAGGGGCTAAATCAATACAAACAAAAACACAACCTTAAACTGGTTTGTCAGTAGACACTATGCATTGACAGACAAACACTAACACCGATCCTTCAATAGAGTTCAATCGGCAAAACCCAGAATAACTAAGACAAGCATAGACCGGTTGACACTTATCTTCTCATATAATCTAACACTTCATTCCCATTTCACCCTAATGCATGAATAGGTAATCTACCATCAAAGATGTACATATTACTGCTAGATCAACATGCATCACCACTTAACAGAAAACAATCATAGCATCACATGAAGAAGACATCACACTTGACACACATATTTTTCACGTGGAAACCCAACTGGGAAAAACCACGGTGGGGATGAATACCCACAAGCTTGTTTTTGAACTCTTTAGAAGTCTTCTCTATTAGGAGCCTTGTCCGGTTAAAGACAGATACAATAGGTTCTGTTAGGAACCGATCTTGTTAGGGATTAGCTAGTTAAGGGATGGCTACAATACCCAGTTAAGGGTTAAACCTTGTTAAAGGTTACCTTGTTAGAGGATTTCAAGAACTTAATAGCTAAAGGATATCAATGACTCAGTAGCTTTGAGTTACCCTGTTAAAGGATTTACAACAAGCTGGTTAAGGCTACCCTGTTAAGGGATTTCACAACTGTTGAAGTGGTTAAATATCAATAGGTATATCAATGACTTGATAATAGCACTCAATGCCAATGCAGATCCACTTAAGCTCCTCTTCACCTTCTGCACTTACACTCTGCAGATATCACTTCTCTCCTCTGGTCTAGCAATAATCATGTATCTCTTCTCTAGAATACACACACACAACTTTTGCCAACAACCTGTGAAAGAATCACAACATCGACCTTATAGGACAACAGACAGGTCGGTAGCATAAACCCTAAACCCTAAACCTATTAGGTTAAGGAATTCAAACGGTTCAATCCTGACCATTGAGCACATTGCATTAAAATGCAATAGTCTTGATCCAATCTCAAGACATTCTCCATCATTCATTTTCCACCGATTTCATGGTGGCTAATAACCCATCACATGTTATCACCGTTTACAGACTTTGCACATTCCCAAGGTAGATAGGAACAATCTCCTTCATGCAAGATCCTTCACGCACACAAGGCTTACATGGCAACACGATCTGTTCATTATTACCATGCTAACTCATCACACAAAGTCACCGATTGAGCCATACAGGCTTGAAGCACTTCAACCAGAAACCCTTAAGTTGAGACTACCAACCGGTAGTCATACAAAGGTTCCATGTGCCGGTTCCCATAGTCATATGCTGGTTGACCTTAAACAAACACACCGCTTCACTTTGGCACAAATACCAGTTCACAGTGTTGTACCGGTTCTCACATATGTCGGTTCACACCTCTTCAACATATTGATATCAATGACAACATACAATATCATTATGTCCACATACCAGTTCTCATACTGGTTCACATAATGCCAACAAATGTTGCTACAATATACTCTACTTCAGTAGTAGATAGGAAAATTGAATCCTATTTCTTACTAAACAGGAGACCAACCTGTCTCCTAAAAAGAAAGATCCTCCACTTGTACTCTTCTAGTCATCAACACTTCCAACCCAATCTGCATCAGTGTAAGATTTTAACATGAAATATCTACCTTTTTAGTATTGGAGTCCAAAATCCATAGTGCCTTTTAAATATCTAAAAATTCTTTTCACATCTTGCTTATAAGTCACCTTCAGATTTGCTTGAAACCTAGGCACCAAACACATATCGTGCATGATATAAGGTCTGGACATAGTCAAATATAACAATCCACTAATCATCAATTTTTACTTCTTCTAATCAACTTTCAAAGACTCATCATCATTTCTTGACTTGCATCCAATGGTTAACGGAGTTGTAACCGGTTTCCAATCATCAAAACCAAATTTATTTAGCATCTCTTTCAAATACTTGCTTTGTGAGATTAAAATTTCATCTTTAGATTGAATAACTTGTAACCTAAGAAAGAAATATGATTCACCAATCATTGACATTTCAAACTCTATTTGCATCTCTTTAGAAAACTATTTACATAAGCCATCATTTCCTCTGAATATAATATCATCAACATAAACTATAAAAATCAATAACTTATCTCCATTAATATTGATGTAAATATTTGTGTCTATTGTATCTTTCTTGAAATTATGTCATAGCAAAAACTTGTCAAATCTTGTATACCAGGCTTTAGGTACCTATTTGAGTCTATATAATGCTTTCTTTAGTCTGCACACCATATTAGTATCTTCTATAAATCTAAACCCATCTAGTTTCTCAATGTATACCTATTCTTGTAGATATCCATATAAAAATGTTGACTTGACATCCATCTAATAAGCTCTAAATTTCTTATAAGAATAAAATGAAAAAGTCATGTGTATAACTTCCATCCTTTCCTCCGAATCAAAAGTTTCTTCAAATTCTATGCCTTCTACGTGAGAATATTCTTTACATATGAGTCTTGCCTTGTTTCTTGTAACTTATCTTTTCTCATTTAGCTTGTTCCTGAGCACCCATTTAGTTCTTAGCATATTCATGTACACTGGTCTAGATACCAACTCCCAAGTCTTATTATTTTGTATCTAATTTAGTTCTTCTTCCATTGCTTTTACCCAACTCTCATATTTACTTTCTTCCTTATAAATTTGTGGCTCAGTCATTGATAGAAAAAAGTAAATGGCTTGTTCTTGACTTTCTACAATCTTCCTCCTTGTCTGAACACCTTTTGTCTTGTCTCCAATTATCTAATTTTCTAAAAGAACCTTTTGAACATACATAGAAGGAACTTTTGTTGAGTCTTCCTCTTCTTCCTCTTCTTCATAATTGTATTCCTTCTCATTGTTCTCTTTTGGATCACTTGTCTTTTCTATAATTGCATGAACAATCTCCACCTTCTATGCTAAAAAAAATTTACTCTCTTACCCTTGATGCAATAAACATTTCCACCTATTCTAGTTCCTTCTACAACCTTTTTACCAGTCTTCTCTTTTCTAATCATATATCTACTACTACTAAACAAAACTTCATATCCTTTTCTACACATCTGACTAACACTTAAGAGACTATGTATTAATCCTTCAACATAATAAACATCTTTAGTTTTATGCTTACCATCAATAGAAACACTTAAAATACCTTGAATAGATACTCCATATTCTCTAGAAAATTTCACTAGTCCACCATCATATCTGTTGAAATTAATAAACCTATCTTTATCACTAGTCATATGGTTTGAACATCCAATGCCAATAATCCATCTATTTGGTTCTATCTTAGCATGTAATGTAGTCTTGATTGCCTTCTCTGCTTCCAATTTATATGATCCATTCTTCTTTTTCTCTATTGCTAAAAACAAGGATTCTTCATTTGAGTTATCATCAATTTCATCTTCAGATGCATGTTCCTCTATAGAATATAATCCCTTCTTCTCTCTTATATTAAATTTGTGCTTCCTATTTTTATTTATCTTCTCATCATCATCCAGTCTCTTGTAATCTTTCCTGTAAGTGCAATTAGAAGCATAATGTCCAATTCTACCACAAAAAAAAAAATTTCAGAGGTAACTTACCTTTGTATTTTCTAGTGCCTCACTGCAATCTTGTCACAAAGTTTACTTTAGCTTCATCCAAGTCTCCACTGCATTCTAGATCATTATTTCTTGAAACAATGTACGCTTCTTATTTCTTTTCTCTTTTCTCTTCCTCCATTTTTGAAATTTGAAGGCTTCTAAGGTAATGACAAGTCGAACAATAGTATAATTAAGTCATTTCTTTCTTATATGGCACACCTTATTTCTTTGTAGTATTTTGGTAGGGTCGCCAAAAAAATTTGAACAACATCATTTCATCCAAATGTCCATTGATGACTCTAATACCATTAGCAATTTTAGTCACTCTATGAATATAGTTCTCAGCATCTTCATCTTCAATCATTCTTAGATATTCATACTTCTACTTTATATTCATTAGCTTAGCCTATTTTGTCTTTGGATCTCCTTCAAATGCTAGAAATAACCTATTCCACACTGCTTTAACTTATTTTAATCCTTTTACTCTTCCAAACATTAAATCACTTATGCAATTAAAAATTATAGCTCTAGCTTTCACATTAGTCTCCTTCAACTTTATCTCATCTAAAGCTTGACGACCACCCTGGGAGGGTGTATATTCAGTCTAAATGATTTCCCATATTCTATTTTGTAATGTCTCTAAATGTGATTCCATTCTCTCCTTCTATTATGGAAAGTTTGTACCATCAAAGATCAAAACCTTGTAAAGCATGCCCTATGCAATACTAGATCTACTTCAATAAATTAAGCTTACTCAAGAGGAACCTTGCTCTAATACCAATTGTTGAGCCCAAGGCAAGATTGAAAGGGGGCATGAATTATTATAAACAAAAAAATTAATGCAACACATAAAAAGTTAATCAACAACACATATCGATCACATGAACACCAAAATTTTTTACGTGGAAAACTCAAATAGGTAAAAACCATGGTGAGTGTTAACTAACAAAATTAATCCACTGTGTACATTAGTTTACAATTAATGAGCTCATTTCTCTAGACTTGCATACCAAGGCTAACCGCTCTTGGGAAAAGATACAAAAAGACAACTTGCAAACCTTATGCTAACTACAATAGGGAAAGATACAAAAATGATTTCAAAAGAAGGATCTCTTGATCATGAAGTTACCCTTGAACTCTGAATCAGGTGACCAACATCAACATCAGCACACATCTCAAACCACATCTATCAACACTCTATCTCACACCTCAACCATAGTCTCAAATAAATTTCATATCATTCTAACACAACTCTTCTTCTTTGCTCTGAAATTTGTTGATTAACTTCACATAAAATACTTCCTCTCATCCTCTTACTTTCTTCTACACAACTTAATCACACACATCCTTTATATGCAAGATAGATCATTAAATATTGACCCAAGTCGTCCTAAAATAAAATACATCTGTGAGACCAAAAATACACATATTGATCGACTTTAGGAGAAAGAAAGGACCAAAATGTTGGAATTTTGATGATGTTGTGATTGTCATTGATGGAAAAACACTTGTTTTGAGATCAATTTCTTTATGTATGAGTTATACTCAACCGGTATTTGTTCCAACTAGTATTATGTATTATAGTCCTTAGACTATCGGTGTTTTGCAGAAGGTGTTAACCGGTCACTAACTGACTGAAGACCCAAAGCAGTATGAAGACCTCAAGCGATTCGAGGATCTCAAGCAGAATGAAGGAATAAAGTGGTAGTTATCATTTTTCCCAGTCTTCATTGTCACAACTGGTAATTGGTAAAATATATGAACTAGTAATCGGTAATGAACCAGTATTATTCTGTGATGAGTTACCAATCGGTATTTTTGTGATGAGTTATCATCCACCGACACTTTTGCGGTGATTTTGTGTCATGTTACCAAATGTGTCTAGGATCATTGAACCTAGGAACTTGCAATGTAATCCTATTGGACCGACATGAAATCAAATTCCTTTATAAGGACATCATGTCTAGGGTTTTAGTAGTCAGAAAGGGTTTTAGTAGTTGATGAGGGTTTTGTATGTGTGATCATAGAAGAGAAGATTAGGTCTGTGTGGAGAAGCAGAGTGTGGAGATATTGAAGACTGAAGTAATGCTAAATGTGCATTAACAATGAACTATCATGGATCTAACCAAGCATACTGTGCTAGTATCTAGATCACTCACTTGTTGATTACTCACATCTTCAACAAGTCTAAAACCCTTAACTTGGTAGGCCTGGCAAATCCTTTGTAAATCCTCTAACAAGGTGGTTCACAACTATGAATCTAAAATCCTCTCACAAGGTAGTCTTTAACAAGACTTATCTCCTAACAGAAATCTAGATTCCTAACAGGATCTATTTTGGTGAAGAATATTGTATGACCTTAACCAATCTGACCTTAACCGGTCTAGTTTCTATTCTGTAGATAGTTACTTGTGAGTTTCTGCTCACCATGGTTTTTCCCATTTGGGTTTCCACGTCAAAACTTCTTGTGTTATGGTGATTGTGCTCTTGTGGGTGAATGCCTTATTTGTTGTTTGGTTTGCATTTGTTTTAACCGGTTTGTTAGTAAATCTGTTATACTAGTTGAATGCTAAACTTTTTAAGTGTTTGAGTTCAGTATTTCTTGGTATACTAATTCACCCCCCCTCTTAGTATTCATCAATTGGTATCAGAGCCAACCTTTCTATAAGTTTAACCACTTGGAAGGAGATATGGGGGAATACACTGTGAGGGAACTTACTCATCATCTCACTCTGACTGAGAAAGCCTTTGATGAACTCAAAGTCAAATATAAAGCTTCTTTGGCAAAAAGAAGAGAGCATGCTAAGAAACTGATGGAGCTTACTGAAAATAGTTCTTTTGATGAAGCAGACATGGAAGCCCTAGTTGAAGAAGTTGAAAAACTAAATGAATCTAATGCCAACCTAAGAAGGGAACTGGAAGGACTTACTATCAGAATGTGTCAAGAGCTTGAGAACCAGAGGAAAGCTGAAGATCTGGTAAAAGACAATGATCACAAGATCTCCAAGCTGAAGCAAGAAATCAATGCCCTTACCGCTCATCTCCAAGAGAGTAAAGGTGAAAAAGAAGAAATGCAAGGTGAACTAAACATGGCTATTTTTGAGAATGCAACCTTGAAGGAATCCAATGTTTCTATTTCCAAGGAACTCACTGAGTCAAAGGAAATACTTGTCAAATTCAATAAGAGTACTGTTAAGCTAGAACAAAAGCTTTAATCAACAAAACCGGTAAAGATTACCACTGGACTTGGTTTTTTCGGTTATGAGGAAGGTGAGACCTCTAGAACAAAAGATGGAGCATCAAAGAAGCAACCAACATCAAAGGATAAAGGTAAGCAAAAGTTTAAACCTATTTGCTTTAATTGTCTCAAGGAAGGACATACTACTAATGTGTGTAGAAATAAGGCCTACAATAATTTTCCTTATTTTCTAAATGATAAGCATAGATCCAATAGATTCAATGGAAACTGTTATGCATGCAACAAGTTTGGGAATAGAGAATTTGAATGCAGGTCTGTTATGCACAACACTGGGAGATATCCTCAAAGGACTCAAGGATTTTTTCCTGAATCATCTGTGAACTAAAATCCAAACTGGTATAATGCCTATGACCATCAGTCAGGTGGTAGTGGCTATTAAGCAGCAATCGGTTAGAGAGAAAATTGTTTGATCTACCATGGTAGTGGTCACACTGCTGCAACATGTAGGAGGAAGAATGGTAGAATGAACAATGGACCATGGAGAACACCTAGAATGGTATGCTATCATTGCAACAAACTGGGACACCCTGCTAGAACCTGTAGAATGAGAAAGAACCTATCAGATGATATACCAGTCACTCCAGAAGGGAAGATTGATGTTGAAACCATTCAAGTAGGAATAAATAAAACATGGAAAAAGAAACCTGAAGAAGTGTCACAAGATGAACCAGTTTCTGCACCTAGTGTGGAAGTCTCTGAACTGGCAAACTGAGCTTCAGAAAATCTTAGGGGGAACAAATCAATGAAAAGTATCGAACCCCTGGTTTATATCGGTAAAAGACCTTAATTGGTATACGTTACCTGTCAACTGACAGAAGATTGTGAAGCGGTAAAAGGCAAAATTAGGGTTTATGCCCTAGCGGTGGAGCATTTATTATGGTAGGTGAAGAATTCACTTAAAAGGAATTTTCAAAGTCATTTTCACTTATCAGTTTACAAGCGAAGATTTTTTATAAGAGTAGAGTGACAAAAGGCGATTTGACTTGCGATTCAGAGAGATTTAAAATCTTGTAGAAGTATCGGGAGATTTACAATCAATCAAGTGAAGAACGCTAAGTGGTAATCAAGCAACCAAAGTGGTGTAGTGTGAGCTGCATTTGTAAAACCCTAAATTTTGAAATTGTGAAGGTATTTCTCAAAAAATTTGTTTATCAGTTAAATCATAGCTTCTACATCACACTCCAGTTCTAGTGCACCTATGGACTTAGTTGAATTCATTCAAAGAAAAATGAAATACAATGCCCTATCCCAAATACTTGTCAGAGTCATTGTCGAAAGAGATATTTTAGAGTACATCGACTACAAATTAGAAGACCTAGGATCCTTAGCAATCCATTCTCAGCTAAGTCTGTTGTGTGGGCATGAAAAGAAGATCAAACCGGAATACAACATTCTGGAGAGGAAGAAACTTCACAATGCGGTTTACTTTCTTGAAGAATTCATAGAAGACCACATATGCATCATCCTGAGTAGAGTGCATGGTGACAAGATGTATCTCGAAAGGATGCATGATATTACGCATAAAGCAATTCATGCCATCACTAGTTTCTGCAACATTGGTGAGGTGCCAGCCCTAAGGAAGGTCATCAAGAATGAAATGACTAAACTCACCGGTTCTTTGAGCGACCAACCGAGAATGACCATCAACACCATCAAAGATGATTTGGTCAAGTATGCTTGCATGGTGATTGGATACCGGACATTTTATGCCAGTAGATTAAACTTTGTCTCTGCTGCTATGGTTAAGGCCGCCTACAGAATGATCATGGAGGATGCCTCATTTGATCTATGCACCTATTTGCAAAAGCAACTTCTATTAAACTTAAAGTCCATCAAACAGGACAGTGCTCTAAGATTCAAATTTGGACAACTTTTGGTGGGTCTGTTTTTCTACTTTCAAGGCTATTTCTAGGGAATCGGTGATATTCAATGGTCTGCTGACCAATTGGTCACCAAACAAATTAGGGAAAGTCTCCAAGTGGTGGGAACCGGATATCCTAAAGCCTTGAATAAATATTTTGATGAATTCAAGTGGAAGATGAGCCAGATATGGCGATATTGTTAAGAAGTATGAAGAGGACATCTGCTTTACCATTAGAGTAGATGAGTGCATAATGGAGGCGGTTGAGCCCAGACAGGAAGAAGTAGAACCTATGGGATATGAGGTGATGCATGACATGTTGGATGGGTATGCCTCTACCTTGATTGCCTCCCCTTTAAATGCAAAGAAAAAGAGAACCAACACCTACTTGGAAAGGGTAACACTAGTTGAAGAACCTTTAGTGAAAAAGGGAAAGGAAGTGCCATTGGTATCGGCACCGGTTACCTCAGCTAGCTCAAAAGTGACCAAGCAGTCACCTACTAAGAAGAAACTAGAAGTTGCACTCGCTAAAGTATTTGAAAGGAAGCGGAAGACCAAAAGCAACTCACCTGGGTCTGAGGATACAAAATCAGATGTGCAGCCTAAGAAGACCAAGAAGATAAGAAAGAAGGAAAAAACTACTGGCAATACACTTGCATCATCAATACTGGTGAATATTGACGTCTCCTCTTATAAGCCAATGACACATTGTCAAAGGACTATTAAGAATATAAGAAGAAAATTGCTTAGTGATCTGAAGGAGTGTTTTGATGATTTTACCAATAGTGAGAAAGAGGAAATAGAGAAGGAAGTCATTAATTATTTGTGTATGAATGACCGGTCACCATCAGAAATTAGATCTGAGGAACGTGATTCTTTATACAATTCTTTGGACAACAAATGGCACATTGCCATATAAAAAGAACAAAAAATAAGGGAGAAAGTATTTTCTTAGTACTTTCCTGAAGCCTCCAATTCTAAATTATTTGAGATTATGGACAAGCATAAAGATCTCTTCTTCATGAGAAGAAGAAGACTTAGGCTGCTAGAAGGTAAAAACTCTGAAGTAGAGAAGGACACTCATATGCATGCCAAAGCTACTATCTGGTTGCATCAAGTGTCTAAGGCCAACAAGAAGGCCGAACAAGAACCAGAAACTAGAAAGCTGGATGAGGTATATGACAGTGAAGGAGAACTAGTTACTAAACAGGTGGACACTATTGACATTGATGCTTTGGATGGTGAAGATGTCACTCCAGACGTAGAAAAGGAAAAGGCTGATAAGGAAAAAGCAAACAAGGAGAAACAGGATAAAGAAAAAGAAGAGAAGCAAAAGTTGGACAAGGAAAAGGCTGACAAAGAGAAAGCAGAAAAAGAAGAAGAGAAAAAGAAAGAGAAAGCAAGATGAAGAGAAGAAGAAAAAAGAGGAAGAGAAGGGGAAACAAGAGGAAGAGAAGAGGAAACAAGAAGAAGAGAAGAAGAAAGAAGAGGAGAAGAGGAGAAGAGGAAAGAAGAGGAGAAAAGGAAAGAAGAGGAGAAGAGGAAAGTAGAGGAGGAAAAGAAACAAGAAGAGAAGAAGCAGAAAGAAGAAAGAAAGAAGGAGGAAGAGAAGAAAAAGCATGAAGCGGAGCAAAGGGAGAAAGAAGAGGAAAAGAAAAGAGTGGAAGAGAAGAAGGAAGAAGAAAAGAACAAGCAAGCCGAGACTCCGAAGGAAACCAGTGGTCAAGCCAAACTGGCTAATATCTCCTGTCCTCTTGACCTCCAATCTATAGATTAATCGGAGCTACTGCAAGGCATAAAGCTAGCACAAGAAAGACTAGAAACATTGCGAAGGAAAAAGGAGCAGGATGTCATTCACATTGCGATTGACACCCTTACCAGTTTGATTCTAGGTACCAACCTCCCCGGTATCGATTCCTCTCTGGCCAAGTTAAAACTTCTATGTATAGTTGTAGAGGACCAGGTACAATGCCTGGAAGAAGTTGCTGAAGCAAATGCACAGAAGAAGCATCAAAAGGCACTAAACACTGTCTTAGTAAAGAAACTGAATGAGCTCCGATCTCAAATTTAGAAAGAGCAGAAGGATATAAGAGATGCTATGGATGAGGGAAAACAATTTCTAAGAAAAATAAGCCAACCCCATCTATTTTGTGATGATGTGCTTGCACAAAAGGACAAACGACAATCTAATTTGCAGGCATACATAAGCAACTTTAAGACCCCGTATGATTCTTTCACTATATATGGGCAAACTATTCACCGGTATCAACTTCAGTCTGCTAGGATAGAATTGGAGATTAGCAACCAGACAAGAAATTTGCAGGAACTTCAACTGGTTTTATTACCCAGACTACAAATTCTTCAGAAGTGCTTTCTCAATCTAGAAGCCTTAACGATAACTCAAGAGATGAGTATAATTGATGCCATGGAAGAACATTTATCACAAATGTAGATGGAAAGTGAGGTGCCTACCTCATTACTTGAGTCATGGTCATTATCCATGAAGACTTTTATGTAGGATTTTAAATCAGTTTTTGATAAGTTTCTCTCATTATTGTCATAAACACTTATTTATTTTAATGATAATGAGAAACAGGGGTTATTCTGCAGTACTTTGTCATTGTTGGCAAAGGGGGAGTAGTATCTAAAATTTTGGTGAATGTTATGTATACTTGCATGTTACCTCTTTAAGGGAGTTGTATACATTGTATTTTCTACAAAAAGGGATAGTGTATATGCTTAGGGGGAGTAATTTTGATTATTGCATATTTTTGTTTTAAAACACTTAGATGTCAAAATTTTCCTAAGTGTTGCCATCAATGCCAAAGGGGGAGATTGTTGGCATTTTGATGATGTTGTGATTTTCATTGATGGACACACACTTGTTTTGAGATCACTTTCTTTATGTATGAGTTATGCTCAACCAGTATTTGTTCCAACCAGTATTATGTATTATAGTCCTTACACTATCGATGTTTTGCAGAAGGTGTTAATCGGTCACTAACTGACTGAAGACCCAAAGCGGTATGAAGACCTCAAGCGGTTCAAGGATCTCAAGCGGAATGAAGGAATAAAGTGGCAGTTATCATTGTTTCTAGTCTTCATTTTGACAACTGGTAAGTGGTAAAATGTATGAACCGGTATTATTTTGTGATGAGTTACCAACCGGTATTTTTGTAATGAGCTATCATCCACTGACACTTTTGTGGTGATTTTGTGTTGTGTTACCAAATGTGTCTAGATGCACTGAACCTAGGAACTTGCAATGTAATCCTATTGGATTGACATGAAATTAGATTCCTTTATAAGGACATCATGTCTAGGGTTTTAGTAGTCGGAAAGGGTTTTAGTAGTTGATGAGGGTTTTGTATGTGCCATCATAGAAGAGAAGATTAGGTCTGTGTGGAGAAACAGAGAGTGGAGATATTGAAGACTGAAGTAATGCCAAATGTGCATTAACAATGAGCTATGATGGATCTAACCAAGCATACTGTGCTAGTATCTAGATCATTCACTTGTTGATTACTCACATCTTCGACAAGTTTGAAACCCTTAACTAGGTAGGCCTGGCAAAGCCTTTGTAAATCGTCTAACAAGGTGGTTCACAACTGTGAATCTAAAATCCTCTCACAAGGTAGTCTTTAACAAGACTTATCTCCTAACAGAGATCTAGATTCCTAACAGGATCTGTTCTGGTGAAGAACATTGTATGACCTTAACTGGTCTGAACTTAACCAGTCTGGTTTCTATTCTACAGATAGTTACTTGTGAGTTTCTACTCACCGTGGTTTTTCCCATTTGGTTTACCACATCAAAACTTCTTGTGTTATGGTGATTGTGTTCTTGTGGGTGAATGCCTTATTTGTTGTTTGGTTTGCATTTGTTTTAACCAGTTTGTTAGTAAATCTGTTATACCAGTTGAATGCTAAACTGTTTAAGTGTTTGAGTTCAGTATTTCTTGGTATACTAATTCACCCCTTCCCCTCTTAGTATTCATCACAAAACACTTCCAATACCTTAAGTAGATACACCATCATATCTCTTGAGATTAATAAACCTATCTTTGTCACCTGTCATATGGTTTAAACAACCATAATCAATGATCCATAAATTTGGTTCTATCTTTGCATGTAATATAGTCTTGATTGTCTTCTCCTCTTCCAATTTCTCTGATCCGTTCTTCTTTTATTCTATTGCTAAAATCAAGGATTTTTCATTTGAATCATCATCAATTTCATCTTCAAATGTATGTTAGCCTAATTTTCACCATCATAGTTATTATCCTTAAAAATACAACTAAAAGAAAAATGACCAATTCTTCCATAGTTAGAATATTCTAAAGGAAGGTTACCTTTATATATTTTAGTGCCTTTCTTCAATCTCCTTACAAAGTTTACTTTTGCATCAAATTATTCATCAAGATCAACATAGTTTTCTACTTGTATACTAGCTTTGAATGCCACTTCCTTCTTGAAATTGTCCAACTCAACATATCTCATCTAAATGTTAGTAAGTTCTCTATAGAGTTGATCCATCATTTAAGTGTCCAAATCCTTACTTTTTTAATAGAAAACACCTTAAGAACAAAAGATTGAGGTAGGGTTAGAAGTGCATTATTTACTACCTCATCTTTTTCCCATTTTCCACCAACTCCTCTAATCCCACTAACCAATTTAGCTACTCAGTTCATCTAGCTATTAATATTCTCATCTTTAGACATCCTTAGACTCAAAATTTCTTTTGATATTCTACATCTTTATTTGCTTCATCTTCTTATCTCCTTCATATATGATGTTGAACTTCTCCCAAACTTAATTGGTATATTTGCATTCCATCACCATCAAGAGTTTTACCTTTCCATTATTCTCATACATTTTAATTTCATTTGGAGTAGCATGTGATATATAAGGAGTGTAACCATCTACAATGGATTTATAAATTCTATATCCTATAGAGTTCAAATATGATTCCATCTTCATATTCTAGAATGAATAGTTTGTGTCATCAAACTTGGGAAGCTTGTAGGATCCATCTTGTGCCATCCCAAATATATCTCAAGTGTTTAAGCTTCTTCTAGAGGAAGTTGGCTCTAATACCAATTGTTGAACACAAATTAGGACTGAGATGAGGGATTAAATAAATTTTTACCTAACCATTAAACGTTATTACTTTGAGCCACAAACTCGTTAGCCTTTTTTAATCTAAAACAATTAAAGATATAACAATGAAATACCATGCACATGAGAGCACAATATTTACTTGGAAAACAAAATAGGGAAAAAATATGTTGAGAGTTAACTCACAATATATAAAATGATTATAATATAGTTTTAGACTCATTTCCAAGGAATCACATTGCTCCCTAAAGTACTTGTAGGCTAGAGCACAAAATCCTAGGGAAAAAAACAAAGCTTTCAACTTGAATATCACTTCTTTGGAGCACTATACAATGAATATATAAATCAAGAAAAATAGGCATTCAACAATACTACTTTCGACAATGTCCAAAAATGAAGTTTTCCTCGAATCTCTATCTCAAGTGATCAACTTCATAAAATTCACCACACACTGACTTTGTCATAACTAATTTTTGCAAATGATATAATCATGTAGGTGAAACACACATGCATATACACTCACTAAACCACTCACACCTTCTGTTAGCATTATAATAGACAAAGGGAAGATTGTTGGCATTTCAATAAGGATATTGAGAAGGTTGTTGATGATTATGGATATAACTGATTAAGGATGTTTACTGTCTTGATATTATTATTTTTTCATTGATGTCAAGAAATTGATTTTCTAATTCAATATGATGTTGCCATATCTTGAGAAGTATGATTTGAAGAATATAAAGATGTCGGTAAAAGATACAGAAAGTTTATGATGAATAAGAGGATGAATAAGGTATTCAATGGGCAACTATTACCGAGTCAGACAATGATGAGATCATGATGTTTAGATTGTTTTAACATCATACATATGTTGTAGATTGTAAGGTTAATACTATACTATGTTACCAAGCAAAGAACCTAGTCGGTAAACCCTAAGGAATCTAGTCAGTAAACCCTAAGGTTATCACTATCGGTTAATAAAGGTGGAATGTCTACCGAGTGAAGTTTAGTATTCACCGAGTTGTAACCGAGTAATAACAGAATGCATTAAATGTTTACATGTGCTATTTAATGAAGGAATTTGATGAGTTGGAACTAATTAAATCATTGGTATGTCATAAATAAAGTTTGTTAATGAATCTATGGAAAAGGAAGATCGGCAGGAAGATCTATAGCTTAGATTGAACCGCAATACCTTAGCACAAGTTCCAAGAAATATATGCAAGTTCCAAGGTGAGGTAATACATTTTCAGATCAAAAGATGCATTGAATCTAGACAAGATTGATTATCTGATGGCTATGATTGATCATGGAAAATGTGATCAAGGAGATTAAGTAGTTAGCTAATTGTTTATAAATAGGGAACTGTTGATAAACAATGCATGCGGGCAAGTGTATGCACAGGGATGCTACATAGTGATTACCGAGCACAGAAGATTGAAGACCTGTTTGATAACAGAGTATAGAGCCCAGCAGAGGGACAAGATAAGTCCTATGAATAGATTGTATTGAGCAAATAAGAATCTGCTTTAGCAATTTTAGATGAGAAGCTACAGATAGATTTTTATTACTATTATTTTGTGAAAGTGATAGAAAATCTCTTAACCGAGTGGACTTAACAGTCTTATTTGTAAATCCTCTAGCAAGGTGACATTCTGATTGAGTGTTTGAAATCCTTTGACAAGGTCACTTCTAACAAGGTGAAGATCCTAACAGATCTGAGGGAAATCCCTTAACCGGGTCACATCTAGCAATGTGTTTGTAATCTTTAACAGGATTTGCTTTTAACCGAACATACTCTAGAAGAGTATATTTCTTAGTGGGTCTGAAATCCCATAGTGGTTTTTCCCTATTTGGGTTTCCACGTTAAATCTGGTGTTATGAGGTTTATGATGTTTATATGCTTTTGAGTTTGCATGTTTAGCAGTTTTGGTTATATTACTGAAATATATGTTACCGAGGTTGAATCTAATGTTTTTATGGAAGATTAAGTTTGTATGATTAACCCCCCCCCCCCCCCTCATCTTGCTAGCTATTGGATCTATACTTATACTAGGTATCATAACTATCAATTGGTATCAGAGCTTTGGAGTCCAGAAAGAAAGTTTAAAGGCACTTGAGTTAAAGATCCATGATGTACAAGAGGGATGCACTGAAGCTAAACAAGTCAAGTTTCTCTACATGGCAAAAAAGGATGAAGCTACACCTATCAGGAGTTGGAGAATATGTTGTATACTATCTAGAGAATGACTTCATCACACCGAGCACCTATCTATTGACTATGGAAGAGATAAAGGCAAAGCAAGAACATATCCAAGCAATGATTGAAATAACATCTGCATTGACCGATTCAGAGTTTAATGACCTAGAAGGCTGCAATGATGCAAAGGCAATGTGGGATAAGCTCATATCAGTATATGGAGGAGATGAACATGTTCAAAGAGAAAAAGTAGATAGTCTAAGAGGACAACTTGAATCTATGAGGATGAATGAAGGTGAGAACATAACTCAGTACAATACAAGACTAAAGGAGATTGTCAATCAAATCAAAGGAGCAGGTAGAACTATTGAAGAAAAGGATATAACAAGTAAGTTGTTAAGAACCCTTCTACTGGCTTATGCAATCTGAGTCTCTACAATCAATGAATTGAGGTTTGTACCTAATATGTTAGTTTCTTTAGATGCTACTATTGGTAAGCTACATGCATTTGAGTTAAGTAACTTTGATAACAGTGGATCTTTGGTAAATAAAGTTGAATCTACATTTAGTTCTTTTCATCTTGATGAATATAATGAATACAATGAAAGAAAGTATAAGTACTCTGAAGGAGATCATAGTGGAGCAAGTGAAATATTTCATAAGAACATGGAAGAAGTACACAAACTGTATGAGGAAATCAAAAAGTAGGTAGAGTTTGAAGCACTATTAGCCAAAAGGTTACCGAGAGGCAAAGGTAAGTATAAAGGAAAACTACCTTTGAAATGTTTCAATTGTGATAAGATAGGACATATGGCTTCTAACTGTCCTGACAGAGATTCTACTGAAAAGAGAGATGACAGACAGAAAGACAATCGCTACAGAGGACACTGAGACTTCAGAAGAAGAGATAGAAAGACATGCTTAATAGCTGATGAGGAATCTAATGATGATAAATTAGATGAAACTGATACAGAGGAAGTGGTTTATGTGGCTATCAAAGATGGATAAGATGAAGAAAGGTATGAAGAAAAAGCCCTACTATCTCATATAAGTAAAAATGATTCTTGGATCATAGATAGTGGATGCTCACATCATATGACAGGAGATAAACACAAGTTTGTTATATTAGAAGATTATGATGGAGGCTATGTAAGATTTGGTAAAGATGCACCATGTCCGGTGAAAGGTAAAGGATCTATAACACTTCTTGACAATGCAAGATGCAATGATGTTTATTGGGTTGAAGGTACTTTGAAGACACCTTATGAAATCTGGTATGACAAGAAACCTAATGTAAGTTATTTTAAAATCTTTGGAAGTAGATGCTATGTTCACAAAGATGATAGAAATGGCAAGTTTGATCAGAAAAGTGAAGAAGGAACATTTCTATGTTATTCTTCTAGAAGCAAAGCATTTAAATGTCTGATCAAATCATCTAACAAAATAGTAGAAAGTGCAAATGTGAAAATTGATGAATTTGCAGAAATAAATGATGAAGGAAATTCCAAGGAACCAAAAGACTATGATAAATTTGTCTATGTGCAACCGACAAGTCTTACTGAGAAGACTATTGAAGAAAATGAAGAGATTATCCAGTTACCGAGTGATGGAGAAGATCATACAGAGCCTACCGAGCCTGTATTAGCCAAGTATGTTAGAAGACATCATGCACTGAGTCAAATTATAGGAGATAAGGATGATCCAATGATGACAAGGAACAAACTAAGATAGAACACATGTTTGATATCTAAATTTGAACCGAGAATAGTAAAAGAGGCATTTAACAGTGAAGATTGGATAAATGTTATGACAGAAGAGATTGATCAAATCAAGAAGAATGACACATGGACACTAATCCCAAGACCGAAGGACAAAAATTTAATCGGTACAAAGTGGATTTTCAGAAACAAGCTAAATGAAAAAGGAGAGGTCATTCGAAACAAAGCAAGACTAGTTTGCAAAGGTTATGCTCAAGAAGAAGGAATTGATTATGGTGAAACTTTTACACCTATTGCTAGACTTGAAGGAGTAAGAACATTGTTGGCATATGCTGCTTTCAAAAATTTCAAGATATATCAAATCGATGTCAAATCTGCATTTCTGAATGGAATATTAGAAGAAGAAGTTTTTATTGAACAACCTAAAGGATTTGTTGAAGACAATAATAAAGATCAGGT
This sequence comes from Cryptomeria japonica, assembly GCF_030272615.1. NCBI lineage: Eukaryota > Viridiplantae > Streptophyta > Pinopsida > Cupressales > Cupressaceae > Cryptomeria > Cryptomeria japonica. Next base: position 640,614,680 of record NC_081411.1, on the reverse strand, counting down.
ATGTAAATTGAACAAAGCTTTATATGGTTTGGAACAAGCACCTAGAGCATGGTATGAAAGATTGCACTCTTATTTGATTAAGATTGGTTTTATAAGGACAAGTGAGAACAACAATATGTACATGAAGAATGATGAAAATGGAATACTGATCTCAACCATATTTGTTGATGATATTATATTTTGTGGAAATGACTCTCTATGTAAGAACTTTGTAAATGAAATGAGCAAAGAATTTGAGATGTCATTAATCGGTGAGATAAAGTATTTTATAGGTTTACAGATACTACAAATGAAAAATGAGATTTTCATTACTCAATCCAAGTACTTAAAGGAAATCTTGAAGAAATTTGGAATGGAGGATTCAAAAAAAGTAAGTACTCCTATGACTACCAACTGTAAATTATCAAAGAACAATGAATCTGCATCTGTTGATGAGACACTTTACCGATCCATGATTGGGAAGCTACAATATGTTGTTCACAGCAGACTAGACATAGCACATGCAGTAGGTATAGTTGCAAGATTCTCTGCAGATCCTAAGGAAACACACATGACAGCAATCAAAAGAATTTTTAGATACTTGAAAGGCACTGAGGATTATGGCTTAGTATATCAAAAAGGAAATGATTTTGATTTAAAATTTTATACTGATACTGCTTGGGTAGGCAACATTGATGACAAAAAAAGCACAAGTGGAGGAGCTTTCTTTTTAGGAGAAATACTAGTGAGTTGGCTTAGCAAGAAACAAGGATGTGTTTCACAGTCAACAGCAGAAGCTGAATACGTTGCTACAACATTGAATTGCACCAACATTGCATGGATCAAACAACTGTTGGAAGGTATAAATGAGAAAGTTACCGAGCTAGTAACTATATTCTATGACAATACTAGTGCCATTAACATTTCAAAAAATCCTGTTATGCACTCTAAGACAAAGCACATCTCTATCAAATATCATTATTTTAGAGAAGAAGCTGAAGAGAAGAAAGTGGTGTTGGAGTATGTTAGCACAAAGGAACAAATAGTAGATATCTTCACCAAACCACTACCAAGGGACATTTTTGAATATCTCAGAAGTAAGTTAGGGGTCCTACCCCTATCTTCTACTCACTGATCGAGTTAGGTGAAAGCATCAATCCGATGACTCTATCGAATATCTTTTAGGAGTTGATGTTGATTTACACACTTTAGGAGGTTTTCTAAAGGTGTGCAAGAAACAATATAGGAAACAATATCAGGGAATAGGAATTGAAGACATAATGCTCTGACCGAGACTCAGTTGATACACAATAGCAGGAAATCACTTCTCAGCGACAGAAATTATGTTTTAGTTCATTACTTTTTGGCATTGTTGTCAAAGGGGGAGAAGACTAATATAAAGGGGAGAAGAGTAATGTATGGGGGAGAGCATTTCAGCATTTCAGAATCACAACAATCTGAATCTTTTAAGGTCAAATCAATTGGTTTTGCCATTAATGCCAAAGGGGGAGATTGTTACCATTATAATAGACAATGGAAGATTGTTGGCATTTCAATAAGGATATTGAGAAGGTTGTTGATGATTATGGATATAACTAATTAAGGATGTTTACTGTCTTGATATTATTATTTTGTCATTGATGTCAAGAAATTGATTTTCTAATTTAGTATGATGTTGCCATATCTTGAGAAGTATGATTTGAAGAATATAAAGATGTTGGTAAAAGACACAGAAAGTTTATGATGAATAAGAGGATGAATAAGGTATTCAATGGGCAACTATTACCGAGTTAGACAATGATGAGATCATGATGTTTAGATTGTTTTAACATCATACATATGTTGTAAATTGTAAGGTTAATACTATACTATGTTACCAAGCAAATAACCTAGTCGGTAAACCCTAAGGTTATCGCTATCGGTTAATAAAGGTGGAATGTCTACCAAGTGAAGTTTAGTATTCACCGAGTTGTAACCAAGTAATAACAGAATGCATTAAATGTTTACATGCGCTATTTAATGAAGGAATTTGATGAGCTGGAACCGATTAAATGATTGGTATATCGTAAATAAAGTTTGTTAATGAATCTATGGCAAAGGAAGATTGGCAGGAAGATCAACAACTCTGATTGAACCTCAATACCTTAGCACAAGTTCCAAGAAATATATGCAAGTTCCAAGGTGAGGTAAAATGTTTTCAGATTGAAAGATGCATTGAACCTAGACAAGATTGATGATCTGATGGCTATGATTGATCATGGGAAATGTGATCAAGGAGATTAAGCAGTTAGCTCATTGTTTATAAATAGGGAACTGTTGATAAACAATGCATGAGGGCAAGTGTATGCACAGGGATGCTACATAGTGATTATCGAGCACAGAAGCTTGAAGACCTGTTTGATAACAGAGTATAGAGCCCAATAGAGGGACAAGATAAGTCCTATGAATAGATTGTATTGAGCAAATAAGAATCTGCTTTAGCATTTTTAGATGTGAAGCTGCAGATAGATTTTTATTACTGTTATTTTGTGATAGTGATAGAAAATCTCTTAACTGAGTGGACTTAACAGTCTTATTTGTAAATCCTCTAGCAAGGTGACATTCTGATTGAGTCTTTGAAATCCTTTGACAAGGTCACTTCTAACAAGGTGAAGATCCTAACAGATCTGAGGGAAATCCCTTAACCGGGTCACATCTAGCAATGTGTTTGTAATCTTTAACAGGATTTGCTTTTAACCGAGCATACTCTAGAAGAGTATATTTCTTAGTGGGTCTGAAATCCCATAGTGGTTTTTCCCTATTTGGGTTTCCACGTTAAATCTGGTGTTATGAGGTTTATGATGTTTATATGCTTTTGAGTTTGCATGTTTAGCAGTTTTGGTTATATTACTGAAATATATGCTACCGAGGTTGAATCTAATGTTTTTATGGAAGATTAAGTTTGTATGATTCACCCCCTCCTCTCATCTTGTTGGCTATTGGATTTGTACTTATATTAAGTATCAAAACTATCACCTTCAATATCAATTTTGATCTTCTACATATACTATCTTTTTCATTACAATCATTAATTAAACCGTCCAAAATAAGGGACAAGCATAGGTCCTATCAAATAGGGCACCAAAACATAACTATGGTGAAAGAAGTCCAATCCACAAGTTAGAGAGGACCTAGAACATCTTAACACTTCTTTTGAAGTGGGTAATAATAATTCAAACACTATTTATCATCCTCTAAAGGTCAAAAATAAGGTAACATGTAGATACGCTGAAAATCCCTCAAGTCATCCTAAAAATATCTTCTAGATGAAAAATCCAATGTGGATACCTACATGCCAAGGTAGAACTTAAAATCAATGTAACACAAAATTCTAAGTGAGTGGAGACATCCAAGGCTTCACCACACACAAAGGAACAATACTAGTCGATCAAACCAAAGTAATTAAGTTGAAACACAGGGTCCAATAATAATGCACCATCAAATAGTCCATCTAACATCATCTAGAGTACACCAGGATATTCCATGAAAATAAAAAAACACTCTCAAATCATTTCTTCACTTCTCTACTTCAAGATCATACTAGCAAAACATAACCAATACTAAACTCTTTATTCTAGAAAGCCAGTCAAACACATAACAAAATTTCACTACTTGCAAATAACAACACCATCTAATAATTGAACTCAAACACAACATATATGCTGTAAAAATATCCTCCAAGCTATAGCACCAAAAATGTCAATGCTAAAAAATGTGAATCATTTCCTTGACCAGTTTTGATAGAGAACCAGACTACCTGCCAACAACAATTACTAACCATATTAGCTACAACACCAAGTAACTAAAAAGATAGGAGTGAAATGTCCATAGAGCATAAACATTATATCCAAGTCTACAAAATTATATCTATAAATATAAAATAATTTGTAGCATTCTTCTAGGCATGTATCAATACATACTTCTTATACTTATAGTATCCAAAAGTTTTTGTAGGGGCCAAAATGTCCTAAAAACATCAACTTCTCATTTTGTACATCATCTTCATTATACTGTAATACATCTAGTCCTAATTTTAATATCTCAACCTATTTTAACAACAACATCACTAACATTAGCATTATCAATAGTATTAACATAGCTGACACAATGCAAACACCAAACACCAAGGAGGTGGACATCCACAAACAATTTGCAACCAATATACATTTATTCCTTTGATCAATCTCTTCATGCTAGTAAATAAATTCATGACAACAAAATACAAACAATAGCCATTGGAATATCATCATATCATCCTCAAAAATATATTCAACCATACATATAGATACTCATTCTACTTGCATCACTACTACCAATGAACACTTCCTCGACAACTACAACAATCATTACTTTCCAAAATGCTAAAAAAGAATCAGTCTTTTTTGTACCACTACATGTCTAATAAGATGATTACAAATATTTTCATCAACTTGTTGGCAAATGCACACTCCAATGAGAAATTGTACGTGATTGAAGGTATTTTCATTTATGGCAACCTTACAATCCTATGACACCAGTAGGCATTGGCATAGGCACAGGCACAGGCACAGGCACAGGCACCGCCAAAGATGTTTACCGGCACCCTGGTCGATAGGATTTTGTTTATTATATTTTGTATTTAGTTGTAAAATCTTTTTGTAAGCTGACAAGGCAAACTGTAATAGGACTCCTATATGTATGAGATCTTGTAAATCATTTGTGTAAGCAAGTAAGAAATGTAATAGGCAGATGCAAATATTAAGGCAGATTGTGGAATAAGGTTTATGGAAGTTGTATGAGCTTAAACCGGTACTGAACCTGGCATAGCAGATGCTAAACCGAAGTAGTACATAATATTGGATTTGCATAATCCATTTTTGTAATTAAGCAGTGAGCTTTAGGCAGTTAGCCTTCCTGCATGTGCAAGCCCCTATTGTAAGTAATATTCATTTATTGGCTAGTGAGTGAATATTGTGGGTCACAAATCCCATCGAGGTTTTTCCCACACTAGGTTTCCTCATTAAAAATATTGTGTTATGGTGTGCTTTCTATGTTGTGGTTATTGATCTTATTTACTGCATTATTTATTGTTTACCGGTACACTATTTTGGCATGCAATTCATTTAATAAGTTTAGAAAATCCATTAACCAGTTAGATACTGATTCACCCCCCCTCTCAATATCTTTGGGAATCCTAATAATTGGTATCAAAGATTGGTCCTCTATTTTCAAAAGCCTAATAGCTTGAGGAAGATTCTGACACCGGTAGAGATGGAAAACCTGAGAAAGCAATTAGAAACAGCTCTTGCAAATTATGATGCAAAAAAGTTGAAAAATATGAAACTTGAAGATGATCTGAAGGCTGCACAGGAAATCATTCAAGGACTTCAAGAAAATCTCACTATTACTAGGAACAAAAGAAGACAACTTTCTGAGAAGATGCAGAGTGATGATGGTGAAAAAGAAACTCTTAATGATCTTATAAGCAAGATGAAGCAGGAAAACATGGCCTTGAGGAATGAGATGCAAGATATGACTATGAGGTTTTGTAAAGACATTGAAGACCAAAAAAAGAATGAAGATGATTTGCTAGGAGAATCAATGATGTTGGAAATGAAAATCTAAGACTTAGTCATGAAAATGATATGTTGAAGATAGATATAATTCACTTAGATCATGATAAGACTGAACTCATGAGACAAAAAGATTTCTTGGAAAATGAGTTGGCTACTGCAAATCAACACAAAGAGAAATTCAAGAAAAGTTCAGAGGAACTTGATGACATGCTAAGAAATCAGAAACCTAATGGAGATACTAATGGTCTAGGCTTTGAAGTTGGTGAGAGCTCTGATATTGCAAACAATCATGGTCACAGTAAACCGGTAAGACAGCCTAATACCTACAAATTTAATGGGAAATGCTTTAATTGTAACAAGTATGGTCATAGAGAAAATCAATGTAGATCTAGAAATTATCAGAACACCAATGCACCCACCGGTCAATGTTCTAAATGCAACAAAGTTGGTCATAATTCAGAAAATTGCAAAATGAATGTAAGATGTTATGTTTGTGGAAGATTTGGACACTTATCTAATCAATGCAAAACACATACTGGCATAGGATATGGAAAAGCTATTCAAAAAAACAATGTGACTTGTTATGCTTGTAACAAGATTGGACATATTGCAAAATTTTGCATCACCGACAAATAACAAAGGACCCAGTTTGAAAGGTAAAGAGAAGGTTGAAGAGGTAAAACAAGAATTCTCAAAATAATGGATTAGAAAGTCAAATATGAATGTTAATGAAGCTATTCCTTTAGCGGTAGAATAGAGTATCACTCCACTAGGAGGAGATTCTTCATCTAACTGAAAAGAAACCTTTTGGGGTATGGCAACAAATTGAAAAACATACTAATTTACCCTCGGTTGATGGTGAGAAGTTGAAATACTTCCTTATCGGTAGATGTGTTAAGTTTAACTTAACCAACAAGAATTTAATGTGGTAGTTGAAGGAAATGATATTATAAAGCAAGTGTTTTGGCTCTTTTTCATTCACTGAGCATTCAAATTTCTTTAGAGCGCAAAAATCCTAAGTGAAGGCATCCATGGCGTGAAGCAAATATTTCAAGCATTCATACCTAAAGGTAGATTAAGGTATTTATACAATGGCTTCCTCCTTTGCACTTGAATTCATTGCAAACCCTACTGTAATTGAATTTGTTAAGTTCCCTAGACCCATATTTAAAATCATTCCTGAAATTGCGAAGAAAGATGATACCCTAGGAGCATTTTCTAAAATACCCAAAGGAGTTGTGTATGCTGAGGATCCTAGAATTTACATACATTGTCATATTGAAGAACTAGGAGCCGAAGAGATAATTAACATGTATAGAATAGTAATTTGTGATGTTAATGGAAATGTGAAACCAGAACATAAGATAGTTGAAACCCTAGGTTTTGTGGAGATTCTTAGTATCCCTAATTTTCCAAAGGATGTTATAAGGTTTGTGTTAAGCAGAGTACATGGGGAGTTCTTTTGGTTGGATTCCATTCACAAGATAACAAAAGAGGCAGTTAGGGTAGTGATAGGCTTACCTTCCACCGGTAGTAGGCCTGACAAAACTAAAAAAGTTCCAAATGACACTATAATGACCCTAACTGGCGCAGCCTTTGACAAGAGATCCCTAAGAGTAAATTATGTAAAGGATATCAATGTAAGATTCATTAGCATGATTCTTGGATACAAAGTTACACATGCCAACACATTAAACTTTGTTTCTAGCTTATGTATCAAAAGTGCTTATGACATGGTAAACAACATTGCAAAGATTGACATATGTGAATGGTTAAAAGATGAGCTAATAGACAATCTGAAGAAAATCAAAGGGGACAAGAAAGGGACATTCAGATTTGGCAGCTTACTTGTATGCTTATTGCTATATATCACCAAGGAAGTTTCCGGTATTGGTAAAAAGGATTTTAGATTTGACATACCGGTAGGAAAACAACTTCTGGATATTCTAAACAATATGGGAGATGATAGGGAGGAGAACATAAATGAACATTTTCAGGAACTAAAGGCTAGGATGAAAACTAGGATAAGGCTATCTCAAGCTATAGTTGATAAGTATCAAAAGGAGATATGATTTGTGATAAAGAAAGATGAAATCTGGATGGAGGCAGTGATCCCAAGGATAGTTTGGGTTATAGAGAAGGGCTATGAGGCTGATGAGAACATAATAGAAACTTATGCAAATGCACTTCTAGAAGCCCCCAAAGAACCAACTGAAAAAGTATTTGGAAATGCGGAAACAATTGAAAGCAAAATTCAATCACATAAAAGAATAAAGAAAACTGAACAAACAGTTAGAAAATGAACAAGGTAGGTAAAAGCAATCAAGGAAGACATATTGAATAAAATTGGTATTAAGGAGAGCGACTTGGAAAGATTACAACCAAAAACATATCTTTCACCAGTTTCTACCTCCTCTGACAATGAAATACCGACAAAGTTTAAAAGGGTAGAAAGAAAAAGAAAACCCTCACTAGTACCCTCTCCTACACCTAAGAGAACAAGACAGAAACAACAAGCAGTTAGGCCTCTGGCAAAGAAGATGACTCCAAGAAAGAAGAAGGAAAAACAAGTTATCCCTCCACTTGACAATCTTCTACATGGAATAACTGAAGATGGTAACTTATCAAACATTACCAAGTTGTATAACACATTTTCAAATGAAGAAAAAGAAAGCATAGAAAATAGTGTTATCCTACACTTGGATATCTACAAGAAATTTTTGATTGAGGTTGTAGATGATTTACCCAATGACTTGTATAGAAGGTTAGAAGCAAGAAGAGTAGCAATTGTTGAACTGGATAAAAAGATGAAGATAGAAAAACTACTTGTAGTTCACCCAGTGAATTCAATAGAAGAGATTCATGAACTAATAAGTGAGGCAAACAGGATAGTATTTTCAACTGGTCACCAACATGTAGCATTAATGGCTGGCAGAGTAAATGAGATCACAGAAGAGACAATGGATAAGTGGGATATATTCTTTGTAGAAAAGGAAAAACAAGAAGAGCTTAAATGACCAAAGACTTTTAAAGTCTATCAAAAAGAAAAGGATAAAGGTAAAGGTAAGGTAGGTGGACCTCCGAGCATAAAGATAACAGATAACTTACCCTCGCCTTCTTCTGATACTCCACCAACACAAACTATTGATACACCACTGGTAATAGATAATGTTGAGAGTATGGAGACAACACATGAGGACACAAATCCTGATTCAGAGGTGTTGTATACAATGAATATTGACACATAGGAAGTCAACATGGTGGTTGATAAGGAGACAAGTGAGAAGAGAGATGTGGCAACTGAGCCACCGGTAGAAGATATTATAGTTGAGACAAATGTTGAGGACTCGGTTGGCAATATTGAAATTGGGGTTGAGCAACAAACTGAACAGTCAAATAACCCCCTAGACATAGGAAAGGTAGATACCACTATGTACATATTGATGTATCTACTAAGGAACCAACAATTGATAGCACTAAAAAATCTATTAAGATACCATTTGTAGACATTTCAGAGGTAAATAGAGAAACCAGTAGAAAACCCAAAGTCACAATCAAAGAAACTGGCAGTGAAAAGCTCTGAGAAATAGACTAAGGTACATACTGAGAAATTAGAAGAGAAGAGGGATGAGGAAAAGATTCAAATAGAGACTATGCCACCGGCATCATCTGAGAAACCTAAACCCTTGCTAGTAGAAATGCAGACTCAAACTAACCTACCAGAGGTCACCACAAGCAAAGAGGTTCCTCACACCGACGGATTATAGATTGTTAAGGTAGTTGGTCAATCATCTGATTTTTCACTAATAGAATTTTGGCCAACCAATGTAACAGAGGTATTGCTTGATTCAATTAAGAAAATAATTGATTGCAATGCACTTGCATATAAGGCAATTGATGACTATACCAATTTTGAAGATGATTGCACCCAAGTGTAATATAGAAAACAAAGTTTTTTTAAGCCAATTAGACACATTGTCTAAGTATATAAGTGACAATCTACTAACAATTGATCAGATCAATGAGGAGACATTCAAAGAGAAAATAAATAAAGAGAAGGAAATTTTTTTTGAGGAGATAGTAAAGAAGAGTAAGGAACACATTGATACATTATTACCGACACAAGGAAAGACAATTTTGGACTTCAAGAAATTGTACAAAGATACATGTAAGGCAAACATTTTGACAAAGAATTTAGATACAGAGATCAGCAAAGTACAGAAGGAAATCAATAATATTGTTGATAATTTAATAGGTTCATCAGACACCATATCGGTAGTAGAATAGGAAATTACCAGCTATGAAGAGAAAATTGAAAAACTTGAAAAAGATAAGGAGAGATTAAAGTTTAAGGCAAAGGAACTGAAATGCAGACTAGGTCCTAAACTAGATATCCTCATCTCTTTGAGAAAAGAGATTTTTGAGGCTCTTGTTCCAGGACTTAAGACACCAGAAGAGAAAATGCACATATTCACTGGTACAATCCAAAGGACAGAAGCAACACTAAAGGATAGTGAGAGGTTCTATAACAGCCTAAATTTTGCATTAGCGGATCTATATCAGATTGTAACCAACTGGTTATAGAGATCCAGATGGGAACTACACTCAATTGACATTGAATGATGGCCTTTGTCATTGATGCCAAAGGGGGAGTAGTAGAGGATGAGAAAAATGAGTAAGGAACACACAATTAATGTGTGACATAAGAGATCATCTTCTCAAGGGGAGCACACAGTTTTGGTAAGACATTTTTGGTTAGACAGTTTTGGTAACACACAGTTTTGGTAAGACAGTTTTGGTTAGACAGTTTTGGTAAGATTTTTGGACAACACTTTTTTGGGCTTTTTCTCATGAGTGTTGCCATCAATTCCAAAGGGGGAGATTGTTGGAAAATGCACACTCCAATGAGAAATTGTAGGTGATTGAAGGTATTGTCATTGATGGCAACCTTACAATCCTATGGCACTGGTAGGCATCGACATAGGCACAGGCAGCAGCACCGACAGTGGCAGCGGCACCGACAAAGATGTTTACCGGCACCCTGGCCGACAGGATTTTATTTATTATATTTTGTACTTAATTGTAAAATCTTTTTGTAAGCCGACAAGGTGAATTGTAATAGGACTCATATAAGTATGAGATCTTGTAAATCATTTGTGTAAGAAAGTAAGGATTGTAATAGGTAGATGCGAATATTAAGGCAGATTGTGGAATAAGGTTTATGGAAGTTGTATGAGCTTAAACTGGCACTGAACCTTATGAGCTTAAACTGGCACTGAACCTGGCATAGCAGATGCTAAACCGAAGTAGTACATAATATTGGATTTTCATAATCCATTTTTGTAATTCAGTGAGACTTCCCTTTTTGTAATTAAGCAGTGAGCTTTAGGCAGTTGGCCTTCCTGCATGTGCAGGCCCCTATTGTAAGTAATATTCATTTATTGGCCAATGAATGAATATTGTGGGTCACAAATCCCACCAAGGTTTTTCCCACACCAAGTTTCCTTGTTAAAAATATTGTGTTATGGTGTGATTTCTATGTTGTGGTTATTGATCTTATTTACTGCATTATTTTTGGTTTACCGGTACACTATTTTGGCATGCAATTCATTTAATAAGTTTAGAAAATCCATTAACCTATTAGATACTGATTCACTCCCCCCTATTAATATCTTTGGGAATCCTAACACAACTCTCTTTATAAAGTAGCATCCAAATATCATTACTATAAACCATGTCACTAAAGTATATTAGATATCAACAAAAAGAAGATGTACATCAAACACAAAGCATCTACTCAACATAATATTAAGATCCTTTACAATATACAATAATCCTCTATACAAGAACATATCAGACACACTTTGTAATATCTATAGTCTTCATCCAACAATTTTTAATTTAGTTGCACTAAGTGAAAGCACTTATCCAAGAGCATCAACAACATTTACGTAGACAACATGAAGAGAAAAGTAAAATGAACTTGATTAAGGTTGGAGGAACTAAAGTATTTGAATAAAAAATTGCAGTAGTAAGGAGACGTAGATGGTGGTAGGGTTTCTCCTAGAGAAGGGGATTCTGATTATAAAGATGATGGTGAGGGAGATGCTTTTGCCTCTACTAAACATGTATTTTGGGGCATGGTGGTGGTTTTTTCTGGCTCCTAGTGGAGGTCTTGTGTTCTTTCTTGGGCAATCCTCTAATGTTTTGGCTTTGCCATTTTCCCCTTGATTTCAGCCTATTCTTTATTTTTTAGGGCTTTATATTTTATCTCTACTTGCTTTATTCATTTTGTTTTCCCTATTGGTTCACAAGCATTGTTTTTGGGTTAGTCTCTTTGTGGGGTGTTGGTTTTTTTCTTTTCCCTACTGCTTCTACCCTTGTTTTCCCGTGTTTCTCTTTCTTTGTGTTGTGCATTTTTGGGGGCTTATTTTTTCTCTCCCCTTTGGTTTTGGAGGTGGTTTTCCCTTTGGGTTCTTCTTCTTTTCCTTCCCTTAGTAGTTCTAGAGCTTGTTGTTCTATCCCTGGCTAAGGATTGTTTTAGATTTTACTTCCGATGGCCTCTTCCTTAGCTAATGTTTCTTGGGGTCCTCATTTGGTGAAAGATTGGTCTCTGTCTAAGTTTGGATCTTTTGGTATGATGTGTCTATTTTCTCTCTACTCTATCTCACCTCTTGGGGTTCTTGGCTTGAACCTTGTGCCTGTGTCGGTAATTTTCACTAACACTTTTTCCTTACGTCTTGATCTTGGCTTCAAGAGTGGTCCTAAATTGGGGGAGATTGGCTTTCGTAGCCTTTCTCAGTTGTGCCTTTCTACCTTATCTCTTTCTCCTTTTGTAGGGTCCTTTTGAGTTGTTGGATTGCCCCTTTGTTGTTTTCTTGAAGATCCTTTGTGTGGTGTTGTGTGGGGTTGTTTTGGGTTTGTTCTCAAGCCTATTTTTGTTTCCCTTAAGTTTTTCATGGTTGTGTTTATGGTTCTTTGGTGTGGATGGCTTAGAGTTTACCTTCTTGTTGATGGAGAAATGCTTTCTTTGATTGATTCTCAATGGGATTTTTGTCCTTCTCTTGTAGAATTCTAGTTGGTTGAACCTAATGTGGTGGATATGGCCTAGTTGGGCTGGTTTCTTTTTCAAATTCAAGTTTTTATTTTTCTCCAGATCTTCCTATTGAGGTGGTACCATATCCTATTAAGGTTGAGATATATTTCTCTAGAAAAGATGGGAGGTGTTTCCTAGGGGTTGTTGGTGCCCTATCTCTTAGTTGTGTAGAAGGATTTACTACCTTTTTCTCTATGAAGTTAAGTTTCTTGGAGGCTTTCACTACTTAGTGCAAGATGTTTTCAGGTTTATGGTTAAACCCTTTGTGAAAATGGTTATGGGAGCCTTGCCAAAACCCATGTTTTAGATTTTGATGTGGTTTATCCTTTTCATGGTTTCTTCCTCAATTGCTATTATTCAGGTGGGTTCCTCTTCTATTGAGGTGGAGAGGAGCATTTCAGCTCAGGTGGAGTTCTACTTTTTGGAGGATTTTGATGCTTAATGTACATTGTTTGTGGGTTTCATGGTTAAATCCTTTGTGATAAGGTTTTGGGTGCCTTGAGAAATATCCATATTCCAAGTTATGGGATCCATGCAAAATCCTTATCTCTTTAGCTTATGGGAGCCTTGTAAACCCATGGGTTAGGTTTTGGGAGCCTAGAAAAACCCTTTTTCTATGTAAATCTAAGGTCTCTTATTTGACAACACTACCCTCATTGGTGTTTCAGGAAGTTATTTGATGATTATTTTCTTGAGGTGGGTTGTTGTTTGGCTACTATTTGTCTATATCTTATCTAGTTGCAACAATGCTCTTTTTTGTGGGTTTTGGATCCCCTTAAAATCCTCCTGTAAGGGGTTTTGGGTCCCCTCAAAATGTTTTAACTTAGCAAAAGCAAGTAGGTAGACAAAAACCATAGAGAACTATTAACCAAACTCAATGTAGGAACCATGCAAATTAACCATTACTATAAAAAGAAGGTAGCCACAATTACCATATCCACAAAGACAATTACCATATCTACAAAGATATCTTAACATATTTCACTAGTTAAGAACCACATAATCAATGATACCTTAAAAACTATTACCAGCAAAGGACCATACATAAGATAAAATATATTGTTAGACATTAGGTTGACATCAATGACAACACATATTGCCAACAACTACCCATTACTAGGAGGTCCTGTAGGATTAGATTTAGGATACATCCTCTACAGATGACCATATTCATGAAAAAATAACAATAGAATGGAAGGGTTTCATAAGATCTAACTATTGAATCCAAAAGGTGGAACCCAATCAGATTTCCATAGAATATGGTAGAGGCATACTTAAATTAATTTCAAGAAAAACACAGGCATTAGTGATTAAATTTTTGTCCATGGATTATTGTAAGATACCCACTAGTTTTCCTAGCAACAATGCAACTGAGTGAAAAATGTCATGCCTCCAAAATTCTAGCAGAAACCACAAAATTTGTACCCAAACTGGAACCCTTGATGGAAGCTCCTACATGGAATAAAACTCAAAGTTTCATGGCTTAATAAAATTCACAACTTAATTATATAAATATGACCCACTTCAATGGCCCTATTTCTATCTACAATGCACAAAAAAAATACCATAAAATAATTGTTGCTAGTTAACATCACCTCTATTTTAGCCTTAAATTTTTATTGCACATATAAGTGCCTTTTTTCTCATTGATGTCAAACCTGTGTGGTCTAGATGTTGGTGCTATTGGTCTAGATATGTATTTCAATGTATGTAGTGTTGTGTCAGTGTTCAGTGCTAGAAGAGATGTATAGCGGAAGTATGTGGTTTTAGTATGTTGATGTTCCTGATGATTAGACGCATCTAGTTGCTAGTTTGGATGCATGGTTAAATGATGTTATGCTACTAGGCTATTTATGGATTCATGTTGTGCTAAATAGATAATATGCAATGATTATTTAAGGTGTTTTAGAAAGTTTAATGTTATTTACTTGGTTCAAAAGTGATGCAAAGCATCCACACACACAACCAACTATTGGAAATATGCTAGATTTGGTTAGGTGTTGTCATTGATGTCAACACTATATCCCGATTGGAGACTATCCAAGTTAGTCTTGGTGATCTTCTTGGTCTTGGCTACATTTCTAATCCGGTATGATCAGATCTTTGGAATTGGCTTTGCATGCTTATTTTGGATGGTTATATGTTTTCTATATTCTATCGGTTCATGATTTGGTGCTTGGGCTATTATCACTTTGGGTATTTACCAGTACTGGCTTAGGTTCTGTCTTTACAGGCTAGCTTCTAGCTTTCCTAATTAGCTTTATTGGTAAGCAATATTTGGTGATTTGGTCAGTGGATTTTTGGTCCGGCTTATGGAATTACTTTCTATCATGTTGAAGGTATTTCTTGATTGTTTCCTAAGTATTTGGTGACTTTTCATTGGATAGTGTGTTGTTATGATGGTCCTATCTAGATGCGGTTAAACTTTTTGTTATTTCACTAAGGGTTTCTACTAGTTGGTGAAGTGTGTTGGATTTTGGTCTTAGTGGAATTTCCAGTAGATATAATAATTTTGTTGGACACAATGGATCATTGAGAGGGGGGTGAATAAGTGATTTAAATTATTTTCCTTCAACAAGGAGATACAAGTAATGTATAAAACAAACTAAGAGCTAACCGGTAGCTCAAACAATGCAAACAAGGTGTATGAAAGGATTTGCTAAAACATTAATATACTACATGCACAAAGATGAAAAACACAACACCAGATATATATGAGGAAAAACCAATGTGAGAAAAACCTCGGTGAGAATAGTTGTTGGAGATCTTCTGCTCCAATCCAGCCTCACAATAAAACTCTGATTACAATATTTAGGGCACCAACCCCTGATTTATGAGCACCAACTCAAAGGAGCACCAACCCTTGCATAATTTATAGGCTACAACCTAAAGGAGCTACAACCCCTGCACTAAGCTACAACTTAGTGAAAATGTATAAAACTTAGATATACAAATGAAATCACTGTTGCAAATGAAGTTTTGCAACCTTACAATATTCTCCTCTATCGGTTTCAGCCTTACCAGTCTGTATAGTCTCCACTCACCCTACAACTTGACTTTGCTGATCTCTTTTCTAAGTCCCCTCTCACAATGTCTTTTCACCTTCAACTCACACTTGATCACTCTTAATTAGGCACAAAGTCTATCGATTTGTCACCTCTGTGTTCAATGCACACTCCACAGGTTGTTCCTTACACCAGTTTACTCTGCTTCTCCTTATCAGTCAGATCTTCACTCATAAACACTTGAAGTGTTTATCTCTTCATCTCTCATACAACAATTTTACACTTGTCTTCATTCTGTAGAAACAACAATCATAGTCTCAATTCATCATACTTAAACTTAAGCTTTCCCGCCAAGAATCAATTCAAACTTGGGGCGGTTAGGGTTTCCTTTACTTGACACAATCTGCATGAGATCTGATCTAGTTTGTCTTGGATCAATCACCTATACTTGAGGAATGCATCTGTACATGTTTTCCACTATCCAATGCATACTTGCTAAAGATAGCAATCTCGTGCATGATTTTCTACCTTGAAATTTATCGATTGATAAAAAGCTCAGTTATTTCCTTCTCAAGATCTTCTTTCAATCTGATTTCTTTTCTTCGATCCAGGCACCAACTACTCCCTGATCTTCCTCTATCATTCTTTCTTCCTTGAGCCGCAACGGTCAGTTACAATCCTGTGATTTTTGGTTGTTTCATTAATGTCGACTAGCTATTTCAACAACCATGTCGATGGAGGCTTCACCGACCTTTGCATATTTTCCACCTCATCTCCACATGACATCACAATAGTCATACACTTGGCTTAGCAACACTCAGTTGGTTTACACTTGAACATTCAACAAACTCATACCAGTATAGGCCTTTACTAGTGAGACCTTCTTCTCCTACTAATCCATAGTGCACACTACACCAGTAGTACATCTTCACCTCCAGTGGTTTGTGTTTACTTTAATATTCTCCCTCTTCATCATAAACAGGCACCCAAACTCTAGACTGGTTTAAGCTCTACCAATTATCGTGCAACATGCTCACACACACATACATCTTACCTCATACTATTGAAGTCACTGATAGTCTCAACGACTACTTGTCTTTCACCATACCAGTACATTCTTCTTCATACCAGATGACATACCTCTACCGATAGCCTGCCTACAATACCGGTTGACATCAATTACAACTCAATTCCAACAATCTCCCCTTTTGGCATTGATGTTAGCATTTTCTTTTCTAGTTTCTCTCCCCTTTGAAAGCAATGGAAAAGGGAACCTTTATCTGACACCAATAATCTCTCCCTTGACTGCATCCGGTTATGACACACTCTCCCCTTGTTTCCATGCTTCATGATTCATAAGATAGTAGCAATGGTTGACTCCCCCTAAATCATGCAGTCTCCTATGCATTCAAGTGCTGCTAGATGGTGGGACTGTTGGCATATGCACACTCTAATGAAACATTGAAGGTGATTGAAGGTTTTGTCATTGATGGCAACCTTACGATCCTCTGGCACAGGCAAGGCACTACACTGGCATCAGCAGAACACACTCTACACCGACACTCAAATCACTGGCACCAGCACAGAGAAAGGAAGCATACCAGCACAGAGGCCGACAGGATTTTTGTTTATTATTGAAAAACTTTGTAAGCCGACTTGATATCATTGTAAAATGACTTATATATATAAGCAGTCATTGTAGGACATTTTGTAAGAAGGGAATGAGGTGAAATTAGGTAGACCTATTATGCAAAATATAGGTTAAGGGGTATATGTAAAGAATAGAGTAGAAATCGGTACTAAATCTGGCATTGAAGATGTTATTGTAAAGTAGTACAAGTTATTGGATTCGTATAATCCACATTGTAAGTCAATGAGACTTCCCATTTGAGCACGGAGCTCTAGGCACTTGGCCTTCCTGCATGTGCAGGCCCCTTTTGTAAGTAGTATTCTCTTATTGGCCAGTAAGTGAATATTGTGGGTCACAAATCCCACCGAGGTTTTTCCCACATCGGGTTTCCTTGTTAAATCATTGTGTTATGGTGTGTTTCTTATGTGGTTGCTTTCATTTCTATTTTCTGCATTATTTCTTGCCTGTCGGTACACTATTATAATATGCTCTACATGTTTTAAGTTAAGAAATTCTATTCACCAGTTAGATACTAATTCAGCCCCCCCTCTTAGTATCTGTGGGAATCCTAACAGGGACAACTACCATCTTTTGTCTTTTGTGTTGGATTTTGTCCAGTACTTTGCTATTTTTTTCGTTGTCTGTCCCGTTTAGTTTCTTAATGCTTTTATCTTTTATGGTTCCTTTGTAAAGGGTTTCGGGGTCCCTTCAAAACCTAATTTTCTCGTAATCAAAAACTCCCATATTTTATCTCAAATACTCAAATGGGCCCAAAGGAAGTGGCTTTGCAAATATGTCAGCAATCTGCTCATCAATGGGAACATACTCTACCATGACCTCCTTGTTAGCTACCTTCTCTCTCAAGAAGTGATACTTGATTGCAGTGTGTTTTTTTCTTGAGTGCATTACTGGATTCTTGGAGATGTTGATTGCACTTAATTTATCACACTAGATTTGAATAGGTTCTGGTATCTCCAACTATATGTCTTTTAGTGTCTGCTTCATCCATAAGACCTTTGAACAACATGTAGTAGCTTCTATGTACTCCACCTTAGCATTAGATAGTGACACTAAATCTTGCTTCTTACTATGCCATGATACTAACCAGTTTCCTAAGTAGAAATCACCTCCACTTGTACTTTTCCAATCATCAATACTTCCTGCCCAATCTGCATCAGTATAAGTTGTTGGTATTATGGATGACTTTGTCATGTGTTGCATTGGTTTTGTCATTGATGTCAATACTTATCCTTCTGGAGGTCTACATTGTTGATTTGGCACTCTGGTTATATTGGTTTATTGTTGAACTGAAACATTGTGGTCCTAACATGGATACTGGCTTATGCACAGTCACTGGTACATGCTTCATCGGCAGGTTATATGTTTCACTGGAAACTCAGGAAGTTGATGATGAATTGTTATCATCTGGAGATCATTTGGTTATGTCAAAGACTTGGATTGGATGTTAACATTTGGTTTTTTTCTTATTGGACTAATCAAGTTCACATATTTTCCCTTACCGACAGATAGGTCTAGGTTATGGACCAGTACAAGATATCATATTCCAGATCAACATGACACATTTTGGAAATGGTTTATTGATTGGATAATGTGTAGATGTATTGAGCCAACATATTGTATTGCATCAAGACTTATTTATAAATGATTTAAATGTAATATCTTTAGTGAGCTGACCTTATGATAAGGTCTTAGGGTTTTGTATAAATAATTTTAAGATCTTATTGAAGATTAATATTATGAGTGTGTGTGAATATTGAAGATCATTGAAGAGTGAAAATAAACAGATCCTTGTGTGAATCATGCAGATATTTTTAGAAGGTTGAAGGAAAGGTTATGAAGGTGTTTGGCACTCATGGTTAGAGCTTAAATCGGTACTGAATCCAGCATTGCAGATGCTATATTGAAGCAGTATATTGTTATTGGATTTAACTTTCCAATTGAAGTTAGTGTGACTACTATTTTGTGATTGAGCAGTGAGCTCTAGGCAGTTGGCCTATCTGCATGTGTAGGCCCCATTATTGTATTCACTTACTATCAATAGTAGTATCATCTAATTGTGGGTAAGTTTTCCCACTGTGGTTTTTCCCTTATAGGGTTTCCACGTCAAAATATTTGTGTCATGTGTTGTGGATGTTGTTTCTCTTTCTGTTTCATGCATTAAGTTATACCGGTACTGCTATAACTAATAATTTTGTTTTACCGACACTAAGTTTTAAGTTGGATTAATTGGTTTTGGGTTGTAATTTATTGACAATTGATTCACCCCCACCCCCTCTAAGTTGTCCTTCCCGGTTCCTAGCAATTGGTATCAGAGCCTAGTCCTGTTTTTGCAAAAGCCTAACAGCTTGAGGAGATCCTATGGTAGCAAATATTTTTAGGAAGGACAGTCCTAAACTTTATGGAACTAACAGAAGGTGGATGAATAAGCCTAGACCACAATGGTAATTTGTTTAGCAATAGGAAGCTACAACCCAAAAGAAGGGTAATACATTGAGTTTGATAGTCATCAAGCTCAAAGATAAGGCAAAATAGTATGATGTTGCTAAAAACTCAAAGAACTCAACAAAAGAGCTAAGACAATCCAAGAATTGATCATAATATGACTTTGAAACAATTAAATATCAATGAAAGTTTGATCATAAGCCATTTGTGATAATCATATGACATGGAGAAAGCAAAGGGTAGATTTTGCTAATGAGGATCAATAATAAGAAAATATTGATTGTGCTTAAATTTCATCAGAGGGTTTTGACAATATAAAGGGATGACAAACAAAAATTTAGTAATGGGTCCTATGCAAAGGGAATGAACATTCAAGGGAAGATGGTCATCAAGTAGATCAAAGGCGCTATTATAAAAAGATAGCAATCATAATTTGAAAAGAGTAGAGGAATTGAAGGAGAATGAAGAGAAGATAATGTTTCATAAACAACACTAATAGTTTTGAACAAACCTAAGGAAGTAACAATCAATGCCAAAATAAGAGGTTCACTATATTGAAGATATTATTACAGCCTATAGAAAATAGTGAATATAAAAGGAAAGACAATGAAAAGTTGAGAATTTCTTAGAGTTGTTTTGCTTTAGAAAGCATTGAAAGACAACATGGGACTAAATTTTAGTATAAAAGGATCGGTGATAGAAAAGAGTTGAATTTTGAGTACTTAGGGAGCCTATAATCTTGATAAAAATAGTAATTAGATAGCACAATAATAGCCACTGAGAATAGGGGTCGGTGGCAGAGAAAGGTTATACAAAAAAAGAGTTGAAAAACCTTCTCTGGAAAAGTAGTCTTAAGAGGTAGCGCAAAGACATCTTTAACTTGTTAATGCAGCAAATATGAAGCAAATTATTGATAGAGAAAAGGGGCATTTAAAGTATAGTCATGATAAACTGAGAGACCTCATGCAAGGTGTTACAACATCTAAAAATAAATCCCATGTAGATTTCAAAGTCTATGTCAAGTTTTGAAATTAAATCATAAAGCCCTTTCAACATGAAAACCAAAATGGCACATCATGCAAGATTCAGTCTAAGGGACTGAAAGAGAGAGAATTTTAATGGAGTAGAGAAGTTATAGTATAGATATTGACCCTACATGGGTTAGTTATGACTTGAGACAACTTTTTGAGCACTTAACAACTAGTTTGTAGTAGTAATAGGCTCTCCTTTCAATGATTTCTCATCAAATTCGACCCAAGCAACCTAATCATGCAAAGTGGAGATAGAATCAAGGTTGAAGACTAAGCTAGATCTTCAGTTGAAGCTAAGTTCAAGGATCCAAAGAAGAAGTTCAGGCTTAGTTCCATCTTTTAGTCGGAAGAAGCTCCTCTTTTCTATAAATTCTTCCATTCTCTCTTTTCAATGAGTTATTTTCTTTTTGATTGCACACACAACAAGCACACAACATTTCTAACTCATTTTATTTATATTATTCAAGCATTGTAATAGAAAACTCTTTCAGTATTCAATAAATATAGTAAGTTTCCTTCAAAGTTCATCTTGTCTTTTCTTTGTCATGTATAGGAATCATGAATATTTTATTTATGTCTCATTTATGCTTTGAAAAACAACAAAATCCATGATAGTACAGGTTATATCAATGTTTTTATCATTGTTCAATCAGCTTGTAATTGTGAAAACCTTGTTTTCCTTCAAACAAACATTGAAACTCAAACTTTCATATGAAATATTGATGCATTACCTGGTTTAAACTAAGTTGTGAAACAATTTTGAGGTATTTTGAAGCTGATTGTCATTTAGATAGGTTACTATAAATCTATTTTGGTGTAATCACCTCCTATTATCTATAGAATTTCATTTTTAGTATTCTCTCTATCCATTTTCTAGACAAGCCAATAATTTTAGGAGATTTCAAATGGAACCAGTCCTCTATCTAGAGGTTAATTTTTATCATAGGCAACCCACAGGCTTGAAAATCATCCTATGTTTCATAGGATTGTTTAGTTTCATACTCATCATTTAGGGTGCAATCCTTATGACAACAACTATACCCTATTGATCATATACCTAAGTTTTCATGAGTATATATACCACTTTGGAGGAATCTAGAATAATTATGTGAACAACTGCATACCAAACAGAATGGTCAAGTTTGGGATCTAGAATTGGGACAAGCTGAGTATGCATACAATGACTCTGTCAATAGCAGCACAGGTCAGAGTCCATTTGAGATAGTATATGGATTTCATCCAAGGGGTATCTTAGAACTTAGAGACCTCAGTTCCATGGACAATAGGAGTGCTCAAGGTGAAAATTTTGTAGAGAATATGAAGAAGATCCATGAACAAGTCAAGAAAACATTGCAACAAAACAATGAGAAATACAAGACACAAGCAAACATCGCGATATCCTCTTGGAGTTCTAGGTAAACCAAGAACAAAGTCCATACTCACACACTCCCATGGCATTGTTGGTATGGAAAGAGGCTGATATAAACCTACATTTTTGGAGGTACCCTTAGCTCTCTAACAAATAGCACATTGCTCCACAAACTTCCTAACATCTGACTATAGTTTAGGCCAATGGTAGAACCTGCCAACTTGCTCTAAGGTCTTATCAAGACCAAAATGTCCACTTAGACTACCTTGATGCTTCTCCTTGATGATATTGTCTCTCATAGAGCACTGTGGTATAAAAATTAGGTTTCCTTTAAACAATAAGACTTCCTACAACATGAAATCAAAAATAGGCAACATGACAAGCATTCACAAACTTTGAGCAAACATCATATGCTTTACCAAAATCTTTGTCACCTTGGTAGAGGTCTTTGAGTTCAGTTAACCCCACACTTTGTAGCTATACTTCTTGAATGGTTAGTACCCTTCTACTTAAGGCATCTTCTACCTTATTGGTGACTCCTTTCTTCTTCTTTATGGAAAAGGTGTAGGCCTACAAATACTCAATCCACTTGAGGTGTCTTTGGTTCAATTTCTCCTGCCCATTCAAAAAACTAAGTGCATGATTATCAATATAGACTATGAAATCTTTAGGTAATAGATAATGCCGCCACTTCTTGAGTGCTTGCACAATGGCATATAACTCTAGATCATAGGTAGAATACTTTTGTTTTGCTTCATTGATCTTCTCAAAGAAAAATGCAATTGGGTGACCTTCTTGGCTTAAAATGACCCCTATAGCCAACTTGCTAGCATCACACTCCGTAGTGAAGAGATGATTGAAATCAGGGAGCCTAAGGTAAGGGAGTTATGCTACCTTTTATTTTAACAACTCAAACACCTTGCCTACTTCACTAGTCCACTTAAACTGACATTTTGTCCCACCTTTGATGGTTTTCAAGATAGGTGCACACACATGGCTAAATCCTCTAATGAATTTCCTATAAAAAGAAGCCAAACCATGGAAACTTCTTACATCTCCTACTAACTTAGGAGTAGGCCAATTCACTATTTCTTCAACTTTTGATGGATCCATTTTTAAACAACCTTGAGAAACTAAAAAACCAAGACACACCAATTCATTTTTGAAAAACTCACATTTGTCCAAGTTGATCACCAACTTTTCTTGATGTAGCTTTCTCAAAACTTGATTTGGATGTTTGATATACTCCTCCTTTGACTTGCTAAAAAATAGAATGTCATCAAGATAAACAATGAAAAACTTACCAATGAACTCTGCAAGTACTTCATTCATGAGTCTCATGAAGGTGCTAGGTGCATTTGTGAGCCCGAAGGGAATCACCAACCATTCATAGAGCCCGGCATTTGTTTTAAAGGTTATCTTCCACTCATCACTAGGTCTGATCCTAATTTGGTGATAACCTGATTTCAAATCCACTTTAGAAAAGTAGCAAGCTCCACCTAGGTAGTCCATTAGATCCTCAATCCTTGGCATTGGAAACCCATATCTAATTGTGATTTTGTTTATGGCCCTTGAATCAATGAACATCCTCCACTTTCCATCTTTCTTAGGTGCCAAAATAGTAGGCACTTCACATGGACTTAAACTCTTCTTTATCAACCCCTTATCTAGCAATTCCTACACTTTCTTTGTTATTTCTGTCATTTTGAGTAGGTGTCATTTCGCAAGAAAATTTGTTTGGAAAATTTGAACTAGGTATGAGGTCTATTTGATGGTTAACATCTCTCATAGCGGGTAAGGCATCCAGTATCTCATTGACAACTATGTCTTTGTATCGGTCTAGTAAGGTTTGCACCTCTTGAGGTATCACCGGTTTGGTTTTGGTTTTTTTTTTCTCTTCTTTGGGTTTCACTATGAGAGCACATCCTTGGTTCCCTTCATCCTTCAACAATTTCAAGAACTCTTTCCCACCAAGAAACATAAAACTTGATCCAACATGTCTTTCTTCACCCTAATTAATCAAGGGATCCATTTGAAAATTTCTACCCTCCTTGGTGATAACATAGGAATTCTTCTCCCCATCATGTATGGCTTTGACATCATACTACCAAGGGCGTCCCAATAGCAAGTGACTTGCATCCATGGGTAATATGTCACATAGCACACTATTCTTGTAGTCTCATATTTCAAAAGCTACCCAAGTTTTCTTTTCTACAAGCACATGCTGACCCTTACTCAACCAAGATACCTTATAGGGGTTTGTATGTGGCAACCTTTTCAATTTTAGTTTATCTACCATCTCAAGTGTTACAATGTTCTTTGTAGACCTTGAATCTACTATAAATTTACAAATCTTACCATGAGATCTGCAAGTGGTTTTGAAAAGTGTCTTCCTTTGTGTAGGTTCTTTGGACTATGGTACCTTCAACAAGGTCCTTCTTAGCATCAGATTCTCTCCATCTAGGACTATTCCTTCTTTGTTTATTGGTGAGGTAACACTTTGATAGTTTTCTTCTTGCATCAACTGAGTTCTCATGTCTCCCATGTGAGAGATTGAAGTCTTTTCAGGAGACTATCTCATGGTATGCCCCACTTGATGACAATGGTAGCATTTTCCAATGAAGACTATGGTTCCTCTTCCTGAATTGCCAAATTTTCCTCTATAGTTATTTCTTCCTCTATATTTTCCTCTAAACTATCCTCCTTTGTTAGGATTATCACCACCATTATCTAATTGATTGCTTTCTTCATTTTTGTTGGGATTATAGCCCCTTCCAAAGGTTCCTCTTCCTCAGAAACCTCTGCCACCTCTGCCACTTTGATTATGTTCACCTCTCCTTTTGATCTTATCTTATCCTCTCAAGGCTAATTGCAAGCATTTATGGATTGTGTCAGGTGCTATCATGTTGATCTCATCTTGAATTTTTTGTTTAAGGCCATTTAAGTACATCGCAACCTTCTCCACTTCTTCTTCTTGCTTCCTAGCTCTTAGGGTAAGTTTGTTGAACTCATCTGTTTAGGTACTCACATCCATTTCTCATTGTTTCAAATACTGCAACTTCTTGTGCATCTGCACCTCACAATCTATAGGTGGGAATTGAGTTTAAATCCAAATCTTCTTTCTCCCAGTTTCTTCTCTATCTTCTTGCATCATGTTTCACCACACTAGGGCTGATCCCTTCAATCTTGACTTGGCCAAATTGACACTCTTTTCTTCTACAACTTCTTTGTATTCAAAATTATTTTTCAAGGCTTCTATCCAATCCAATAACTCTTTTCCATTTAGGATTCCATTGTAGATAGGTAAACCTTCTATGTTGTCTTTATTGAGTGACTTAAGGGCATCTAAGAAGATCTCCTGATCTCTGTCCAACTCCTTCTTTTTTGTTATGACTCCTATCACATTTGTATCTTCATCATCAGTTTAATCACCCCATTCAGTGACCTTTCCCTTGCCTTTCTTGGTTTCTTGCTCTCAGGCTTCACTAAGCATATCTTGGACCAACTTCTTGATGGCCTCTTGGCTCATTTCCTAAGGTGGTATGCTACTGGCTTTTGACTCTACCTCTGGGTCTATCATACACCACTTTGTTTAATCAATATCTTTGATACCAATCTGATGCAGAGTGAGTTGTCTCTCACCAATTTGTGCTACCTTGTCTAGGTATCTCCTCCAAGCTACAAAAGAACCATCCAATTATTCTACACCTCAGACCCTCCAAGGGTCTACAAGACTTACCCTCTCTAACCTTCCCAAGGTCCTTAGGCTAGGATAATCATTTTTTTTTTGTGAGTTCCATTTTCTTGGTTAGGAGACTTTGTTTTCCCACTCCCTTTCACACTCAACCAAAGAGTTCAACCCCTCTACCATGGGATCTTCATTCCCCACACTACACACATTAGGATGGATTATTTTGGAAGGATTCCCAACCCTATTCCTTACTCAAGATCTTTTACACTTACCGATTTGGTGTTTTACAAACAAACTGCACTTTTAGGCCTAATGGAAGACCTAGTTCTAGTAGCCCTGTCAGTGGGGTATTCTGCATCTAACTACTATAATTCCTTAACAATCCTACAAACTATTTTACATTCTAGAAACCCTTTTTTGGAATTATATACAATATCTCAAAACCAAAGGTGGGTTTTCTCATTAACATATCTATCCCTTACCAGTTAATTAGGCCTAATTTCCCCTTCCTAGGCCTTAAAAATAGGGATTGATCAAAACTCCTTCACCGGTCCGATTGCCTAAGTGAATTGATGACAGTTTAAGGTACATTTTTCCATATGGAATTCCATCCAATCATACTTCATCTCCACCCATCAAATAAACCCAATTAGGGCCTGTTATCCATGATTTCTAATGCTTTCCAACTCAACATGCCAAGCTTAGGGTATGGTGAAAAATCTTTGATTTGGCTTCCCATGTCTCAAATATATATATATATATATATATATATATATATATATATATATACAATAAAACCTAACATTCCATAAGGTTTCAGAGAGGAAATCCACCATGGAACGTTAGGTTGGAGCCATTTTGGTCTCAAAACCCTGGTTTTTTAGGACCTTTGAACCTGCTGCAACAAAATGAAGTTTATTCACAAACTACAACACTTCAATACTCCAAATAAAAAAAATGAAGGTAAGACACCAAGATAACAAACCATTTCCCTATTTTGGAAGTGTCAATCCATATGGGTCGTACAAACTTGCAAAGAACCTATAGTAACTCAAGAAAAACACATCAAATGGGAAACCAAATTAGTTTATTTGCTTCAAATCTTCAACAACAACAACACCAACAACGAAGATGACCATTTATCATAGATATTTCCAAGCCTTATACTATCCTTAGATTATTTACACATGCTCATAACCAATTGTGACAACCAACTAGTCATTGGTGTATGAAAATGTTGCAAAGTTGCTATGAGCAACTTTTGCAACTTGTTGCATAGGTGAGCAACTTTTCTCAAACCCAAACTTGGTCACTTTAAAATGACTCATATGACCTTAAAAAACTCAAAACAACATCAATCAACCTAAATTAACCCAAAAACAACTTATCCTATTAAGTGCTCTACCTGGCACCCTTAAGAGCTCACATGCCAACATTGGCCAAACAAAGACTCTTAGGGCCCTTACAATCATTTGAGCCCACACTCAATGGCCTCTTGGCCTTATTACAAAACTAAAAACATGATTCCAAAATCTTGGAAATAAAGTTACCAAAATTTTCTAAGTGCCCCTGCACCATTTCTACTCAAGTTTGATCTTCGATACTGTGTTTGTGTGCTTTGTCGGACCTAAAAATTACGGTGATGATCGGATCATGTACCTGCACCTGTAACTAAAAATAGGGTTTTGGGGTAGCTATATGGGGTTTTTCCTTAGTCAAATCCATATTTTGGTGATTTCTACCTCAACAAATAGTCGATTTGTATAGTAAAATATTGTGTGCAGGAATCTTGTGTGTGTGCAAGACCCTTAAATGAGAAAAATAAGAAACTAGAGCTAGCCTATGGTTTGGAGAGTAAACCCTAAATGTATTTAAATGTTTAAACACAAATTTAAATGAGAATTATCTAAATAAAATATGCTAAATAATCTAAAGAATGAATGTAGATGTGAAAATAAGTGTAAATAAGCTCATATAAAGACATCAAAATAACATGAAACCGTACCAATTCCCAAGGGAGAAATATAAGCCACTTGATCTTGAATTATTCTTCAATATATTGAAGGCTCCAAATTGATGATGAATACTTGATGAATTTTGTTGAATTTTGTTGAATTTTGTTGAATACTCCACATAAGCTTCTCTTTCACTACATAGAAGGCTCCTTGTAATCACTAGAAGACTTCACCGAATACTCTTCCTTAGATTAGATTTTAGATCCCTTCAAATGAGGAAAGAGAGCTCTTATTTATGAAACCATAGATCTTAATTTCATCTTAAGGCCAACCTACGCTTTGAATTTTCCACCAATTTATTGGGGTTAAGCATTATAATATCATAGAATTATGCTCCCAAAATTTCAGCAAAAATGTCGAGGACCATGTTCAATTTGCACTTGGTCTAACCAACTTTACACCGAATTTTAAGGGTCATTAGATATGATGATATTAGAATGAATCCCAAAGTTACAGCTTATTTCAAGATATTTTGATTTGCGAAATCAAGCCTTAAAGGTCGAAATAAGACATAATTAAGGTTTATGATTTAATGATTTATTGGAGGAATAAAATGAAAAGGGGAACACTTAGAGTAAAGGGACCAATTTGATGATGTGGGGAGTGATGAAATATTACTTTATATTTAATTAAATTAATTAATTAAATTCTTAAAGGGAAATTACAATGCAAGATGCAAAGACACTAAGGCAGATACTAAACTAAGCGTAGAACTGTACCACCCTAGCAAGGGTGTACAATTTATGACGCCACATTTAGCCCCCACTTTAGCGGGCATATGACAATATGTGCATATGCAAGCTAAAGTAAAGAAAAGTAAACATTCATGAAAAATAATATATCCACAAGTTGTCAGACGAAGCCCCCAGCGGTATCTGCAGTATACAGTTAGGAACCACACCCTACAAAACCACATGTTTCGGCTTGCTAATTTAGTGAGTTGAAATAGGGTATCATGTTTACCACATTGAATTGTGAAAGAAGATTGATGACAAATGCTTACAAGAAGATGTGATACAATATCAAAAGTTAATGGAGAATCATTTGGTAAGAAAGAAGACTAAACCTCAATTCCAACACAACAAAGAGTGTGAGGATTTGAGAGCTCTCTAACACAAGATGAAAGATTTAAATGAAAATAAATGAAAGAGATATAATCCAAAAATGCAACTGCATAAAGGAAATTGGAAAAGAATGGAGGATTGAAATGACATAGCCGAGAGATTATTTATAAAACTCTTCTAAAATAAGGCAAGAGATCATAATCATGGACATGCATGTTCATGAAATAGAAGGGTTTATTATAAAAGATACTACTCAATGAAGAAAAGAAATTGACAAATGATCAAAGACTTCCAAAACCAAGGAGGAGGTCTCAATTAAGTATATGTACTTAAGATCCCCATAAGGGATGCTTGTTCCAATATGAGAGAAGGAATTAAAATATGAATACATCTCTACAATCAATAAGAAATCCTTATAGAAGACACTACTTCACAAAGGGAAAATTTTAATCTTAATAAGGAGAGATGTTTGAAATCACTTTTGCCCCCCATATATAGGGAGAAGAGATGAGACATAAATAGGCTATTATGTTGCTTCCAAAAGTATGATTTCACGTGAAACTGTACCATCATGAATGACAATGAGCCCTCAGTAAGTGAGCTACCAATTTGACATAATTATGAGCAACATAATAGCCATTAATGTTATTTAAAGACATGATAGATTGACTGAGGTATTTGAACATGGCATGTTAAATTCTCTACTATATGTGAGATTGAAAACACGTATAAGATGATGAATGTTAAAAAGTCTTTAAAAGGAGAGAAGTTTATAGGAGAAGAATAGGCCACTAAGTCATACGTTTCTTGCATGCAAGAAATCTTAGGAGAGGGATAAGTTTAATTCATTAGAGCCTTATTCCTAGAAGAAGGGATTTTAGAATGAGTCGAAGATAAAGTCTCATTAGTGGGATTAAAAATATCTTGAGGAGATCCATAAAGATATTTGTTCATCACTAAGATTTCCATATGAGGGGGATGAGAAGATGATTTAATTGATGTGAGGTCATCATCACTACTAAATATAGCATTCATATTGAGAGATAGTCTTTCGGATGCTTTGGTGGGCTTAGAGGGATTATATCCAAGTCCAAATGAAGCTTCATGTGTGTTATGTTCTAAAGGAACTTTAATTCCTTGCTCATTTGTGCCACAACCATTGCCATTATAGCCACTCTTAGCTACAATCTGAAAACTGGGACCATAAAGGGATGCCAAATCAAAAAGAGATGGTTGTGCCAAATAGGTCTCAGTACTATATGAATTAGAGAAAGGATTTGAAGAATTATTTGAATTAGAAGCAACCACAAAATGATTATTTAGTTGTTTAGACAAAGTGGGTTGTTCTTAGGTTCCTCCTCATATTTCTCCTTCTCAGTCTTAGATCCTTTCCAAGATACTCTATACTCTCCTATAAAAGTAGGGTTAAAGTCTAGAGATCCCCAATCATCATCAGAGAGAACTCCCTCAAGAGAAAAGATAGCTTTGGGAAGAGATTTTGATTGAGTAGAAGAATCAGGAGTACTACAAGGAACAAGATCGTTAAAAGAAATAGATGTATTTGAAGAAGTAGGAGGATTTGGAGAAGAAATGGAAGTAGTCAAACAAGAAGATCTATCTTTTAATGGAGCTTGAATATCGGTATCAGCTAACAAGGTGTGTGTCTTATTGTCATAAATGAACTTCACTTGCCTATGAAAAGTTGAGGGGACAACTTGCATGCTATGAATCCACGGTCTCCCTAATAGAAGTTAATATCTCAAATTACCAGGCATGTTATGAATAGGTGTAGCTAAAGTAATAGGACCTACCTTAACAGTCAAGGTTATGATACCTAAAGAATGTTTAGCAACATTATCAAAGCCTCAAATAGAAAGACAAGTAGGTTCGATGAGAGAAAAATCCACATTAATCTTATCCAATAAGTCCATACTGCAAACATTAAGGCTAGATCCATTGTCCACAAGGGTTTGTCTTATAACATTATTGTTGATAATAACCACAATCATAAGAGGATCATATTGATGTTGGATTTCATGAGAGGGTAACTCATCTTGTGTGAATACAATTTGAGCTTTGGGTTTGTTTGTAGGATCTATCAAAGAAGCCATGTTATTAGGTATCACTGTAGGTGGGAAATATAAGTTTTTCAAAGGATCCTGTAACATCCCATGATAAGCTAGTGAAGTTTGAACCAAATCCCAAATAGAAATCTTGGTAGGAGTAGCTTTAAGTTGTTCAATTAGATCATACTCCTTACTAAGAGTTTGTGATATACAAGGTGCTTGTGGAAGATTAAGTTGAGAGGGAGGAAATGAAGTTGGGATAATTTCTTGTGTTATAAGTATGAGAAACAACATGATGACTCTCTTTAGTGATTTTCTTAGCATGCTCATAAGGTCTCTTAGTAGGATAACATCCTTGCATAGTAATAATAGGTTTCTTAGAAGTAAAAAAAGAATCATTACCATAACCACCTTGAACCACTAAGATAGGCTTACGTTG
Source organism: Cryptomeria japonica (assembly GCF_030272615.1). Classification (NCBI taxonomy): domain Eukaryota; kingdom Viridiplantae; phylum Streptophyta; class Pinopsida; order Cupressales; family Cupressaceae; genus Cryptomeria; species Cryptomeria japonica. The sequence continues at coordinate 640,583,238 of NC_081411.1, read as the reverse complement.
AGAACTTTGAGAAGGACAAGCACCTTGAACTATGAAGAGGGGTTTATTATGTGTTTCATTCACATATATCAAATTTATTGAACATGTTTTAGGAATATTAAAGGCGTCCTTATGAATTTTAGAAGAAGAATGGACAAGATTGTTGGAAGAATTGTTGATAGCCTCTTCTTGCACTAAAATGTTATCATGGATAAGGTCAATTTTAGGAGGTAGACTAGGAGTAGACATTGATGTTTTAGAAGGAAGATTATTAGTAGGAAAGGTCATATCATCCTTTATCATCCAAGGATCTAATGCAGAATAGACTCTCCAGGAGAAGGATCAACATTACTCTCCAAAGTTTCACCTTTGAGAGGGAGATCTTTGAAAGTGATGTTAGGAATCTCTTCTTGAACTAAGGTATCCTTATTAGTAGAACCTATTTGGGGAGAAGGAGATACCTTACCTTTAGAGGAAAAATGATTGAGATTCATGGAAAGTGAGATCCTATCAAGAAAGTTATCAATCATGATTTCATACTCCTTGGCTAGGATTCTTTCATGGGGTAGAGAATAATCAACACCTTCTTCTAATTGTTCATCCCAAATAGTGAGGTTACTAAAAAAATTATTAGAAATATCTTGCACAAATATGTCCTTATTGTTATCACCAATTTTGGGAGAAGGGATAGCATTGTTCATTAATTCTTTATCCTTAGGAGGGAGAGAATCACTACATGTGTTTGAATCTTCCTCTTGCCTTAAAATGTGTTCTATAGGATGTTTAGGGGAGAGATAATTAAGGAAATTGATTATTATTTCATCTTATTTTTCTAACGCATATTTATGGATAAGACAAGCTTCGGGGAAAGGAGATGCATTTCTCATTAATACATCATCTCTAGTGGGAATTTTGTTGAAGTCAAAAGAGGAAATGCCATCACTAGGAAAAGTAGGGACAATACCATCTTCTTGAACAAAATGATCCTAATGAGGGGAGTATTCTTTAGGAGAGAGATGAACATCTTTCTCCAAAGATCCATGCTTAGGAAGGAAATCTTTGTAAGAAGTGCTCATAACCTCTTGTTGCACTAACATGCCCCCATTGGTAAGACCAAATTTAGGAGAAGATAAGTCATTGTCCATTAATACTTTTTCACTTAGAGAGGCTTCATTTAAAGAAGTTAAAGTAACACTAAGGAATGTGTTTATGATATCATCCTCTTCCTCTAAGATAGATAGATGGGAAGGGCACATTTTAGGAGAATTGTCAAGATCACTCTTCAAATCTTCATCCTTAAAGCATGGGAGTGTTTTGAAGGGATTGGTAACAACTCTTTTAGGCACTAAAATTTCTTCATAGATGGGAGGAGTTTTTTATGGAAAAATTGAAGCAAGGGAAGGTAACCCATTATCACATTTATGAAATGAATGCATCATGACAATAATTTTCCTCTTTCAAATGATAACATATGCAAAATAGAAGGAAATGTTAAATTTTAACCAATGCAATAACTCTAAATTTTGATTTAGAAAATGAAATTTATGAGTGAAATGTTTTCCTAAATCAGATCTGAAATTAATTATCCAAATTAAGCTATCCACAAGTTCAATTTTGAATTGAAAAAATAGGGTTTTAACAAAATTGACCTCTAATTTTTTTTGAAATTTCTAAGGAATGGAAACTTGTAAATTTAAATTTGAATTTGAAATAGAAAAAAAACTCAGATCTAAGAATATAAATCAGAATTAAAGAAGATTTCATTCACATCGGGTTCACCAAAATGTGGAGGGGAAAAAGCGAAACCAACTGACTATGACCTAATCCTACTTTTGCCAGCACATTGGGAATACAAAAGAGCCTAGGGAGATAGCTATATTTGGCTACTTATTGTGAGAAAGAGAGAACCAAGGATTATATCTTAGGGTTTCTATTCCTCTTTTTGCTTATGAAGAGAAGATATGAAAAAAAGGGTGTGATTGATCAACTAGACTAGGAGATGAACAATGAAGCATATATAAACTAAAATTGCAAAAGCTTACAGGACTGAAAAATGAGATGTTGAAAGTAGAGAAGGGGGAGTAATTTGAATGTGTACCTAATGTTGAAAAATATGCCAAATTGACCTGGACAAGGGTGTCACGCCCCTGTCTTGTTTTGTCTAACAGAAAGCTGCAACTGAAGACCTGCAAATTTGATGTTTTGAGCTTCCACCCTACTGAAAATAACATGAAAGTGGGAAGAACAAGGCACCATGCCCCTGTCCTAGGTAGGACTAGGGCACCATGCCCCTATCCCAGTGATTTTTGCTCAAGTTTGATCTTCGAGACTATCTCTGTGTGTTCTGTCGGACCTGAAATTTGCAGCGACGATCGGATCATGTACGTGCACTTGTAACTAAAAATAGGGTTTTGGGGTGGATATATGGGGTTTTGCCTTAGTCAGACCCCTATTTTGGTGATTTCCACCTCAACAAATAGGCTATTTGTATAGTAAAATAGTGTGTGTAGGAATCTTGTGTCTGTGCAATACCCTAAAATAAGAAAGATAAGAAACTAGAGCTACCCTACGCTTTGGAGAGTAAACCCTAAATGTATGTAAATGTTTAAACATAAATGTAAATGAGAATGCTCTAAATAAAATGTGCTAAATTATCTAAATCATGAACGCAGATATGAAAATGAGTGTAAATAAGCTCATACAAAGACATGAAAATAACATGAAACCATACCAATCCCTAAGGGAGAAATATAAGCCACTTGATCTCCTATTATTCTTCAATGTCTTCAATGCTCCTAATTGATGATGAATACTTGATGAATGTTGTTGAATGTTTTTGACAACTCCACATAATCTTCTCTTTCTCTACATAGAAGGCTCCTTGTGATCGCTAGAAGACTTCACCAAAAATTCTTCCTTAGATTAGATCTTAGATCCCTTCAAATGAAGAAAGAGAGCTCTTATGTATGAAACCATAGATCTTAATTTCATCTTTAGGCCAACCTAGGATTTGAATTTCTGATGAATTTATTGGGGTTAAGCATTATAATATCATAGAATTATGCTCCCAAAATTTTGAGAAAAATGTCGGGGACCGTGTGCAACTTGCACCTGGTCCGACCAACTTTTCACCAAATTTTCAGGGCCATTAGATATGATGATGTTAGAGTAAATCCCAAAGTTATAGCTGATTTCTAGATGTTTTGATCTATGAAATTGGGCCTTAAAGGTCAAAATAAGACATAATTAGGGTTTATTATTTAGTGATTTATTGGAGGAACAAAATAAAAAGGGGCACGCTTAGGGTAAAGGGTCGAATTTTATGATGTGGGGAGTGATGAAATATGACTTTAGATTTAATTTAATTAATTAATTAAATTCTTAAAGGGAAATTACAATGCAAGATGCAAACACAATAAGGCAGGTGCTAAAGTAAGCATAGAATTGTACAACCCTAGCAAGGGTGTACAATTGATGATGCTACAATATTATTCATTAGTTTGAATCTACTTATTTGCATCAAGAACTATAAATTTGCATTGCATTCTCAAATTCTACCTGTTGGAGTTGTTGGATATAGTTGGTCATTTTTTCTGCTAGGATAGGTTGTTGTCATTTATATCAACATATTCTTGTGATTTATTCTAGTGAGTTTGGGGAGATTTTCTAATCCAATTTTACTGATCACTTTTTTGCAAATATCGGTATTTCCTCTGGTATATTTTGGTGTGATCAGATCTTGTGCTGAGACTTTGGGATATTGTCTTAGATGGTCTTATGTATCTTTATTTCATATGGTTCATGATTTAGTGCTCCGCAAGTTATCTTTCTTCGTGACAGTTGCTCATTGGTTGTGTTCTTCAGCTTCTAGTCATTGACCGATGAAGATTTGAAAAGAGGTGTTGGTGCAACTACTCTGGATGATTCTAACATTATTGGTGGTGTTTCCTAATCATGTCCTATTTTTTTTGGCAATCTGCATTTATCATTGTGTGATATTTCGGTGATTTCAATGAACTAGTGATGATTTTCATGTTATGCGATGTTTTTGGTGGTGTAGCGTGTTGCAGTTGATCTTGATGTGATTTTTGGTGAGTGTGATCATTTGGGAATTTAAATTATTTCCATTCTATGTAATGTAAATCATTATATTGGTCTGGTGGTTGATCTCTATATCATGTAATGTAATTTTTGTAATTATGAGTTAAGGGTTGAGGGTTTAGCCAACCTTGTTATCAAGGTTGATGATTTGTATACATAGATGAGATATTTATGTAATTTAGGTATTGATATAGTGTCTGCATTATCAAAGAGACATGAATGTGTGAACAAGAGATTTATCATTCAGTGAAGTATTGAGGTGAGATTGGTGTTGTAGAGAAGATAATTGTGCTTAACCAGAACTGACATCAGGCATTTGTAGATGTTATCATTGCAGTTCACTTCTTTCGAATTGTAGTCTAAATCATATTGTAAGTCAGTGAGACTTCCCTAAGGGTTGTAGCCTTCCAGGAAAATATCTTTTGAGTAGTGAACTCTAGGCAGTGTGCTTGAATGCATGTGCATTTACGATTGTAATATTTTCGCATACTACTGCAGAGTATCATCTTACTGTGGGTAGGTTCCCACATTGGTTTTTCCACATCCAAAATCTTAGTTTTATGTGTTGAGCTATTAATTTTCTCATCTATTTATTACTGCAGTTTACCATTTTTTGTTTTGGAGTTTAATTTGTTGTATCCAGTGAAGACTGATTCACCCCCCCCCTCTTAGTATTCCTTCTTCATTGCTGCTAACAATTGGTATTAGAGCTAGATCCTCTAGTAGAAGCTTAATCGCTTGAGGAGATTTGGGATGGAAGCCCAAGGTATTCCTTTCAAGAAGGATAGTTTGAGGTTTAATGGAAGTAACTATACAGTATGAAAGAGCTGGATGGAGGTGCACTTGAAATGTCTTGGAGAGGATTATTGGAAGATTACTAATAATTCCTATGTTGCTCATCGAAATGGACCATCTACTCCTGATGAGGTTAAGGAAGTTGAATATAACATCAGAGTGAAGGAATCATTGCTTAGTGCCCTAACTAATTCTAAGATGACAAATGTCATGGGACTTTTGACCATACATGAGATCTGGGAGAATCTTGAGATCCTGTATGAAGGTGATAGTCAAGTGAAAGAAAGATGCTAAGTTACAGAGTTTGGAAGGAAAGTATGAGACATTGAAGATGGGAAATGATGAGAACATACATGGCTAAGGTGAATGAACTTGTCCTTGGTATCATGTGTACCGGTGGAAAGATTGAGGAAGATGAGATTGTTGCTAAGGTTGCCACTATGGATGAGATCCAGAGTGTGACTACAGTGACAAGAGATGTATTGGTTACAAAACTTGCTGCATTTGAACTAAGTGAATTTAGAGAATCACATGGAAAGTCTGAGATAGAATTTAGAGCATCAGTGTTAGTATTTGGTATGCAAAAATATGATCCCGATGAGTGTAGGATATCTAGATAGGAAAGAGAAAGAAGAGAGATAGCAGAGCACGAAAGAGATCTTGATGAGATTGAAGCATTGATCGCCCAAAGATTTCCTAAACGTGTTGGTAAGTATGATGGAAAGTTACCTTTGAAATGTTTTTCTTGTAATAAAATAGGACATTTTTCTTGTAGATGCCCAGAGAGAATGGCTAGATATGACAGACATGATAAGTTTGATAAGTATGGTAGAAATGATAGATATGAGAAGCATGAAAAGTATGATAAGCCTTATAAGTCTAACTGGAAGTATAGGAACCAAAAGAATTGTTATTATGTTGCAGATCAAGGTGTTATAGATGATGAATCAGAGGGAGATGAAAATTAGGTTTATTACCATTAAAGAAGATAAACCTATACCTGGCGATTCCACTATTTGTTCTATTGAGGAAAAAGCTTTGGCTACTAAGGTAGAAGATAAAGATGAATGGGTGATTGACAACGGTTGTTCACATCATATGACCGGTGATAAAAGAAAATTTGTAAGCATGGAAAAGTATGATGGTGGAATAGTTAGATTTGGAGATGACAAAGCTTTTGCAATCTATGGGGAAGGTTCTATTTCTTTTGATGGTAAGCATAACACTAATGATGTCTTGTATGTTGAAGGTTTGAAGAATAATCTTTTGAGTGTTGGGCAGATGGTTGATAAGGGTTATGATCTACAATTAAAGGATGGTAAATGCAAGATCTTGAATACCTCTAGTATAGACATTTCATCTAGGACTAAGACTAAAGTTAACATCTTTTATTTGAATGCTGGTGAGAAAATCTTTTTGATTGCTAAGATAGATGAAAGTTAGTTGTGGCATAGGAGAATGTGTCATGTAAACTTTGATTCATTGATCAATATCATTTCCACAAAAGTTGTTAGAGATCTACCTAAGATTGTTAAACCTGTTAATCTAGTATGTAAGGAATGTCAGTTGGGTAAGAAAACAAGGATTTCTTTCACGAGTAAATAGTATACATCTGATGGACTGCTAGATCTTGTGCATACTAACCTATGTGGACCTACAAATGTTAGAAGTATGTAGGGTGATAGATACTTTATGCTACTAATTGATGATTATTTCAGGATGATGTGGGTTGTCTTTTTGAAGGAAAAATCAAAAGCATTTGAGAAATTCAAGATATTCAAAGCTAAAGTTAAAACTGAGTCTGGATTGAAGCTAAAGTGTATGAGATCTGATAGAGGTGGAGAATTTTGTTTTAGTGAATTCAATTCATTCTATGATATGCATGGAATCAGAAGACAACTTTATGCTACTAGAACTCCACAGTAGAATGGAATTGTTGAGAGGAAGAATCATACTATTTTGGATGTTGAAAGAACCATGTTGATTGAAGAAAATGTTCTGAAGGTCTACTGGAGAGAAGCTATTAGCACTTTATTCTATACATTTAACAGAGTTCATATCAAAGCTGATGCTGGTAGGACACCTTATGAGATTTGGTCTAGTCATGTTCCTATTGTGAAATATTTCAAAGTTTTTGGTAGCAAATTTTATATCAAGAGAGATGAGGATATTGAAAGTTTGATTCTAGAAGTGATGAAGGTATCTTTTTGGGATATTCTACAAAGAGTAAATCCTCCTGGTGCTACAACAAGAGACTGAGAAAGATAGTTGAGAGTGAAAATGTGAAGGTGGATAAGAACCTTGGAAAGGAGATCAGAGCTTATGATGATGGTCAACATGTTTTCTTAACTCCTATTCAACCTGAAGTGCCTAAGTAGAATGATCTGGTAGAGACTATTAATCTAGATGTTGCTATTGTTGGTGATGATGTGTGGGAACCCAAGGATCAGAACAAATAAAAGACTCTGAGGTATGTTAGATTAAATCATTCTGGGAATTAGATTATTAGTGATAAGAACCAAGGTGTGATGACTAGAAGAAGGTTAGTTGCAGAAGAAGTATGTTTAATTTCTAAAGTTGAACCTAAAGATGTTGTTAAAGCCTATAAAGATGAAAACTAGATAAGAGCCATGGAGGAAGAGTTAGATTAGATTGAAAAGAACAACACTTGAGAACTTGTGGCTAGACCTAAGGATAAAAATATTATTAGTACTAAATGGCTATTCAGAAACAAATTGAATGAAGTTGGTGAAGTAATAAAAAATAAAGCTAGACTAGTATGCAAAGGGTATTCATAGCAAGAAGGAATTGATTATGAAGACACTTTTTTCTCTAGTTGCCATAATTGAATTTGTTAGATTGTTACTTGCTTATACTACTTATAAATATTTCAAGGTATATCAGATGGATGCCAAATCTACATTTTTGAATGGTGATCTAGAGGAAGAGGTTTAAATTGAACAACCTGATGGATTTTCACTATCAGATGATGGAGACATGTTGTGCAAGTTGAAGAAAGCACTTTATGTATTGAAACAAGCTCCTAGAGCCTAGTATGCTAGATTAGACAAATATTTGTTGAAATTGGGATTTTCTAAAGGTGTTGCTGACAGATATCTGTATATTAAGATTGAAAATAATAATATTCTAATTGTTGAAGTCTTTGTTGATGACATTATTTCTGGTGGTGTTGATGATATGAGTATGAAGTTTGCTAGTCATATGCAAAAAAATTTTGAGATGTCTATGATTGGTGAGATGAAATTTTTCATTAGGTTTGCAGATTGCACAAATTGAAAAAGGTATCTTTATATCTCAAACTAAGCATGTGATGGAACTTTTGAAGAAGTTTGGATTAGATGATTTCAAATTGATTGGACCTCCTATGGTGATCAGTTGTAAATTATCTAAAAATAATGAATCTCCTAAAGCTAATCAGAGTTTCTATAGATCGATGGTTGGTGGATTGTTATATCTTACTCAAACTAGGCCTGGCATTATGCATGTTGTGTGTATGGCTGCTAGATATCAAGTTGATCCAAAGGAGAGTCATGTCACTACTATTAAGAGGATATTCAGATATCTAAAAGGAACTATGGATTATGGTTTATGGTATCCAAAGAATTATGATTTCATGTCATGTTCTTACACTGATGCAGATTGGGCTGGTGATGTTGATCACCAAAAAAGCACTACCAATGGAGCATTCTTTTTGGGAAAAAAGTTGGTTTCATGGGCAAGTAAGAAACAAGATTCAGTAACTTTATCTACTGCTAAAGATGAGTACATTGCTACTGCTAGTAATTGCACTCAAATAGTTTGGATGAAGCAAATGTTGAAAGATATCAGAGTTATTCATGATGAACCTACAGCCATTTACTATGATAATTCTAGTGCTATAGACATGTCAAAGAATCTAGTGCAACATTCCAATACTAAGCATATATCAATAAAATATAATTACTTGAGAGAGAAAGTCAATGAAGAGAAGGTGAAGCTAGAGTATGTATCTACAAAGGAACAAATTGTTGATATTTTCACTAAGCCTTTGCCTACAGATACATTTGTCTATTTGAGAGACAAGTTAGGGGTATCCACCCCTCTTGATGAGAAATAGATGCATTGAGTTGCATCAATCCATTGGATTTCAAAGCCTTAATCTTTTATCTGGATTGGTGTATTGGTGTTGCTCCTCTATTGGAGTAGTCTGTTGATTTGGTTGTGTGTCCTAGGGAGAGATAGATTCATGTTTCTATTTTGGGAGAGAGTTCAAATTTTTGTTTTGAAGATCTTTGGCATTGTTGTCAAAGCGGGAGAGAGATAATGTGAAAAACTGCATTATCTATCTTGATCTTAAGGGGCGTTTGCTGGTAATATCTTCTTTCTTTGCATTGATTGTTTTTCACATTCATATGTTGCCATCAATGCCAAAGGGGGAGATTGTTGGAATTGTTGGATATAGTTGATCATTGTTACTACTAGGATATGTTGTTGTCATTGATGTCAACATATTTCTATGAAATATTTTGGTGAGTTTGGGGAGATTTTTTAATCTAGTTTTGCGGCTTGGTTTTGCTAATCAGTGTTTTGCAGAGACCGATATTTCCTCTAGTATATTCCGATGTGATTAGATCTTGTGTTGAGACTTTAAGATATTTTCTTGGATGGTCTTGTGTATCTTTATTTTAGTTGGTTCATTATTTGGTGCTCCACAAGTTATCTTTCTTCGTGATAGTTGTTGATTGGTTGTGTTCTTGAGCTTCTAGACGTTGACCAATAAAAATTTGAAAAGAAGTGTTGGTGCAACTATCCCAGATGATTCTAAAGTGCTTGTTGGTGTTTCCTAGTCATGTCCTATTTGTTTTGGTGATCCACATTGATCGTTGTGCAATATTTTGGTGATTTCTATGAACCAGTGATGATTTTATGTTATGCGGTATTTTTGGTTGTGTAGCGTGTTGCAGTTGATCTTGGCATGATTTCCAGTGAATGTGATCATTTGAGAATTTTAAATAGGTCCATGCTATGTAATGTAAATCATTATATTGGTCAGGTGGTTGATCTTTGTATCATGTAATGTAATTTTTGTAATTGTGAGTTGAGGGTTGAGGTTTTAGCTGACTTTGTTATCAAGGTTGATGATTTGTATATATAGATGAGATATTCATGTAATTTAGGCATTGATATAGTGTTTGCATTATCAGAGAGAGGTGAGTGTGCAAACACAAGATTAATCATTCAATGAAGAGTTAAGGTGAGATTGGTGTAGTAGAGTAGACAATTATGCTTAACCAGAACTATCATCAGACATTTGTAGATGTTATCATTGCAGTTCACTTCTTTCGGATTGTAGTCTATATTGTATTATAGTCAATGAGACTTCCCTGAGGGCTGTAGCCTTCTGGGCAAACATCTTTTGAGCGGTGAGCTCTAGGCAGTGTGCCTAAATGAATGTGCATTACCAATTGTAATATTTTCACATACTACTACAAAGTATCATCTTACTGTGGGTAGGTTCCCAAATTAATTTCTCCCTTAACCGGGTTTTCCACATCAAAAATCTTGTTGTTGTGTGTTGTGCTATTGCTTATTTGTTTATTGTTGCAGTTTACCAGTTTTTGTTTTGGAGTTTAATTTTCTATATTCAGTGAAGACTGATTCACCCCCTCTCGGTATTCCTTCTTGATTACTACTAACACAACCCAAATTCAACATTCTAAATTAATATTTTTAAAATAAGTTTGAATTTTTTTTAATCTCTTTAAATTGAAACAACCTTTGTAAATTCTCACTCAAATCGGGTCAATATTTGTAAAGTTCTTCAAATTGAGTCATTCTTTGCAAATTCATGCTCAAATTGGGTCAATCTTTGCAAAGTTATGTAAATCAAGCTATGCTTTACAAATTCCCACTCAAATTTGGTCCAATTTTTCTATGTTTTGATTATCTAGTATGAAATTTGAATATATTTGAGTGTTTTCAATGAAAGTGTAGTTTGTAAGGTTTAACATTTGAATTTGCATTATTCTAGTGTTTGTAGTTACAACATCAAAAATATTTTTTGATGTTTTAAATATTTGTTGAAAAACTTTTGTACATTAGCATTTGAATTTGCAATATTTCATCATTTGAATTTGTAGGACTGAATTTTGAATTTTTCTTCAAAATTTAAATTTATACAGGGAGTTCAAATTGCAAGCTTCAAAATAACAAGTTTGACGACCAAGCATGTGTTAAATTCCTTCTAGCAAGCACTATTCATCTTCAAACAAAGGAGTTAATCCCTTGGTAATATGAGCTTTTTAGCCCTTGAATCTATCCAATCCAAGGGGCGTTAAGTTTCACTACCATCTTCTTGATTTTTTCTCTCAAATTTGGAAAAGAAAATTTTTCCAATGCCAATTCTTTTGTCAATTTAGGAAAATCAACAAAAGTTTAAAATTGATGTAACTTTTGATTGACAACTTAAAATTAAGATTAAGTGTTGTTTTTTAAAGTGATTATTTTTTATGTCTGATCCATTGGACACGATTCCACACTAAAATTATAAAGTGTCATCTTTGTTCCAATTGCACTTACCTATGCACCAAAATTAGAAAGTGCCAAATGCACACACACACACACACACACACTTTCTTATACAATTTTAGTTTGGGGAGCATAATTAAGAAAAATATGAGGGATTATTCAAGTATCTTGTAATCTTGTAATCATGAACTAGGATAAAGTTCTATTTTGACAGGTTCATCATATCTTTTGATTTTTATTTCCATCCTTTTGTTGTTAATGTAACTATTTATCTTGGAAATGAAGGATAAAGAATTGTTATCTTTAGTGAAATATATTTCCCTATCTCCTTGGACTCATTCCAAAGACAAATGACTATAAATATAAAAATACATGTAACAAAAATGGCAAGGCATATTGAAGCAGTCACCAGTGAGGAGGGACCTCGAAGAGATCAATCCAAACAAGCCAGCAGGAGTTAACACAACAAAAACACATAGATATGATTGAGGCAAATGCAAAACAAATTGTTTTATTGCATGAATGTCAAATACATCCAACCGGAAATAACTGGGTTACAACATACTGGCACACATGCCTGGTAGAATAGGTCTCATAGGGACCTTGAATTGAAAGATCTATCTTCTAAGTACTATCTATCTGATACTCCTTTTCTCTAAATTGATTGACTACATTGCAAAGCATGATTACAAATACATATATTAATTCAAAGGATCAGGTTGGGCCAAAAGGATCAAAACCCTAACATGTAGAAATGAATGAGGTCGACCTCCAAAAAGTCCCAAAGGATGAAACGTAGAAGGTTGGCCACATGTCAAGAAACATCGAGGTCAATGTCCAAGGCTCTACAAGAATCAAAATGTGTTCTAGTAGATCACTAGAATATGTCTCAGGCAACTGGAAACAACAGAATAATCCGGTAACAAGAAACTGTCAAGGAAAATTGGTAGCAATAACTTGTCAGAAAGTGATCCAAATGAGATGCGGTTAGAAAGCAAGCAGGGTGATCAAGTCTTCAAGAAGAATCCAACTCCATAGGAAACCGATGTGCCAAAACCGGGACACATAGAAATAAAAACTAAAACTGTAAATAGAAAAGAAAATGTTTTTTTTGGTTGATGCAAGATTGCTATGAACCAGGGACGCTTCTGAATCAGACATCCAGGGTTAATAGAAAGTGAGCCTCTCACTTTGTTGCGGTTAGAGGAAAACCAAGGCGGTCTACTTCTACCTGAGAATTCCAAGATGATTCCTCCACTGGTCTATTCTTCCACTTCACAAGGTATTCTTTGTACTGACTACTTTGGGTACTACGCTCAATCCTACTATCCAAAATCTCTTCAATCTGATCTAGTTCCTTCTGGGGGAATTGTTTCTCCAAGTCTGCAATATTGTCCTCACTGAATTCTGGTTCATGGTACTCATGAAGATCTGCAATGTTGAATATAGGTGAAATACTTTAGACTATCTGGTAGCTCCACTTCATATGCATTTCCAGAAGTGAGATTTCTCAAGATCTTACAGGGTCCAAACTTCTTCATCTGCAAGTTATTATAAGTTCCAACTGGGAATCTCTTTTTTCTCAAATAGACCATTACTTCATTGCCAACTTTAAATTCCTTATGTCTCCTCTTCTCATCTGCCTTCTCCTTGTATGTTCTATTCATGTATTCCAAATGTTGTTTAACCTGAATGTGCAATGTTGCCATGTGCTCTGTAAATTATTTTACTTCTAAACTCTTCTAGTCTTCATTGCTAATGTCTCTCAATTTTGCTATTCCTTTAGGATGCATTTTGGTAACAATTTCAAAAGGTGTTTTTTCGGTAGTTCTATTCACTGAATTGTTATAGGCAAACTCTTCTTGTGCAAGGATCAAATCCCAACTTCTGATTTTATCTCCTACTAAACATCTCAACAAGTTTCATAAACTCTGGTTAACTACTTTTGTCTATCCATCAGTCTGTGGGTCAAAAGTAGAACTGAACTTCAAATCTATCTTCATCTTCTTCCAAAGTGTTCTCCAAAAATAGCCAACAAACTTAGTGTCTCTGTCTAAAACTTTGCTCTTAGGTAATCCATGCAATCTTACCACTTCCTTGAAAAATAGGTCTTCTATATGCAATGCATCTAATGTCTTCCTACAAGGTATAAAATGAGCCATCTTTGAAAATCTATCCACTACCATAAATATTGAATCATTCCCTCATTGTGTCTTAGGCAATCCTAGTATGAAATCCATGCTTATATCCTCCCAAGGTCTAACTGGTACTGTCAAAGGTTTATACAATCTTGCATTTTGACTCTTACCTTTTGCAACTTGACAAACTCTACAACTCTATACATATCTCTTAACATCTTTATGAATCTGGAGACAAAAGTACTACTCACTTATCAATGCAACTGTTTTATCAATGCCAAAGTGTCCAGCTAAACCTCCACTATGCTTCTCTTTTATCAGGTTCTCTCTCATGGAACTTTTAGGTATGCACAATTGAAATCCCTTAAATTAAATTTCATCCTGAATGAAGTAATCCAACCATTTTCTCCTATCAACCATAACCAGTTCTCTATAGGCTTTCCAAGGTTCTCCAAAATCCGGGTCTTCATCATACAAGGTCTTCAAATCTTCAAAACCTAATATTGTCACTCTCATCTATGTCAGCAAATTCCTTCTCCTACTCAACGCATCAGCAACTTTGTTAGATTTCCTACTTCTATGTTTTAACACAAAGGTGTAACTCTACAATAACTCTACCCACCTCATATGTCTCTGATTCAATTTACTCTAACTACTCAAATATTGCAAAGCTTGATGATCTGTATACAATACAGACTCCTTAGGCAGCAAGTAATGTCTCCATTTCTTCAAGGCTTGAATTATGACATAAAATTCCTAATCATATACTGAATATCTCTTCCAAGCATCATTCAATTTCTCACTAAAATATGCATTTGTTATCCCTTCTTGACTCAAAAATGCTCCTATTGTTGTTCCACTTGCATCACAATCCACTTGAAATACCTTATTGAAATTCGGTAAAGCCAACACAGGTTGCTCAGTCACTTTTTGCTTCAACAACTCAAAACTTTTGTTTGCTCCGATGGTCCACTGGAATTCCTTCCTATCTCCCCTCATGGTCTCAGTCATAGGATTACAAACTAAACTGAAATTTTTGATAAACTTTCAGTATAAACTAGCCAATCCATGAAATGATCTTACCTCTCCAATGCTTTCTGGTGTAGGCCACTCAATAATGGCTTTCACTTTCTCAGGGTCCATCTTCAAACCATCCTCAGATATCACAAAGCCCAAATAGACTAACTCATCCTTCATTAAAGTGCACTTCTTGATATTGATCAGTAACTTCTCTTCTCTCAACCTCTATAAAACTTGTCTTAACTGCAACAAATGTTCCTCTTTTGTTTTACTGAAATTCAGATTGTCATCCAAGTATACAATAAAAAACTTACCCAAGAATTTCTTCAAAACCTCAATCATCAGCCTCATGAAAGTACTCGATGTATTAGTCAGTCCAAAAGGTATCACCAACCATTCATATAATCCTTCATTGGTCTTAAATGCAGGCTTTCATTCATCACCTTCTCTGATCCTGATCTACTGATATCCACTTTTCAAATCTATCTTTGTAAAGTATTTTGCTTCACTCAAACAGTCCATTATGTCATCCATCCTAGGCAAGGAAAACTAGTATCTCACTGTGATCTTGTTTATTGCTCTTGAATCGGTACACATCCTCCATTCTCCATTCTTCTTAGGTGCTAATATTGTTGGTACTACACAAGGGCTCATACTTTCCCTAATCAAACCTTTCTTCAATAGCTCCTGCACTTGTCGGTTTAACTCCTCATTCTCTGTCAGTGTCAACTAGTGTGCATATTTGTTAGGAAAACTAGATCCGGGAATCAAATCCATGCAATGACTGATACTTCTTACCGGTGGTAATCCATCAAGTACATTATCTAAAATGATGTCTTCATGCTCTGTCAACAAATCTCTTATCTCTATTGAGTGTTCTACTTCTGGTTCTAGTCTCTCAGTCCTCTTAGGAATTAACACAAAACATACATTCTCATGTCTCAGTCCATCCATGAACTTCCTTCCATCTACAAGATAGATTCTGGTATTTGTACAGACTTCATTCTTCAAAGGTTCCTCCAAAGGCAACAAGGTTTGCTTCATCCCATTGACCACAATAGTGTATGTATTCTTCCTTCCATCATGTAGTGCCTGTCTATCAAACTACCAAGGTCTTCCCAACAAAGATGACAAATATCCATAGACATAATATCACACAAAAAATCATCATGATAATTCCCAATTTTTAATTTTACTAAGCATTGTTCACTTACTAACAACTTATGTTCATCCTAAATCCATGCTATCTGGTAAGGCTTAGGGTGTTTCAATCTCTCCAATTTCAACTTATTCACCATCTCTTCTAAAACAAGATTATCCGAACTACCACTATCAATAACAACTTTATAACACTTACCAGATACCTTACATCTGGTCCTGAACAGGTTCTTCCTCTGTAAGGGTTCTTTATCTTCTTTGGTATGACACAAAGCTCTCCTCATCATCAACAGTTCTCCATCTTCCAGTTTATTATTTGATCCAGTGGGGTAAAATGAGGTTTAGTGTTCAGCCTACTCAAAACCCTTAAAAACCTTTCCTCCTCCAGATCAACTATCGGTAGGTTTACTTTCTATGTCAGGGCTTCTTCTCCTTCATCTTCTCTCACATCCTCAACATGTCTCCCTCTTCTTTGGGTTGTCTCAACAGCTTCTAATTGGGCTGCTATTCCTCACAACATCTCCATTATAACAAGGTTTACATTCCCACATGCTCCACCATTCCTAGTTCCTCTTCGCACCATCAATTCATGCTAGTCCTCTGCAATTGCAGGTCAGATCCGCAATCCACCACCCTACAACAAAATTTAGGACATGGAACCTCCAGAATGAACTTCGCTCTGATACCACTTGAAGCAATCACCAACGAGGAGGGACCTCGAAGAGATCAGTCCAAGCCGGTCAGCAAGAGTTAACACAATGAAAACACATAGATATGATAGAGGGAAATGCATAATAGATTGTTTTATTACATGAAAGTAAAATACATCCAACCAGCAACAACCAGGTTACAACATACCGGCACACAGGCCTGGTAGAATAGGTCTCATAGGGACCTTGAATCAAAAGATCTATCTTCTAAGAACTGTCTATCTGATACTCCTTTTCTCCAAATTGATTGACTATATTGCAAAGTATGATTACAAATATATATATATATATAGATCCAAAGGATCAGGTCAGCCCAAAAGGATCAAAACCCTAATGTGCATAAATGAATGAGACTGGCCTCCAGAAAATCCCAAAGGATGAAATGTAGAAGGTCAGCCACACATCAAGAAACATCAAGATCAACATCTAAGGCTCCACAAGCATTAGAATGGGTTCTGGTAGATCACCAGAATAGGTCTCAGGCAATTGAAAACAACAGAATAATCTGGTAACAAGAAAATGTCAAGGAAAATCGATAGCAATAACTTGCCAGGAAGTGATCCAAATGAGATGTGGTTAGAAAGCAAGCAGGGTGATCAAGTTTTCAAGAAGAATCCAACACCATAGGAAACTGGTGTGCCAGAACCGGGACACACAGAAAGAAAAACTGAAACTATAAAAAGAAAAGAAAATGTTTCTTTTGGTTGATGCAAGATTGCTATGAACCGGGGATGCTCTTGCATCACATATAGACTAATATGTTTTACCATTTAGATAATTTTTATGTCATATAGAGCACACTAATTTCCCTTTCAATTCTTGGACCATCAGCCAATGGTTTAATGGATAAATAGGATCTTTACCTAAGAATGATATTTCCTTGCACAATACTTAGAATTATGTTGTCTCAGCTTGTGTAGACACATCCTCATGGGATGATCATTTTATTTGGTTGACATACATTGATACACTATCTCCTCCATCTATTGTTAAATCTATAGATTTTAGTGTTGCTTTTTTGAAAGATTATAATGATTTAATGCAATAGGTTATTTATCATCTTAGATATAACTACTTGAGATGAGTAATTGATAGACATTGCAAGTTTTTTGTGAGTACTATTGGTGCAAGAGCACCCCTTAAAGATGATAAAATAGACTTAGAGGAGGAAGGATAAGGCATCAGACATGTATTTAGGATGTTTTGTATGTGTTTCAATCATGCATTGTGTGTTTGTAATAAAGAACCCCATCTTGTGAGCCAAACTCCTATTTTGGCATCTCAATAAGCCAATTAGGAAATTTGGAAAATAGGGGATCAAATGTATGTAGGATATAGTTATCCTAGTGGATTTAGTGCTTCTAGGATGTTTTAGGAAGGGTTAGGCTTGACCCAAGATATTAGGAGGCGAAAGATGACATTTTGACAACTTTTGCAAAAGTTGTCATGAGCAACTTTAATACATTTTTTAAATTTTGTTTGTTTGAACTCTCACAATGGCTCTAACCTCTTGTTTTTGGTTGAGAGAAGTTGTGGAGTGGTTTATACACCTTTTAGATCCAATTCCCAAGAGGGACGGTATGGAGGAAAGATTTGGTGACTACAAACTAATGAAATTCTGAGTTTTTCCTGCAATTCTGGAGTTTTGGTATGGAGTACGGTACTATATAGATTGGGATCAATTCCCAATGATGTGAATTAGTTGGAGAAGAGAGTTATATTTGTTTTGGCTTTGGTTTGAAGTCTTGTTTGTGTGTTTTGCTCCTGATATTCAAATTGTGTTGTAGGTGCCCGAAAAACCAGGGTTTACCTTGGGTTTTTACTCCTCCATGGCCATAACCTACAATTTATCAATCTAAGACCCATGGGATTTGGTGAAATGCAATTATGATCAATTTATTCTAGGATTCCAAAATTATTTTTAGGAGGAGCAAGGGAGATGTGTGTTTGAACTGACCCTAGGTAGACATCTCTATGTGGCTACCTAGACCTTAAACAACAAAGTTACCCTTGAATGCAAATGGCGATGATTCCAGGCATGTAACCCTAGAATCCATGATGGTTTATGGTCCCCCACATTCTCATGGGGTTTTTATTGTATGGTTTACTCATTTGGATGTAGATGCTTCACAAATGGAGGCCTAATTAGCCCTTTAGGATAGTCAACACTCTACCGGTTCAGACCTTTGTTTGTCAGACCTTGACCCTTCCTTTTAGGGAATTGTGTAACTTCCAAAAGGGTACTTTAATCCATAATTTTTTTTCTAGGGTGTTTGAGAAATTTTGAACTTAAGGTCCCTTTACCCGCTTAAAAGGGCTACAAGCAGATTGGCCTAATTGTGAAGGTGCTATGGGGAATAGGGTTGGATCCTTAAAACCAAGGTTGGATCTGGTCTAGGGGAGTCACATTTAACCTAAAACAGGTGTGCTAATGGTCCATAACCCTTGGAGGTCTCAAAGTGTATGTTGGAGCAATTTCCCCAAGTTGAGTAGGTATGAGTCTTGAAGATGGTGATATGATTGAACTAAGGTTGTAGAGCCTTGCCTTGATAGGATCCTATTATTGTTTTGAGGGGTCAGTTTCATACATCTTGGAATGTGTGGTCGGTTACAAGGAGGGCTCTACATCAACTGGTGTCAGAGCTAGTAACGGCTTTGGTAAGGAGATAGAGAATTGAGAGATGGTAGAGGGACAAGAAGAAGAAGTCCCAAGAGGACCGATCACCAACATGGAACTAGAAGATATTGTGAGAGAGTAGGCCACTTATTGAAAGGCAATGCAGAGGGAGCTAGAGAGGTTGAGAGGCAGAGTAGATGGGAAGGAAGATGGAGGCACTGGTAGTGGTGAAGAAGGGGATAAGGATGAGATCCCTATGTCGAAGGAAGAGATGATTCCTCCTAACCAAAGGCACTTCCTTAATGCCCTCAAATCCATGGAGAGGAGAACCATGGAGAATAAGATAGATTTGCCAACTTTCACTAGGAAAATGGAACCAGATGTTGTGGTTGATTGGATAGAATCCATGTCTAGTTTCTATGAATGTGAAGACATTCTTGGACACCTGAAGGTAAAGATTGCTAAGTCCAAGTTGAAGGGAGCAGCCCTAACTTGGTGAAACTTTTTCCAAGAGGAAAGAGAGAAGGACAAAAAACCCAAGGTTGTTTCTTGGAAGAGGATGGTTGCCTTAATAAAAGAGGCCTATGTACCCAAAGACTATGAAATTCAACTCCATAAGAGGAGACAAAATCTCAAGCAGAAGGAGATGGATGTGAACCCATACATTGAGAAGTTCCAAAGGCTATATATGAAGTCTAAAACAAAAGAGGAAGAGAGTGAGAAAGTTTCCCAGTACGTAAATGGATTAAGGTACAACATTCAAGAAGAACTAAACCTTCTTAGCCCAGATACCATTGGTAGATGTCATCAACTTGCCATCAAGGTGGAAGAGAAGATCAAAAGAAGACAAGAGTAGAACAATAAAGGAAGAGGAAGACATCAGAGGGGTGGAAGAAATTCAGAATTAAGGGAAATGGTTTTGGAAACCAAGGTGAAACCAGTCAAGAAGGCACTAAAGGAGAGCGTACTTCTAATAACAATGGAGGATACAATCAGAGAGGTAACTTCAAAGGAAGGAGACCACCATTTAGAGTAAGATCTCAAGGTGGAGGTCCAATTAGATGTTATAACTACAATCAACAAGGACACATGGCCAATAGATGCCCTGATAAATCTACTAGTTCCATGGGGGAAAGGAGAAGTAACTTGGTTTTAGAAGTTGATTGCCAAAGTGTGGCAAGTGCAAATACATACCAAAGTGTCAATACCCCTAATAGCTATTATTACCCTGAAAGAGGTGAAGGTTTAATGATCAGAAGAGTAGTGACTACCATGAAGATGATTGATAAAGAACCCCCATAGAGGAAGTCCCTATTCAAGACCACTTGCAAAGCAGGTGGAAAAGTATGCAAGGTCCTAATAGATTTAGGTTCAACTGAAAACTTTGTGTCTCTAGAAATGGTGGAGAAACTAAAGTTGAGATGACTACCTCACCCTTTCCCCTACAAGGTCTCATGGTTCACACAAGGACAAAGAGTTGTTGTGGAAGAGAAGGCTTGGGTAGAATTCTAGATTGGAACCTATAGAGATAGGTTCATGTTTGACATTGCAAAGATGGATGCTTGCCATCTCCTATTTGGGAGACCATGGAAATTTGATATGAAGGCACAACATGATGGTGCTAGGAACAAATATTCCCTCACCAAAGATGGTAAGGTGATTGAGTTGTTACCTTTGATGGAGAATGAGGAGGAAACCAAACAAAAGGAGGCCAAGGTGTTGGAGTTAGGAGGGAAGCAATTGATGAAGAACATGGCAGATGAAGGCATGGTTTTTTATGCCCTTATCCCTAGTCCAACAGTAACAAAGGTGGAGAGGTCTGAAGACAAGAAAGAAGATAGATTGAGGTTTATTGACCCTATAGTGCATCAGCTACTAAACAAGTACAAGGGTGTCATCTCTGATGGCATGCCAACGTCACTACCTCCCATGAGGGATATAAACCATTGCATAGACCTTATACCTAGATCCACCTTGCCTAATAAAGAAACATACAAGCTCACACCAAATCAGATAGTTGAGATGGAAAAATAGGTTGAAGAATTATTGGAGTCTAGACTGATTGGCAAAATTTTGAGCCCATGTGTAGTCCCTACAGTCTTGGCACCCAAAAAGGAAGGCACTTGGAGGCTTTGCACCAACTCAAGAGCTATCAACAAGATTACTATTAGGTATAGATTTCCAATGCCTAGGATTGAAGATTTATTGGATTGTTTGGGGGTGCTAGATATTTTACAAAAGTTGACTTGAAGAGTGGCTATCATCAGATTAGGATTAGGCTGAGAGATGAGTGGAAGACTGCATTTAAAACAAATGAGGGGTTGTATGAGTGGAATTTCATGCCCTTTGGATTATCCAATGCACCTAGTACATTTATGAGGTTAATGAATGAAGTCTTGAGGGATTTAATAGGGAAATTCATTATAGTCTACCTAGATGACATTCTAGTTTTCAGTCAAACCAAAGGAGAGCATCTAAAACATGTAGACCTAGTCCTAAGAATATTGTATGAAGAACAATTAATGACCAACTTGGAAAAGTGTTTCTTTATGCAGGAAGCGATCATTTACTTGGGATTTGTAATATCATATGGTGAATTGAAAATGGATCAAGAAAAGGTGAGTTTCATATTGTCTTGGCCTACACCAAGAACATTGAATGATGTTAGAAGTTTTCATGGCTTACCTACCATCTATAGGAATTTTATAAGAGGATTTAGCCATATTTGTGCTCCTATGCTTGATACCATAAATGGAGGACAAAATTGTAGATTCAATTTGACAGAAGAGGTAGACAACTCTTTTGAAACATTGAAGAGAAAAGTTGCAGAGCAGGTAGTCCTTGCCCTACCTAATTTCAACAAGATCTTCTAAGTGGAGTGTGATGCTAGTCACATGTCTATTAGGGAAGTGCTCAGTCAAGAGGGAAGGCCTATTGCCTTCTTCAGTGAGAAGTTAAATGAGGCAAAGAGAATATATTCATCCTATGACATAGAGATGTATGCTCTAGTTAAATCCTTGAAAAAGTGGAGACACTACTTGCTGCCAAAAGAATTCATAGTCTTCACAGTCAATCAGGCCCTTAGCTTTATAAATAGTCAAGAAAAGTAGAATCACTAGCATATGAAGTGGGTAGAGACCCTACAAGCCTTAACTTTAATTCTTAAGCACAAGAAAGGGGTCAAGAATAAGGTGGCGGATGCTTTGAGCAGAAGAGTCTTAACTGCAAATTAGATCAAGTTGGAAAGTGTGGGAATAGACTCTTTGAAATCCATGTACGAGGATGATGAATACTTTGGAGAGGTCTATAAGGTATGTGCTTCATTTGATGAGCAGTTTCATGTTGATTTCTCAGAATATTTGATTCAAAATGGATTGTTGTTTAAGGTTGCATAGCTATGCATACCCAAATGCTCTATGAGACTGAATATAATTAAGGAGAAACATTGTGGGGCAATGGCAGGCCCCTTTGGTCTTGACAAGACACTATATTTGGTGAAGAGGCACTAATTTTGGCCCAAACTATAGATAGATGTCAGGAGATTTGTGGAGACATTTGTGATCTACCAAAAGGCAAAGGGAAAGTCCACAAATGTGGGCCTATACCAGCCTTTACCCATCCCTTCAAGACCATGGGAAAGAATAAGTATGGATTTTGTTTTAGGATTACCTAGGACAAGGAAAGGATATGATAGTGTTTTTGTAGTGGTGGATAGGTTTAGTAAAATGGCACACTTCCTACCATGCAAAACCACTTGTGATGCTTCTTATGTTGCAGACTTGTTCTTCAAGGACATTGTCTGGATACATGGTTTGCCTTTGACTATAGTCTCTGATAGGGATGCAAAATTTATTGGCCACTTCTAGAGGACCCTTTGGAAGAATCTTGGTACAAGTCTATCCTTCTCCTCAGCCTACCATCCCCAAATGGATGGTCAAACTAAAGTTGTAAATAGGTCACTAGGAAATATGCTAAGGTGTTTGACTAGACAACATGGAGAAAGATGGGATAGCATATTGTCTCAGGCAAAATTCTCCTATAATGATATAGTGAATAGGAGTACTGATAAATCACCCTTCCAGATTGTATATGGCATCCACCTAAGGGGTGTGATGGAGTTGAGAGAACTAACTCAAGGAGAAGCCATTAGTGTAGATGGGGAAACCTTTTCTACCACCATAAAGGAAATCCATGACCAAGTTAAAACTCATCTTCAACAATTTGCAGAAAGATATAAAGCTCATGCTAACAAAAAGAAGAGGGATGTTTAGTTTGATGTGGGAGACTTGGTGTGGTTTCACTTGAAGAAGGAAAGACTTCCAAAAGGAAGATATACAAAGCTTATGCAAAGAAAGATTGGACCTTGCCAAATCTTGAAAAAATGTGGCCCAAATGCCTATGAACTTCAACTCCCACCTAATCTTGGTTTGTCACCTATCTTTAATGTATGTGACTTAACTCTTTATAAATCTAGTGTTGATGCAGGAGAAGACACAATCCAGGCTATTGCAGATGATGACATTCCCAAACATGAACCACCAAAGTTGCATAAGGTTTTAGACACTAAGGTTGGAAAGCAAACAAGGAAAAAAGTTTACATGGAGTATTTGGTGACTTTGAAAGGACAACCTGATTCTAAAGTAGTCTAGATGACAAAACAATAGATCAAAGACCATGGTGCAGATGCAGACCTACAAGCTCTCATCTCAAGTGGACTTGGGATTTACTCTTCTAGGGAGTATGGTGCAGGAGCACCCCTTCAAGATGATAAATCAGACTCAGAGGAAGAAGGATGAGGCATCAAACATGTCTTTAGGATGTTTTGTATGTGTTTCAATCATGCATTGTGTGTTTGTAATAAAGAACCCCATCTTGTGAGCCAAACTCCTATTTTGGCATCTCAATAAGCCAATTAGGACTTTTGGACAATAGGGGATCAAATGTGTGTAGAAATAGTTATCCTAGTGGATTTAGTTCTTTGAGGATTTTTTAGGAATTTTTAGGCTTGACCCAAGACATTAGGAGGCGAAAGCTGATATTTTGACAACTTTTGCAAAAGTTGTCAAAAGTTGTCATGAGCAACTTTAATACACTTTTTGCATTTTGTTTATTTGAACTCCCCCAATGTCTCTAACCTCTTCTTTTCAGTTGAGAGAAGTTTTGAAGTGGTTTATACACCTTGTGGATCCAATTTCCAGGAGGGAGGGTATGAAGGAAAGATTTGGTGACTACAAACTAATGAAATTCTAAGTTTTTCCCGCAATTCTGGAGTTTTGGTACGGAGTACGCTACTGTACGGATTGGGATCAATTCCCAATTATTTGAATTGGTTGGAGAGGAGAGTTATCTTTTTTTTGGCTTTGGTTTGAAGTCCTGGTTGTGTTTTTTTCTCTTGATATTCAAATTGTGTTGTAGGTGCCCGAAAATCTAGGGTTTACCTTGGGTTTTTACTCCTCCATGGCCATAACTTACAATTTATCAATCTAAGACCAATGGGATTTGGTGAAATTAAAGTATGGTCAGTGTATTCTAGGATTCTAAAAGTATTTTGTAGGAGGAGCAAGGGAGATGTGTGTTTGAACTGGCCCTAGGTAGTCATCTCTATGTGGCTACCTAGACCTTAAACAACAAAGTTAGCCTTGAATGCAAATGGTGATGATTCTAGGCATGTACCCCTAGAATCAATGATGGTTTATGGTCCCCCAAATTCTCATGGTGTTTTTATTGTAGGGTTTACTCATTTGGATATAGATGCTTCATAAATGGAGGCCTAATTAGCCCTTTAGGACAGTCAACACTCTATCGGTTCAGACCTTTGTTTCTCAGACCTTGGCCCTTCCTTTTGGGGAATTGTGTAACTTCCAAAAGAGTACTTGAATCCATAGTTTTTTTTCTATTTTGTTTGACAAATTTTGAACTTAAGGTTCCTTTACCCTCTTAAAAGAGCTACAAGCAAATAGGCCTAATTGTGAAGGTTCTATGGGGAATAGGGTCGGATCCTTAAAACCAGGGTTGGATCTGGTCTATGGGAGTCATGTTTAACCTAAAACAGGTGTGCTAATGGTCCATAACCCTTGGAGGTCTCAAAGTGTATGTTGGTGCAATTTACCCAAGTTGAGTAGGTATGAGTCTTGAAGATGGTGATATGATTGAACTAAGGTTGTAGAGCCTTGCCTTGATAGGATCCTATTATTGTTTTGAGGGGTCAATGTCATACATCTTGGAGTGTGTGGAAGGTTACAAGGAGGGCTCTGCATCAACTATCTTGTAGACTTGGAGGACAATATTAAGGATATACATATGTTCTTTGATGTTAACTCATATGGAGTTGCATCATCTTCTTTAAATAATATGAGAAAATATTTAAACCATCTTGTTCTTTCTCTACATCATCATTTATCATATCTTGGCATTGGTGTGGAGACATTTGAACATCATTTGGAGGGACTACTATTGAATTTACTTCCCTTATTATTTTAAGGAATGGAAAGATAAGTTGCATAGTTATGTGGTTCTATTATTTTCTAAGGGGAGAAATAAATTGTGTAATAGGCTTGAATCATCCTCGTCATGTTCATTGTTGGGCATCTATCATCACTACTGGAGATTCTAATTTGAGAGGAGGATGCATTTTCTTTCTTTTTATTCTCTCTTATGAGGACTTTTTTCTCACATTGGGTTTGGTACTTATCATATTTTAGAAAGCATATTTCTTTACCCTCATTTGGAGGGAGTTTTTTCCCACTATATTTTCTTCTCTTCTTTATGAGATATATTTTACTTGGGTACCAATTTAGGCCTTGTTTCTAGGACCCAATTTTTGTCCCCACCTAAGTTGTGCTTAAGGGGTGCTAGGTGGGGGGCTTAAGTGGGGATGTTGGTGTAAAATTCTTATTTTAGATGCACATGATGCGATAAAAACCTACTTTTATTTAAACCCCTCTAGCCTTTCTATTATCCATTTTTTATTCTCCTTTTGTTACCCATTATTTCCATTGTGTCTATATGATATAGTCTTACTAATTATTGTCTTCTTCTTTTTTGAAAAAAACATTCAGTACTATAGTAATATAATTTATGTGTTGATAAGAAGGTGTTCCTTAGAGTAGTGCATTTTTTATCACTACATTGACCAAGAGGAGGGCCCACTCTTTGTGAGCATGGTGAAGTTTGGTTAATTTTCGTAATTATGTAGTTTGGTTAATTTTCGTATTTATGTAGTTTGGTTAATTTTCCTATTAGCATTCCTATCATGTTGTGATAGTTATTATTCTTAGGTTCATATTGTGGAGTGAAACTATGGAATTAATTTACCTTATAATGTATGGTTTTGATTCACATTGTTTAAAAAAAAAATTAATAATTTTGTTACATTTTTATCATAATTGTTTATGTGACTTGAGTAGATAACTTAATTATTTTCCAGATAAAAATAAAATTAATGTTCATGTCACAAATTGTTTTGGTCGTGTAGTAGGTCTTGCAATTCATGTAGCATATTATAGTATTTTTTGTTGTAACTTGTAGGCTAATTATTCTCATAAGATTTAGTATTCTAGACTTCTTGAAGTAGGATTACTAGCATATCATCCCACTCAACTCACTACCTTCAACCATTAGGTATACAATCATTATTATTTTCAAAAGTCTTACACCTTAGATTGACATTGGACTCAAATGAATTTTTGGCTACTAGAAATTATCTTATTGAAAAACTTATATTTTGTCCCAACATTTTGGCATCGTTGTCGGGTAAACGTGTTAAGGTTTTGTAAGCCAATAATTTGAGTTAGGACTAGTGTTTCAAGGATAAATTTTGTGTGATTGTTAGTGTTCTCTAGGCTATACCCTTGATTTGCATTGTATAAGTCATAGAGATGCATGAGTTGTCCTAGAGATGAAAAAGGTAGATTTTTCAAACAAATTATAGGAATAAGCTCTCAATAATTTAAGAAAAATCATAATAATAAATAATACCACAATTTGTGAACAAATCATCAAAAAAGAAGCTAGTCGAACCTAATCTTTCAAGAAATGTGTGATTGAATCAACTCCATTGAATTTGATCTTGAATGACCACCTAGTGTACAACCAAAAATACCCAAATATTCAATAGAGACCTTTAAAATCATCACTCCTGAATTGGCCAAACAATTTGGAGAATCATATGAACTATAAAGATGTAAACCTTTAGAAATGGAAAATAACATAGGCCACCTTTGTCTTTTTGGACACCTTACACATTTAAAATTATGGTTGAGAATAATAATAATAACAACAATAATAGCAATAATAGTGGTAGATCTCTGATCAATAACAATCCTATTACCTTTGAATTTTCTAGTTCCCATCTTGAGGAAGAAGCTCCTATAATTTAAATATATCACATTATACCCTACCAAATTTTTGGAGACTTTTTATGGAGGCCCTAATATGTTTTTTGTTTGAGTTTGATGTCTTATGTTATAGTTATGACTATCAAAATGATGCTTATAAATTTAATTGATTTCTAATAAAATTAATAAATGTAATATTATGATGGTTCATGGGATTAGGATGATAGTTTGTGGATAGTCTATCCACATATGGGAAGGTATGAATGAGCATTTTTTGACAAAATATCAAGACTATTGCAAGATAAAGGAAGTTTGAGATGAGATTTTCCATTTGACACAATAAGAAGAAGAAACTTTAAAATATGTTCTTAAATAATTCTCATTTAGTCTCCAAAGAACAAGACAAATAGGATCTTATATAATGAGACTATTAATATGATTTTTCTTATAGGAATTTGTGATGAATTTATTGATTCTTTTATTCTTATAGGTGGTAAATATATTTCTAAATTAATATTTGATGATATAATTTGTGATATTTGTAAGAATTACTTGAGATCCACTTGATCCAGAAGGAAGTATCTTGGGAGGCATATTTCCCATGGAAGTAAAACAAGCTTGACCAAGTGAGAACTAGGTATGTTACTTAATTACTTGAAAACTAAGAATTTTAAGTCACATGGGGAAACAAATTGATACTTTATATGCATGTAAAAATAGGAAGAATATGAAAAATAACTTGACATTTTTTGTCCTATATGATGTATGAAACACACTAGTGAGAAATTTCCTTACAATAAAACAAAGATTTCTTCCTTAGAGGATGTTAGTACGAATACCACCTTATGACCTTTATCAATAGATATGGTAGATACTAAATATACCAAAGAACCTTTTATTATATGTCTCAACAAAGGCCTTGGAAACCATAAGAAATGACTCTTAGAACGATAATAATTTTCATGAATCTTATAACATGATCCCTAGTGGTCAATAGAGCTCTTTTCATGCTCAACCTGAATGGTATTGAGGCTAGAAAAAACCTCCATATTATCCATATTGAGCAGCCCAATACCAACCTACTTGACAACCATGGTAACAAGCATGAAAGACATCACCACCACAATTTCTATAGTATCCATCATATCCAATACCACCTATGATTAGCCCATAACAACAACCACAACAAAAATTTCTACCACCAATACCATCAACATTCAACAATCAACCAACCAATCCATCATAACCACCAAAGGAAATACTAATGCTTTCTCAACCAACTCCAAATCTAAATAAAAAGTTAGCACAACCTAATCATAATAATGAGTTAGCAAGATGTCCAACTTATCTTGTTAATGTTCTCTATCTTAACAAAGTTCAAATTAGATTAGGAAAAGATGTTCAAGGGCCTACAATTACTGAATTGGACAATTCACAAGATGAATTTAAAGAAAACCAACTTAGGCATTGTTGGGACTATTTAAATTTGAGTCAAGTTTAGAGGCCCAATTCAAATTTTTTCTTGGCATGTCAGAAAAGTACCTAAATGAGTTAGTTGAATGGCCTAGTTTGCGGCAGGGCAAAATAGAGCTCAGTTAATCATGAAGAGGTAAGGCTTTGAATCATGTCCTACACCTTTAATTTGGCCTATGAAGTGATGTGGAACTTTCATATTTCAATCTAGATAAGTTTACTAGGTACCCATTTCAAGGGGTGAGCTGAAAGTGCATTTTAGGCACAAATGCAGATTTTATTGAGTAGCCTACTTCGAGTGTTTGCATCTTTTGCCCTGTTGATTGTCATGAAGAAATTAAAAATGGATTCAATTATATGCATAAATGTGAGTCAGTCTTCAAATTTTCAAGTCTTAACAAATCCATTTGCTCAGTTTTTGAAGATCAATCCGTTTGTAGTTTGTGTGGTTTGACTAGTCCCTGTTTCGACAGCTAGTCGGAGCCTTCTTTTGCACGAGTGTAAAAGTTGCCTCAGTGGGTGTCATGACACAATGTTTGTTCTAGACTAATTTTGGTATAAATGAAAAGCTATGTTTCAATTTTCAAGCCTCTGCCAATCCGTTTGATCAGTTTTCAAAAGGGTTCATTTAGCCATCATTTTCAGTCTTCTGCACTTTCAGTGTTATATCAGTTAATGGAGCCATTTTCATGAGCACACCATTTGCATCCTGTCAGTCTTGTGATTGAACCAAGATTTCTAATTTTTAATATGTACTTTAAGGTACCTTTGTTTCAAATTTGAGGATCTACGGAGGTCGTTTAATATTTTTGAGAAAGGCATCATGTGTTGCCAGAACATTGACTTCGTCAGGTCCGCAGTGTCAACAAAGCCAATTGGCCACTTTCACTGATTAATATCTTTTCACTCGGGACTCATCTTGAGAAACCGCTTGGAAGTGTTCATGCTTGTATATCAGAGTACACGCCTGTTAGATGGCGAGCTCCAAAAAGGTGTTTTGACAGGTTTGAAAATTACGTCTTCGCGATTAAATGCGAAAATGTGGCATAATCACCTGAAGGTTGTAAAATTCAGTTTGATGATCCGAAAATGATGCCGATCATTTCCAAAGGTGTGTTTGAGGTCCATGAGTCACTTCAGAGGTCAGTTGTAAGAAAACAATTTATTTTTTTAGTCGGACCCACTCTGGGGCCCGACCTGGCTCGACTGCAATTCGCAAATGGGATGTTGTTTGTGATGACAAGTTCTGGAAAAGAGCAGTATGAGGTTTCCAAAGAAGTGTAAAATTGACAATAGGTAATATCCAAAGATTGTGTTGCATATAAAGTAAGTGATGTACAAGCAAATGATACAAATATTTCACCACTTGTGCCACATACTTCTCACCATCCATATAAGAAAAACGGTACTAGACATCATAATGATGTGCAAGAGGAGAATGCATATTAGTTACCTATGCAGGATGTTGAAATTACTGATGCAGTCCATAGAAATGGAGGGATTGGAGGAAACAAGCTGAGTATTGTGATCCTTCTCCTTTGGTAACGTGGTGGATGGCAAAGCAAGTGCAATGATGGCTGTGAATGCATTTTGGGAGGCATTAAAGTTGCAACAAATGCAATTGGCTGGTATAAAGTTGTAACCCCCCTTGCTACCATGATAAAACAAGTAAACTGCAGTAGCCATCACCATTCGAGCTCTCCTACCTGGTGTCTAGAGAAGGCGTTGGAATAGGTTCTTAGAAAACTGTGATGAATGCACATTGCGAGGCATAAAGTTCTGCGTGGTTTATGAAGAACAACAAAAACTATAGAAAATGCCAAGGTTTGAAATTGTTTCCTCCCTGTGAGTGGCATTATGGTTTGTGAAGAGGCCATTGGAATTCCTCAGCAAATGTATGTGAGGCAATGAAGTTAGCAACAACAGAAGATAATTAGCAAAGGGTACATTCCTCACATGGTTGCAGAGGTTTGAAAAACCATCAAGTAAATGCAAACTTTTTCCTCTTCCCTTGTGGTCACGTGGGGGGTTTTCAGATTGTATCGAAGGCATTGGTAGCATCAACAAATAGATACCAATGAGGGTAGCGTAGCATGGTGTTATGTAAATGAAACTTTCAAGTTTATGTGATGTGGCAAGTGCCAACATCCTATCCTCCTCCCTCTATGTGGTTCTTCAGGCTTTTGAAATACCTCAAGCAAATGCAATTCGGTAGGGCTTTAAAGCCTTTGGAGTGTGGCATGGGGAGGGCTAGCGATGGTTTTTTTTTTTTTCTTAGCAAATGGCAGCGATGAAACATTTACCAAATGCATTTTGCTAGGCATAATGGCAGCTCCAACATAACCCATCCTCCCTCTACGTAGTGTGTAGAGAAAGCATGAGGCTCTTAGCAAAATGCCATGGACAAGGCTAAAAGCTATCAGAGCCAGGTCCAGGCTAGAAGCCCCAAGCACACGAGAGGTGTGGCTTAAGGGGGGGTGTTGGTGTTGGAAATAAGCCACACCTGGACCGACGATGGACTGGTCCAAGAGGGGCCAATAGCTCAGTGGTAGAGCACTCTAGCAGCGTATGGAAGGTCCTAGGTTCGAGTCCTAGCTGGTCCATGTCTCAACATGGTATCAGAGCCAGGTCCAGGCTAGGAGCCCCAAGCACACGAGAGGTGTGGCTTAAGGGGGGGTGTTGGTGTTGGAAATAAGCCACACCCAGACCAACGATGGACTGGTCCAAGAGGGGCCAGTAGCTCAGTGGTAGAGCACTCCAGTAGCATATGGAAGGTCCTAGGTTCGAGTCCTAGCTGGTCCATGTCTCAACTTGGTATCAGAGCCCATGTTGCAACACTGGGATCTTTGGTTTCTCTTGTGCCATTAGTTGCTGTGAGGTGTATCTACCCTATGTTGTATGCTTGTCCTCTTCATGGCTGAGTGTGATTGAACAAACCCTACTTGTGTGTAATGTGTGTGTTCACGACTTGTTTTCACCTTCTTGATGTGGGTGTTTTGGAATGATTTTATGTGCTTTGTCTGCTTATTGAGGTCTTGGTGTACAGTTTCTCTTATTCTGAAAGAGAGTCATATGTATCTTCATTCTTGATTTGTTTTACTCCTTTGACTAGCCCATCTGGGTTGGTTGGTGTTGTCTTGAATCTAAAAGTACGAAATGTGCTTGTTTATGGTTGTGATCTAGCTTATTGTTGTTCACTTGAAGGACTAGTATGGCAAATATTAATGCTTATTATGTAGTAAAAAGAATGATTATAACCCTTCCTTCTCTCTCTTTAGAAAATTAAAATGTTTTGATATGGGTAATTATCTCTTATTTAAGTTTTCTTATTGCAAGAGTAAGGATGATATTTCTTGAGCCCTTGTGTGAGCCTTATAATGCTTATGTGTTTTAGATTGTGAAAGGGGTTTGGTTTGAAAGTTAATATTGGTTATTGAGATAAAAAAAATTGTATGTTTACATTAGAGAACTCTCCATGTGCATTGTAGAAATAAGATAATTAAATGCTATCTTACGTAAGGTGCATTAATATGCATATAATTGATTTTGTGAAAATTGCTTTGTTGTGAAAGAATTACCAAAAGAGAACATGTTATAGTAGCTTCAAGAGTATAATTAATGTGTTCCATGAAAGATTGTTTTATGTGCATCTTCAAACCAGTTTGATTTAGGACCTATTTTAGCAATGCTCCATTTAACTTGCCTTTGGATATAGATAATTGTCTTATTGTGTTTAGAAAGAGCAAATGAAAGATTTGTTAATTTATACGCATTAATGTGTAATATTTAGTAGATAGCTCCTCATTTACCTTCTTGTCATAATTCGACTTTCAATGTTAGGTTGCAGATTTTGATGTATTGTGGTATTGAATTAAGAATAGTGAGTGTTCTCAAGAAGTCTTGTATTACCGAAAGATTGCTTGTCTTAATTTCTTGTTCGGAAAACTAGAACATTCTATTGCAACCATAATAATTGGAAATGTCATGTTAGGTTGTTTTGGCATCCTCCTAAAAGATAGCGAAATGAAAACCGTGCAACTAAAATGATAGACTTATATCTGAGCATATAGTGTGATCTTGTAGATCTTGTGTATTCGTAGGAAATAGATGATTTTTCCAACTCTCTTCCTCCCCATGCCTAAAATAAAAGGTTTGTTGTTTTTGAAATGCTATTAAGAATGCAGTGATTTAAGAAGAATTTTTTTTATAATGCATATAAAATTGTATGTTTGCTTTGGCTTCTAATTGAATGAGGAAAGTTTTTCGCTTTGGAAGAGAAAATTGCATAGTTAGTAAGGTGAATGAAAATGCTTAGTGGAATTTGAGAAAGATATCGGAATGACGTTATTTCCTTGCATAAATTTGAATTGTTAAGAATTTCAGAACGTGTATCTAGAGTAAACTTTATTTAGTGATTCGTGTGTAAAGCATAATTAAAACTTCCCTTAAGTAGATGTAAACGTATTGTAAAGTACTCCCCGTAAATGTGACTGAACCAGTAATGGTGCTATTCTTTGTGTGTTGTAAGAAACCCATACTTGCTATGTGTGCCCATGGGATGGTGAAGTAATCAACCATGGAGGATATGTTTTCTTATGAATATGGGAAACCATACTGTTATGTGATGTTGCTTAATTGTTTCCATACTAAGTGCCAACCCATGGGTTGTTGATAAGTCAGTATGTGAAGGGGTAGTAGTAGAAGTCACCATTCCTTGAATAGTATGAACAACGTACAAGTAATGTCGACGTGAAGCGACTGTAGCTTCCCTATTTCAAGGAAAAATATAGTTTTGTAATGAAACTGTAACATAGGTGTACTCAATACTTCCCCTTGTGATGAACTGATGTATAAGGTTCATGTGTGCCAGCCTATTCCTATCCTTTATTTTGAGTATATAGATGACAGTTCTTGAGCATAATGATGGATTGTATTGGAGCATCTTTTTCCTTGTCTTCATGAGAGGCATGTTATTTTTCTTACATGAGTTGCCAATTGACTAGTGTTGGTAGACTTATGGGTAGACCTTAGCCATGTATACCTCTGGCTTACTACAGGTATCCTGAGAGGAACATTGCTATGTGGGGTGTGACCTGCACATGCCTTATCCGCGAGGTACACTGCCATGTAGGATATGTCCATTGCGTGCCTTTCCGCTTGGAGTATTGCCATGTTGTACTGAGACACGATGCGGGATGTAGTAGACACTGCCATGCAGCCTACCGATAGGTATAGGGTAGAGCCATGTCGCATGACAACGTGATGCGGGGTGATGTTGAGGTGCACACTGCCATGCCATGTGGATGTGTGACTAGGCCACACCACATGATGAACTACTACGATAGCTAGACGATTGTTCCTTCCTTCCTCGTTGGTGGCTAGCTGCTAGTCACGTAGTGATGTAATGTGTACTTATGATCTTCTTTTATTATTTATTTATTTATTTATTTATTTGAGGGCTAGCAATTTATTTTATTTTGACCTTGAAGGTTTAGCCACGATCTTGCAATCTTGTTCTTACTTGATTTGATGTTGCAATTCCGGAATTATTTTCTTGCCTTACTATTGAAATTGACGATTATTATCTTTATTCTTCTATACTTGGGTGGCTAAACTGGTTTATCCTTATTGTTTTTGTATGTTGGTCTTGTGTTACAATGTGAATTCCTCTCCAAGAACATAGGAGACGATCTTGGATGAGTGTATACGAGGAAGTAGATGTAGGGAACCTTGAGGATGGAGGTATGTGAGGCTGTGAGACAACTAGGATCCACTACCTACCTATGAGTGGTGACTATCTCTTGGAGGCTAAACACCTTACGCAACAAGGGATATTCACGAGGGTCTTGCATGGAAGGTAGCACCGATATGGTGTACCCTAGCACCAACAAGCCCTTGAGCGAGATGTTGGATATTGATGATCATGTTATTTGTTCTAAGAGTAGGCATAGAGATGTTGATCGTGCATGTTATCTTTGACCGAGCATTAGACATGCTCACATGTGGCCTTTTGTGTTGTACAATTCCAGTTATGTGGATGGTTATTATGTGTAATCATAGATTAAATGGTGTTAACTTGTCACTATGTTATGGGACATAGTCATTGGAAAGTTCTTATATACCTAGAAAGTGTAAACAATTGAGTTATTTACGTTGCTCATATTTATTGAAATGATTAACTTGGTGGTAGAAATTTATATTTGAAGCTATTACTATGGGATAAAGTTTTGCTAAAAGAGGTATGGGTGAAAGAATTTGATCTTGATGACATATTTTCTTATCATGTTTGATAGATGAGTATGATAACTGTGTCTATATATTTTAATTGCTTTAGTTTAATGTAATGAAAGGAAAGAAAAATTCTCGTTTCTCTACTATGATTGTGTGTAAATTCTAGAATATTTTTTTTAAAAAGTGTATGATTTTAGATGCATTCTCTTAATGGATAATGACATTCGTAGAGGATTTATAAATAATGTTTTAACTATTGACAAATATTTATCTGTGCAAGTTGATAATTGTTAATTGAGTTTAAGGGCTAATACGTGTTGTATGACTTCCGCTTAGCCTTGTGACTTCAGGAGTAAGTCGGAGCCTGGGGGGGAGAATGTAATGCCCCTACCCTAGTCGGCCCTGTAAAACCAGTTTCACCTTGGTTGACTTCCTATGTGGTATTCTTGAATGGTTAAATTTCTGCTATGTAATGTTGTAGATTAGATAATATAAATATTGTGCATACCTGATTATTGTGCTTTTGCATCGATTCTTGTGTAAGTTTAATGGTTTCCCTAATTCTTATTATAAATCTCGAGCTAACGCCTTCATTGAAAATGTATATATATGTATGCTTGCGTGACTCATGGTTGCAGGAGATTGCAGGTACAATTCTGCACGGGGGCGAGGTTCGACTACCATTTGAATTCACAGGTTTGAGTGCTCCTCATTAACCCTAAGAAATTGGATTAGGAGGTCGGGAGACCCTCATTTGACCCTAGTCATGCTCGTGTGAGCGTGGTCAGTCGTCTGTTTGCTTGGCCTTCATAGATTGTGTGTTTTGTGATTTGGTAAATTGAGTAATTATCCTTTTTATTTAATTTGTTAAATGTGTGTTTATGCATAAAAATAAGTAAATTAAGGGACTAGATTAAATAGGCTCCCTTTATGCGATTAGTCGTTATTTAGAATTGCTCAATTTAAATTTGTAGCTAGTTTAATTAAATGATTAATTTTTATTTGATTAATTTATTTAGTTATGATTGTGGAAAGGACATATTTAAATTAATTTTAAATAAAATTAATTTAATCTCTTGACCTTTTATAAAAAAAAAATAGAAAGGTTGTTTTCTTTTAGTTAATTAAGAAAATCAATTTAATTAGAAAAGCAAGATTAAAATATGTTGATATTGTTTTAAAATAAAAGAATAAAGAAAAAATAAAAATAAAGCAATATATTTTACCCTCATATAATCTTAAAAAAAAATTAAAAAATGCTAAGTTGTGTTATTAGAAAAAAAATTAGAAATTACATGAGGGAGAGAAAAACATTTTTTGATTTAGTTAAAACGAAATAAAACAAAATGCTCTTTTATTAAATATTTAATTATTGGAAAATATTTTTGGAAGAAAACCTAAAAAGTTTAGGTTTCATATATATATTTTTTAAAAATATTTTATGAGGGGAGTTCTCAGGAAGGAGGCGGCAGCCAGTGGAAAAGAAGAAATTTTTATGCATGTTGAGGAAACAAGAATCTGGAGCTTGGAGATTTGGCTCTACAACAAAACTCTCCCAGGATTGCATATGGAGGTAGGGTTTTGATTATTTCCTTGCTTGCCAAAAAACAGTGCTGGTTAATGAAAAATCTTACAAATTAATTTTAGATTTATGTTGGATTTGGGGATTTAAAAACTATGCACTTTGTTCGAAAAAATTTTTTTGATTATTTGAATGGTTATTTACAATAGATTTGTTAATTTAGTAATCCATGGAGATGAGATTTTTAATAATCTCTATTTTATTTTAAGAGATTTCATAAATCTCTGTGTTCATTTTTATTTAAAAATAATAATAATGAAGAGTGATGGAGATGAGATTTTTAATAATCTCTATTTTATTTTAAGAGATTTCACAAATCTCTGTGTTCATTTCTATTTAAAAAATAAATAAATAATAATGCAGAGTGCTGGAGATGAGATTTTTAATAATCTCTATGTTATTTTAAGAGATTTCATAAATCTCTGTGTTCATTTCTATTTTTAAAAAAAATAATAATACAGAGTGCTAGAGATGAGATTTTTAATAATCTCTATTTTATTTTAAGAGATTTCATAAATCTCTGTGTTCATTTCTATTTATTTTTTTTAAGTTGCAGAGTGTTGGAGATGAGACTTTTGATAATCTCTATTTTATTTTAAGAGATTTCATAAATCTCTGTGTTCATTTCTATTTTATTTTAAGAGGTTTCATAAATCTCTATGTTCATTTCTATTTTTTTTTTTTTTAAATAATGTAGAGTGCTGGAGATGAGATTTTTAATAATCTCTATTTTATTTTAAGAGATTTCATAAATCTCGGTGTTCATTTCTTTTCTTTTTCTTTTTTTAAATAATAATAATATTAATAATTTAATATTAAATTAATAAGCAAATTTGGATGAAGTTTAATTAATTAAATTCAATTTTTTTTATTTTATATATTATTTAATTTTAGATTATTAAATAATACTTGGATTCTAGATAATTGATATTTAGGTAATCCACACTTGATTTCATGTAAATAAAAAGATATTAATCGTGCCCAACTCTAGATAATATATATTATTAACATAGATTAAGTATTAATTGTGGATTAATGTGGATTTTAAATAAAAGTTAATATAGAAAATCCACAAACTTGATCGACTTTAATAGTTAAATCAATATGGTAAATGAATGTCACTACCGGTTAATGCCTATGTAGATTTAAATTTCTATATTCGATTTTGGTTATGCAATGGTAAGACTTGTTATGCTTGTTAGGACCCTGTCGTCTGGTGGGTCCGTGGTTGGCCATAGGGGGTCAAGTCCCTAGTTAGGGTACCATCAGACAAGAGACCTTTAAAATTGCTTTAGATGTGATCAGTTGGATCCGCTTCTATGAAGGGATCATTTATGTATTTATTGTCCGAAGTGGTCATTGTATAGTGGTTGTGTTCGCCTATAAGGAAGAGATGTAAATAATATGAAACTTATGTAATCTTAACTATATTAATTGCCAGAGGGGTCCTACAGTTGAGCAGACCCGAAGATGTAGCTCTCTAGGGGTGAACTCCGAGATCATTTCTGTGTTATGTGATGCTTTAGTCTCTCATGTTTCTTAGAGATAGCATGTATGGTTGCATTTTGTAAGTGTATAATGGGGATTTAATGAAGTTAATTCTTGAATGCATGAATATAGTCATCTTGTTAAATGTAGTAATTAGGGTCATAAAATATTGTAAATATGATTATGGAAAGTATTTTGTTAATGTTATGAAAAACAGTAAGCATGGAAAGAAACTCGCTAGGTTACAATTATTGGATTAACTTATTATAAAGCTTGTAATTTGAACATATTGAATGGGTAACAAATATTGGATTAATTGTCATAATATCTAAATTGAAATCTAATGGATGAACCTCATTTGGCTACTTACCATATTATCTTAATAAATGAACATCGTCATGTTAGCTATATTTCACTAAATTGGATGAATTTATTCAGTTGTTTACATTTTATTCTAAACAAATAATCCTCACCAAATTAGTTTTGTAATTGGATGAACTCAATTGGATACCGACATTTTAACCTTTATAAATGAACTTCATCATAATAGCTATAATTGAACTAAAATGGGAGAACTCATTTAGTTGTGTATATCTTAATCTTAGCAAATGTATTTCTTCATATTAACTTTATTTTAACTAAAATGAGTGTACTCATTAAGTTACCTATATCTTAACCCTAATGGATGATCTTC
Source organism: Cryptomeria japonica (assembly GCF_030272615.1). NCBI lineage: Eukaryota > Viridiplantae > Streptophyta > Pinopsida > Cupressales > Cupressaceae > Cryptomeria > Cryptomeria japonica. Next base: position 640,544,388 of record NC_081411.1, on the reverse strand, counting down.
ATTTGGCTATTTACATTTTATCCTCTATAAATGAACTACGATTTAATAGTTGGTTATGTTAAAACCCTAATGAATGAACTTCATTTCGTTGGTTTACATCTTAATCCTTGATGAATGAATTTCACCTTATTAGCCATATTTTAACTATAAAGGATGATCTCATTTGGTCGGTTATTTTTAAACCTAAATAAATGAACCTCAATATATTAGCTACATTGTATCTAAATGGATGGACTCATCAAGTTAACCATACTTAAACCTTAATGGGTGAATTCTTAAGTTAACTATGTTTTAACTTCCTTGGGTAAAATCCCTCTTGATAGTCGCTTCTGCGACCATAATAGATGAATGCTTCATAATCTCTATAATGTTAATTCAATGAAAAAATTATATCCATGTTCCAAGTAATAACATGTAACTAAGTTATCCAGTTTAATTGGATCTATTGTCATGAGTTGAGTTAGGTGTTAAGTTATGTAATCACGTTGGGAAACTCCTTAGGTTCATTTAGTCTTCCGCTTTGTTATCTAAGTGTTAGATAACTCCAATGTATCTTAATGTTGTGACTTAATATTAACACTCTTATTATTATTATAAAAAATATATATTTACACTCCATTTGAGTGTTTTAGCTTTAACCCTTCGGGGTTTTCTGGCGGGGCATTACAAAATCCAAAACCCCTCTACGCAAGATGTAATCAGCTGTTGTGGAAGGAGGTTTAAAGGGGCATGAGAGGCATAGAACATCTTTGAAGTTAATCAAATGCAAACATGTAAATAGCAACGCATCCTCCCTTAAGTGGCTGATGAAAGAGGGGTTTTCAATTAAAATTTCAGCAATTGCAATCAGCAGGTGTAGTGCTTAATGCCACGACCTTGTAGTTCTCCTCCTCTGCGTGATTGTAGCATTGAAACACCCAGGAAAATTGCCATTAAAACTCAAGAAAAGCTCCAAAATTTGCAGTCTCAGGCATGAAGCATTATCCCACATTGGCTGGGCGATGAGGTTTTTTGATATTTAAATCCAAATCTCCACTAATGTAATATGTCAAAGCCTCTGGGCTTTTGAAGGATGGTGTTGTTGGGCACCCAAGGTGGACCCCACGTGTGTGGGCATGGATCCCAAGGCAACCAGAGGTCGTGACTGAGTGGTGACCAAGTGGACCCCATGCAGGCATGCTTCCTGAGGCAAACAAGTGAATTTTGCAGAGAGAGGTCGGCTTAACCAGTGAGTAGGTCCAAGATGATCCGACGAAGCGCGTTGATTCGCAGGCCAAAGATGCATGAATGTTAGAGACCGAGAAATGGCGAAATGGTTTGGCAAAAATATAGCAGTGGTAAAGATCGAGCAAGTTCGGGTTGATCTAATAGTCTACGCGATTTCAGAGCTTGAAGATGCTCACCCGTTAGAGGCCACGAAATGGCGAAAGGCGAAATGCAAAATGGCGAAGTCCAAGTGGCAATGACATGGAAGGTACAATCAGATGTCCAGTAGGTAGGTCCCATCGTAGTGGTGAGGATGTGATGCAGAGGTGGTGCCTAGGTGGCGTACACGTGGCGGTCAAGTGGCAGTGACAAAGCGGATGACATGGCGGTGATGAGATGTCATCCCAGGTGGTGTCTAGTCAATCCCATTAGCCAATCAAGTCTCGCCACATGGCAAAGCGTTAGGACCAAAGGGGAGGCAAAAATTAAAATTAAAATCATGTTAATGATATAGTTTCAACTATAGAGAAAATTCAAAAATTTAAATGCTTGTGCACATTGGAAGGATTAATTCGCCCAGGACTATTTTTTTGGCCAAAATATGAAGTATTATATGTTTCCGGAAAGCTCTCAGAGTGAGGAATCCAATTATGGGGTTTGTTTCAAAAAAGATCAGATATTTCAAGAGAAATTTACATGGGAGTGAAATTCAGTTAGAGAGGAGACACTTGGCAAATTTCAGTTGCAGACCTAATTTGTTCCCTCTTCCTTCTTATTCCCAATTCTTCTCAGTTGTAAGGGTTCCAGAATTTTGGAGGAAGTGCTCCAGTTTTCATGGCTTCCATTTTCTGAAATTCTTGACCCAAATGTGTACAATTCTATGGATCTTTTCAGGGTATAGAGGCTACATTGCAGGATGACAGATGTTTTCTAGTTGCAGATCTTACTTGTGTCAGGCATGAGTAAATTTCCCACAGTATTGTCTCTGTGTATGTATTTCTATTATTATGAAATAAATCCTTAAGGAGGATGAAGTTTGTCAATTTCAAGGAGATTGTGTGATTGTCTATAGGTATCCTTCAATGAAGGTTTTAAACTTTGTAATCAGTCATGAATAATGGAATGTGTCCCAGATCTGATAATTCTGTGAATGGAATTGAGTAATGCATTAATATAAGGTATTAATGCAAGAATATTGTTTAAGGAAAACCAATTTGTGACTAAGATACACATTTGCAATTCTTTGTGTGACTCTGTTGCCCAACGAACAAGGCACTGGTCTTGCAGATTTGGGGATAGTTTCAGATATATACAAATCAAAGAAAATCTATTTCCCTTTATGTTTAGAGGTGTGTTCTTTTCAGTCCAAGCTCTATTTTCATTTATGGTTTATACATTTTTAGCCAATCTATAATGTGTTTCTAAATTGGGTGAGCTTTTGGATTGCTCTATCTGCTTCATTGATGTTGTCATTGCGAGTAAATAAGTTTGATTTTGTGCATCAAAAGGGTGTCCCCCCTAGGTCTAGCAGAACCTGAAGTGCAGGAGGATCAATTAGGGTCCTATGTTATGTTGTCCAAGCCCTGTTGTGTTTTGTAGATTGAAATTGGCCATTTCATAGAAGGATTGCAGGTGTTCTTGGGTTATCACTTTTGGTGAACAACAAAAATGGTGACTCTGCTGGGGAATTGCTGAATAAGAATTGCCTAATTTCATATCCAACCAGTCTGTCCATTGTGTATGCACAAAGTTTTGAAATTGAATTTTATGTTAGAAAATGTTCCTTTTTTTGGATATGCAGAATGATATGTGTTTCATGTCATATTTTATGAAGGAGTAACAGTGAATGCATTGTTGAGAGTTGTAAGAAGTTCTTTCAGTTGTATGCAAATTTTTCCCCAATTCCTTATTGGGTGGCGACTCTATGGTTCATACCAATCATAAATATCCTGGAAGAGTGTTTATTGCAGTGAGATTGAAGGAGGAAATAGAGATTTAAACTTGTGTTGAATGGCATTCTGTTGTTCAAAATATCCTATGTGCAAGAGGTGGTGACTCTGTGATAAAAGATTGTGCTGAAAGTGAAGTAAATCTTCTGATCTACAAGTTTTATACTGCTGCAAACACCCAGGTATTTTCAAAAGTTTCAAATGCAAAGATATTTGTTCTAAAAATTAGAATGTGTAATGTTGTTTTCCCATTTAGTGAACAACACTAGTAAAGAGGGAAAGAGAGGAATCACAAAATTAATTTGCATATCTATGCTACTGAAATATCCAGTGTTTATGATCTTCCGTAGTATGCAAATTTAGGAGGAGCTTTGTGTCAAGCAATGTTGTGAAATAGTTTCAATATAAGGATATGTGCTTGAAGTTTTTATCCAAGATTGTATAATCATTTTTGGGAGCAAGAATAAATGAATAGTGAAGTTTTTCAGCCTTGTGTATTTCCACATATGACCATGTCCAGTGAAATAGAACAACCATGTAATAGAAAGAGTTTTAGTATGAAGTATAATGCTTCTCTAAATTTCAAAGATATTCCGGGTTACCCAAATCCCATACCCACAGAAATTAGAAAGTATTTGCCAATTTTCAGTGGGAAGAAATCATAATCAACATGTCAACATGTGAAAATATTTTCAGATTTGATAGGAGAGTTTGAAATTTGTCAGGAAGATGTATGCATGAAGTTGTTTGTTCAGTCATTGAAAGAGGATGCAAGGGATTGGTTCTCTTTTTTGCCGGTAGATTGTATTTCCTCATGGGAAGAATTAGTTTCAGATTTCATGGATCAAATTGATGAAAAGATGAGTGATTATGACTTGTTGAAATAATTCACTTATATACAAATCAAGGAAGATGAATTGGTACCAAATATTAGATTTTCACAAGCTTTGTCTAAAATTTCCAGAAAGTATAAACTTGATGATAAAGTATGTCTACATGTTTATATGAGTGCATTTAATGAGAAGATGGGTTTCTTACTGAGAAACAACGAACCTAAGACTTTGCATGAAGCTTTTAACACAACTAGGGATATGGAAAATAACTTGAAGTATGGGATCTCGAAGAGATTCATGTCTGTTGTTGTTTCATTCCAAAGTACCTTCAATGGTGAAATACCATGTGAAGCTGAGAAAATCATTCCTTGTCTAGGTGCATTAACCTCTACAGTCCCAAATAGTTTTGTCAATGCATGTGTTTCAGATTTAAATGAGAGTCAAGAACCTCTGCTGTTAATGTCGGTTGTCTCACACAATAATGATGGAATGATCAGTGGGAAGTTTTGTGAAAATGTTGATACAAAGATAGATATATACAAGGGATATGTACCATTTGATTTGTATGCCGGTTATGCTAATTATGTGGCTGCCAGCTACCAAGTGAATCATGCATCTCTCCAAGATAATATTAATGAAAATAATGATGGTGATGACCATCAATCTTTACATGCTGCTGATGTATTTGATGTTGAAACACCAAATACAGAGGGATTACTAAGTGTTGCTGTTTGTGCAAGTGAAAATGTGCAATATGATGAAAATAAGAGTTGTTTGGTGCAAACAATAGTTGACCCTCACTTAGATATTGATAATCCCAATTGTGTTGAGGATGAAGTAAATGTATTTTCAAATTTCACTTCAGATTTCACTTCTTGTAATCATGTTGATGATCTTTCTATTTTCAAAGTTATGCACAATGTTAATTCAGAAAATTTCAAGGGTGCACATGATTGCAATGAAAATATAGCACACACGGATGGATAAATTTCTACGGAATCTCACATGGAACAGCAAAGTGCAATGCAAGTCCAGAGGATTGTAGAACTTAAGAAAGCTCTTGAGGTTGTGGATAAGAAGGTTCAGATATTGGAGAGCCTTTGAGCTGTTAATGAAGACCTTTTGCAATATGGTAAAGAGGATTCTTCGGAAAAGGATTGTGAATTGAATGCTTGTTCACTTGATGAACAACATGCTAATCTAACAGATGGTTTCATGATAGAAAATTTTAGTGAACATGTTGAAAACTCATCTGATGAAGTAAATGGCAGTGATGTTCATTTTCATTCTTTGGCTAATGACGAGTGTTCTATTGGTGAATAAGACCAATTATGGCAAGATAAGTATGATTATCTTGATTTTGAGAATGATGGTCATAGGATAAAATATTATGGATGTGAAATATGGAACACTGAGGATTGTTCCAGCCAAGTTTCATTTTCTTCTTTGTCTGATGAAGATGATTATGATGATAATGGGAATGGTATCCTTAGCAATTTTACTAATGTTCTATTCAATGTTGATATAGATACGGACCAATTACTTCAGTGTCATAATGTTCATAAGGGGATTCTTCATTTTGTTTCTAAACCTTTGTATGAAGAAATAACTGATCAGCCAGATGTTGTAAATGATGAACCAGTCCATAATATTGATGAAATTCCGAACAGCAATAGCATGTGTTGTAAAAAATTAATTCATGATTAACGTAAGAGGCATGGGTTGTGTGGTGATTACTTAAGACCACAAATGAAAGTGTTTCAGGTGGATGTAAGCCTAAAAGGGAAAGAGTTAGCTGAGGATTTGCTTCAGCCAGAGGCATGCATTCTTTTCCATGAATGGGATGTTGAGAATGCGGAGGTTTTCAGTTTGATAAGCAAGGATAGTATGAGGTGTGATCAGCATAGTGAAGTATCACATCTGGATTGTAATGTTTATGTTCCTTGTTTACATTAGTTGGTTAGTAGTGTCCCTCATTCTATTGATTTAAATGATAATAAGGTATGTGCTAATGAGAATTACAGTGTTGAGAATGAGTGTTTTACTTTTGAAGTTCAGCATGATGATGTCTTTGCAAATGGTAGAATTGATTGGGATAGTGAAATGTATGGTATCTTGTGGGAAGGCCTCTATGGTGAGTTGTCTCATGGTTTTATTTTTGTTGAAGTTGTGTGTGATTACAAATTTCAAAATCAATCCAAAGGTAAGCACACCACCTGTTACAGTAATGAGACAAAAGACCCTGATTATAATGATTATGCTCAGCTGTTATTGAAAAGTGCCTTTGTTTGGATCATGATATCAAGAGATGAAAATCAGATTTTTGACAGAGGTAAATGTTTGTAAGTGGAGCAGTTATAATCAGTTGTGAGTTTGTTTGTATATATTGTATATTTTCTTTGCTTCAGTTGTGTGGTTTTCAATAAAGTGCCCTGTTGTTTGGGTAGAATAAGGAAGCCCTGCTTTTGAGAAGAGAAGAGAAAGTGATCCATTTTTGGGTGGTCTGCTTAACCATAGATTTCTGGATTCTTATGTTGATCTTGCAATCAACCATCCCCAATCAGAGCCACTATTGGGACTATTTAGAATTGAGTCATGTTCACAGGCCCAATTCAAATTTTTGCTCTGCATGTCAGAAAAGTACCTAAATAAGTTAATTGAATGGCCTAGTTTGCGAGAGGGGAAAATAGAGCTCAGTTAATCATGAAGAGGTAAGGATTTGAATCATGTCCTACACCTTTCATTTGGCCTATGCAGTGATGTGGAAATTTCATATTTCAATTTGGATAAGTTTACCAGGTACCCATTTCGAGGGGTGAGCTGAAAGGGCATTTTAGGCACAAATGAAGATTTTATTGAGTAGCCTACTTCGAGTGTTTGCATCTTTTTCCTTGTTGATTGTCATGAAGAAATTAAAAATGGATTAAATTATATACATAAATTTGAATCAGTCTACAAATTTTCAAGTCTTAACGAATCCATTTGCTCAGTTTTTTAAGATCAATCCGTTTGTAGTTTGTGTGGTTTGACTAGTCCCTGTTTCGACAGCTAGTCGGAGTCCTGTTTTGCACGAGTGTAAAAGTTGCCTCAGTGGGTGTCATGACACAATGCTTCTTTCAGGCTAATGTTGGTATAAATGAAAAGATATGTTTCAATTTTTAAGCCTCTGCCAATCCGTTTGATCAGTTTTCAAAAGGGTTCATTTAGCCATCATTTTCAGTCTTCTGCACTTTCAGTGTTATATCAGTTAATGCAGCCATTTTCATGAGCGCACCATTTGCATCTTGTTAGTCTTGTGATTGAACCAAGATTTCTAAGTTTTAATATGTACTTTAAGGTACCTGTGTTTCAAATTTGAGGATCTACAGAGGTCATTTGATATTTTTGAGAACGGCATCATGTGTTGCCAGAACATTGACTTCGTCAGGTCCGCAATGTCGACAAAGCCAGTTGGCCACTTTCGCCGATTAATATATTTTCACTCGGGACTCGTCTTAAGAAACAGCTTGGTAGTGTTCATGCTTGTATATCAGAGTACATGCCTGTCAGATGGCCAGCTCCAGAAAGGTGTTTTGATAGGTTTGAAAATTACGTCTTCGCGATTAAGTGCAAAAATGTGGCGTAATCGCCTGAAGGTTGTAAAATTCAGTCTAATGATCCAAAAATGATGTCGATCATTTCCAGAGGTGTTTTTGAGGTCCATGAGTCACTTTAGAGGTCAGTTGTATGAAAACAAATTTTTTATAGTCGGACCCACTTTGGGGCCTGACTTGGCTCAACTGCAATTCGCAAATGGGATGTTGTTTATGATGAGAAGTTCTAGAAAAGAGAAGTATGAGGTTTCCAAAGAAGTGTAAAATTGACAACAGGTAATATTTAAAGATTGTGTTGCATATAAAGTAAGTGATGTACAAGCAAATGATACAAATATTTCACCACTTGTGCCACATACTTCTCACCATCCATATAAGAAAAATGGTACTGGACATCATAATGACGTGCAAGAGGAGAATGCATATTAGTTACCTATGCAAGATGTTGAAATTACTGAAGCAGTCCATAGCAATGGAGGGATTGGAGGAAACAAGCTGAGTATTGTGATACTTCTCCGTTGGTCACATGGTGGATGGCAAAGCAAGTGCAATGATGGTTGTGAGTGCATTCTGGGAGGCATTAAAGTTGCAGCAAATGCAATTGGTTGGTATAAAGCTGTAACCCCCCTTTCTACCATGATAAAACAAGTAAACTACAGCAGCCATCACCATTCAAGCTCTTTTGTCTGATGTCTGGAGAAGGTGTTGGAATAGGTTCTTAGAAAACTGTGATGAATGCACATTGTCAGGCATAAAGTTCTGCGTGGTTTATGAAGAACAACAAAAACTATAGCAAATGCCAAGGTTTGAAATTGTTTCCTCCCTATGAGTGGCATTATGGTTTGTGAAGAGGCCATTGGAATTCCTCAGCAAATGTATATGAGGCGATGAAGTTAGCAACAACAGAAGATAATTAGCAAAGGGTACATTCCTCACATGGTTGTAGAGGTTTGAAAAACCATCAAGTAAATGCAAACTTGTTCCTCTTCCCTTGTGGTCATGTGGGGGGTTTTCAGATTGTATCGAAGGCATTGCCAGCATCAGCAAATAGATACCAATGAGGGTAGCGTAGCATGGTGCTATGTAAATGAAACTTTCAAGTTTATGTGATGTGGCAAGTGCCAGCATCCTATCCTCCTCCCTCTACGTGGTTCTTCAGTTTTTTGAAATACCTCAAGCAAATGCAATGCAGCAGGGCTTTAAAGCCTTTGGAGTGTGGCGTGGGGAGGGCCAGCGATGCTTTTTTTTTTCTTAGCAAATGGCAGCGATGAAACATTTACCAAATGCATTTTGCTAGGCATAACAGTAGCTCCAACGTAACCCATCCTCCCTCTACGTAGTGTGTAGAGCAAGCATGAGGCTCTTAGCAAAATGCCATGGACAAGGCTAAAAGCCAAAACCCCTCTGTGCAAGATGTAATCAACTGTTGTGGAAGGAGGTTTAAAGGGGCATGAGAGGCATAGAACATCTTTAAAGTTAATCAAATGCAAACATGTAAACAACAACGCATCCTCCCTTTCATGGCTGATGAAAGAGGGGTTTTCAATTAAAATTTCAGCAATTGCAATCAACAAGTGTAGTGCTTAATGCCACGACCTTGTAGTTCTCCTCTTCTGCATGATTGTAGCATTGAAACCCTTAGGAAAATCACTATTAAATCTCAGGAAAAGCTCCAAAATTTGCAGTCTCAGGCATGAAGCATTATCCCACATTGGCTGGGCAATGAGGTTTTTTGATATTTAAATCCGAATCTCCACTAATGTAATATGTCAAAGACTCTGGGCTTTTGACAAACGGTGTTGTTGGGCACCCAAGGTGGACCCCACATGCCTGGGCATGGATCCCAAGGTGACCAAAGGTGGCAATTGAGTGGTGACCAGGTGGACCCCACGTAGGCATGCTTCTCGAGGCAAATGGGTGAATTTTGCAGAGAGGGATCGGCTTAACCAGTGAGCAGGTCCGAGATGATCTGACGAAGCGTGTTGATTTGCTGGCCGAAGATGCATGAACATTAGAGGCCGGGAAATGGTGAAATGGTTTGGAAACAAATGCAGTAGTGGTAAAGATCAAGCAAGTTCAAGTAGATCCGACGATCTGCGCGATTTCAGAGCTTGAAGATGCTTACCCGTTAGAGGCCACGAAATGGCGAAAGGCGAAATGCAAAATGGCGAAGTCCAGGTGGTGATGATGTGGCAAGTACAGTCAGATGTCCAGCAGGTAGGTCCCATCCCGGTGGTGAGGATGTGGCACAGAGGTGGCTCCTAGGTGGTGATGACATCGTGCTGAGGTGGCATACATGTGGCGGTCAAGTGGCCATGACAAAGCGGATGACATGGCGGTGATGAGGTGTCATCCCAGGTGGCGTCCAGTCAACCCCATTAGCCAATCAGGTCCCGCCATGTGGCAAAGCGTCAGGACCAAAGGGGAGGCAAAAATTAAAATTAAAATCATGTTAATGATATAGTTTCAACTATAGAGAAAATGCAAAAATTTAAATGATTGTGCACATTGGAAGGATTAATTCACCTAGGGCTGTATTTTTTGCCAAAATACAAAGTATTATATGTTTCCGAAAAGCTCTCGGAGTGAGGAATCCAATCATAGAGTTTGTTTTAACAAAGATCAGATATTTCAAGAGAAGTTTTCACGGGAGTGAAATTCAGTTAGAGAGGAGACACTTGGCAAATTTCAGTTGCAGACCTAATTTGTTCCCTCTTCCTTCTTATTCCCAATTCTTCTCAGTTGTAAGGGTTCTAGAATTTTGGAGGAAGTGCTCCAGTTTTCATGGCTTCCATTTTCTGAAATTCTTGACCCAAATGTGTACAATTCTATGGATCTTTTCAGGGTATAGAGGCTACATTGCAGGATGACAGATGTTTTCTAGTTGCAGCTCTTACTTGTGTCAGGCATGACTAAATTTCCCATAGTATTGTCTCTGTGTATGTATTTCCATTATTATGAAATGAATCCTTAAGGAGGATGAAGTTTGTCAATTTCAAGGAGATTGTGTGATTGTCTATAGGTATCCTTCAATGAAGGTTTTAAACTCTGTAATCAGTCATGAATAATGGAATGTGTCCCAGATCTGATAATTCTGTGAATGGAATTAAGTAATGTATTAATATAAGGTATTAATGGAAGAATATTGTTTAAGGAAAACCAATTTGTGACTAAGATACACATTTGCAATTCTTTGTGTGACTCTATTGCCCAATGAACAAGGCACTGGTCTTGCAGATTTGGGGATAGTTTCAGATTTATACAAATCAAAGAAAATCTATTTCCCTTTATGTTTAGGGGTGTGTTCTTTTCATTTCAATCTCTTCTTTCATTTATGGTTTATACAGATTTAGTCAGTCTGTAGTGTGTTTCTAAATTGGGTGAGCTTGTGGAATGCTCTATCTGCTTCATTGATGTTGTCATGGTGAGTAAATAAGTTTGATTCAGTGCATCAAAAGGGTGTCCCCCCTAGGTCTAGCAGAACCTAAAGTGCAGGAGGATCAATTAGGGTCCTATGTTATGTTGTCCAAGCCTTGATGTGTTTTGTAGACTAAAATTGGCCATTTCATAGAAGGATTGTAGGTTTTCTTGGGTTATCACTTTTGGTGAACAACAGGCATGATACATAACCAACACTACCTTTGTTTCTTGACCAATTTCTTTCCCAACCAACAAAAAGGGAAATACCATGAAACTTGAATTTTATCTCATTAACAAATTAAGGAATGTGAATATTGAAATTCCTCTTTTGCAAGTAATTAAGGATATTCCTATATACATAGATAGTTCGAGAGTCATGTAACCAAAAACAAAAAGAAACAAAAAAGAACCAAAAACTATTGAAGTTATTGGGTAACTCTTTGATCTTATTTAGGGAATATTTTAGTTCCTAAATATTTTGATCCAATGAGTCCAATGATTTAGGTACATATTGTTCATTCTATTATTTCAAATACATTTATTGATTTGGGTGTTTCTCTTAATACCATGACTAATGAAACTAAAGAGAAATTATATCTTCAAGGAATTAGGCCTACACCTATCGTCCTTCAAATGGTAGATCACTCTTTGGTTAAGCTAGAAGGTATGATTGAATATGTAATTATTTTTTGTTGATTCTTGGGAATATCAAACTAACTTTATATAATGGTGAAAAATTAGGGTTTCCACCATAAGAGAGAATGAAAACCACTAATTTACCATTACATTCAAAAGAGTAATGAAATCCAATAAATTTAGTCACAAACTAGCAAGGATAAGGACTATATACTAATTGGATTCAATGGGGTTGGATTTGTTTAACCTCTTTTGTAATTCAAATTGTTGAAATTAGGGTAAAATGTTGAAAATGAAGGTAAAAATTTAGAAATAGTGAGCTACAGATGCGGGACTAAAACACATCTAGATCTAAGGATTATAAGAAGATTCAAATCTAATCCCTGAAAAAGCTCCAAAAATATTGGGACCGGAATGCTCATCGCTCTGGTCCACCTAATTTTTTGCACACCAAAAGGGGTTGATTTGTCTCTGTGAATAATTCTTATTATGAAAATTGTAGCTCCATGCCTGTATCTTGCACACAGAAAGAAAGGGAAATAGGTTGGGAATAGGGGCTTGCCTAAGTCAAGCCCCAGTTTAGGAATTAACCTTGATTGAAAAATTGCAAATACTAAAATAAATAATGAAAGTATATACCTGAGATCTTCAATGACTGATAATGATGCTTTTCTTCTTGAGTGTAATCACATATGTTGTATGCAATGGCATGCACATGATAAAACCCTAATCACACATATGCTTGCATATGAAAGATGTAATGTTTTTCCATAATTGATGAATGATGAATGCAACATTGAAGACCTCTAGAGATGCTTGATGATGAATACTTCAATAATTGAATGCTTGATGATTATATTTTTGCCCTTGTATCCTTGTATCATGATCCTTATATATGCAAATGAGAGGGGAAAGCCTCCTTATATACTTGTCCATTAAAAACATGCTAATTTCTTGACATAGGCCAACACAGAGAGATATTTCATGCTCAAATTTGAGAATGCGAGAGGGGTTAAAAATAGGGCCCAAATAGGGAGGACCAAAGCATGGCACCCTAGTCCTAGTAAGGACCAAAGTGTCATGCCCTAGTCCTACCCTATTTTGGGGCCAAACCAAGGGGCCACGTGATGCATGAAATTAAAATAAGGCTATATTTGCATGATATAAGCATAAGCTTGTCTTAATTAAGCACTAGGGGATGAACACTAAGGTGAGGGCCTAAAATATGGACTAAATTGTAAGGGATACCCAATTGTAAGGTATTCCCAAAATCAAAGGGTATCCATCATATTGTGGCCTAAAATAAATCTTGATGGATACCCTTTGATTTTGGGAATACCTTGATTAGCTACAATAGATTCTTTCATCAATTATCGATCAAGTAATATATTCATCTCTAATGGATAATAAAAGAACGAGCTAACATTGTACCAACCTACCCAACCCTAATGGGAAATAGATGACCCTCTATGGATTGATAGTTATTTGGATGAATCCCTTCCTATTCAAACATTGATAAAAGTCTTAATTTTCATGGGCCATTTGAAGAAACTATTATTGCCATTTAAAAAAAACTAGGTACTCATCCAATGACGTCTTGGAAAGATCAACTTTTCATTCTTGTATAGATGATAAATGTCCATTTGGGAATTTTCCTTTGGTACGTGAATCACAATATTTTCAATATGTATCGCATTGCAACAATTTTTACCACATGATTGTTTATAGAGTCCATTTTTATTTACTAAAATATATCAAATTCATTACCATTCACTTCACAATTAATAGTTATAGATTTACCTACATAATCACAAGAAATGGAAATTTTACCAAGTCACATAATTAATATTAATCCACAATTAAGTACTTCAAAAATTGATGATTTGATTACTATGTTACAAACTCATTAATTTGTATTTTCAAGGGAACATCAAGATATGCATGTGTAGTGTCATAAATTATATTCGTATACAATTTCATACTCACATCATGGGTTTCAGTTTGGCATTTTTGCCTTGTATACCCTGATTATGCCCGATTTTTCTCACATTGAATACAAATATCTAATCCTCATTCTCTGATTTGATTTTTTCCCTTTGAATTGGCTTGAATGGACTGGTCAAGTGTTCCAAGTGCCCTTGACCTCCTAGATAGGGATGCCTAGGGCCCTTATACAAACCAAAAGGACCCATGTTTTTAACCCTTTGACAGTCAAGAAATTTTGAGCAGGAAACTATTTTTCATGTTGGCCTTCTTCATAATTTTAAACATATTTTATGAGGATATGTATAAAAGTCATTCTTATATCCTTATTTCAAACATCTCTTTATTTTGAATTAAATTTATATCAAGAAAATTCAAGTGAAGAAGCAATTAAGCATCATTAGAGAAATGAAGGAGAGGTCAAGTATTTAGATTTCAGGCATTCAAGATGGCATACATGATCAAATTCTTATGAATATATCCATGACTTAACGACCACATCAACCTTCCCATTGTAAGGAGTTTAAGTAGCGAAACAACTTCCTACACTAACCTTGAGAGAAGGATAATGTAGAAAATTTTAAAGATTGTTACAACAATTACAAAAACTTAACAAAAATAAACCTAATATCATACATGCCACAACATAGGAACACAGTGAATTATATGGGGAAAACCCTTTGAGGAGAAATACCCCACACTCCAAAAGCGGCTCAATATATTATTCAACAATCAATAACAGATCACAATATACTTGCAAAGAAATCTCTTCATAGGAGTACCAGTAATAAAAGATTCAAAGGTAACTCAATAGCCATGAGACTCTTACACACAACCTCTATCTCATGCACCTCATATATAGGAGATACAATACAAGAAACCATCAAATGGTATTATAAAACCATGGGCTAAAACCACCCAATATAGTAGAGTTGACCTTACCCAATCTAGATTCGTTATGATGTGTCAAAACACACATCAACACATGTTCCTCCTTTTTACATCTCATTTATGTGTTCAATGCAATTTATATTTCCTATTTCAAGAGTCCAAACTTCTAAAGGCCATAACTTGTGAACTGTGTATTTGATTGACAAATTGTTTGAAGCGTCAAAAAGCTTGTGAAGTTCTCTATCACCTCGTAAATAGATACACCATTTACTGCCACTTTTTAAGGAATTTTGGAGCCTCTAAATTCATCAAAATTAAATTTAAACCTTTCATCGCACCCTCCAAAAATGAAAACTTAAATATCTTCAAAATTGGCTATGATCTTGCAACAAATTATCTAGCCAATCAGAAGCTTCCAAAATTTTTTTACACCATTTAGTGCTTAGATGAAAACTTACTATAAATAGTAACCTCATGTAAATTCAAGGTTGAGATGCCATTTTCTCAACATTCTCTCACTTTTTGAACACCTTGCAAGAGAAAAGGGAGTATCAACACAATAGTTTAATTGCTACAGACCATGAGGCCCATAAACTCCAAACACCATCTAAACTTCTCTGTGCTAACAACCTTAGTTAAAGAATATGCAACATTCATCAAAGTATCTACCTTAACCAGCTTCACCCTATCATCTTTGACCATATCTTTGATAAAATGATACTGAACATCAATGTGCCTAGTCCTAGCATGAAATATCAGGTTCTTAGCTAGGCAGGTTGTACTATGATTGTCACAATAGATTGTCACTGCACTTTATTTTATTCCAACATCTGAGCACAATCTCTTAAGCCAAATGGAATCTTTACAAGCATGAGTAGCTTCCATATACTCTTCTTCTATAGTGGAAAAAGAAACCACAGCCTGTCACTTACTCATCCAACTAATTGCACCACCAAATAAAGTAAACACATAAGCACTAGTGGATCTTCTGCTATCAATATCACCTACCCAATCTGAATCCATATAACCATGAATATCAAGGGAGATCACATCTCCAACCAAATTTGCATGATAACATAAAGAATAATTTGAGTTACCCTTCAAATATTTGAAGACTCTTTTGATTGCATCCCAATAAACTCTACCAGGATTAGACATATATTGGAAAAGAACTCCTATTGCTTGGGCAATGTCTTGTCTAGTACAAACCATAGCATACATCAAACTTCCAACTACACTTTGGTAAGGCACTTTTTTCATGTCTTCCATCTCTGATAAAGATGTAGGACAATTTGAAATAGATAATTTTGCTCCAACTATGAAGGGGACACATAATGGTCTACAATCCTTCATGTTGAACCTCGTTAATATTGAATTCACATAATTACTCTATCCTAGCCATAGCTTTCTATTCACTCTATCTCTTCTAATTTCCATCTCAAGAATGTGTTTTGCTACACCAAGACCTTCCATTTCAAATTTAGCAACAAGCTGAGACTTTAGTTCTGAAATCATACCTTTCCTTTTACCAATGAATAACATATCATCAACATATAATGTAATGTACAGGAAATGATCACCATCAGATTTATAATAAACACAGTGATTTAATTTAGAATACTCAAGTCTCAAACTCAATACATATGTATCAAATTTCTGGTACCACATCCTAGGAATCTGTTTAAGGCCATGCAAAGATTTATTTAATTTATGAACCAAATTACTTTTACCTTTCACCACATCTAGTTGTGTCATATAAATATCCACCTCCAAATCACCAAGAAGGAAAGTCATTTTCACATCCATTTTCTCAACCTCTAAATCATAAGCAACAGCAATAGAAATAAAAAATCTAATGGATGTCATTTTTGTAACAGGAGAAAATATCTCACTATAATCAAAACCCTCAACCTGAGAGTAACCTTTCACAACCAACCTTCATTTATACTTCTCAATGCTTCTATCTAAACCAATATTTTTCTTGAACACCCATTTTCAACCAACAGGCTTTCATCCTTTAGGCAATGGTACAAGATCCCATGTATCATTCTTTTTCAAAACTGTCATTTCTTCTTTCATTGCAATCTTTCATGATTCTACATCATTCATACCTAATGCCTCTTCTGCAATTTTAGGTTCATCCACATTGGTATTCAAAGCAAAAATGCATCTCCAATCATCAGGTGAATACCTTTCAGGTGGTTGTCTATGTCTTGTAGAGCTTTGAACAAGTTGAATTGGAGGTTCTTCCTCCTCTTCTGAAGATTCAGAGCTAGATGAGCTCTCCTCAATTTATTGCCTATCAAGTAGTCTCAATTCAACTCTTTTAGGTGTAGAAGAGAATTGAATCACATCTTCCTATTTAGTTTGTTCTAGCTACAATGTAACAAGGGACTTAATTTCTCTAAAAATAACACTTCTACTATGAATTATTTTTTATTTAACAAGGTCCCAAAGCTTGTATCCTTTCACACCATAATTGTAACCGATGAAGATAAATTTCATATCCTTACTCTCCAACTTTATTCACTTCTCCTTTGGCACATGTGCATATGCCTTGCAACCAAAAACTCTAAGATGTCTCAATAAAGGCTTGCGACCTAACCATGCTTCCATAGACATTTTATAAACAAGAGCTAATGTAGGAAACCTATTAATCAGGAAGCAAGTAATGGCAATGGATTCAGCCCAAAAATTTTGTTCCACACCAGCACCACTTAGCATACTCCTAGCCTTCTCCATCAGTGTCTTGTTCATTCTTTCTACAACTCCATTTGTTATTGTGAGGATCTAGTTATTACTGAGAGGGGGGTGAATCAATAATAACAATAAATTGTAATCTTTCACCAATCTGCAAATACTTCTCAAAAAAAGTTCATAACTAGTACTGGTAACTACTCAATAAATCACTTAAAGAAGATTTAACAAACTACTCATTCATGTGTTCATCAACATGTAAGCAATGCAATGATATAAAATCCATACATAAACAAATCAACTACCATATGAACACTGATATTTTTCACCTGGAAACCCAAATTGGAAAAACCATGGTGGGAATTGGTACCCACAAAATTTGTGCTATTTCAGAATGTTCCCTTTTAAAGGCCTAGCTCGATTAGGAGCTTTACAATAATCCTCGGTTAAGAGAAGACCCTGTTAGGAGTCACCCAATGAAGGGATTTTAACCTCAGCCCTATTAGGAGCTCTACCCTATTAGGAGTAACCTTCCTAAAGAATTTAAACTCAAGTTAATAAGCCACCCGGTGAAGGGATTTACAATATCAGGCTTGTTAGGACCTACCCACTTAAGGGATTTTAATACTATTGTAACTGTTAGGGAACAACAGGTAGATGATATGATCAATGCACTCTCTCCTTGCTAGTACAGATCCATTTCCACTCCAATCTACTACACATGCAAACATATCAATTTGGTTTGGCACACTCTTCTTCTCTGATCACCAACACAATGAACCTTCTCAAACTTGGCCTAAATACACTTTACAATTAGGTCGGTTACATAGCCATAACTTACAATGAATTCACATCATAGATCATATCATATCATTACAAATCATTACATTTCATTATACAAATTATTACAACAAATTTTAAGATAATTATAGCCATTGAATGATCATAACACATCACTGTGTTGGCAAATTGGAGGAATTGATTATGTGTTGCATTGATGTTTTGTCATTGAGGGCAACACCAGTTGTTTTGGTTGTTTACCAGTTTTTGGTAGGTTCCACTAGAGTGGTTGGATTATGATTATGATTATGATCCGGTATGCTCCGGTATGCTTTGGTTTGTGGAATTGGTTTGGATCTGTCATTTATGTTATTCAGATGTGTATCACGACCAGTTGGTTCAAGATTTGATGACTCGGATGCTATCATTTTCTCTAGTAAGCCTTTTGGTCACTGGTAAGGGTTTTACCGGCAAATCTTTGTTCAAGATCTTCTGATGCACTTGATAAGTGGTGTTGGTGCAGCTTCTAGATGGTTCTCAGGATACTATTGGTTATCCTTTTCATGTTCCTGTTGATCAGTGGTGTTGGATTTGGTTTATGGCAACCTATTTTGGGTCATGTCTTATTCCGCTAGGTTATGGACCGGTTTATGTAATGTGTTGGATGATTCTCCTGATGTGTTACTAGTTGGATTTATCGATTGGTTTATATTATTTTGGTCTCAAGATGACTTGGATGATCATTGGATTGCGAGTTTATTTATTGTATTATCTTTAGATGGCCGACCTAATTGTTTAGGTCTCGAGTTGGTATATATATGATGTAAGATCTCTTCGTAGATTATGGGTTATGATTATGGTTATGCTTATTCTTATACTTATGGGATATGTGATTATCTGTGTGTGAAAAAGGTTGTGATCATATGTAGAGGTTGTGGTTGATCATAGGTGATCGAATTGGGTTTGTAAGAGAGGTTTAAGACCTCTGGTACTGAGCTTAACTAGAACTATACTCAGGCATAGGAGATGGTATCTTTGTAGTTCACTCTTCTTTTCAGATTGTAGTATGGATTTCTTTTGTAGTATGTGAGGCTCCTTTGGTGATGAGCAGTGTGCTCTAGGCTATTGGCCTTCCTGCATGTGTATGCCCCTCATTTTGTAATCATATACTTACTGCAGAAGTATTATCTGACTATGGGTAGGCTTCCCACCGTGGTTTTTACCTTTATCGAGTTTTCCACGTAACCAATCTTGGTGTCATGTGTTATGGGTGGATGGTAACTATTTTGTTATTTATGTTTATGCCTAATTGCTATATCTACTATTCCAGTATTTGGATTATACATTCCGGTATTAAGTTTATGTGTTCTGGTAATGAGGTTTTGAATGCTTAAAGTTTTATAATCTATTGACAACTTATTCACCCCCCCCCTCTCAATTGTCCTCTAGTTATCTGAGCTGTCTAACACACCGCTCATCGATCTGATAAGCTGTCAAACCCTTATCACATTTTTCTAAGCACTTCATTGTTTCCCAAGAAACTCGCTCCTTGATCATGCTCAAATAGAATCCCATCCATTCATATGGATTCTAACACATCACCACTAAGATGAGATCATGAAAAAGATCCATCGCCAAACCATAAAACATCACCGGTCAAAGATCTTGTCACTAGTTCTCAAACCCTACATTCAATATACACCAGTCAATTACAAACATGACTTTCAGTTCTCCAAACATCATGCAATTCCAGTCATAGACTCATTATAATTTCATAAGCATACATTCCAAACCGCAACACCTAACTCAACATGGATCTCTACTGCAATGATCTCCTTCTTTGTTCCTGCTTACTGGTTGACTACTACTTAGCAATTTTTCTATCTAACACAATCCATTACTAGTTAGGCTATATCGGTAGACTTAGATGACTTAGATGGCATACCAAACATAATAAAACATGGTTGCCATCAATGACAACACAAATAACTAATTGTAAAGCATCATATCACAATTATATCATCACCAACAGTCCATTCATATATCATCACCAATATTCCATCAATCTCCTCATATCAACATCATTTACCGGTACATCATCATCTCCATGAGTTATGCCAACATGCCAACATTCTCCCCCTTTTCCATTGATGGCAACACTAAAAGAATGCAACACCAAAATAATCAACTGATGACAAATACCAGGAACTCATTATGCCATGTTGTACGGATTTGTGCTTCATTTTTTCTTCTCCTCCTTTGCATTACTTCTCCCTATCATTGTTCTTCTCCCCCTTTGACAAAAATGCCAAAGGTACAAAGGTATCTTTTGTCTTCATTTCTTCTGCTACTATCTCCATCATCTTTGTGTGCCTCATCTTAGTTGCTCCCCCTAAGGAGTAGTCCACTTCTCATCAATCCACAGTGAAAGATATTCAAGAAATCCCCTGGATTGATGTATCACTAGCATCCTAGTTGATCTTGTGTAGGGTTATAACCCCTAGCTTGCCTCTGAGATATTCAAAGGTTGCCTTAGGCGATGGTTTGGTGAATATATTTTCCAACTACTCTTTACTTGACACATGCTCCAATCTCACTTTCTTTTCCTGCACTCTTTTTCTCAGAAAGTGATACTTCAATTAAATATATGTTGTCATAGCATGCAGTACCAGGTTTTTTGAAATGTTTATAGCACTAGTGTAAACACAATGTATGGTCACTAGTTTGGTCATATCCTGCTTGAATCCTTCCAAGACATGTCTCGTCCATATAGCTTGTGTACAATTCATGGATGCAACCATATATTATGCTTCTATTGTAGACTAGGATATACAACTTTGTTTCTTACTGGTCGAAGATACCCACCTACCACCTAGAAAGAATGTTCCACCTGTTGTGCTTTTCCGATCATCCACATTTCCTTTGCAATCTGCATCAATGAATACCTGCAAAGAAAAATTTCCTCTGTATGGATACCATAATCCATAGTCAAATATCCCTCTAAGATATCTGAATATTCTCTTCATTGTTGTTAGATGTGTCTCCTTAGGGCTCTTCTGAAATATTGCTACTAAACCAACTGCATGGGCAATATCTGGTCTACTATGAACAACATAATGAAGTTTCCCAATCATAGATCTATATTCCTTCTCATCCACTAAGGGTGAATCATCTTCTTTTGACAATCTGCAACCTATAACCATCGGTGTTTCAACCAGTTTACAATCTTCAATTCCAAAGGTCTTTAACACTTCCTTCATGTCATGCCCAAATTTTTGGGCAAAAACGGAACAACAAAAAAAAATTTAAACAACATAAATTCATTAAATAATCTACATTAAAATGAAATCAAATAAGTTTTGTCTTAACTAAGGGTTAACTCTAGGTTGAATAGAATCGTTTACTAAAGTTGATTTGATTAACTAAATCAAAATAGCGACAATAATTAGAGGAGACTAATTATTCCTTAAGAGGGTCATCGCAATTAAATCAATTAATCTAATTAATCTAATTAATTTCCTCTAATAAAATCGAGAGATATTAAATATCTCAATAGCATTTAAAAATACTCAAGGCTAAATAAAAATAATGATAATGTTAACCCATATTAAAATTAATTAATTGAGCGCACGCAAATTCACTTTTTTAAATATAACCAATAAGGTTAACTAATTCAATAATGATATTTGCCAAATAAATATATTTTATATTAAAGTCAATTTTAAATCCCTTAATACATTCAAATTTCAACTATTAAATAATTGGCCAATATTGACCTCATAGGCTAGAATTCGCATAAAATAATTAATAATTTTCATTAATAAAATCCCCCAAATTAAATTTAACCTAACATCCATATTTAATTAAATATAGAAGATAACTATATAATATTCCTCATTAATAACCCTGGTTAATAAAATTAAATCAATAATTGTGATCTATATAAAATTAATCTCCAATTTTAATTATGCCTTGATAAAAAGACTATATTAAAATTAATTTTCTCCCTAGTCAATGTTAGGAGTTTAAATTAATTTCACATATAGCTATAATTAAAGGGGGGGGGGAATTCTTTTTCAAATTTTAAAACGAATTCCCCCTCTTCCTATTTTAATTATATTTAATTTCGAACCCTGATTAGGGTTGAGTTATATTTTTATTTTATTTTAAAAAGAACAACCCTAATGTTTCATTCTTACTAAATGCCAACCCTAACCTGAAAGTGGGCTAGGGTTGCATTTCTTATTTTCTTTTCTTTTATTTTATATGCTAACCCTAACCCGAAAGTGGGCTAGGGTTGCATTTCTTATTTTCTTTTATTTTATTTTATATGCTAACCCTAACCTGAAAATGGGTTAGGGTTGCATATTTTAACATTTAATATCTTATTCTTTCTTTTTGCTTAGGGTTTTGGGTGTGTGTGTGTGTTTTGTGTGTGCAGGGATTCGAAGGAGGCGACAGTGGTATGGCAAGGGGAATTCTGTAATGCCAAAGGGAGGCGGCGGCGGGCAAAACCACAGTGGCGGCGGTAAAGGGACAAAGGGGGATCCGTAGGGAGCGGTGGCGGCGACCACTATGGTGGCCACCCGCAGTGGTGGTCGAGGCCACCATTGGGGGTCACCACCCACAGTGGCGCCGCGGGCACCCCTGTGGGCTTCAGCCCACAAGGGGGACCCGAGCCACCCCTGCATGCTCGTGAGGGCTGCGGGGGTTGGTTACTCCCCCATTCTCCTGCAATCACAAAATTTTGTTTGAAATTTTTATTTAAAAATTCTTTTTTTTTTAAGTTTATTTCATTTCTTTATATATATATATATATATGTATATATTGTTAGGAGATCAAACAGATTAATGAGTAGAACCAGAAATATAAAATTTTCCATACTTTAAGAAATCATAAATTTCTAGTTTACTCATTTTTTATTAAATGCATATGTTTTAATTTAAATGCAACATGTAATTATATATATATATATATATATATATATATATATATATATATATATATATATATATATATATATATATATATATATATATATATATATATATATTTGAGTATATATGTATATATTTATAAATATAAATTTCTATGGTCAAATTTGTACTTCAATAGTTTTAACAAGCTAATTTCAAATAACAAAATAGGAGTAAATTCTTTTTTTTTTCATTTAGGGAATT
The DNA here is from genome assembly GCF_030272615.1 of Cryptomeria japonica. Lineage (NCBI taxonomy): Eukaryota > Viridiplantae > Streptophyta > Pinopsida > Cupressales > Cupressaceae > Cryptomeria > Cryptomeria japonica. The sequence continues at coordinate 640,521,219 of NC_081411.1, read as the reverse complement.
ATCTAGATTTATTTTCTGTTTTTATAGAATGTAAAAATATGACAGTTTTATTTATTTACAGCAGCAACTAATTTTTTTTTCAAAAAAAATCATTAAAACCCTAAACAACATGATGTAATTCATTACTAACATTCATTCTGAAAAATCCATTTATTTTTCCCTACTAACATGCATTTCCAAATTTACAACTTTAGCAGAAATGAATTATTTTACAGTTGCAACTAACAATTTCTAAAATCCATTGATTTATAACAGCAAGGTAAAATGCAGTATTAACATCTATTTATTTTTCTTCTTTTTCTTTTACATGTATATTTTTTTTTATTTTTTTTTTCAGAATGAAAACAAAAACAACTTAAACAGAAAATAACTTTCATTCCTTTTTGCATTAATATTTTAAAATAGAATATAACATCATTTTTTTCTAGCAACTATAACAAAACAGAAAATAATCCAAAATCCATTCATTTTATTAAAAGGATCAACCCTTCAAATAAAATACATTTATTACATGGTAAAACTTAGTCAATAATACATTTTCCTTTCTGCAATATAAATACACTAGAAAACTCTTTTTTTCTTTTCTTTTTCTTTTTTTTGCATCTAAAATACAAAAATGAACACTTTTTCTGCAACTAAATACAATCAGCGTTAGGATCATCTCCAAGATTCCTTTTCTAAATCTTTTTCCAAAGCAACTTGCAAGAAAAACTTGAGGTTGTGACCATGGAGGCTCACCTCCCAACCTAGGTTTACTAGAAGCCACCCTCGAGCTAGGAGAATCAAGGGCTATATGGGAAACATGCAAACAAACACATACATCAAATACAACAAAAACACTCCCAACCCAAGGTTTAAACAATGTCACTTATGTGACTTTTTTAGTGGGGTGAAGGTGGACTAAATACCCTTGAGGAGAAATCTGCAAATAGTGCACATAATGCCATAACAAGGCTGCAAATATAACATATCCATAAAATCCAAAAATGTCCCCTAAATTCCTTATGACCCCCAAGGCATGCAAGCCTACAACTCCCCTTATGACCCCCATTTTATAAACATAATAATATGCAGCAAGGGCCACAAAAATCCCTTGAGAATCACTCTCTTCCAAAGAGAGTCTCTCACTCAAAAGGTTGTCAAACAACCCTTCACCCCAAGGCCACTCTACCCTCCCAAGGGTGAGTTTGGCCTTGAAAACTCCCATAAACAAAGACATAAAAACACAACAAAAACACATAAGGAATATTTCTACTCCTTCCTACACATAAAAAGAAACAACAACAATGGAAAAACAAGAACAACCACAATCTTTTCAAAAGCAAACAACATCATACAATAGTTAGAAATTCAACCAACCTTAATCTGCCAAAAAGGTAAGGAAATTTGTAGGAGAGCTACCCAAATCCACAACTTTTCTCCTTCCAAACTTAGCCAAAAATCCTTCCAATACTTGCCAAAATTCTGAAAATTCTAAGTCTCCAAAATGGAGAGTAGGTGATCAAACTTTTCCCTCCCAAACTATTCCCTATGAAGCCACACCTCACTCTTTCCAACCCACTTGGGAAGGGTGAAGGATGCTCATTGGTTGGTCTTCCTAAAACCTTACACACTCCCTAACCAAGGCACCTCAAAAAGGGGAAATGGAATGGGGAAAAGGAATGACACTCATGAAGTGGGTTACCTAACCAAGGAAGGCTCTTCTAAAGATGAAATTCGGCCAACTTGGGAAACTCACTTTTTGGGGAGGTTTAACAAGTCCTAGGGAGTGGACACATGGCCAAATTCGGCCTTCATCCATAGGTACATAATATGGCCATTAAAAATTCCCCAAACTTGACCCTAGGAGTTAATTTAACCCCTTGGAAGTCCACCCAAAGTTTACCTACCGGTCAACCCTGAGTTGACCCTCCTAATGGCTCCCTATCCTAGGTTTACTTGGGACCATTTTAGGATAATTGAAAATAGATGCATTGGTAAAATAAATTCCTCAAAAAGAGACATGACAATGCCAACTCAACTTACAACACATGTGTCAAGTGACACTACAAAAAGAATTACACATCACTAAACACACATGGCAATTGTCCCATTTTTTGAAATTTATAAATAAACAAATTTCCACATTAAACATCCATCCAAGCATAACATTTACAAATTAATATACATTTACAAATGAGGGGTTGTCTCTCCAAATAGACAACCCCTGGCTTCACAACCGCAAATAGGCCTAGGCTTGATTCTCCGAATAATTTCCATGGTCACATGGAATGATTTCTTGCACATCTCATCTGCACATTAGTAATTCCAGAAATCACATATAATATTATCAAAAAGAGTACAATTTAGACATCACATAAAATTTCAATTATAAAATCAAGTATCCAATTATCTGATAACATCCACATACAATCATCTACTAAATGTCATCATCCTCATAAACATGGAATTAAATCATTTATAGAGAATGCATCCATAATTTCTAGTATAAAACGAAGTACTGCAAATCAAAGTAAATGACATAATCATATCAATTTCATCTACCACACGAGATCATATAAAATCTATGTCCAAAATGCATCACAATATAGTATCCAAAATAGGTCCAACATGAAAATAACAGAAAAGCTATGACGGCTTGAGGTAGGGCCTCACACTTCACATACTTAGACTGACTGATAAAAATTCCACCTTCCAGCTATTGGACCTACAAACCAATGAAAATTTGTATCTCACCTATCAGAGACATCTCAAACTCTTCCTTCATCTCATCTCCAAAAGTCATATACATATCATCATTTCCTCCAAATATGATGTCATCAACAAATACTTCTGAAATCAACATCTTGTCTCCTTCAATCTTCAAATAAATATTGATGTCCTCACTGGTTCTCTGAAATCCTATCTTTATCATATGTGCATGAAGCCTTTCACACCATTCCCTTAGTGCTTTCTTTAATCCATATAATGCATTATACAATTTTCATACCATATCCTTATCTTTTGTCAATGAAAACCCATCCAATTGTTCAATACACACCTCTTCTTAGAGAATTCCATTCAAAAATGTTGACTTTACATCTATTTGGTAAACTTTCAAACCTTTAAATGTTGCAAATGCAAGTAGTATCCTAACTCCTTCAAGCCTAGTAACCGGTGAAAAGGTCTTTCCATAATATTCACGTTCTTCTTGTGCATACCCTTTGCAAACTAGTCTTTCCTTGTTTCTAACAACTTCTCCTTCTTCATTTGGCTTGTTTTCAAATACCCACTTTGTACCAATCACATTTTTATCATTGGGTCTAGGAACAAGTGACCAAGTGTTGTTTTTCTCAATCTGATCAAGTTCTTCATTCATTACCTTTAGCCAATCATCATCCTTGAGAGCTTCTCTTACTGTCTTTGGTTCAACTATGGAAATCAGACAAGAGCTTTCTCTGATTTTTCTTCTATTCTGCACTCTAGTAATCTTGACACCTATTATCTGGTCTTCTGAATGATTTAACCTTACATACCTAGGTATAACCTATTCTGTTGTATTAACCTCTTTGTGTTCTTCATCTTCTCCATCTTCTACCAGTTGAGAATCTTTCTGTGCATTGTTCTACTCAACATCTTTGTGCACTTCTGGTTCAATAATCACAAGCTTTTGTTCATCATTTGCTAGATCAAATTTGTTGGTATTATTAGGTTTATTAGAGAACCCATCAACTTTTACATTCACGCTCTCCACAATCTTATTTGTCCTTTTGTTAAAACACTTGAAAACTTTTCTCTTAGTAGAGTAGCCAAGGAATGTTCCTTCATCACTTTTAGGGTCCAATTTATTAGTATATTCATCCCTTTTTATGAAACATTTTCTCCCAAAAACTTTGAAATAACTGACATTAGGAGGTTTACCATACCATAAATCATAGGGTGTCTTGTCATTACCTTTCTTCACCAATACCTTGTTCAATGTGTATATAGTAGTGCTAATTGTTTTTCTCCAAAATATCTTAGGTACACTTCCTTGTATCAGCATATTCCTTGTTGCTTCAATAATGGTTTTGTTTCTCCTTTTTGCAATTCCATTCTGTTGTGGTGTCCTTGGAGCAGATAATTGCCTCTTTATTCCATTTTCATCACAATATCTCACAAACTCATCTAATGTAAACTCTTCACCCCGATAAGATCTAAGGCACTTAAGATTCTTACTAGTTTCCTTTTCTACTAAGGACTTGAATGCCTTAAACTTGTTGGAAGCTTCTGACTTTTCCTTCTGAAAAGTAACCCATGTCATCCTTTAAAAATCATCAGTAAATAACATGAAATACTTGTCACCATAAAAACTTCTAGTCCTCATAGGACCACATAATTCAATGTGCACCAAATCTAGAATATGCTCAGAAGAAAAAGATTTACTCTGAAAATAAGATGTGTCATCTTACCCAACTAACATTCTTTACACATCACATTGTCAGGTTTAACAAGTTATGGCATACCTCTCACCATACTAGACTTGCTGACCTTAACCACATTATCAAAGTTCACATGACAAAACCTTCTATGCCATAACCAACTATTGTCAACCTTAGCAACCAAACAATTGTTTACATTATCATTTTGATGGAATAATTTACCTCTAGTTTGTTTACCAGTAGCAATTAATTCTTCTTTGGATCCTAAGATCATGCACACTCCATTCTTAAACTCAAGATGATAACCTTTGTCATTCAACTGACCAACACTCAATAGGTTATGTTTTAAACCTTCAACCCAATATACATCATCAACATTACTTTTACCATTCAAAGACATAGAACCTTTACCTTTTACCATACAAGGTGAATTATTCCTAAATCTTACTACACCACCATCAAATTCTTCAAGAGAAATAAACTTGTTCTTATCACTGGTCATGTGGTGTGAGCAACCACTGTCAATAATCCATTCATAATTGTTGTCAATGTGAGACACTAAATCCTTCTTATCAGACAAATATTCCTTAACAGCAACAAAAACAATCTCTTCATTGTCCTCATCCTCAGATTCCTCATCGGTGACACCTTCATCAAATGAAACATAGCATTGTTTCTTTCCTTTTCCCTTATATTTTCTAAACTTTTCCTTTTGATCACTGTTAGGATAGTTTGGAGCTATATGTCCTATCCTATTACAAGAGAAACACATAAGAGGAAGCTTGCATTTTTACTTACTACTGCCATGATAACTTGACCTACATTCATGACTATGACAAATGTCTTTCCCTTTTCTCATGGGTACACTAGATACAGATGCTTTGAAAGTAGATTATGTCTTAGGTACACTATTATCAAAACTATTCAACTCAAAATCAATGAGCTTACCAATCAAAGAATCAACTGTAACCTTATCATTACTAACTAACCTCAACTCTTGAATAGAAGACACTCTAATGGCATAGGTAGGCAATAGGGTTCTAAGCATATTACTCACTATAGTGTCATCTTCAATAGTACCACCAGCACTTTTGATTCCACCAACAACTTCTTTTATCCTTTGTCCATACTGAGTGATATTTTCTCCTTCCATGATTCTCATATCATCAAACTTTCCTCTAAGTCTCTCTTCCTTAGCCTTTTGAACATTCTTATCACCTCCATAGATTAATTCTAACTTCTCCTAAACTTCAAAAGTAGTTTCTAAACCATGGACATCAATATATTTAGTTTCAGAAAGTGTACTTACAATGGCTTCCAATGGTTGAATGTTTTCCTTTTGCTCCTTAAGTTGATCGGCAGTCAAAGGAGCATTAGGAGGTACATACTTAGTAATAGCATGTTGCCAGAACTGAGCACCCATTCCTTTGATATATATCTTCATTCTGTCACTCCATATTTTATAGTTGTCCTTAGTGAATTTGGGACCCTCCTTCTTCATCATCTTCAGATCTTTTCCTCAAGCAGTTAAGCTTCTACACAAAGAGATCAACCGGAACCAAGTATAGGTCCACATTCTTTAGCAATGATCTCCAACCTCCAAGTATCAAACATGATCATCAAAAGCATCCTAAAACTCTATCAAAAGTTGCACCAACACCACTTATGTAATTCATCAAAGATCTCCACCAAAAGCTCTTCCGGTGAAACCCTCGTCGAAACCATAAACCAATCTTCTAAGCAAGTAGGATAGCATCCAATCACTAGACCAAAACCAACTAACCAAATAGGAGTATAAGTATCATGAACAAGCCAATTCCATCACCAGATAATACCGGAGTCTACTGGATCATGTTAGATCCAAGTTAACCAAAAACCACTCATCCAACTAGGACCAGAAGGGTGCTAGTAAAGCATCCAAACAGCTAGTGTTGACATCAATGACAAAACATCAATGCAACACATAATCAATTCCACCAAATGGCCAACACTGATACCAATTTTTATTGTGAGGATTTGGTTATTACTGAGAGGGGAGGTGAATCAGTAATAACAATAAACTACAATCTTTCACCAATCTGTGAATAGTTCTCAAAAATAGTTCATAACTAGTATCGATATCTACTCAATCAATCACTCAAAGCAGATTTACCAAACTACTCATTCATGTATTCATCAACATATAAGAAATGTAATGATATAAAATCCACACATTAACAAATCAACCACCATACGAACACTGATATTTTTCATGTGGAAACCCAAATGGGAAAAACCATGGTGGGAATTGGTACCCACAAAGTTTTCACTCTTTCAGAATGCATAATGTTAAAGGCCTAGCTCAGTTAGGAGCTTTACAATAATGCCCAGTTAAGAGAATACCCTGTTAGGAGTCACCCAGTGAAGGTATTTTAACCTCGGGCCTATTAGGAGCTCTACCCCGTTAGGAGTAACCTTGCTAAAGTATTTAAACTCAAGTTAATGAGCCACACGGTGAAGGGATTTACAATATCAGGCCTGTTAGGACCTACCCAATTAAGGGATTTTAATACTATTTTAACTATTAAGGAATAACATGTAGATGATATGATCAATGTACTCTTTGCTTGCTAGTACAGATCTATTTCAGCTCCAATTTGCTTCACACATGTAGACATCTCAATCTGGTTCGGCACACTCTTCTTCTCGGATCACTAACATAATAAACCTTCTCAAACTTGACCTAAAACACTTTACAATTAGGTTGGTTACATAACCCTAACTTACAATGAATTTAAATCATAGATCATATCAGATCATTACAAATTATTATTGTAGACGTCTAAAAATGGTCAATGCTTGCGGAGTCATACTTTAACATCTACGCATTGCCTTATTTTAGGGTTTTTGCGTCACATTAACATTTCTCCTATGTTACGCACTTGGTCTTTATCATTTGCGAGCATCGATTCCTTCTTCTGCATTCTTCATTTTTCTCTCTTTTGAATTAGGTCTTGTCGATAACAATTTTCAGTCATGATTTTGGTCGATCCTTATCAACTTGTCAATCTTGTCATTTTGCGATCGATCTGTCATCGATCGTCGTTCTTTTCAATCATATCAATTTGGATCAATTACTCATTGTTCCTCATCAATTGGCGCATTTATCAATCAAATCATTTATCAGCATTGATCCTCTACCAATTAAAATCATGATTGAATCGACATCAATTATCTTTTGTCAAGACCTAATTGTCATCCTTGCATTTCTAATTCATCTTCTAAGGTTTTATGATTTATTCATTTAATCTTGTTTGGCATTTTTCCTTTAGGTTAAATAATTTATTTATTTATCCTAAGTCTTCTTGTCACAATTAAATATTTATTTAATTGGCTAATTAATTCACCTAAATTTCCACTTCATTTTCTAATTTGCTAAATTCAATTTCCACCTAATCAATTCCTCTCTAGTCTCTCCCTATTTTTTTGCTTCAGTGGAAGCATGAATTTCTCATGCGTCATACCATTGGCATAGCAAGATGTCATAAGCTTTTAGTCCTCTAACCTTTGCATTGGCAATATGTCATAATTCATGACATAGAAGGTGTCATAACCTTCTTCTTTCCACTCAATTGTGCCATTTTTGAAATCAATTGCCTCTAATATCAATGTCATGCTAATCTTGTCTTTTCTCTAATTTATCTATAAATTGGATGAATTTCTTCAATCAAAGTCCCTAGTCGAATCAATCACACTTCTAGTACCCTTGTGTTGTCATGTTATCTTGTCAATCTTGCTTTTATCTCATGTGTATGCACTTGTAGGTGATATCCACAAACAAAAGAAATTTGAAGGAGAAAGAAGGACAATGGAGCCACATGAAGGAGACATCTGCATTTGGTTTGCTTGGATTTCATATTGAATGTCTTGTTTTCATGTTTTCATTGAATGTTTTTAGGATTTATCATTGCAATTGAGTTTTTGTGATTGAACTAGGCTAATGTTTATATTGCTCTGATGATTTCCGATTTCCTACTTACATTAATTGGTGAACCCGACATGAACTAACCCCCTAACCATGCTTTTGAGTGCTTTTGAGTTGATTTGCAAGTGAAAAACCCAAGAAACAGGGTAATTCAGGGCTTTCTGGGCACTTCTGTGCCTGTGTAGGAGAGTTTTGTGCCTGTGTCAAGGACTTCTACACTTGTTTCAAAGGGATTTGTGCCTGTGTTACTGTATTCTATGCCTTTGTTACTGCATTCTGCGCCTGTGTGAGACATTTTGCACCTGTGTAAGGCCAGAAACAGAGGTAAAAAGAAGTGTTTTTACTTGCAAATTGATTTGTTTTGCATTCTATTTTTCTTTTTGGTTTTGCTTTGGTACTAATTCTCTATGAAACACCTTAGCATTATGCATGGCAAAGACAAAAATGGAACTACTAACAAATTTTATGCAGGTTCGCTAGTCAAAGACCAAACAAATCAAACTCCTAACTTGGTGATTTTATAGGTTGCCTTGTATTTCAACCAAACTTTTATGTTTGTAATTCATAATTAGGCATCTAGTATGATTTCTAAGTAGGATGGAATGAACGTGTGTTTTCTTTGATTGTCAAGTTTGACATTGGAGTAGGAGAGTATGCTCTCATCCTTCTTAGGGTGATCAGAAATCCAGATCTTTGATACCATTCTCATGGCTCGGATTGTTTGTTACCTTTAGAGGGCCTGCCTTCCCAACCATTTGCTTTCTTTTGCAAGCAAGTGACAATCATGAGAAGGGAACGACCCAAAGTGAGCATAGCTAGAGTACCTTGGCATTCTAACTCACTATAAATAAATACCTGATGGGCGAAAGCTTTGAAGGAAGGGTTACGTGGGAATTGTAGTTACTTGGGAAGTGATGACCCTTGGACTCTTTCTCATATCAACATCTAAGTAGGACCTCACGGTCTAAATCATGCTTGCGCGACTACATTTGTTTGGTATCTTTGTGGGCCTATGTCTCAATCACGCTTGCATGACACCAAGGAGTAACGCTTAACAGAAATCCTTATTAAACACCTTGTATTTAGAGGCCAAAAATCCTTCTAGTTGCTTGAGAAGGACAAGTTCAGATACTTGGAAGAGATACTAAGTTCCCCATGGGGAGATTTCCATGGGGACTGATGCTTGGCTACCCTAAGAAGTGAGTTTCGTGGAGGGGAGCCTGTGGGGTCAAGCATCTATGTATTCTCCTTGAATCTCATAATGAGTCTACCTCTCAAGTACTTACTGTCCTTACCTACCATAAGAAATGTGTGAATGAGCATGATTGTCTTGAGTCTAAGTTAAAATATCTTGTCTTCTTCACTTGTCAAAAGTTGAGTTGTGTCTCATTTCAAAACAAGACAAATTGATTCAAAACAAGGTTAAACACAAGAACATTTCATCCAACAAAATTCAAAACATCTTCAAACATGGTTGTCAAACATTTTTCAAAATCTTGTCTCAACATTCATGTCACTTAGATTTAGGTTCATCTTAGGTTTGCATTTTGCAAATTCATTGTCAATTACCAAGTTTAAGTTTCACCTAGGTCATACTCCTTTGCATATCAATAAGGGTCATCCATTTGCATGTGTCCTCTTGCATTAGAGTAATACCATTTCATAATTCAAACTTAGGTTGACATTGTCATACATTTGCATTTGCATACCCTAGGTCTCTTCATTAAGTTTAGGTCATTATCATATCATATTAGGGTCATTTGCATAGTAATTGTCCCTTTGCATATAGTGTCAAAACTAGGTTTTGTTATACTTGAGTAATCCAGATCTTTGATAAACCCTAAGTCATTGTTAGGAAGTCTAGACCTTATCAAACTTTTGTCTTTTTGTCATCAATGTCATTTGGTCAAACCTAGCTTAGTATCCAAGCATATAGGTGAGACATTGTCAATTTGTCCTATTGTCACTTGGTCCTTTTGTCCTTTGAGGTCTAGACATCATTTCAATTTCCTAAGGGTCTCATTTTTAGAATTGCATTCATGAGTTTGTCAAAATCTTGAAAAACAACAAAAACATTAAGTTGCATTGTCATCCTTTTAGGTTGCATTTGTCAATCCCATTAGTTGCATTGCATAGTGACATGTTTGTTGAAATGAGGTCTCAACCTTCTTACGAAGCCATGTCATCACAATTGAGCAATCAATCATGTCAATCCAATCTCTACATGTCTCAGAATTTGGATCAAACTCTTTATGATGAAACAAGTCTCCAAATACAAAAACTAGAGGAGAAACTAGCTCAAGAAAATGAGATTTTGGAACAAAGAGTGAAAAACATTCAGAAGAATAGATCACAAATGTCCAAAATGTTTAAAAAATTTCTAGGTCAAAATCCAAAGATTGAGCCAATTGATGTAAGATCTCTTCTTGAACGATCAGACATACCAGCTCTCCTCTCCCAAATAGAGATGATGAAACAATTTCAAGAAAAGAGACAACATCAATTTCAACATTATGTGCCTCCACAACAAGAACAAGAAGGTGTTTACTATCAATCAGATTTTCAACCATCACAACCAATGGTTCAACCAATTGTTCAACATATGCAACCAATACAACCAATGCTCCAATTTCAACAATATGTCCAACCAACTATACAATGTCCACAAATGGTTCAACCAATGGTGGAATATCAACAAGTTCAATCAACATATCAATGTCAAAAGCCACAACCAAACATTCAAAAACAAAACTTGCAACATACACCAAGCCAAATTTTGAACATGTCAAACCAATTTGATCAACATCTAGTTCGAAATCAAAACATGACATCAAACCAAGACCAAATTTTTGCCAAACAAGTTCAAATTCCAAATAAAACCATGTCAAAACCTCGAAAGAAAGGTGGCTTTATTGCAAGGCTCTTAAGGAACCTACCAAGTGAGTTCTTTGAAGAAGATGAAGATAATACAAATATGTCTAGCAATGCCTCATCCCCTCGCAAACAAATTGACTCTCCAGTGGCATCTATCCCTACACCTTTAGAAGTTTCACAAGAACCTTCTATATTGTCCTCATCAAACAATACACCCAAGGATGAAATTATCCAAGGACTATACATAATTGATTGCCATGATAATCCAATTCATGATGCACATCCTTGTCATGTTTCAGAAATACAAAACGCAATGCCACCATGCCACCATGCACTTTATTGCCATTACCTGTTTTAGAGGACCCCATTCGAAGTCCCTCTTTCTCATGTTCAAGCATTGATTCCTTGCCAGAATCCCTCACAAATGTTCAAAGTGCATTTCCTTCATGCCAAAACATCGATTCCTTGTCAGAATCCCCCATGCATATCCAAAGTCCAACCTCATGTCAAGAGGATAATTTAGAGCACAAAGAAATGTGTCTTGAAATAGGTGAAGATCAAGATCCTGAAACCTTATCATCCCATCCAATTGTTGACCAGGACCCCATCTTCCCAGACATTTATGATGATTCCCCTATTCTTGTCCATCCTATCCAAAGTCCTATTGACACTCCATTCCCCGAGCAAGATCAAGATATCCTAGTCCATCCAATCCCAAATGATCCCCTTCCATTCCAAGAACACAATATCCTTTCAAATCCCATTGACATTCCAAATATCCCTTCCATCCTTTCCGATGATCCCAATAAAAGTCAAGAGCAAAGCACCTTTAAAGAGCATTCCAATGATATACCTCCTTGTCAAGATCAAATTATTCCTTTAAATCCTCCACAAGATCCTTTTGTTCCTCCATCTCCTTGTCCTAATGCTCCATATACACTCCAAGATTGCATTTCTTTTGATGATCCCATTATTTCTCCCATTCCATCTCTTGAAGAGCCTGTCATTGAACCATGTCCACTACACAATCCTAGTCCCCCTCATGATCCTAATCCCCCTCATGATTCTAATGTGTCAGTGCAAAATGTTCATGAACCCTCGACATGCATAATGGGTTCTTCCACTTTTGTGCAATCCGATCGACTTCAAGATCTCATTATTTCTCTCATATCATATCCACCTCATAATGGACTCGCATCTTCTTCCCAAAGAAAAGAGTATCCTACAAGTCAAGATGTTCATAAAGGCAAAGGAGTAGACCTTCATGAGAAAGAATCCCTCCATATCAAAGAAGATCTTAAGGCTCATGTCTACACAACTCACTCTCAAGACGTTGGTATCCCTCCATCAAAATCAAAAGATACACCTTCTCCATCATCACTTCCATCCATCTTAGGTCCTTATATCCCTTTGTCCTCTATGCAAGGTCAGCAAAGGCACATATGCTTGAATAAATTTCATCCATCCAAAAGAATTCCATTTCATTCATATCCATCCATGCATTCCTTTCCCCCTCCAAGCAATTTGGATGCCAAGTGTAAATGTCATAAGTCTAGCAATCCACATGTATTCAAGGATCAACATGTCCAATCTAATCAACATGTCAAAACAAAGAACAATATGATCTATAAAGAAAAATAAATATCCAAAAGGTCACAGAGGCCCACTGAGCAAAATAAAGCACAGTCAAAATATATATGGGTTCCTAAATCCCTTGTGCAAGCAATGCACTCCAAGGAACCACAAAAGCATGAAAAATCAAAAACCATGTGGATCCCTAAGCGGCTCCTTGAAGCACAAAAGCCTAAAGAAACAATCAACTTGGCATCCAAAATTGCTATTCCTCCATCCAAATCTTCCAAGTCTATTTCTCCACCACCTTCTTCATCCATTTTGGGCCCTTATGTCCCAAAATCCATAGCCTTTCCTTCCTCAAAATCTCAATATCCAAAATACATTTTTTTCTCCATCAGTCCATCACCCCTCAAGGTGTGTGCCAATGTTGATCTTGCCTTCATTTCCATCCATTGAATCCCAATTCTTCCAATACCCTATCCATTATCCAATTCATATTTTCCATCCTTCGATCCCTTTGGTCCAATCCTTTGCATAAATCCTTGCCTTAGTTTCATCTCATTTTCCATGTCCTTATCCTACCAACATCTTTGAGCATACTCTTAAAGGTCATGGTCCATTTATTTCAAGGCTACTATCCAAACAAAAAGCCGCTTGAGTCCTTCTTCCATCCCCTATCATGTGTCCACCTTCTATTGAAAAAGTTTTTAAAAAAAAAAAAAAGTGAAAAAGAAAAGACAAAGCAAAAAAACAAAGAAAAAAGTAAAGCAAAAGATAATTCGTCCACTAGTGAAAACCTGGCAAATAGGCGCCTTGGGCAAGTACCATGATGAAAACCTAAAAAATAGGCATCATGCATAATTTATGAACTCCTTGCACACCACACTTGGGGACAGTTTTATCCTATCATATCCTTTTGTCCTTCATTCTTCCATTATCTTATCGAACCCCTGTCATTAACCTTCATATCCTATTGTCCCTCATGTCCAGTTTCCCTTTCCACCTTTGATCTTGACAAGGCTGAGGATCATCATGAGCATCATGCATCTTGTTTTTAGCTTTTATTCCATCATAGCTTTTGGTCTTTATCCATTTGCTTATTATACCCTTTCATCCATATTCCCTAGCTTATTGCAACTTTCTACCACTATCCCTTAGCCAATCTCGACCTTCAGTCCATGTCCCTTATCCATTCTTGGTCTTGCTTATCCTATCCATATCTTATCACTATCCATACACTCTTTTTCTATCCCTTGATCTTGATCTAACATAAGGATGCAAAAATTTAAGCATAGTTTCAAAAACCTCTTGGCATGTCCCTCATGCCATGTTCCTGCTTTACATTGCCATATCCAGTCTCTTGTCCCATCATGCAATAGCCCTTGAAAATTGCATCCGTATTGTCTCCATGATAAAAGGCCTTTGTCTTCCCTCTATCCACCATCATTTCAGAAAGCCTATTTATTCACCTGTCATATTCCTTGCCTTGCTAGACACTGGGGGCAAAATCCAAAAAAAATTGAAAAATGTCCTGAAATAATCCAAAAAAATTGAAAAATGTCCTGAAAAAATCATAAAAAATTGAAAAATGTCCTGAAATAATCATTAAAATCATAAAATGTCCTGAAAACATCCCTAAAAATTGAAAAATGTCCTTAAAAAATCCAAAAAAAATCAAAATAATGTCCTGAAAAAATCCCTAAAAATCAAATAATGTCTTGAAAAAATGAACAAAAACATTATAAAACTCACAAAACAAAACAAAAATATGCCCCGTGTGCATAGACAGATCATTGAGCATACATCCAATGACAATCGATCAAATATTTGTGTAGACAACAAACACTGCGCTTTAATGAAATCTTGCATTAACAGATGAACTTTTTCAATCAAACCAGACATTCAAACTAATTAAAATTGTCATATCAATCAATCAACATCAATATCATTCATCCTTGGCACATTATCATGAGTCTTATACAGGATGTGGTATGCTTGAAACCAAACTGTGTCTTATCTTAAACGGGGTACCGCATTCCCTGAAACCAGACAGCATGATCATTCTTGTTTTCCACTTTTGACAATGATGATCAGACTGTTTGTTTGACTTGGTTGAATTAGTGAGTCTTATCATTTACTGATTTATCTTCGATCATGTTCCTATGTTGCTCGATGATGTCACTGAGTGATTTAGAGTGACTGGGATGGTTCATGGTCCCTTTCTTTTTTGTTGTGATTGTTGTTTGTGGAATGTTTGTCGCAAACTGGGGCAACTATATCATTGGGTGTCTATGATAAGTACGTTCACTTTGTGAATGTTGCACATACCTCGACCCTTGATGTATGCACCCTAGGATGCTTCACTCATTCCTTGTGTGCTCTAGCCTTCAATGCCATGATGCTACGCATCCATTTTGCTACATTAAATAAAGGTTCTCACCTACAAAGTGCATTACTGAAAGAAAGTTTTTTTTCGTCTCTAACTATCCTCTGTCTAATTTTTGCTTACTAACATTTCTTCCGTCAGTCTTGGCAGTCCATTCGAACCTATCATTTTCTATCATTCTTATCAATCCCTTGGCCTCTTTTCTAGATTTTTCCAGCCAATTCCTCGAGGGGGCATGCATATGTCATTGTTATTGTCTGGGGCATTTTCATTATTGTTCTTTGAAACAATGCTTAGAATCGCATTGTCTCAAAGAGGGGCAAAATGTAGACATCTAAAAATGGTCAATGCTTATGGAGTCATACTTTAACATTTGCGCATTACCTTATTTTAGGGTTTTTGCGTCGCATTAACATTTCTTCTATGTTGCGTACTTGGTCTTTATCTTTTGCGAGCATTGAGTCCTTCTTCTACATTCCTCATTTTTATTGCTTTTGAATTAGGGTTTTGTCCTCTTATCAATCTTGTCATTTTGTGATCGATTTGTCATCGATCCCCATCCTTGTCAATCTCGTCAATTTTGCGATCGATTTGTCATCGATCCTTGTCCTCTTCAATCATGTCAATTGGTGCATATCAATTTGGTCTCTTTATCAATATTGGTAAATTTGTCAACCAATTTCAATTGTTTATCAATCAAATCATTTATTAATTCAAAATCATGATCGAATTGACATCAAATCAATCTTACATCAAGACCTAATTGTCATCCTTGCATTTCTAATTTATCTTCTAGGGTTTCATGATTTATTCATTTAACCTTGTTTGTCATTTTCTCTCCATTTTCTCTTTAGGATAAATGATTTATTTATTTATCCTAAGTCTTCTTGTCACAATTAAATGTTTATTTAATTGGCTAATTAATTCCTCCTATTTTTGTAAATTAATTAATGAATGAGAAATTATTAATTAATTTACCTAAATTTTCATCAATTTCCTAAATTCCAAGTCATCATTTCTAACCTAATTTTCTAATTGCTTCTAATGTCTATTTCTATTTCAAAAACTTGTCATAAATTCTTGCATAGCAATTTGTCATAAATTGTCATAAATTGTCATAAATTGTCATAAATCCTTGCATAGCAATTTGTCATACACTTGTCATAATTTTGCTATTCCTGATTTGAATTTCCATTCGAATCATCTTCATGCTAATCTTGTCTTTTCTCCAATTTGTCTATAAATTGGATGAATTTCTTTAATCAAAGGCCCTGGTCGAATCAATCACGCTTCTAGTACCCTTATACTGTCATGCTATCTTGTCAATCTTGTTTTCATCTCATGCTTATGCACTTGAAGGTGAGATCCACAAAACAAAAGCAATTTGAAGGAGAAAGAAGGACAATGGAGCCACATGAAGGAGACATCTGCATTTGGTTTTCTTAGATTTCATATTGAATGTCTTGTTTTCATGTTTTCATTGAATGTTTTTAGGATTGTTATCACTGCATTTTAGTTTTCATGATTGAGCTAGTCCAATTTGTCATTGCTTTGATGATTTCCGATTTCCTAGCTACATTAATTTCTCACCTACAAAGTGCATTACTGAAAGCAAGTTTTTCTTCATCTCTAACTGTCCTCTATCTCATTTTCTTCTTACTAACATTTCTTCCATCAGTTTGGGCAGTCAATTCAGTCTAGTTCTCCGATCTCCACACAAAAACACATATGTTGCATCCTGCATCCATTTGGTTAGTACATTTGCATTACATCAAGCATCACATCAAGCATTTTATTCACTTCACATTATAAATGCATCGAAAACACATAAAAAAATATATCCATACATGTTCCACAATGGTACATCAACAATGCATAAGTCATCCATATATGGTAAGTAAATATAAGCCATAACACATTGCATCCCATCATATCGATGCATATCATATCATATATCACAATAATATCGGAGTACAAAATTGGAGTGTCTGTCCTAAGTATGGCCTGCAGGTTGACTATATAATATCACACTACATAATGTCCACTGTCTATTGTAAGGAGCACATGCCTCTGTCACTGGGTGCTCCCTCTATCCTCCTCATCCCTGCCATGCCTCACGGATGATGTCCCTCTTGCCCCTAGTCCTGGCTATGGTGGTCTCATAGGTCCACTCACACCCATGTTGCTCATTGACCTCCGTGAGCATGGTTTGCTCTCTATCCTCGATCGTGCCCGATATGATGCTGCTCTCTGCTCTGGTGGAACTGTGCTCTCATATAGTGTCCTCCAATGGCGTATCTCCTCTCTGGTCTCTACCAACATCTATGCCATCTACCATGCACTGGCATCCCTAATAGACCCAATATACTTGGTGACTCTCTATTCTTCTCGCTATGCCTGAGCTACTGCTATATCTCAAGCTATTGTAAGTCTGGCTATCTTTGCTTTGAACTGATCATGCTTTTTCCTCAAGATAGAATTCTATCTCTCTAATGTCACAATGTGATCATGCTGACTTGCTATGGTAGCCCTGCACATCTCCATCTCCTCTATGCTAGTTGTCTCTGGCTCTATGGGTATATCCTACAATGACTCCTAATCGGCTGAGTCTAGCTCATAATCGTCATCCCCCTCATCATCATCTCCATCCTCGCCACCCCCCTCATCCATATCATCACCCTCATCCTCCTCATTCTCATCATCTCCTTCCTCCTCTCTTGTGAGTGGGAAGTCTTCTTGTCTCCTCGGTACCGGAATATCAGGATCTGTCAATGGCACTGGCCATCATCGTGCAAACCATTGCTCATACTCCTCTTTTGTCCCAACATCCACCACATCTAATCTCCAATCCCACTATCTCCACTGTAGCTGTGTGAAGTCGGCATATGCTATGTGTGGCTGAATCATCCTCCCCCACTGACTCATCTCTTTGTGAGATCGGGCAAAGTGTGCAGTCCCTCTCGGTACATCCTGCGTCTCTCCAAACTATCATCTGACTCTCTCTAGAAGGTATATCTCAATCACTCTCTAGCAATTCATTGGTCGCCCAATCAGGTATCTCTCCTATCTGCAATACGGTAGCTCATCACTATCATCTGACCATCCAGGGCAATCAAGATATGGCCTCCATGTGAACTCTCTCAATCTGTCTAGCTCATGTCACCAATACAATATGTATCCAAAAGGACCCTATCTCAGTGCTCCCCCATAGCAATACACATATGGTCGATGTGGTAATACCTATCTCTCTGCAATTGGTTGGCATATGGCTATGTGCTCAAATGCCCATACCTGTAACAATGTGACTCCACTGCTCAAAGTCTGAACTCCTTGATATGCTATCTGATGCAACTGAAAATATAGCATGGCCAGTACACATGGTCCCCATGCGTACACCGTACCCTCTGTCTCCATCCACTCTAGCACTCTTCCCCATCCAATAGGGAATCCATGTCCTCATCTATCCCCTGCTAATAGGCATGCTATCACCACTTCTATCACCACATATCGCTGATCATACTTTGATGCCATGGTCTCCCAGCCAATCTCCCTCTCTACGATATCTAGATCATCTGCATCGCACTCAAATAATCTGCACAACGCATCTCTCCCTATCACCGGGTCATACTCTATCATCTCCCCATGAATCAAAATGTGGAGGATATGCCATACATCCTCTAGTGTCACCGTCGCCTCTCCAGTCGCCAGATGGAATGAGGAGGTCTCCGAATGCCATCGCTCTACCAATGCGGTAAGCAATCCTGTGTTTGCCCTAATCTCAGGCATGAATGTGATATAGTATATTCCAAGTCCTGCTAGTGTATCTCTATCCGTGCTCCTGAGTCTATGTCGTAACATGAAGTAGTCAGGTCGGTTCTCCCGCATGATCAATGGATATTGTCGACTCTGCATCACAATTGGGGCATATTTTGTCAGTTTTAGGGTTTGCTCCTACAGGCTGCATTTCCTTGTTTCATGTCCAAATCAGAGTGTTTCTATTCTATTTTGGCCTATCCTATCCTTATCCCCCCTTTTCGGATTATTTGCAAGTTGTTTTTGACCAAAATTGAGTTCCCAATGAACAACTGTGTCTGTGTGATGTATCTTGCACCTGTGTTGCATTGAACTACGCCTGTGTACCCTACACAAGCATAGAATACCCTACACAAGTGTAGGATGTGCTCACACAAGTGCAGAAGTCAGTTTCTGCATTCCCTGTGGGCCCCGCAATGTCCCGCAAGCAAGTCAAATTCATAAAATTGATAATATGGGTTTTTGAGACACATACCGCTGCTCCTGCATCGTCCGATCATCTGTACATGTGTACACATTCTCTGAGGTGATCTGCCATTGGAATGTTCACCATCTCTCTGCACGTGTCCTTTTCCAGAGCAACAAATTCTCCTCTTTGGCTAGTGCAAATGAGTTCTTTTCACTCTCTTTGTCTCATTTATAGATCTTTGTCAATGCATAGATGGGCGTGCACTCTCTCCATCTTATGCTTGTCACGGTCTTTTGCACCATCAATTGCTTGTCCTTTGTGTATCTGATCTTCGATTGTCAGTCTGTTTGATCCTATCATCTTCTATCATTCTTATTGATTAATTGGCCTCTTTTCTAGATGTTTCCGGCCAATTCCTCGAGGGGGCATGCATATGTCATTGTCAGTGTCTAGGGCATTTTCATTATTGTTCTTTGAAAAAATGCTTAAAATTGCATTGTCTCAAAGAGGGGCAAAATGTAGACGTCTAAAAATGGTCAACGCTTGCGGAGTCATACTTTAACATCTACCCATTACCTTATTTTAGGGTTTTTGCCTCACATTAACATTTCTCCTATGTTACGCACTTGGTCTTTATCATTTGTGAGCATGGAGTCCTTCTGCATTCTTCATTTTTCTCGCTTTCGAATTAGGTCTTGTCGATAACAATTTTCAGTCATGATTTTGGTCGATCCTTATCAACTTGTCAATCTTGTCATTTTGCGATCGATTTGTCATCGATCGTCGTTCTTCTCAGTCATATCAATTTGGATCAATTAGTCATTGTTCCTCGTCAATTGGCACATTTATCAATCAAATCATTTATCAGCATTGATCCTCTACCAATTAAAATCATGATTGAATCGACATCAATTATCTTTTGTCAAGACCTAATTGTCGCCCTTGCATTTCTAATTCATCTTCTAAGGTTTTATGATTTATTCATTTAATCTTGTTTGGCATTTTTCCTCTAAGTTAAATAATTTATTTATTTATCCTAAGTCTTCTTGTCACAGTTAAATATTTATTTAATTGGCTAATTAATTCCCCCTCTTTTTGTGAATTAATTAATGAATGAAAAGTTATTAATTGATTCACCTAAATTTCCACTTCATTTTCTAATTTGCTAAATTCAATTTCCACCTAATCAATTCCTCTCTAGTCTCTCCCTATTTTTGTGCTTCGGTGGAAGCATGAATTTCTCATGCGTCATACCATTGGCATAGCAAGATGTCATAAGCTTTTAGTCCTCTAACCTTTGCATTGGCAATATGTCATAATTCATGACATAGAAGGTGTCATAACCTTCTTCTTTCCACTCAATTGTGTCATTTTTGAAATCAATTGCCTCTAATATCAATGTCATGCTAATCTTGTCTTTTCTCCAATTTATCTATAAATTGGATGAATTTCTTCAATCAAAGTCGCTGGTCGAATCAATCATGCTTCTAGTACCCTTGTGCTGTCATGTTATCTTGTCAATCTTGCTTTCACCTCATGTGTATGCACTTGTAGGTGATATCCACAAACAAAAGCAATTTGAAGGAGAAAGAAGGACAATGGAGCCACATGAAGGAGACATCTGCATTTGGTTTGCTTGGATTTCATATTGAATGTCTTGTTTTCATGTTTTCATTGAATGTTTTTAGGATTTATCATTGCAATTGAGTTTTTGTGATTGAACTAGGCTAATGTTTATATTCCTTTGATGATTTCCGATTTCCTAGCTACAATTACATTTCATTATACAAATCATTACAACAAATTTCAAGACAATTACAGACATTAAATGATCATAACACATCACCGCTTGTTTCCCAAAAAATTGGCTCCTTGATCATGCTCAAATAGAATCTTATCCATTCACACAGATTCTGACACATCACCACTAAAATGAGATCATAAAAAATCCACCACCAAACCATAAAACATCACCAGTCAAAGATCTTGTCACTGGTTCTCAAACTCTACACTGAATATATAATAGTCAATTACAAACATGACTTCTGATTCTCCAAACATGATGTGGTTCCAGTCATAGACTCATTATAATGTCATAGGCAATTTTGTTGTCCAACATTATCCATTACTGATTAGGCTATATTGGTAGACTTAGATGACTCAAATGACATACCAAAATTAAACAAACATGGTTGCCATCAATGACAACACAAATAACTGATCATAAAGCATCATATCAAAATTATATCATCACCAACAATCCATCAATCTCCTCATATCAACATCATTTACCATTACATCATCATCTCCATCGGTTATTCCAACATGTCAACACCATCCTATTGTGGAGAATACAAAGTTATCTTCTATCTATTAATGTCATAGTCTTTACATAATCTATCAAAATCATTAGAGAAAAATTTACCACCATTATCAATCCTCAAACATTTAATTTTGTTTCCAATTTGCAACTCAATCATTGCTTTAAATTATTTTAAATGATTGAAAACTTCATATTTACTCTTTAGAAAGTATACCCATGTCCTTCTACTAAAATCATCAATAATTGAAACATAATATGTGGATTTTTAGATCAAAGGAACATTTACAGGGTCAAGCACATTAGAATAAATAAGATCCAAAATGCCACAATATTTATGAGAATGTGAGTAAAACTGAATGTGGTTTTCTTTTCCATTAATGCAATGCTCATACAAATCAATGTCAATATTACAATCATTCAAACCTTCAAATAGGGTTTTATTTTTCAAGGTCCTTAGACCCTTTTCTCCAATGTGGCCAAGTCTCTGGTTCCATAGCATAGTCTTCTCTGTAGGTAACTTTGCTTCAGAAGAAAGAGAACCCTTAGATACCCAAAATCCATGTCCATCCGCTAAAGGTGAAACCCTCAAATATTTCAATCAAGTAGCCACAGATTTACTTTTTATAGAAGTGATATTACACTCAATAGTGTATGGCTCTAGCTTATACAAAGTGTTGAACCTAACACCTCTAGAAATCACCATAGCACCTTTAATCATCTTACATCCTGCATCCAAAAAGACTACCTGTGCACCATGTTGGCATTGTGTTGTAATTGATGTCAACCAGTATAGGATGGCAACCGGTATAAGAGATGTATGTGCAACATTGTCATTGATGCATACCGGATGTGATGTATTTGATGTCACCTGGCTGAGCAGGTCACCGGTAAGGGAGAGAATGTCATCAAGCATAATGGCCATTTGAGTCACTGGTACACAAGTTAGTGTTGACTTGTGTTGAAGATGTAAGGACTACAAACCGTTAAATGACATGTTGGCAATGCATAGTTGCCAACCAACAAGAGAGCAAGATGTTGGGTTGTTAATTGTGGTGAAGAGGGGGAATGTTACACAAATCACATCAACACTAGAAGTGAAGTATGTGCAAGCCACAAGTATTTTGTGTGGATTTTTAGATTCAATGACAGTCCCAAAGACATTGAGAGGGGGGGTGAATCAGTGTCTAACTGGTTAATTTATAACTTTGCAACCCAAAACAGTGTACCGGTAAACAAGAATTAATGCAGTTAACACAAATAACAGAGACAACATAGAAACACACCATAGCACAAGATATTTTAATGAGGAAACCCGGTGTGAGAATAAAATTGGTAGGATTTGTGACCCACAATATTTACTCATTGGCCAATGAATAAATACAACTTACAATAAGGGTCTGCACATGCAGGAAGGCCAACTGCCTGGAGTGCACTACTCAAAAGAGTCTCACTGACTACAATATGGATAATTAAATCCAATACAATGTACTACTCAAAATAGCATTGTTATCACTGTTTAAAATTGGGTTTTTCTTTTCCCATGATTGGCTATGGTTTTTGAATTTTTTGAATAGGGTGTAATTCCAAGTGCTTCAGCTTTGTTCTAGACCTTAAGGGTTCAAGGGTTTTTGATTTTTAGATCCTATCTTATTTGTTTTAAACGCTCTGGTTTCTAATCTATCGTTACTTTATTCACTTAAGTTATGGGTCGTGGGGTCGTAGGAAGTGTCCCCCCTTGTTATTTGCCTAGGCAGTTACATTGATTATTTGAAAATTTTTATGCCTTGTATGCTTTTCTTCTAAAGTTGTCAGGCCCAGTAACTAATGCGCATCTCACGGATGGATCTACGGCTCGCACTATTTCGCTAGGCGAAGTTGCGCGTAGTTTATACCCCGCGAAATAGCGAAAATCGCATGGCATGCCACATAGATGATCCAGCTGGTTGTTAGTAGCAAGTAAAATGGTGGCACGTGGCACAAATCACAACAGTCAGCAGATCTAGGTTAAAGGTTAAATGGCGGGCCCCAGAGGTGAGTCAGACCGCAGGTGGATATGACCTGGCGAGTACAGCTGTTAACAGTACCTAGAGCCACGTGGTTTCCTTCTGGCGAATGACAGAGCGACAAATCAGTGCCGCATATGACCGGATGCCAGGTGTTCGTGACGAGTCAGCGGCCCTACCATTCCTGAGAGCCTTTTCAAAGGATTAAATGCCCATCAACTTCAGAGATGATCCGACGGTTGGCGCTATTTCGCAAGGGTAAGATGCTCATTCTTTACGCCCGCGAAATAGCGAGAATGAACGAGAACTGTCCACGTGTCATGATGATGATGCAGACTATAGGGCTGTTGAGACGAAAGTGGGGCCCCCATGGTTTCCTTCTGGCAAATGACAGAGCGACAAATCAGCGCTGCAGATGACTGGATGCCAGGTGTTCGTGATGAGTCAGCGGGCCCACCATTCCTGAGAGACTTTTCAAATGATTAAATGCCGATCAACTTCAGAGATGATCCAACGGTCGGTGCTATTTCGCAAGGGTAAGATGCTCACTCTTTACGCCCGCAAAAGAGTGAGAATGAACGAGAACCGTCCATGTGTCATGATGATGATGCGAACTATAGGGCTGTTGAGACGAAAGTGGGGCCCCCATGGTTTCCTTCTGGCAAATGACAGAGCAACAAATCAGCACCGCAGATGACTGGATGCCAGGTGTTCATGATGAATCAGTGGGCCCACCATTCCTGAGAGCCTTTTCAAAGGATTAAATGCCGATCAACTTCAGAGATGATCCGATGGTTGGTGCTATTTCGCAAGGGTAAGATGCTCACTCTTTATGCCCTCGAAATAGCGAGAATGAACGAGAACTGTCCACGTGTCATGATGACGACGCGGACTATAGGGCTGTTGAGACGAAAGTGGGGCCCCCATGGTTTCCTTCTGGTGAATGATAGAGCGACAAAACAGCGCCACAGATGACTGCATGCCAGGTGTTCATGACGAGTCAGCGGGCCCACCATTCCTGACAGCCTTTTGAAAGGATTAAATGCCAATCAACTTCAGAGATGATCCGACGGTTGGCGCTATTTTGCAAGGGTAAGATGCTCACTCTTTACACCCGTGAAATAGCGAGAATGAATGAGAACCGTCCACGAGTCATGATCATGACGTGGTCTAAGAAAAAATGTGGGCCCGCCAAGGTGGAAACATCGGTATAAAAGGAAAGACACGCGGCCAGTATAAAGTGGAATGCGAAGGGAATTTCAAGGCCAATGGTTTGATGCCACGTGGTATTATGCAGCCAATAAAAAAGTGGGACCTAGAAAAAGGCCAAAGCCGTCAGTTAATCTAACGCTCGATCAAGTTTCTTTTGATCGAACGGTTGGCGCTATTTTGCAGGACTAAGCTGCCCAATGGCTATGCTTCGCGAAGTTGCGAAAGAACAAAATGGAACACTTGCAGGAATGTTATGACCCGTTGGAGCGAAAAATACAAATTCTCATATGAATTCAATTTCGAAGGGACGGTCGGAGCATGCGGAATCAATGTCACAGTTAAGGCCCTGAGTACAAATATTTGATTTCCTAACTACCAAGTGAAGATATCTTTTAAAAGATTTTGCAGAAGAGCAGACGCAGAGTTATCTTTTTCAGATACAGAGCAAATCATTTCAGTTGTAGAGCAATTTCCTTCAAGCAAAAATCAGGTTCTCTTATATTTTGTAGCAATTCTTTTGTGGTGTTCTAAGTAAGATAATTCTTCTATTGCAGGATTGTTTTAGAGTGATATTCATTTTCTTGCATCTTCAAAATGGCTCCTAAAAGGGAATTTTCCAGCAAGGTTAATTATTTGGAAAGAAGTGTATGTGATGATTTCTTAGAACAGTTGACGTTGTCAACCAATCAGACATCAAAGGCGAAAGAGTTAGTGCCCAGGGCTCCCCGTTTGAAGATAGAAGAAGGATTGTATGACAAGGGTAATTGGCTGAGAGACCCACAAGTGGGACAGTCCGGGTTGGGGTTGTTTAAAGTCGGATTTGGAATGAGAAATTCACCTGCCCCTCAAAACAGTAGCTGGGAACTAGATGTTGAGAAATTGGTAGTCCCAGGGGTATTCATGGATACAGACCTGCTAACCCAAATGGCATTGAATTATGATCCAGTCACAAGATGCATCCGGGATGTAAATGGGAAAACCTTTGTGGAAATTAATGCTGAAGAATTAAGGACAGCATTTGGGCTTAATGAGTTCACAAACTTCTTGGAACCCATAAATTTCACATAATTAGCACAAGTTTACAGTGCGCAGAGAAGTCATCTCAGGAATGGGCCTCTCAAGGAGCTTTTTGTGAAAATAGGAGGGTTAGCAGTTGTAGGACCCAATACACAAGAGCCCTTCTCATTGAGTATGTTTACCCTGAGGGCTAAAGGAATGTATTGGGCACTTTGTCAAGTCCTAGGAGAAGATGCTGAAGCAAATATGTCAAATCATTACTTGCTAATGATTGCCCAGATTTTGAATCCTTCTCTTGCTGTCAAATTTGATTATGCTTCCTTCATCGTCGATGTTGTCCATGGAGGCTTGATAGGAATAAAGAATGGAAAGGTGGACAGACCTTTCGGATGGTATTCACTCTTAATGCACCTTTTTCTCTTCAAAGGTGGTGATTATTTTGCCAGTGGACTAGACCTGGTTAAGGAAAAGGAAGGAGAAAAAATGTCAGTAGAAATTATGGAGTACTGTGTTGTCATGGGACAGAGAGGATGCTATTTTTTTGAAGTTTGATAAATATTTTGCATCCAAAATAAGAACTCTCTTATGCTCTGATAACCCAAGAGTCCCCAAGGTTCTTTTGGAATTCATAAGGCCAAAAGAATTCGCAGAGAACATCAAGATTGTTCATAACTGGGGCGACATTTATTTATATCCCGTCTCCACAGTTTTCAGAGTTTTTGGTTTCAGGGGTACTCCATTTTTGTTACCTTACCAAGTCCCTCTCAAAGTGGGAAT
Organism: Cryptomeria japonica; assembly: GCF_030272615.1. Lineage (NCBI taxonomy): Eukaryota > Viridiplantae > Streptophyta > Pinopsida > Cupressales > Cupressaceae > Cryptomeria > Cryptomeria japonica. Next base: position 640,494,466 of record NC_081411.1, on the reverse strand, counting down.
AGCGGAGATCCTTAGGAAAATTGGAGGCTTACAAGAGGGAGAGTTAACAGGCAGAGGCAAAGGGACTATTTTCCCTGCAACTACCATAGCCCACCAATTCATAATAACAAAGGGAGGCTGGAATTGTTTTGAGGATCTCCTCAAACCTTACCATTTATCTACTGCAGTGTCTAGGTGTGCTGATCTAGAGGACTTCTTCAATGGTGTGTTCAGGAAGAAGGAAGCATGCAGAGGTAGGCCTCATCAATTCCAATTTCCTGAAGACCTCATCAGAAATGAATTTGATTTAGATGAGCAGGAATTAAGGAAAGAAAAGTGGGTGGCTTACAAGAAAGCCTTAGATTTTGTGCATCAATTTGATGCTAGCTATGACCCATTGTCTAGCTTCTTCCCATTGGAAGAAAAAATAAAGTTTTTGATTGTTTGCTTTGAAGATGTAATGCAAACATTAAAGGAGAAGAGGGAAGCTGTGATTAAAAGCAACCCTGAAAAGGCCAAAGTGATCCTAAGCAGGTCAACTTCTAGCAAGCCAATTCTTCTTGGTGATTACACATTGCATAAGAAATCAGGTTATAGTGTGTTGGTGCCTACAACAGGGGAGCCCTCTACATCCAAAGGGAAGAGGAAGATACAAGATGTCATTGACATCCAAGACAGCCCAAAAAGGCAAAGGGCGGGGAAGGAAGTGCAATCAGATACACCCTTGTATTCCCCATCCCAATCCCCTATCCATATAGGAGATGAACAAGCAGCGGCTGACACCTCTTGCAGTTGGGAAGCTTAGGGGAAATTGCATACACTTATGATGAAGTGGAGGAAGGGATGCCAGAAGAGCCCATTGATGCTGAAATGGATATTACCTCCACTGAACTCAAAGGCCAAGAGTGGGATCCAGAGATAAAAAAGGCAAGTAGTGCCTTTTTAGCTGATGACAACTTTGTCACATTGGAAGCATTTATGCAATTCATTTGGAAACAGCATATAGATAGATATAATGCTAGATGTGAGACAAGAAAGGCTGAGCAGCCTAATAAAGATCCAGCCTCAGTGGAGGAAGAAATAAAATAGGAGATGATGGAAGAATTCAAAACCATCACTCCTGAGCAGGGAAGAGATTTAGTAACACAAGCTGGAGTGTTTATCTTGCCAGAGTGGGATATTGCTGATGCCTTGGTGCTAGATGCAGTAAGGAAAGAGACCAAACCCATGGAAGGGGTTACCTTTGATAAGGATAATGTTGCACTAGTCATGTGGTCTCTCAAGTGAAATGAGAGAAAGAAAGGCAAAGACACCCTAGGGTCAAGTTACCTTGGTGGAATGATGGTAAAAAGAGTGTAGAATACAGGGGTAGTAGAGGCTGCAAGTACTGTGTTAGAAACTGCAAAATTCAGTTTTGCAGTGGCGGAGAAGGAAGCCAAAGAAAAGGAGGCCCTCCAAATTAAGTTGGAAACAATTTTAAAGGCCTATAATAGCACCAAGGAGGAGGTAAGAGGCAAAGATAGCATCATTGCCAAATTGCAGAGCCAACTGATGGGACAGCACCAACAAGGTGAGTCTTCAACATTGATGATTTCCTCTTCTCCTGCAAGACCTCCACCTACTAGCCCTATTATTGAATTTCCACCATCTCCAGCACCCTCCACCTCTCAGATGATTGAGATCACACCCCAAGAACTAAAAAACCTGAAGCAGGCTTAGGCCTTGTATGCAGGGAAATATGAGGAGAAAGTAAGGGCCACAATCTCTAGTTTTGCAGAGACAATAAATGCCTCATTGCTCTACAACAATGTGGGAAAGATTATGGAGATATGGAATGAGCTGAGAAGAGATAAGGCAATTTTGACACCCATTTTTGACAGATGGAGACCTAGGGAGCAAGATCTATAGTTCATGTGTGTATCCTGTGATGAAGCAAGAGCTAATCCCATTATCAAATCCACTTCTGATGTCGGCTAAGGTCTTAATGCAATTGGCAACAGAGGTGGATAATGTGGATAGAAGAGTTAAATTGCTTAAGAAGGAATACATTGATCAAGTTTGTGAGTTGCTTCGAGGAGTTTTTGATAATCCGGATCAGTTAAAAGACAAGCATATATGGCTTAAGGAAATAGAAGCCAAATTGTCAGCAAGAGTCAAAGGAATCATTGATCTTGATGATACTTCTTTCTTTGTCATGACAATACAAGAGATAGAAAAAATTAAATCACATTATGGTTTTCTTAATTCAAAAGTCAACAAACTGAGGAATTCTTGGAAAAGGTTGACTAAAAATAAAGATGATGTGATTAATTTTTCATGGCCAACAAAAGAAATATATAGTGAGTGGGCAACTAAATATGCCACCCAGGATCCGGAACAGTTGGAGAGCGCCCCTGAAAAGACAGAAAAGCTTGCAACAGAATAGCAGGTTGACATAACTATAGAGGCTGAAAAGTGCTTGTAACTGCTTTTACGAAAAGCTTGTAACTTCTTTATTTTGTAACAAACTCTCCTCAAAAGGTCCAAAGCTTTGTGCATCCATGTGGTTATAAATGGATACTAGGACTATAGGAAAAATGATCACAAAATTTTGTAAAAAAAACGCTGCAGAAATTTATCTGAGCTTTTCTAAGTCTAATGGAGAATCAGAATTTATTGTAATACTCTTTGAACTGAATATCAATATACAGGCCATCGGTTTTGAGAAAAACTATGTGTTGTCTTCAAGTTTGTTCACAAATTTATTTACTGTTTTCATTCTGAATAATCCAGGGTTATTCTGTTTGAATGGAATTGCAAAGCAATTTTAGTATAAGTGTTTATTAGCTTTTCTCTTTAGGAGGGAAATTAAATACGCGAGATCACTCATACCAGTAATTTCTTTGGGAGGAACTTAGAATTTTGAGGACCATAGCTTAGTTTGGAATGATTGGATTCTTGTATGTGTTAGGCATATATAAGGATTAATAAAAAACCAAGCTGACGGGAAGTATAAAGATGTGTTGTTTAAGGAGTTTATTTGAAGTTTAGATGACTCTGTGACCTTGGATAAGGCACTGGTATTAATTGAAGTTGTTTATTGCATGCTTTGTTGATTGAAATGCTGAGATTAAGTACAATTTCTATCCTTTGTTTTCAGTTGATTTCAAGGTGAATAAATCCACTGGTTTTCTAGACTGGTTTGCTGTGGGTTTATGTTCGAAAGTGTGAATTTAATTCACAAAGGTATACCCACCTGGGCTCCGAGGAAGCCCGAAGTGTAGAAGGTCTATCCAAACCTTGTCATATGTTGCCTTGAAAATTTTCTTATCTTTGATATCTCTTATGTACCAAGCTTTAAACCAAATTAATTTGATGATGTTAAAGGGAATCAGATTTTGAAGACAACAAAAGTGGCGACTCTGCTGGGGATAGTTATAACAAAGATATAAATATTGATCTGTGCCGAGATTTGTAAAGAAATTTGATGTGTTTGTGGGTAAGACAGCTTGTTTTCTTTTTTCCCATAGTTTTGTGGGTGGTGACTCTGTTATTATTGAACCAGTCCTTGTGAGATACGAATTTTCTAAAAGAAAGACAAGCGAGATGCAAGGAAACAAGAACACAAGATCATTCATGAAGAAACATCCTCATGAAATCTTGCAAGAAGGTCTGCCACAACAGTCATGAAGAGGCCAGAAGAGATCTGTGATGCATGAGCCATCAAATGTTGCGTGGGTGCAAAAAAATAATAATACTGGTGAGATGCTTGATCAACCTATTTATGCAAAGTCAAATTCATCTTCTAGAGATTCAGAGCATGATATTTTAGGTTTCCATTCAGGATTATTTGGAAATATTGATGATGCCCCTATTTTAAATCGAGATCTATCTCATGTTAGTGTTTCTGCAAAAGATAGAACCAGTTCAAATGCAATTAGGCACTCTGTTCCTAGGACAATAGATGGGAACGTTAGTCTAATTGACATAGATCAAATTAATGCATCAGACTCTGAAGAAAACTACCCTGATGAGGATAAGATGTCTCTAGAGATTGAAGATTTAAATAAAAGAGTCCATCATTTAATCTCCCTAAGAGCCCAAAAGGAGGCAAATAAGGAAAAGGAAGTTAAAGCCAAATTAATGGAAAGGGATAGGCTCCTTAGACAGATAGCTGATCTTGAAGTGCTTGCTAAGGAAAAAGAAAAAAGTGATGAGGAAGGCCCAGTCATTAGGGAGATCCTAATCCCTAAGACTAGACCAGCTTCTAAGTCAGTAGCCCAGCCAATTAGGGAAGTATCTAATGATTCCCAGCTTCCTAAAGCCAATTTAGACAAAGGAAAACAGAAATGGGTAGATGATGGAGTAGAATCTAAAACTGCAGAAGGGATTTCTCATAGGATTTTAGCACATGAGAGAGAGATGGAAAGGATGAGGAAGGAAAAGGAAGACCTCCAAATGGAACTAGAAAAAGCTGAGTTGGAAGCAGCGAATCAGGAAGTTAAAAGAAAGATTAATTACTTAAAGGCTCCCCCTATTACATTCCCATCGGAAGATCTTAGCAAGCCTAATCCCCAACACATTTTTGTTCCTTAGGTCAATACTCAACCCGCAGTACATGTTAATATTGCCTCAGTAAGTCAAATACCCTTGAATAAACAATACACCCAAGCACCTCAATCTCTAATTCCAAAAGCCAAAATGATCATGGGAAATAATAGTGCTATAGCCCCGTTTCAAAGAAGGCCAATCAATCTAGAACAATATAGGCAATTTTTTTTTGATGGGATCCCAGGATATCCAAATCATGTTCCTACTGAGCTAAGAGACAGACTCCATAAGTTTGTTGGAAACAATGCAATTAGTGCCGAGGAACATTTGAAATCTTTTGGGGATTTAATAAATGATTATGAGATAGCAGATGAAGATGTTATTATGAAGCTGTTTGTTCAATCTCTGGTTGATGATGCAAGAGATTGGTATAGAGGTCTTCCAGTAAATAGCATAGGTTCGTGGGATGATTTTAAAAATTGTTTTCAAGAGCAGTATGGTGATAAGACTAATGTGAGTTTCATACTAAATGAGTTCAATAATATTAGAAAATCTGAAAATGAAGTAGTCACTGATTTTAATGCTAGATTCCAGAAAGCTATGCATAGATTGTATCAAGTGATGAGGCTAGATGATAACATGTGTCTTAACACATACTACAATGCATTTGATTCCAAAATGGCCTATATTTTGAGAAATAAAATTCCTCATAACTTAAGGGATGCTTTTAGAATTTCTATAAATGTAGAAAGTAATAGAAAAGCATCTGGAAAATTAGGAAGAAGGACAGATGATAGATTATGGCATGAAACCAAACAACAACCTAACAAAGTTGCTAAAGAGGATGATAAAATGTAAAAACTAGTTAATGCTATGAAAGATTTGACTGCTAAGGTTAGCAAAAATGATAAGCCCCATTATAACTGGCAAGATAGACCTCCTAGATTACACGATATGCCATACAATACAAATTGGAAGGATGGTAAACCCCAAGTTGAGAAGCCTAAAATTGCCCAAAGCCAAGACACACCGGATCCTTTGAAAGGGAAAACTGTTAACAATATAGAAAATACTCCTTGGTGTATTGCTTGTGATGGACCACATTCTCCTCATCAGTGTGCAGTGGCTCAAGCTCTGGAAGAATCTATGAGACCAGAAGCAGAGCTTAACATTAATATGTTTGAAACCATCGTAGAAAGTGATGAGGAATCTATGCAAAGTGAATACAGTGATGTGCTGGATAATGAAAGGTTAGTGCAAGGACAGTTAGCCTTAGGTTGGCATCCTACATTGAATGTGGTAACAATTGAAGATGAAGAAGTTCATCTTAGGAGGCCTAGTGAGGAAGAAGTTAAAAATCTCTCTAAGGCTACAATCGCCAAAGTAAAACATAACTATAATTTGAGAAGCACCAAGAGAGACACTGATCAAGGTGAACTAGGTTCTATGTTTGTAAAAGAAGTCACAAAAAAGGGGGCATCAAGCAGTGCTACTGCTATTCCTAAAACCAGTCAAGAAAAAGAGGAACAAGTTAAAGACTTACCTAAAGGCATAGATGACAAAAATGCTGGTGATGTACAAAGAGCAGAGACAGTGAAAAGGGCTAGTCAATTCAAAACAGAAAAGGTTAAGGTTAATACTGAAAAATGTAATAATTCTACATTTGATATGGCTCAAGCTTTAACTCAAATGAAAGTCACTATTCCATTAATAGAATTGCTAAAGATTAAAGAACATAAAGATGCAGCTTTGTCTTTATTCTCTAGTATATATGATAGTGACACAGTATTACCCATTGGTTTGGATAAAGTTGGAAAGGATCAAGAGTTCCAAACCCCAGAGGTCTATGTTGGGACTACTATCACTCAGGAGCCTTCTCAGGTAGAACCCTTCTATGTTACTTTGCTAGTCAATATCCGATTGATTAAAAATTGCATGATAGATTCAGGAGCTACTGCTAATGTAATGCCCTATGGTGTTATGAAAGAACTAGGATTATCAATAACCACTGTGTATGGGAAATGCTATGCCATGGATAACAGAGAAGTGCTTGTGATAGGTACAATGAAAGATGTAGAAGTAAAAATAGCAGCATTTCCTGAAGCCACTTGTAAAATGGATGTTATTGTTACTGATACTAAACCCCACTATGGTATGTTACTTTCTAGGCAGTGGGCAGCAGCAGTAGGGGGAAATGTTCAACTGGACTTGTCTTATGCTACTATTCCTATTGGTGGCAATCAGGTCAAACTATACAGGGAGCCACGAGCTCCTAAGGTAATTGAAAATGTGGACCCTAGTATGCTTAATTATATGATTGATGTAGATTTAGATAACTTCAGACTTCAACCAATATCACCTCAATTAAAGAATACTAACCCAATTGTAGTCGAGTTACAAGCGCAATAGTATGGGTTGTGGCAGATGTATTTTGATGGAGCTTGCTCCAAAGAAGGATCTGAAGCAGGGGTTCTTTTTGTGTCCCCGTCAGGTATAACTTTCAAATACTCATTCTTATTGGCGTTCCAGTGTACAAATAATACTGCAGAGTATGAAGCCCTGTTATTAGGACTTGAGGTTGCAAAAAGGCATGGAATCCAACTATTGAAAGTAATGGGCGATTCAGAATTGGTTGTCTCTCAGGTGAGATCTAGATATGCATCCAAGAATGATAGATTGAAGCAATATAAGCATGTTGTCTGGGATGTTATTGAGCATTTTGATGCATTTTCTATTAACTGGATAGAGCGAACCAAAAATATTATGGCAGATTTCCTAGCTAATGTTGATTTGAAAAATGATGATGCAACACTAACTGGTATTTCCACTGTGGAAATAAAATTTTGGCCTGCTATCTCTGATAATGTGTACAATTGGCAAGTTTTTGCTGATGATGCGGATATTCTTAGATTTATCCAATGTGTCGATGATTATGATGGACAAAAGATTGATTACAATGCATTGGTGGAAGTGGTAGATAATAGAGAGACAGTGTTTGGAAATGATGTTGTCCAGTTGGAAACCAATGAGATACCTAAAGGGTTGGTGGAGCTGGAGAGCATGTTTAGTTACAATGATAGTCATTTACACTAGCAATCTACCACTAAGTTAGAAGAATTAGAAGAGGTAAACCTAGGGACAGAATCATTTCCTAAGCTGGTATATATCGGAAAGAAATTACCCCCTCATGTTAGGACTAACCTTATCAATTTATTGAAAAGGTATAAGCATGTCTTTGCTTGGTCTTATGAAGACCTAAAGGCATATAGACAAGATCTTTTTTAGCATGAAGTTCCTTTACTTCCAGATGCTAAGCCTTTCAGACAGAAATAGAGACCTATCAACCCCTTATTAGAAACAAAAATGCAACAAGAGTTGACCAAATTGAGAGAAGGGGGAATTATCAAACCAATAAGGCATTCTTTATGGGTCTCCAATTTGGTCCCAATAAGGAAAAAGAATGGAGACATCAGATTGTGTGTAGATTTTAGGAATCTGAATGTTGCTTCCCTAAAAGATAATTATTCATCCCCAAATATTGAAGCAATGCTACAAAGAGTGACAGGTTGTGATCTTTTATCCATGATGGATGGCTTCTCAGGATATAATCAAGTGTTGGTAAAGGAGTTTGAACAGTTTAAAACAGCTTTCACTACTCCATGGGGATCCTATGTATATGTGAGAATGCCATTTGGATTAAAAAATGCAGGAGCTACATTTCAGAGAGCTATGGATGTGGCTTTTAAAGAATTCATAAATATTATCATGGTGGTTTACCAAGATGATTTAACTTGTTTTTCAAAGAAAGCTGATGATCATTATGGGCATCTAGAAAAGGTGTTTGATAAAGCCCTGGAATTCGGTGTGTCACTGAATCCTAAGAAATGTCATTTTGGGGTCACTGAAGGGAAGTTATTGGGACACATAGTTTCCAAGGAAGGGGTAAGAATAGACCCTGAAAGAATTGAAGCAATCAATAGGGTGGTTGAACCTAAAAATGTGAAAGGCATCCAATCCTTTTTAGGCAAGGTAAATTTTGTCAGAAGATTCATTGCAAACTTCACAGAGATAGTGAAACCTATTGTCAAATTGCTTAAGAAGGATACAAAGTTTCATTGGGATCAAGAAGCTTCAAAAGATTTTGATGAGATTAAGAAGGCAATCCAAGAGGCACCAGTGTTGAAGTCCCTTGATTATAGTAAGCCTTTTTCCCTGTTTTCTTTTGCTTCATATCACACGGTGGCTGCAGTATTACTACAAAAAGATAATGAAGGATATGAACATCCCATAGCATTCTACAGTAAATCTTTGCAGGCAGTAGAACTAAAATATGAAACCATGGAGAAACAAGCTTATGCCCTAGTTAAAGCTGTTAAGGCTTTCAGGCCATATTTAGTAAATGCAAACATTATTGCCTATGTCCCACATGCTGCAGTTAAAGATATTTTGTCTTAGTCTGAGGTTACTGGAAAGAGATGCAGATGGATTAATAGAATTCAGGAGTTTAACTGGAGATAAAGATCACCAAATTGGTGAGAGGTCTAGGCTTGGCTAAGCTCATGACTGAGTCAAATCTCATGAATGTAGAAATACACAATGTTGAGGTTGGAGATGTTTTGGTCACTAGTAATGAGAGGCAACCTTGGTACACAAAGATAATCCAAGTTTTGAGAGGTGATATAATCCCAGAAGGAATGACATACAATCAAAAAAGAACTTTGAAACTTAAGTCCCAAAAGTATGTGCTCATTCAGGGTGATCTTTTCTAGAGAAAAAGAGATGGAGAGTTACTAATGTGTTTGGATGAATTTCAAGTTGAACAGGTATTGATTGAAATACATGATGGAGTATGTGGAGGTCACTATTCTGCTAAAACTACTACTGGTAAGATAATACGAGCTGGGTATTATTGGCCCACCTTATTTAAAGATACCCATGCATATGTGCAGAGATGCAATCCATGTCAGAGATTTTCCTCCAAACTCAAGTATGAAGGAGCCTTACCCCTAAATCCAGTCTCTGTAGAAGCTCCTTTTGTCCAGTGGGGCATTGATTTTATTGGAGAAATTGTTGAGAAGTCAGGGAGAGGTCATGGATGGATCATAGTGGCCACTGATTACTTCACTAAATGGATAGAAGCTATCCCTACAAGAAGAGCTACTAGTAAAATTGTCATTGATTTCTTAATGGATAGTATTGTGACTAGATTTGGAACACCTGCAAAATTGGTAATGGATAATGCTATGTGTTTCAGATCAGAAGAATTTGTAGGCTTTTGCAGTAGTCATGGTATACTCATGTCATACTCATCACCTTATCACCCCCAGGGAAATGGACAAGCAGAATCCAGCAATAAAAGCCTGTTGAATATCATCAAGAAAATCCTAAAAGAGAATAAAAGATCTTGGGATCAAAAGTTGAAGTTAGCTTTGTGGGCGGACAGAATAACAGTTAAAAAATCCATTGGAATGTCACCTTTTGAGTTGGTTTATGGCACCCAAGCCAGACTACCGGTAAATAACCTTCTTCCAATGTATAAGTTTTTGCAGGATGAGGATATGGAAATATCTGAACCAATGGAAAACAGAATGATCCAAATTGTAGAAATGGAAGAGCTTAGGACTTCTGCCCATAAGAAAAATCAGAAGATCCAGTTGTAGTCAAACTATCTTTTTGATAAAAGGACATCACTAAGGAAATTTCAAATTGATGACATGGTTCTTCAGTGGAATGCAAAAGGACAGGATAAAGGAAAACATAAAAAATTTGAATCACTATGGATTGGCCCTTTTGTGGTTTGTGACCTGAATGGTAAGGAATCATATTTCTTGAAGAATATGAATGATGAAATGCAGGAATTTCCAGTGCATGGACAATTCCTGAAGCATTATTTCTCTTAATGTCCATGCACGGTTGGTCCTTTGTTTATACATATTTTGTTTTCTTTCTTGCTTTTCTAGTTCTGGTCTGTGTTTTGGTCTGTTTCTCCAGAGTTTCTGAGTTTTCTTTTGTTGATCTCGCAATCAACCATCCCTAGTCAGAGCCGCTATTATCACTGTTTAAAATTGGGTTTTTCTTTTCCCATGAATGGCTATGGTTTTTGAATTTTTCGAATAAGGTGTAATTCCAAGTGCTTCAGCTTTGTTCTAGACCTTAAGGGTTCAAGGGTTTTTGATTTTTAGATCCTATCTTATTTGTTTTAAACCCTCTGGTTTCTAATCTGTCGTTACTTTATTCACTTAAGTTATGGGTCATGGGGTCGTAGGAAGTGTCCCCCCTTGTTATTTGCCTAGGCGGTTACATTGATTATTTGAAAAATTTTATGCCTTATATGCTTTTCTTCTAAAGTTGTCATGCCCAGTAACTAATGCGCATCTCACGGATGGATCTACGGCTCGCGCTATTTCGCTAGGCGAAGCTACGCATAGTTTATACCTTGCAAAATAGCGAAAACCACATGCCATGCCACATAGATGATCCAGCTGGTTGTTAGCAGAAAGTAAAATGGTGGCACATGGCACAAATCACAACAGTCAGCAAATCCGGGTTAAAGGTTAAACGGCGGGCCCCAGAGGTGAGTCAGACCGCAGGTGGATATGACCTGGCGAGTACAGCTGTTAACAGTACCTGGAGCCACGTGGTTTCCTTCTGGCGAATGACAGAGCGACAAATCAGCGCCGCAGATGACTAGATGCCAGGTGTTCATGACGAGTTAGCGGGCCCACCATTCTTGAGAGCCTTTTCAAAGGATTAAATGTCGATCAACTTCAGAGATGATCTGACGGTCGGCGCTATTTTGCAAGGGTAAGATGCTCACTCTTTACTCCCGCGAAATAGTAAGAATGAACGAGAACCGTCCATGTGTCATGATGATGACGCGGACTATAGGGCTATTGAGATGAAAGTGGGGCCTCCATGGTTTCCTTCTGGCGAATGACAGAGCGAAAAATCAGCGCCATAGATGACTGGATGCCAGGTGTTCGTGACGAGTCAGCGGGCCCACCATTCCTAAGAGCCTTTTCAAATGATTAAATGCCGATCAACTTCAGAGATGATCCGACGGTCGGTGCTGTTTCGCAAGGGTAAGATGCTCACTCTTTACGCCCGCAAAATAGCGAGAATGAACGAGAACCGTCGACGTGTCATGATGATGACGCGGACTATAGGGCTGTTGAGACAAAAGTGGGGCCCCCATGGTTTCCTTCTGGCGAATGACAGAGTGACAAATCAGCGCCGCAGATGACTGGATGCCAGGTGTTCGTGACGAGTCAGTGGGCCCACCATTCCTGAGAGCCTTTTCAAAGGATTAAATGTCGATCAACTTCAGAGATGATCCAATAGTCGACACTATTTTGCAAGGGTAAGATGCTCACTCTTTACGCCCACGAAATAGAAAGAATGAACGAGAACCGTCCACGTGTCATGATGATGACACAGACTATAGGGCTATTGAGATGAAAGTGGGGCCCCCATGGTTTCCTTATGGTGAATGACAGAGCGACAAATCAGCGCCGCAAATGACTGGATGCTAGGTGTTCGTGACGAGTCAACGGGCCCACCATTCCTGAGAGCCTTTTCAAAGGATTAAATGTCGATCAACTTCAGAGATGATCCGATGGTCGGCGCTATTTCGCAAGGGTAAGATGCTCACTCTTTACGCCCGCGAAATAGTGAGAATGAATGAGAACCGTCCACGTGTCATGATGATGACGCGGACTATAGGGCTGTTGAGATGAAAGTGGGGCCCCCATGGTTTCCTTCTGGAAAACGACAGAGCGACAAATCAGCACCGCAGATGACTGGATGCCAGGTGTTCGTGACGAGTCAGTGGGCCCACCATTCCTGACAGCCTTTTCAAAGGATTAAATGCCGATCAACTTCAGAGATGATCCGACGGTCGGCGCTATTTCACAAGGGTAAGATGCTCACTCTTTACGCCCGTGAAATAGCGAGAATGAACGAGAACTGTCCACGTGTCATGATGATGACGTGGTCTAAGAAAAAGTGTGGACCCGCCAAGGTGGAAACGTCGGTATAAAAGGAAAGACACGCGGCCAGTATAAACTGGAATGCGAAGGGAATTTCAAGGCCAATGGTTTGATGCCACATGGTATTATGTAGCCAATAAAAAAGAGGGACCCAGAAAAAGGCCAAAGCCGTCAGTTAATCTAACGCTCGATCAAGTTTCTTTTGATCGAACGGTTGGCGCTATTTCGTAGGACTAAGCTGCCCGATGGTTATGCTTCGCGAAGTTGCGAAATAACAAAATGGAACACTTGTAGGAATGTTATGACCCGTTGGAGCGAAAAATACGAATTCTCATATGAATTCAATTTCGAAGGGACGGCCGGAGCATGCGGAATCAATGTCACAGTTAAGGCCTTGAGTACAAATATTTGATTTCCTAACTACCAAGTGAAGATATCTTTTAAAAGATTTTGCAGAAGAGTAGACGCAGAGTTATCTTTTTCAGATATAGAGCAAATCGTTTCAGTTGCAGAGCAATTTCCTTCAAGCAAAAATCAGGTTCTCTTATATTTTGTAGCAATTCTTTTGTGGTGTTCTAAGTAAGATAATTCTTCTATTGCAGGATTGTTTTAGAGTGATATTCATTTTCTTGCATCTTCAAAATGGCTCCTAAAAGGGAATTTTCCACCAAGGTTAATTATTTGGAAAGAAGTGTATGTGATGATTTCTTAGAATAGTTGACGTTGTCAACCAATCAGGCATCAAAGGCCAAAGAGTTAGTGCCCAGGGCTCCCCGTTTGAAGATAAGAGAAGGATTGTATGACAAGGGTAATTGGCTGAGAGGCCCACAGGTGGGACTATCCGGGTTGGGGTTGTTTAAAGTCGGATTTGGAATGAGAAATTCTCCTGCCCCTCAAAACAGTATCTGGGAACTAGATGTTGGGAAATTGGTAGTCCCAGGGGTATTCATGGATACAGACCTGCTAACCCAAATGGCATTGAATTATGATCCAGTCACAAGATGCATCCTGGATGTAAATGGGAAAACCCTTGTGGAAATTAATGCTGAAGAATTAAGGACAACATTTGGGCTTAATGAGTTCACAAACTTCCTGGAACCCATAAATTTCACATCATTAGCCCAAGTTTACAGTGCACAGAGAAGTCATCTCAGGAATGGGCCTCTCAAGGAGCTTTTTGTGAAAATAGGAGGGTTAGCAGTTGTAGGACCCAATACACAAGAGCCCTTCTCATTGAGTATGTTTACCCTGAGGGCTAAAGGAATGTATTGGGCACTTTGTCAAGTCCTAAGAGAAGATGCTGAAGCAAATATGCCAAATCATTACTTGCTAATGATTGCCCAGATTTTGAATCCTTCTCTTGTTGTCACATTTGATTATGCTTCCTTCATCGCCGATGTTGTCCATGGAGGCTTGATAGGAATAAAGAACGGAAAAGTGGATAGACATTTCGGATGGTATTCACTCTTAATGCACCTTTTTCTCTTCAAAGGTGGTGATTATTTTGCTAGTGGACTAGACCTGGTTAAGGAAAAGGAAGGAGAAAAAATGCCAATACAATTATGGAGTACTGTGTTGTCATGGGACAGAGAGGATGCTAGTTTTTTGAAGTTTGACAAATATTTTGCATCCAAAATAAGAACTCTCTTATGCTCTGATAACCCAAGAGTCCCCAAGGTTCTTTTGGAATTCATAAGGCCAAAAGAATTCGCAGAGAACATCAAGATTGTTCATAACTGGGGCGACATTTATTTATATCCCGTCTCCATAGTTTTCTGAGTTTTTGGTTTCAGGGGTACTTCATTTTTGTTACCTTACCAAGTCCCTCTCAAAGTGGGAATAGCGGAGATCCTTAGCAAATTGGTGGCTTACAAGAGGCAGAGTTAACACGCAGAGGCAAAGGGACTATTTTCCCTGCAGCTACCATAGCCCACCAATTCATAATAACAAAGGGAGGCTGGAATTATTTTGAGGATTTCCTCAAACCTTACCATTTATCTACTGCAGTGTCCAGGTTTGCTGATCCAGAGGACTTCTTTAATGGTGTGTTCAGGAAGAAGGTAGCATGCAGAGGTAGGCCTCATCAATTCCAATTTCCTGAAGACCTCATCAGAAATGAATTTGATTTAGATGAGCAGGAATTAAGGAAAGAAAAGTGGGTGGCTTACAAGAAAGCCTTAGATTTTGTGCATCAATTTGATGCTAGCTATGACCCATTGTCTAGCTTCTTCCCATTGGAAGAAAAAATAAAGTTTTTAATTGTTTGCTTTGAAGATGTAATGCAAACATTAAAGGAGAAGAGGGAAGTTGTGATTAAAAGAAACCCTGAAAAGGCCAAAGTGATCCTAAGCAGGTCAACTTCCAGCAAGCCAATTACTCTTGGTGATTACACATTGCATAAGAAATCAGGTTACAGTGTGTTGGTGCCTACAACAGGGGAGCCCTCTACATCCAAAGGGGAGAGGAAGATACAAGATGTCATTGACATCCAAGACAGCCCAAAAAGGCAAAGGGCGGGGAAGGAATTGCAATCAGATACACCCTTGTATTCCCCATCCCAATCCCCTATCCATATAGGAGATGAACAAGCAGTGGCTGAACACCTCTTGCAGTTCGGAAGCTTAGGGGAAATTGCATACACTTATGATGAAGTGGAGGAAGGGATGCCAGAAGAGCCCATTGATGCTGAAATGGATATTACCTCCACTGAACTCAAAGGCCAAGAGTGGGATCCAGAGATAAAAAAGGCAAGTAGTGCCTTTTTAGCTGATGACAACTTTGTCACATTGGAAGGATTTATGCAATTCATTTGGAAATAGCATATAGATAGATATAATGCTAGATGTGAGACAAGAAAGGCTGAGGAGCCTAATAAAGATCCAGCCTCAGTGGAGGAAGAAATAAAACAGGAGATGATGGAAGAATTCAAAACCATCACTCCTGAGCAGGGAAGAGATTTAGTAACACAAGCTGGAGTGCTTATCTTGCCAGAGTGGGATATTGCTGATGCCTTGGTGCTAGATGCAGTAAGGAAAGAGACCAAACCCATGGAAGGGGTTACCTTCGATAAGGATAATGTTGCACTAGTCATGTGGTCTCTCAAGAGAAATGAGAGAAAGAAAGGCAAAGACACCCTAGGGTCAAGTTACCTTGGTGGAATGATGGTAAAAAGAGTGCAGAATACAGGGGTAGTAGAGGCTGCAAGTACTGTGTTAGAAACTGCAAAATTCAGTGTTGCAGTGGCAGAGAAGGAAGCCAAAGAAAAGGAGGCCCTCCAAATTAAGTTGGAAACAATTTTAAAGGCCTATAATAGCACCAAGGAGGAGGTAAGAGGCAAAGATAGCATCATTGCCAAGTTGCAGAGCCAACTGATGGGACAGCACCAACAAGGTGAGTCTTCAACATTGATGATTTCCTCTTCTCCTGCAAGACCTCCACCTACTAGCCCTATTATTGAATTTCCACCATCTCCAGCACCCTCCACCTCTCAGATGATTGAGATCACACCCCAAGAACTAGAAAACCTGAAGCAGGCTTAGGCCTTGTATGCAGGGAAATATGAGGAGAAAGTAAGGGCCACAATCTCCAGTTTTGCAGAGACAATAAATGCCTCATTGCTCTACAACAATGTGGGAAAGATTGTGGAGATATGGAATGAGCTGAGAAGAGATAAGGCAATTTTGACACCCATTTTTGACAGATGGAGACCTAGGGAGCAAGATCTATAGTTCATGTGTGTATCCTATGATGAAGCAAGAGCTAATCCCATTATCAAATCCACTTCTGATATCGGCTAAGGTCTTAATGCAATTGGCAACAGAGGTGGATAATGTGGATAGAAGAGTTAAATTGCTTAAGAAGGAATACATTGATCAAGTTTGTGAGTTGCTTCGAGGAGTTTTTGATAATCCGGATCAGTTAAAAGACAAGCATATATGGCTTAAGGAAATAGAAGCCAAATTGTCAGCAAGAATCAAAGGAATCATTGATCTTGATGATACTTCTTTCTTTGTCGTGACAATACAAGAGATAGAAAAAATTAAGTCACATTATGGTTTTCTTAATTCAGAAGTCAACAAACTGAGGAATTCGTAGAAAAGGTTGACTAAAAATAAAGATGATGTGATTAATTTTTCATGGCCGACAAAAGAAATATATAGTGAGTGGGCAACTAAATATGCCACCTAGGATCCGGAATAGTTGGAGAGCGCCCCTGAAAAGACAGAAGAGGTTGCAACAGAATAACAGGTTGACATAACTGTAGAGGCTGAAAAGTGCTTGTAACTGCTTTTACAAAAAGCTTGTAACTTCTTTATTTTGTAACAAACTCTCCTCAAAAGGTCCAAAGCTTTGTGCATCCATGTGGTTATAAATGGATACCAGGACTATAGGAAAAATGATCACAAAATTTTGTAAAAAAAATGCTGCAGAAATTTATCTGAGCTTTTTTAAGTCTAATGGAGAATCAGAATTTATTGTAATACTCTTTGAATTGAATATCAATATACAGGCCATCGGTTTTGAGAAAAGCTATGTGTTGTCTTCAAGTTTGTTCACGAATTTATTTACTGTTCTCATTCTAAATAATCCAGGGTTATTCAGTTTGAATGGAATTGCAAAGCAATTTTAGTATAAGTGTTTATTAGCTTTTCTCTTTAGGAGGGAAATTAAATACGCGAGATCACTCATACCAGTAATTTCTTTGGGAGGAACTTAGAATTTTGAGGACCATATCTTAGTTTGGAATGATTGGATTCTTGTATGTGTCAGGCATATATAAGGATTAATAAAAACCGAAGCTGACGGGAAGTATAAAGATGTGTTGTTTAAGGAGTTTATTTGAAGTTTAGATGACTCCGTGACCTTGGATAAGGCACTGGTATTAATTGAAGTTTTTTATTGCATGCTTTGTTGATCGAAATGCTAAGATTAAGTACAATTTCTATCCTTTGTTTTCAGTTGATTTCAAGGTGATTAAATCCACTGGTTTTCTAGACTTGTTTGCTGTGGGTTTTGTGTGGGAGAAAAAGTGACACTAAGCAAACATGCCCTAATCTCACTTTCAAGCACACATTTGTGGAATACGAAAGAGCCTAGAGGTATCACACAATTGGCTACTTCTTCTTGTGGAAGAGAGAGCCATGGGCTACCTATTAGGATTTCTATTCCTTTGTTGTAATTGAAAGATGAAATGATGCAAGTTCAATCCCTAACCCCAAAGCGCAAGTATGAACTAATAACAAGATTACAGAATTGAACTTAAATGATGGAAAGCTGTAAATACAAGGACAAGACAAGAATGCAAATTTGTACCCGGAGTTAAAATCTGACTGAAAATGTTCAGGACGGGGGCGGGGGCGCCATTGTCCTGATTCTACCCCTGAAACTGCTCCGAAAACTGTTGTTTTTGCTTTTTGGAAAAAGCTGTCAAAAATGCTGAAAATGCTGTCGGACCAGGGCACCCAGTAGGGACCAGGGTGCCCAGAAGGGACGAGGGCGCCCAGCGCCCCTATCCTGGCAGGACCAGGGTGCCCCATGCCCCTGTCCTGGTCTTTTTCTCTGAAATTTGGTGGGAAGGTCGGTCTCAGTCTGCTTCTCCCGGATCTGCAACCTGCGGCGTCGTCCGAGTCCCGAAACCTGCACTTATATCTAAAAAGGTGTTTGGGCGGCTATATAGGGTTTTGCCTTAGTCAAACCCCTGCTTCGGTGATTTCCACCTCCACGAATAGCCAAGTTGGATTGTAAAATGTATTGCGTGTGCAGACCTAGTGTGTGTGCAAGGTCCTTAAATGCGAGTAAGCAAACTAGAGCAACCTAGAAAGTAAACCCTATTTGCTTGTAAATGATAATGTAAATGCTCTAAATCAAGATGCAAAGTGATCTAAAGCATGAATAAAGGATATATTGAAGCTTATGCAAAGACATGAAAACAACATGAAATCATACCCAACCCTCAAGGGAGGAGTACAAGCCAATCTTCAGTCGGTAATCTCCTATTGTTCTTCAATGTCTTCAAAGCCCTAAATGGATGAATGAAATTGATAAATTCTTGATAGAAAGATGTTGGATGTTGTTGAAGTCTTCAAAGATCTGCTCTTTCGCTGCATAGAAGGTCCTTGAAACCAAATTCCGATCCTTTCAAATGAAGAAAGAGAGCTCTTAAGTATGAAACCCTAGGTCGTAAATTCATATTTTGGCCGACCTAGAGATTGAATATCCTGCCAATTTCTTGGGGTTAAACTTTATTTTATGATTGGATCGTGCTCCCAAAATTTTGGGAAAAATGTCCGGGACCATGTGCACCGGGCGCCACGGTCCCGACAACTTTTCACCAAATTTTCAAGGCCGTCAGATATGATGATTTTAGAGAGAATCCCGAAGTTACAGTTGATTTCAAGATGTTTTGACCCCCGAAATCAAGCCCCCAAGTTCAAAATAGGACCTAATTAGGGTTTTTGATTAAATGATGTATTGGAGGAATAAAACGAAAAGGGCACACTTTAATGAAAGGGCCCAACTTTATGATGTAGGAAATGATAAAATAGGACCTTAGACCTAATTAATTTAATTAATTAAGTGCTAAGGGGGAAATGCAATGCAAAATGCAAAATGCGCCAAGGCGGGTGCTAAACTAGGTGTGAAATTGTACCACCCTAGCAAGTGCATACAATTTATGACGCTACATTTAGCCCCCACTTTAGCGGTCATATGAACACTACATGCATATGCAAGCTAAAGTATAGAAAAGTAAACATTATTTGAAAAAGGATATATCCATAAGTCTGTCGAACGAAGCCCCCAGCGGTATCTGCAGTACTCAGTTAGGAACCGCACCCTACAAAACACACGTTAGATCACAAAATCACCTAATGCTTACTAAGTAAGGTGATGAAAATTTGAGGGTAGCTATATGCCCCCCCCTATTTCAGCTTGCTAATTTTAGTGAGTTGAAACAGGGTATCATGTTTACCACTTCGAATTGTTAAAGAATATTGATGACAAATGCTCACAAGAAGATTTGATATGAGATCAAAAACTAATGGAGAACCATTTGGTAAGAAAGAGGACTAAATCTCAATTCCAACACAACAAAGAGTGTGAGGATTCGGGAGTTCTCTAACACAAGATGAAGGATGTAAATGGAAACCAAAATGCAAAGAGAAGAAAAGAAAGGAAAAAAGCATGAATACACACATTGGTGATCCATGAGAGAGAAAAAATGGACTTCTCACCCCTAGATCTTGTCTAGGTGATCCATGGGAAAAAGGACATGGAAAACTAGCCCCTAGAGTCTGTCTAGGTGATCCATGTAAGGGAGGAGAGTGAGAAAGTCTAGCCTTATACCGCTAGTTCCACTCAACCTCGTGCATGTGTGTGTAAGTGAGGTTAGAAGAATCTCATAGGAGTCTATGCCCGAGTATGCTACAACCTGTATATGTATAGTACAAAAACGTGACATCTCGTTGTAAGAGTCTGTGCTCTGGTTCCGAGAATAATCACCTTGCATAAAAGAAAAAAATGGAGACATCTCACTCTAAGAGTCTGTGCTCTGGTTCCGAGAATGACCCATTGCTCAAAAAGTGTAATGTTTATGTCATAAGAAAATTAGAAAAAGGATACCTACCTTCATCACAAAAGACGATACCCCAAAAATGCAACAATGTCATAGATCCAAGCAAGAGAGTTTTGCACTCTTTAAGCAAGGATAAGATACTTGAGAAGGGATATCTTGTAGTATGTGTAAAGGAGATCCTTAGAGGAGAAGAGATCTTTGTACAAAAGACACCTATCCTCGAGAGGAATTGTGTTAGACAAATATAACATCTTCTAGAATAAGACAAAGAAGAGAATAAGAATGCAATACTTCCTTCTTTTGCGAGGTGAAAGTGATTCTTAATGAAGGATGACGCTCCTTTTAACCCAATTGGGAGAGTGAATTCATTATGGATGTATTTTACCAAGTGCAAAAGAGGTTGTAGTCAAGGACTTACACCTCTTGTAAGAGAGAATCCTTGAACAAACAACAACAAATGCGTACAAGGCATAACATCAAGTAATAAAGTCCACACCATCCACAAAATAGGAAAAAGTGGATCCTTAGATAAAAATAAGGAAAGATCATTGCCTCCCAAGGATAAGGACAATGAGAAGGACTTACACAATCTTCTAGGGAGAGATTTGGGCATAAGCAAAAGAAGAGATGTATGAAATCACTCTTGTCCCCATAGGAACAAGAAAATTAGGCTATTATGTTGCTTCAAAAAATATATATGATTGCACTTGAAATTGTACCATCATGAATGAAAATGAGCCCTCAGTAAATGAGCTACCAATGTCACATAATGATGAGCAACATAATAGCCATTAATGTTATTTAAAGACATGATAGATTGAATGAGGTATTTGAATATGACATGCTAAATGCTCAACTATAAGTGAGATCAAAAACATGTATAAAGTGATAAAAATTGAAGAAGAAAAGTCACAAGAAATCTTAGAAGAGGGATGAGTGTAATTTATTAGAGCCTTATCCCTAGAGGAAAGGACTTTATGATGAATAGGATATAAGGATTCATAAGTGGATTTAGAAATTTGAGGGGATTCATAAAGAGATTTGTTCATCACCAAGATTTCCTTATGAGGGGAATGAGAGTTGATAGAAGTAGAAGATGATTTAGTTGAAGTGAGATCATCATCACTACTAAATATAGCATTCACACTGAGAGATGGTCTTTTAGATGCTTTGGTACGTTTCCAGGGATTATAGCCGAGTCCAAAGGCATAATTGTGAAAATTAGTCTCTAGAGGAACTTTTATCCCTTGTTCATGATTGCCACAACCATTTCCATGATACCCATGCTTAGCAAAAATGCAAAAACCACGACCATAACGATCAGCCATTTCAGGAAGAGAAGGTGGTTTTTCATAAGACAAAGAATCAAACTCTTCATAATTAGAGGTGTGAGGAGAAGAAGTTTGAGAAGTGGCCACAAAATTATTGCTCATAGGTTCAAGTAAAGTTGATTGATTTTTAGTGTCTTCCTTCTCTTTAAATTTAAGCTCTCTATGAGGAACCCTATACTCACCTACAAAGGTGGGATTAAAATCAAGAGATCCCCAATCGTCTTCTGCGAGAACTTTCTTAGGATCAAAAGCCTTTTCATGTGTAAACTCAAGTCGAGAAGGATCTTCTTCAGGAGCTTTAGACTCATCCAAAGAATTTTGATTATTAGAGGGTGATGATTCATCCATAGGTATCTTGTTCAAAGAGTCATCACTAGAAGAGGAAGGCTTAGATGTTTGCAAACAAGCTTGAAGATTAGTGTCACCTATCAAGGTATATGTCTTATTGTTATAAATGAATTTAACTTGTCTATGCAATGTAGAGGGGACAGCTTGCATACTGTGAATCCAAGGTCTCCCTAATAACAAGTTGTATGTTAGATTTCTCGACATAACATGGATAGGAGTAGGCAAAGTAACAGGTCCCACTGTGACGGGTAAGGTGATAATACCTAATGAAGACTTAGCCACATTATCAAAGCCTCGAATGGGACGAGAGTCAGGCTCAATAAAGGATGTATCCACATTCATCTTATGCAATAGATTAATGCTACACACATTAAGGCCAGAGCCATTATCTACCAGTGTTCGTCTTATAGCAGTGTCATTTATGATAACCACAATCATCAAGGGATCATATTGATGTTGAATTTCACTAGTAGGCAACTCATCTTGGGTAAACACAATTTGAGCTTTAGGATTCATCACAGAGTTAACTAAAGATGCTATATTACTATATGTATTCGGTGGAGGAACATTCAAATCTTTCAAGGCATCTTGTAACATTCCATGATGAGTGGAAGAAGTTTGGATCAAATCCCAAAGGGATATCTTAGCAGGAGTAGTTTTAAGTTGTTCTATGAGATCATATTCCTTACCAAGAACTTGTGAAATACGAGGAGCTTGAGGAAGAATAGGTTGAGAAGGAGGAAGTGAAGTTGGGCTAACTGGAGGAGGATTAGGTTGCCTATTGTTTCTTGTGTTATAGGTATGAGCAACCGCATGATAACTCTCTCTAGTCAGTTGCTTAGCATACTCATAAGGGCTCTTAGAAGAATAACCTCCTTGCACAGTAATAATAGGTTTCTTAGGAGTGCAAAAAGAATCATTAGCATAACCACCTTGAACCACTAAGATAGGCTTATTTAAAGGTTGAGAATTTTGAGAAGGACAAGCACCTTGGACAGTGAAGAGAGGTTTGTTAGGTGTCTCATTCACATGTATCAAATTGATTGAGGATGGTTTATAGGAATGAACAAAAGTGTTGGAAGAATTATTGATAGTCTTCTCTTGCACTAAAATCTCATCATGAATTAAATCAATTTTAGGAGAGAGACAAGGGGTAGGCATTGATGTTCTAGTAGGCAGAGTAATACTAGGAAAGGTCATATCATCCTCTATCATCAAAGGATTTACATGGGGAATAAACTCTCTAGGAGAAGGATCAACATTTCTCTCTAAAGTCTCACTTTTGAGAGAGAGATCTTTGAAAGAGATGTTAACCATCTTGCTTTGAACTAGGGTTTCCTTATGAGTAGAACCAAGTTGAGGAGAGGGAGATGCTTTATTTTTAGAGGGAGAATAATTGAGATTCAAGGAAGGTGAGGAATTATCAAGGGAGAGAGAATAATCTACACCTTCTTCTAATGGTTCATCCCAAATAGTGAAGTGGTTGAAAGGAATGTTTGAAGTATTGTCAATTTCGGGAGAGGAGATAACATTGTTTGTTAATTCCTCATCCTTAGGAGGAAGAGCATCAATAGATGTGTTAAACTCATCCTCTTTCCTCAAAATATTTTCAATATGATCTTTAGGGGAGAGAGAATTAAGGAAATTGCTTATTATTTCATCTTCTTTCTCTAAGGGATGCTTATGGGTAAGACAAACTTTAGGAGAAGGGTAAGCATTTATCATTAATTCATCATCTCTAGTGGGAATTTTGTTGGAAAAGGAAATGCCATCACTAGGAAATGTAGGGATCATGTCATCTTCTTGCACAAAAGGATCCTCACGAGGGGAGTGTTTTTTAGGAGGAACGTGGACATATTTCTCCAAAGATTCATGCTTAGGAAGGAGATCTTTGAAAGAAGTGTTCATAACCTCTTGTTGCACCAACATGCCCCCATTGGAAGGACCAACTTTAGGAGAAAATAAGTCAATGTCCATCAATACCTTTTCACTTAAAGAGGCATCATGTAGGGAAGATGAAGTAACATTAAGAAAGGTGTTTATGATATCATTCTCTTCCTCTAGGATAGCTAAATAGGAAGGGCACATTTTAGGAGAATTATCAAGATCACTCTTCAAGTCTTCATCCTTAGAGCATGGGAGAGCCTCAAAGGGATTGGTAGAAACTCTTTTAGGCACTAAAATGTTATTATAGATGGAGGGAGGTTCTTTAGGAGAAGGAAAAATTGAAACAAGGGAAGCTAACCCATTATCACATCTATGAAATGAATGCATCATGACAACAATTTTCCTCTTTCAAATGATAACACATGCAAAATAGAAGGAAATGTTCAATTTTAACCAATGAAAGCACTTAGAATGTAGATTTAGAAAATGAAATTTATGATTCAAATGAGTTCCTAAATCAGATTTGAAATTATTGATCCCAATTAAGCTATCCACAAGTTCAACTTTGAATTGAAAAATTAGGGTTTTAGCAAAAATTTCCTCTAAATTTTTGAATTTTGCAAGAAATTGAAACTTGTAAATACAAATTTGAATTTGAAATAGCATAAACACTCAAATTTGAAAACATAAATCAGAATTAGAGAAGATTGGAGTTCACCTCGGGTTCACCAAAATGTGTGGGAGAAAAAGTGACACTAAGCAAACATGCCCTAATCTCACTTTCAAGCACACATTTGTGGAATACGAAAGAGCCTAGAGGTATCACACAATTGGCTACTTCTTCTTGTGGAAGAGAGAGCCATGGGCTACCTATTAGGATTTCTATTCCTTTGTTGTAATTGAAAGATGAAATGATGCAAGTTCAATCCCTAACCCCAAAGTGCAAGTATGAACTAATAACAAGATTACAGAATTGAACTTAAATGATGGAAAGTTGTAAATACAAGGACAAGACAAGAATGCAAATGCATACCCGGAGTTAAAATCTGACTGAAAATGTTCGGGACGGGGGCGCGGGTGCCACTGTCCCGATTCTGCCCCTGAAACTGCTCCGAAAACTGTTGTTTTTGCACTTTGGAAAAAGCTGTCAAAAATGCTGAAAATGCTATCGGACCAGGGCGCCCAGTAGGGACCAGGGCGCCCAGAAGGGACCAGGGTGCCCAGCGCCCCTGTCCTGGTAGGACCAGGGCGCCCCACGCCCCTGTCCTAGTCTTTTTCTCTGAAATTTGGTGGGAAGGTCGGTCTCAGTCTGCTTCTCCCGGATCTGCAACCTGCGGCGTCGTCCGAGTCCCGAAACCTGCACTTATATCTGAAAAGGTGTTTGGGTGGCTATATAGGGTTTTGCCTTAGTCAAACCCCCACTTCGATGATTTCCACCTCCACGAATAGCCAAATTGTATTGTAAAATGTATTGTGTGTGCAGACCTAGTGTGTGTGCAAGGTCCTTAAATGCAAGTAAGCAAACTAGAGCAACCTAGAAAGTAAACCCTATTTGCTTGTAAATGATAATGTAAATGCTCTAAATCAAGATGCAAAGTGATCTAAAGCATGAATAAAGGATATATTGAAGCTTATGCAAAGACATGAAAACAACATGAAATCATACCCAACCCTCAAGGGAGGAGTACAAGCCAATCTTCAGTCGGTAATCTCCTATTGTTCTTCAATGTCTTCAAAGCCCTAAATGGATGAATGAAATTGATAAATTCTTGATAGAAAGATGTTGGATGTTGTTGAAGTCTTCAAAGATCTGCTCTTTTGCTGCATAGAAGGTCCTTGAAACCAAATTCTGATCCTTTCAAATGAAGAAAGAGAGCTATTAAGTATGAAACCCTAGGTCGTAAATTCGTATTTTGGCCGACCTAGAGATTGAATATCCCGCCAATTTCTTGGGGTTGAGCTTTATTTTATGATTGGATCATGGTCCCAAAATTTTGGGAAAAATGTCCGGGACCATGTGCACCGGGCGCCACGGTCCCGGCAACTTCTCACCAAATTTTCAGGGCCGTCAGATATGATGATTTTAGAGAGAATCCCGAAGTTACAATTGATTTCGAGATGTTTTGAACCCCGAAATCAAGCCCCCAAGTTCAAAATAGGACCTAATTAGGGTTTTTGATTAAATGATGTATTGGAGGAATAAAACAAAAAGGGCACACTTTAATGAAAGGGCCCAACTTTATGATGTAGGAAATGATAAAATAGGACCTTAGACCTAATTAATTTAATTAATTAAGTGCTAAAGGGGAAATGCAATGCAAAATGCAAAATGCGCCAAGGCGGGTGCTAAACTAGGTGTGAAATTGTACCACCCTAGCAAGTGCGTACAATTTACGACGCTATAGGTTTATGTTCAAAAGAGTGAATTTAATTCACAAAGGTATACCCACCTGGGCTCCGAGGAAGCCCGAAGTGTAGAAGGTCTATCCAAACCTTGTCATATGTTGCCTTGAAAATTTTCTTATCTTTGATATCTCTTCTGTACCAAGCTTTAAACCAAATTAATTTGAGGATGTTAAAGGGAATCAGATTTTGAAGACAACAAGCATCTCAAATGTCTTGTTTAGTACTAGTTTAAGCTCAGTTAGATACCTTAATCAAAACCTTTGTTGTCCATTATATCACCTCATACAATAATTTCCTATTCATTACATTCTTTTTTTATTATTACCTTCTTCAAAATGACCTATGATATCTCATACATATATGAGTCTATACAATATACCAAGTCAGCTTACAAATAGTTAATTACATTTACAAAACAATTCACATAAATTAAACTTTATCCCATGTTGGCCTTAGTGCTGGTATACTTCATTTCCAGTGTAATCTGGATGCCAGCGAAAGTTCCTATTGGTGTCGGTGCTTGCCGGTGTATGATATCTGTGATGTTGACGCATATATAGAAACCTGTTGCTGGTTGGTTGCCAGTTGGTTGCTATTAATGACAACATCAACTCATCTCATTAGAGTGTAGAATGCCAACAATGTGAAACAATAGGACTCCCACTAGATAAAGATGCAATCACCAAATGAAGAGATGACTGATAGAAAATGTGCCCAACTAGATCACATGTGCATGTTTGAAGATATGCATGCTCAAACAAGGAAATGACATTGGTGCAATGCAGGATGCAGATGACAAGGATCCACTCCCAC
The DNA here is from genome assembly GCF_030272615.1 of Cryptomeria japonica. Classification (NCBI taxonomy): domain Eukaryota; kingdom Viridiplantae; phylum Streptophyta; class Pinopsida; order Cupressales; family Cupressaceae; genus Cryptomeria; species Cryptomeria japonica. The sequence continues at coordinate 640,467,611 of NC_081411.1, read as the reverse complement.
TGGTAAGTGGAGCTTATCTCCTATAAAGCATGGAATTCATCATAGTCCTCTAAGATAAGACAAAAGAGTAGAAGGCAGGTGATTGAAGGCTCACACTGGATGAACTGGTGAAACACTAAGTCGCCTTAGATGCATGAGATCATGGATGTGCACCAGATCAACCAGGTTGATACAATGAGTTGCCAGTACAGAGAAGGAAGGATATGTTTGTCACTTTGACAAACATGATAATTGCAGAATTGGTCCAAGGGTGAAGAAAGGTGTTGCCACGGATGTAGAAGGCTCTCATCTATTGATGGTGTGCATGAGGAAAGTTGGCAAGTGTGCTGACTGGGTTGATTGTTCCAGTGGAAGATAAGCAATGTGCAAGGGTGAAGGCAGACCAGTTAGGGTATAACTGGAAAGGTTTGTCAACTAGTAGATGAACCTGATTATGTGGATGGTTAATGATCCTATCTAAACCAACATAGAAGACTAAGTTGAGGTGGATTCCGACAAAGGGGCCACATGGAGTTGAAGTGGCATGCATGCATAGGTCAGTGAAGTTGTTGGCGACTAGTCCAACATTTATAGTGACTGTGAAGTTTGAGGAATGAACGTAGACGATTGCAGATCAAGATCAAGGAAACAACAAAGATCCAGTATAGACTGATCTTGCAGGTTGAAGAGGGTAAAGGAAACCACATCATGCACATCATTGATCAGACAAAAGGCCAAAAATCATGCTATAGATGGCTAAAGAGAGAAGACGTGATTCACAAGGAAAATAGTTGGGCAATGCTCATTGATTGAATGTTGAACATCGATCATAGACATGATATTAGATTAGATATGATATGTCATAGTGATCAAAGATCAGATCAGATGTAGATTCAGTGCATGGCAGAAACCCTAGCATGCCAATTTTCAAACCAATGTTTAGGCAGGAAAATATGGCTATAAGAATGCGAGCAAAAGATGTAGTTTGTTTTTCTACATGTGAGAGTAAATCATTCAAGTGCTCAATGAAAATCAGAGAAGAGACTTAGTGTGTGAGTGAGAATTGGGTTGAAGAGTTCAACTGGTGAGAGTGAGGCAACCGATAGCTTGCCATTGAGTCTGATAGAGGAGTATACCGATGGTGACTGAACTAGAAGAGAAGAGTCACAGAAGAATGTAGAGAAGGTTAGCTAAGAATCGGCAGTAATCAAATAGCAAAAAATTGACTGAAAAAAGTAGACCGGTGGTGGCCAGCAGCAGTATGATAGAAAGGTTGGAGAACTAGTAGAGAGCAAAACCAATAAAGAAGAAGAAAAGGTTGAACCGACAAGGGTACAATAGAGAGTAAGGTGCAATAGAGAGTGGGTTGCAATAGGAGATAAGGTTGCAACAGAGAAAAGGTGAATAGAGAACCGACAAAGATCTGTAGATAGGAGAACTAGTGGAGAGACATACATGAGAGTTACAAAGTTCTTTTTCTACAAGAGGATAACTTTTATATTTAAAATATGATTTTGTAATCACTGAGTTGGAGCTCGGTGTAGGGGTTGGTTCTCCTTGGGTTGGTGCCCTAAAATCAGGGGTTGGTGCTCCTTGGGTTGGTTCCCTAAAGAAGGAGTGGTACTCCTTAGGTTGGTGCCCTAAATTTTGTAACTGAGGTTTTCATTGTGAGGCTAGATTGGAGCAATAGTCTCCAGCAACATTTCTCACCGAGGTTTTTCCCATCTTGTGTTTTCCTCATACATATGGTGTTATGTGTGGTTGCATGTGTGTCATTCTCCCTTCTAACTGGTATGTCTACTTTATGTTAGACCTATTAATCGGTTTACACACATATGTTAGAAAATGGATAAGATTGGAAATCACTGATTCACCCACCCTCTCAGTGACATCTTGTGTTCAACACACCCACATCTATCAGTTTGCTCACAGATAATAAATTTCATTTTAATCCAAGGATATGCAACACACCACTAATATTTTTATTCTACCATCAGGAAAATTGATTCTAACTTTACCTCAACCAGTAATGTATAAATGTGAATCATCACCCAAGTACACCTTACCTCCATTAAATTCTTCATATTCAAAAAATTAATCTTTATTAGAAGTCATATAAAAAGATGGACCTAAGTCAATTAACCATGCATCATTACCTACATGAGTAGCCAAAGCTATAATGAATGCATCACCATCTTTCTTCTCAAACTTAGAATCAGAATCAAACTTCTTCTTTTTCTTCTTCTTTTCTTCTTTGCAGTCCTTACGGATGTGACCTAAATTACCATAATTATAGAAAATGAATTTGGACTTTCCAGGAGATTTAGATCTCCCTCTAGATTCGCACTTATTGCACTTCTCATTCTTCTTGCCTTTTTCCTTAGGTCTTCTATGAACACTTAGGGCTTCCTTTGAACTGATGGATACCTTCCTCTGCATCTCTTCACCAACTAGGGCACCCACCACATCTTTAGACTTCAAAACAATAGAAGTACTACCGATAGTCATAACAAGAGAATCCCATAAATCGGGCAAAGAAAAAAGAAAGATCTGGTATCTCTATTCTTTGTCCATATTAACACCAACAGATACCAATTGAGCCACCAATATATTAAATGCTTCCAAGTAGTATACAATCCATCCACCCTCTTCCATCTTCGAGAAATACAATTTCTCCCTCAAGAAAATCTGATTTAATAAAGATTTTGTTTGATACATTACACTAAGATTAGTCCATAACTTCTTTGTAGAGTTCTCTTCATGGGCATTTATCAGAACAAAGTATTCCAAGCACAATCTAATTAGACCCTTGGATTTTTGGTCCATAACATCATTGTTGGGATTGTGTTTTCATTTATGTCAACTGGTGTAGTAAACCTGTATAGCATAACTGGTATGCATGGCATGCTACTAGTATGCAGGTCCAGTATGCAGGTAAGTGTACTAGTATGTAGGTAGGTGTAGGATCAATTGGTAAACATGTCCATTGGTATGCAAGAAAGGGACAAGAAGAACACAGAGGAACATGGCATTGGGTCATATGCAGTGAAAATGTATTATGAACTAATCGGTCAAATAGAGAAGAGCATGGCTTGAAGGTTAACCAGTTATTATATAACTGGTAGTTAAACACCAGTCGTATGTTTGGTTGCTAACTGATCCTAAACCGACATAGTTAACTGAGGTGGATTCCAATAGAGATGACATGTAGAATCCAGGTGGCAAATATGTCATAGTTGGTGAAAAGTGCATCGGTGAGGTTGGTACTAAGTAGGTCGACATTAAATGAAGACTACGGATATTATGGATCGAGTGCAGAGGATTGCAGCTCAAAGTAGATTGAAAGATGAGGTTCTTGATGAGTTGATCAAAGAAGTACATTTGATCTTCTTATTGACTAGGAGAAGGAAATAGCTGGATCATTTGTTGTGAGTGACATAAAGCAGGGTCGGTGATCAATTTGCAGTTTGCTAAGATTAGTAAACAGGTACATAAAGGATGAGATATGGTGGTGTTGTTTGTTTTGTTACAGGTTGTCAATCTGAGATATAATATTTGATTTGATTTGATACGGATTGGTTTGGTGAAGAAAACCCTAGGGCGCAAATATTGAATTACTATTCTAGTGGAAAAGCATGTATATAAATATGCAGATTGAAGATCAGATATGATGATGCAAGTTGTCGGAGAAGAGGGTGTTTGAGTGAACAAATATTTGATTAGACTGAGTGTGGTAGATAAGATTGAAGCAACTAAGTATTTGAATTAGAACTGGTAGGAGAGGTTTAACCAGTAGGACAGGTTTAACTAGTAAGAGGTGTCTAAGCAGTAAGAAACAGAGTAACCGATGAGCTGTCGCAGAGTTAATAGTCAAGTGAACCGATAGTGCTTGAACTAGGAAGAAGGTATCAAAGAGTGAATGAGTGAAAAGTGAGGATCAGAGGAAATCAATAAAGGTAGAGGCTGACCGGTAAAGGGTCTGAGAGAGTGAATAGATAACCGGTAGTAAAAGAAGCTATGAGACAGAGAAGAGTTAAAACCAATAGAAAAGGTTGATTGCAGGAGTTACACAATTTCATTTGTAACAAGGAGATTTCATTGTATTTAAGTTTATCTCATTGTATTTCAATTGAGTTGGTGCTCAAAATAGTATAGGGGTTGGTTCTCCTTTGGGTTGGTGCTCCTTGGGTTGGTTCCCTAAAAATATTGTAAAATCGTTATTCCATTGTGAGGCTGGATTGGAGCAGTAGACTCCAACAACATTTCTCACCGAGGTTTTTCCCACATTGGGTTTTCTTCATATATCCAGTGTTGTGTGATGCATTTTTTATGTTTGTGATTTATTATTAGTGTTTTCATTACTTTACCGATTTCACACACACAGTTGAAAATTATTTATAATTATTGATTCACCCCCCTCTCAGTGATATCTTGTGTTCTACATTTGGTATCAAAGCCCTAGGTTCCCTATTAGTTAAATATTTCTCTAGCTTGGGTAGATTATGGTTTAAGAACACAATGGCAAGGAATGAATCCTCCTCCTCCAAAGCCCCCATGTTTGATGGAAAACCAACTATGCCTTCTGGAGAAAAAGAATAGAAACCTATTTGTCCTCCCTAGGTTTTGATGTTTGGATGTCTGTAAAGAATGGATATACCATCCCTAGTGTTCCCCCTACAAATCTAGATGCTTAAAAGGAGTATGAAAATAATGCAAAGGCTAAATATGCTATTCTCAGTGGGTTGTCTGATAATGAGTTTGTTAAGGTTATGCACTGCTCATCAACCAAAGAGACTTGGGATAAGTTGCAGAGATTATTTGAAGGAGATGTCAAGGTCAAGGAGGCTAAGATGCAAACACTAAGAGGTCATCTTGAAGGTTGGAAGATGAAAAGTGAAGAAAAGATTGCAGATTATCTTCAGAGAGTGGATGAAACTATGATCACCATTAGAGGACTTGGAGAGGATATATCTGATAAATTTATTGTCAAAAAGGTACTTAGTTCACTCACATCTAAGTATGATACAAAGGTCTCTGCTATAGAGGAAGCCAAGGATCTAAAAAAAAATTCAATGGATGAATTATTTGGCTCCCTAACTACTTATGAGATGAGGACAACCGGTGAAGGAACTTCCAAGAAAGAGGTTGCTTTCAACTCCATCAATAAGGGTAAGGAAGAAAGTACTCAAAGAATCCAGTGAAGACTTGGATACTGAGGTTGTAAACTTTGTAAGGAAGCTCAAAAGAGGATTTGTTAAGTATAAAGGAAAGTTGCCTTTCAAATGTTTCAACTGTGGTAAAATAGAAGACTTTGCTTCTAAATGTCCCTATGGTGAAAATAGTGGAGATGAGAAAAAGAGCTCTAGTAGATCTTCCAGTAAGGATAGAAAGAAGAAAGCTTACCGAAAATATACAAGAAGGTACTAGGAGCAGAACAGTCTATATACCTTTGAAGATGATGTTGCATATGAATAAAGTGTATCAGAAGAAGGTTGTTGTGAGGATGAAAGAGAAATAAATCTCTTTATGGCATTAGATGAATCGGTTGATGAAGATAATGAATATGAAGACATTGAATTTAAAGTGGACTTGGAAGGTGAACTCATAAGTGCACTTGAGGAGTTAAATAAAACAAGAAGAGAACTCAAGAAGGTTAAGTATGCTATTGCAGAAGAACGAGATTATTTGAAACAATCCTTGGATGAATCCAAGAAAACAATTTATGATCTACAACTCTAGTTGGAAGAAGCTAAGAGGATATGTGAGGTTACATCCTCCAATTTGATAAAGAAGGAAAAGGTGGGGCAGAATCTGGAAGAAGAAATAGTAAGGCTTGAAAAGGAGCTAGAAAAGAGAAAGGATGAATTGAAGATGAGGAACAAGTATGAGGGCAGCACTGAAGCCTTAGTCAAGATGTTGAGAAATCAGAAGCATTCAAAAGATACTAGTGGTATAGAATTTGAAGAAGGACAGAGTTCAAATAGAAAAGACACATCCGGTAAGGAGATACAATTCACTTCCTCGAGTGAAAGTAAAGAGAAACAAACCTTTAGAGTCAGCAAAGATACTAGAAAGAAAACCTGTGTTGAAGCCATAAGGAATCATCTTGTGAACCAGAATGCTTAGAACTGGAAGGCTCACACATTATACCAGAGTGCAAATCATAAAGGCAAGCCCATGGTAGATAATGAAGGATTCCCTAGAATCAACAACATAAGAGGAAGACATCTGGTGAGACAAAGGTTTGTCATTCCAAAGCAACAAAACTGGTATGTACCTAAATTCCATGGTTACTGCTACCAGTGTAATAACTTTGGACATAGAATTGCTGATTGTAGACTGGTGAATAAGCCCCCTGTTAGTTTTGAAAGTAGAAATTATTTTGCTGCACTATGGGAGATAAATGTTGTGTGTTATCAGTGTAATGATTTAAGTCATAGGAGTTTTGAATGTATGAAAAGTCTACCAGTATCCTACAATAGGTTTTTCAAATTCATCATTTAATGTCAATGTGAAGTGTTATAATTGTCAAAAGTTTGGGAACATTACAAAATATTGAAAACTCTAAATAACCAAGCAAAAGAATTCAGTACCGGATCAGAGCCCGGTAACAAAATCAGAGCATGAAATTACTACAGAAAAGAAGAAAGAAGCCAACCCGGTTTGGGTTGAGAAGGAAAAAAATAAAGTAGAGTCAAGTCTGATTATGCAGGCTTCCTTGCATGCAGAAAGAAGAAACTTATGGGTTGTAGACAGTGGATGTTCCAATCACATGACCGGAAACAGAAAGAAATTTATTAAGTTTGAAGATTGGAATGGAGGTTCAATAAGATTTGGAGACAACTCTTCCATCAAGATAAAAGGAAAAGGTATTATGAACATAGATGGAAAATTAAAGGCACATGATGTATATTATGTGGAAGGTTTAAAGCATAACTTACTAGGTGTGAGTCAAATTTATGATAAAGGATACAAATTCACTTTTGACTCTACCGGTGGCCAAACAAGAAAAGAGAGTACCAGACAGATTGTACCAGAAGGAAAAAGGACAGATGGAAATGTGTAAAATTTGAAGGAATGCTTTGAGTCCCAATGCATGATGGGACAGGTGGATGAGAGTTGGTTGTGACACAGGAGATTAGGCCATATAAATTTTCATAATCTAGTTAAAGTAAGAAAAAAGGGGTATGTGAGACATATACCACCAATCATCAAACCAGCAAGCACATTTTGTGATGAATGTGTAAGAGGAAAGAAGACTAAGGTGACCTTCAATACAAAAGAACATAATACGTTAAGGCCACTTGAACTTGTGTATACTAATCTATTTGGACCAGCCAGAATAAGAGCTCTAGCTAGTGAAAGATACTTCATGCTCCTCATTGATGATTTTTCAAGAATGACATGGGTCACTTTCCTACATGACAAATCTCAAGCATTTGAAAGATTCAAGATTTTCCAGAAGATGGTTGAGAGGTAAAGTGGATACAAGCTTAAATATCTAAGATCTGATTGGGGTGGAGAGTTCACATCAAATAAGTTGGAGGATTACTATGAGAGACATGGAATCAGAAGATAGTATTCAGCTCCAAGGACACCACAATAAAATGGTGTTGTAGAAAGGAAAAATTGGACTATCAAGGAGATGGAAAGAACTATGTTAAATGAAGCAAACATAATGGATATGTATTAGAAGGAACAGTTCATACTATTGTATATACTTTGAACTAGGTTCAGCTAAGAACAAATAGAAAAATGACACCTTATGAATTGTGGTATGATCGGAAGCCATCAGTCAAATATTTCAAAGTGTTTGGAAGTAAATTCTTCACCAAGAGAGATGGGGATGGCTTAGATGGTTTTGATTCTAGGAGTGATGAAGGTATCTTCTTGGGTTACTCAAATCACAGCAAGGCCTACAAATTCTACAACAAAAGACTGAGAAAAGACATTGAAAGTATACATGTAAGAGTTTATGAAGATCTGCATAAAGGAAGACAAGCACAAGTAAACTGGTATGATGACTCATGTGATGAAGATGAAGTTCAGTCAGAAAGTGAACCAAAAGAAGCACCTAACAAGTCCCCTAACTCGTATGTACAGATAAATCACTCGAAAGAGAAGATTATAGGTAATAAGAATGATGGTATGAAGACCAGAAGAAGACTTGCCCAGAACATTGAACAAGTCAATTTCTACCTCATGACTGAAATGGAACCCAAAACATTCAATGATACCAAAAAAAGTCAGAAATGGATGGATGCAATGGAAGAAGAGCTACAAGAGATTGAAAAGAACAAAAATTGGGAATTAGTTCCTAGACCGGCAGATAAGAATGTCATTGGCACTAAATGGGTCTACCAGAACAAGATGAATGAAGAAGGTAAGATTGTTAGGCATAAAGCAAGGTTGGTGTGCAAAGGGTATTCCCAAGTAGAAGGAATAGATTTTGAAGAAACATATGCACTGGTTGTAAGGCTTGAATCCATTACAATGTTTTTAGCATTCTCTGCATACAAAGGATATAAGGTATATCAAATGGATGTTAAATATTCTTTCTTAAATGGTAATTTAGAAGAAGAAGTCTGTATAGAATAATTAGAAGGTTTTTTGTTGCATGATGGTGAAACCTTTGTGTGTTGGTTGAAGAAAGCATTTATGGTTTGAAGCGGGCTCCAAGAGCATGGAATTCAAGGTTAGATAAGTATCTAAAGGAGCAACATTTCAGAAAGGGAAGTGAAGACAATAATATGTACATTAAAGCATATGGAAACCACATGATTATTGTGGTTGTATATGTGGATGACACATTTTTTGGAGGCCACAAGGACACTCTGTGAAAAGACTTTGTTGATTAGATGCAGTCAGAGTTTGAGATGTCAATGCTTGGAGAACTGTCATACTTTCTTGGTTTGCAAATTTCACAGCAAGATAAAGGAATATTTACCTCTCAAATCAAGTATGCCAAAGATATGTTGAATAAGTTTTAGATGGAAGACAACAAACCGGAAAGTACCCCCATGGTGACCAGATGCAAGTTAAGCAAGGTTGATGAGTCACCAAAAGTGGATCAGACACTATATAGATCCATGATTGGTAGTCTATTTTATCTTATTGCTTCAAGACTGGATATAGTGCAGGTAGTATGTATGGTGGAAATAATTGAAGATGCACCCAAACAGTCACATGTAAATGTAGTCAGAAGAATTTTTAGGTACCTACAAGGAACGCTCAATTATGAACTATGGTATCCTAAACAAGGAGATTTCATCTTACATGCCTACACTGATATTGATTGGGCAGGCTACATTGATGACTAGAAGAGCACAACTAGTGGTGCATTCTTCTTAGGTAACTAATTGGTTCCATGGAACAACAAGAAAAAGGATTCAATTTCCCTATCTACTGCTGAGGCAGAATATATTGTTGCTACTACATGTTGTTCTCAAGTGTTATGGATGAAGTAGACCCTCAAAGATATTCAGATAGACATATCTGACCCTACTTCTATCCAATGTGACAATTCAAGTGCAATCAACATATCAAAGAATATGGTTATGCACTCAAGGACCACACACATTTCTATCAAATATCATTTTCTTAGGGAGAAGGTGGTAGACCAGGAAGTTAAGGTAGAATATGTCCCTACAAGTGAACAAGTGGTTGATATTTTCATAAAACCTCTATCGGTAAACACATTTGAGTATCTACACCATAAGTTAGGTGTGGTTTCACCAGCTTCATGCACTTAAATGTCTATGGAGATCTATGGTTCAGGGGGAGTTTACTACCATATCTTTTTATTCTTGGACCATTTTATGGACACAAGGGCAGATCCGGTATGGGTGTAACAGTACTGTAGCATCATAAATTGTACGCACTTGCTAGGGTGGTACAATTTCACACCTATTTTAGCACCCGCCTTGGTGCATTTTGCATTTTGCATTACATTTCCCCTTTAGTACTTAATTAATTAAATTAATTAGGTCTAAGGTTCTATTTTATCATCTCCCATATCATAAAGTTGGGCCCTTTCATTAAAGTGTGCCCTTTTCATTTTATTCTTCCAATACATCATTTAATCAAAAACCCTAATTAGGTCCTATTTTGAACTTGGGGGCTTGATTTCGGGGGTCAAAACATCTCAAAATCACCTGTAACTTTGGGATTCTCTCTAAAATCATCATATCCGACAGTCCTGAAAATTTGGTGAAAAGTTGTCGAGACCATGGCGCCCGGAGTGCAACATGGTCTCGGACATTTTTCCCGAAATTTTAGGAGCGCGATCCAATCATAAAATAAAGCTTAACCCCAAGAAATTGGTGGGATATTCAATCTCTAGGTCGGCCAAAAGATGAAATTACGACCTAGGGTTTCATACATAAGAGTTTTCTTTCTTCATTTGAAGGGATCCGATTTTTGGGCTTTGAGGGACCTTCTATGAGCGAAAGAGTAGATCTTTGAAGACTTAAACAACATTAAACATCCTTCTATCAAGCATTTATCAATTTCATTCATCCATTTAGGGCTTGGAAGACATTGAAGAACAATAGGAGATTACCGACTGAAGATTGGCTTGTACTCCTCCCTTGAGGGTTGGGTATGATTTCATGTTGTTTTCATGTCTTTGCATAAGCTTCAACATATCCTTTATTCATGCTTTAGATCACTTTGCATATTGATTTAGAGCATTTACATTATCATTTATGAGCAATTAGGGTTTACTTTCTAGGTTGCTCTAGTTTGCTTACTTGCATCTTAGGACCTTGCACACACAATACATTTTACAATACAACTTGGCTATTCGTGGAGGTGGAAATCACTGAAGTGGGGGTTTGACTAAGGCAAAACCCTATATAGCCGCCCAAACATTTTTTCAGATATAAGTGCAGGTTTCGGGACTCGGACGACACCGCAGGTTGCAGATCCGGGAATAGCAGGTCGAGACAGCACTCCGCACCAAATTTCAAAGCAAAAGACCAGGACAGGGGCGTGGGGCACCCTGGTCCTACCAGGATAGGGGTGTTGGGCACCCTGGTCCCTGGGACAGGGGCGCTGGGCGCCCTGGTCCTCCTGACAGACAACATTTTCAGCATTTTTGACAGCTTTTCCAAAGTGCAAAAACAACAGTTTTTGGAGCAGTTTCAGGGGCAAAATCAGGACAGTGGCGCCCGTGCCCCTGTCCCGAACATTTTCAGTCAGATTTTAACTTCGGGTATGCATTTACATTCTTTTCTTGTCCTTGTGTTTACAGCTTTCCATTGTTTAAGTTCAATTCTGCAATCTTGTTATTAGTTCATACTTGCACTTTGGGGTTAGGGATTGAACTTGCATCATTTCATCTTTCAATTGCAACAAAGGAATAGAAATCCTAATAGGTAGCCTGTGTCTCTCTCTTCCACAAGAAGAAGTAGCCAATTGTGTGATACCTCTAGGCTCTTTCGTATTCCACAAGTGTGTGTCAAAAGGTAGGATTAGGGCATGTTAACCTAGTCTCTCTTTTTCCCCTACACATTTTGGTGAACCCGACGTGAATCTATCATTGCTTCCTCTTGCATTGCATTTGTTAGATCTAGATCTAGATTTAGTGTGTTTTCATTTCATTTTCATTAAAAAGAAAAAGAAAAAGAAAAAAAGTGTGTTTCTTTGCATTGTGTGTTTAAATTTTATGCAATTTCAAAATGTCATATTTTTATTTGGAAGATGTTCATATTTGTGATGATTATGAGTTATATGAAGCTTTAGATGAATTTTTGAAACCTAAATATACCAAACCTTCATTTTACCAAAAACTTATAAACATTGTTACTATGCCATTTCATTGTGATGAGAAAGATAAGTCGAATGATTCCTCTCAAGGGTACATTCCTATCAGCTCTTCCACTAAATCTAGTAACATGGTTGTTTTCAATGATCCCCTCTATGAAGAGATATCTCCTTTTGAATCAAAAGATAAACCTTTTAATAGATATGATCATGCTTTGTTGAATGATGCCCTTGATGCCTTTGTGTCCCCTAAAAAACACTCCCTTCATGAGGATCCTTTTGTGCAAGAAGATGACATGATCCCTACATTTCCTAGTGATGGCCTTTCCTTTTCCAACAAAATTCCCACTAGAGATGATGAATTAATGATAAATGCTTACCCTTCTCCTAAAGTTGGTCTTACCCATAAGCATCCCTTAGAGAAAGAAGATGAAATAATAAGCAATTTCCTTAATTCTCTCTCCCCTATTGAACATATTTTGAGGAAAGAGGATGAGTTTAACACATCTATTGATGCTCTCCCTCCTAAGGACGAGGAATTAATAAACAATGTTATCTCCTCTCCCAAAATTGACAATACTTCAAACATTCCTTTCAACAACTTCGCTATTTGGGATGAACCATTAGAAGAAGGTGTAGATTATTCTCTACCCCATGAGAGAACCCTAGCCAAAGGGGATGAAGACAAGATTAAAAACTCCCTTGAGAGTTTCTCACCTTCCTTGAATCTCAATTATTCTCCCTCTAAAAATAAAGCATCTCCTTCTCCTCAACTTGGTTCTACTCATAAGGAAACCCTAGTTCAAAGCAAGGTGGTTAACATCTCTTTCAAAGATCTCCCTCTCAAAAGTGAGACTTTAGAGAGTAATGTTGATCCTTCTCCTAGAGAGTTTATTCCCCATGTAGATCCTATGATGATAAAGGATGATATGACCTTTCCTAGTATTACTCTTCCTACTAGAACATCAATGCCTATCCCTTGTCTCTCTCCTAAAATTGATTTGATCCATGATAAGATTTTAGTGCAAGAGAAGACTATCAATAATTCTTCCAACACTTTTGTTCATTCCTCTAAACCATCCTCAATCAATTTAATACATGTGAATGAAACACCTAACAAACCTCTCTTCACTGTCCAAGGTGCTTGTCCTTCTCAAAATTCTCAACCTTTAAATAAGCCTATCTTAGTGGTTCAAGGTGTTCATGCTAATTATTCTTTTTGCATGCCTAAGACACCTATTATTACTGTGCAAGGAGGTTATTCTACTAAGAGCCCTTATGATTATGCTAAGCAGCTGACTAGAGAGAGTTATCATGCGGTTGCTCATACCTATAACACAAGAAACAATAGGCAACCTAATCCTCCTCCAGTTATCCCAACTTCACTTCCTCCTTCCCAACCTATTCTTCCCCAAGCTCCACGTATTTCACAAGTTCTTGGTAAGGAATATGATCTCATAGAACAACTTAAAGCTACCCCTGCTAAGATATCCCTTTGGGATCTGATCCAAACTTCTTCCGCTCATCATGGAATGTTACAAGATGCCTTGAAAGATTTGAATGTTCCTCCACCTAATACATCTAGTAATATAGTATCTTTGGTTAACTCTGTGATGAATCCTAAAACTCAAATTGTGTTTACTCAAGATGAGTTGCCTACTAGTGAAATTCAAAATCAATATGATTCCTTGATGATTGTGGTTATCATAAATGACACTGTTATAAGACGAACACTGGTAGATAATGGCTCTGGCCTTAATGTGTGTAGCATTAATCCATTCCATAAGATGAATGTGGATACATCCCTTATTGAGCCTGACTCTCGTCCCATTCGAGGCTTTGATAATGTGGCTAAGTCTTCATTATGTATTATCACCTTACCCATCACAGTGGGACCTGTTACTTTTCCTACTCCTATCCATGTTATGTCGGGAAATCTAACATACAACTTTTTATTAGGGAGACCTTGCATTCACGGTATGCAAGCTGTCCCCTCTACATTGCATAGACAAGTTAAATTAATTTATAACAATAAGACATATACCTTGATAGGTGATACTAATTTTCAAGCTTGTTTGCAAACATCTACTTCCAAAGGGAGTTCTTCTAAATCTTCCTCTTCTAGTGATGACTCTTTACCTATGGACAAATCATCACCCTCTGATAATAAAAATTCTTTGGATGAGTCTAAAGCTCCTGAAGAAGATCCTTCTTGACTTGAATATACGCATAAAAAGGCTTTTGATCCTGAGAAGGTTCTCGCAGATGACGATTGGGGATCTCTTGACTTTAATCCCACCTTTGTAGGTGAGTATAGGGTTCCTCCTAGAGAGTTTAAAGTTAAAAAGAAGGAAGACACTAAAAATCAATCAATCTTACCTGAACCTATGAGCAATAATTTTTTGGCCGCTTCTCAAACTTCTTCTCCTCACACCTCTAATTATGAAGAGTTTGATTCTTTGTCTTATGAAAAACCACCTTCTCTTCCTGAAATGGCTGATCGTTATGGTCGTGGTTTTCGCATTTTTGCTAAGCATGGGTATCATGGAAATGGTTGTGGTGCTCATGAACAAGGGATAAAAGTTCCTCTAGAGACTAATTTTCACAATTATGCCTTTGGACTCGGCTATAATCCCTGCAAACGTACCAAAGCATCTAAAAGACCATCTCTCAATTATGCCTTTGGACTCGGCTATGATGATCTCACTTCAACTAAATCATCTTCTACTTCTGTCAACTCTCATTCCCCTCATAAGGAAATATTGGCGATGAACAAATCTCTTTATGACTCCCCTCAAATTTCTAAATCCACTCATGAATCTTTATCTCCTATTCATCATAAAGTCCTTTCCTCTAGGGATAAGGCTCTAATAAATTACACCCATCCCTCTTCTAAGATTTCTTGTGACTTTTCTTCTTCAATTTTTATCACTTTATACATGTTTTTGATCTCACTTATAGCTGAGCATTTAGCATGTCATATTCAAATACCTCATTTAGTCTATCATGTCTTTAAATAACATTAATGGCTATTATGTTGCTCATCATTATGTGACATTGGTAGCTCATTTACTGGGGGCTCATTGGCATTCATGATGGTACAATTTCAAGTGCAATCATATTTTTTTGAAGCAACATAATAGCCTAATTTTCTTGTTCCTATGGGGACAAGAGTGATTTCATACATCTCTTCTTTCTCTTATGTCCAAATCTCTCCCTAGAAGATTGTGTAAGTCCTTCTCATTGAGGCAATGATCTTTTCTTATTTTTATCTAAGGATCCACTTTTTTCCTATTTCGTGGATGGTGTGAACTTTATTACTTGATGCTATTCCTTGTATGCATTGGTTGTTGTTTGTTCAAGGATTCTCTCTTACAAGAGGTGTAAGTCCTTGACTATAACCTCTTTTGCACTTGATGAAATACATCCATGATGAATTCACTCTCCCAATTGGGTTAAAAAGAGCGTCATCCTTCATTAAGAATCACTTTCACCTCGCAAAAGAAGGAAGTATTGCATTATTATTCTCTTCTTTGTCTTATTCTAGAAGATTTTTATATTTGTCCTCTCGGGGATAGGTGTCTTTTTGTACAAAGATCTCTTCTCCTCTAAGGATCTCCTTTACACATATTACAAGATATCCCTTTTCAACTATCTTATCCTTGCTTAAAGAGTGCAAAACTCTCTTGCTTGGATCTATGACATTGTTGCATTTTTTGGGTATCTTCTTTTGTAATAAAGGTAGGTATCCTTGTTCTACTTTACTTATGACATAAACATTACACATTTTGAGCAATGGGTCATTCTCAGAACTAGAGCGCAAACTCTTAGAGCGAGATGCCTCCATTTTTCTTTTATGCAGGGTGATTATTCTCGAAACCAGAGCACAGACTCTTAGAGCGAGATGTCACGCTTTTGTACTATACATATACAGGTTGTAGCATACTCAGGCATAGACTCCTATGAGGTGCTTCCAACCTCACTTACACACACATGCATGAGGTTGAGTGGAACTAGCGGCATAAGGCTAGACTTTCTCACTCTCCTCCCTTACATGGATCACCTAGACAGACTCTAGGGGCTAGTTTTCCATGTCCTTTTCCCATGGATCACCTAGACAAGATCTAGGGGTGAGAAGTCCATGTTTTCTCTCTCACTATTCTTCTCATGGATCACCAATTTGTGTATTCATGCTTTTCTCCTTTCTTTTCTTCTCTTTGCATTTTGTTTCCATTTACATCCTTCATCTTGTGTTAGAGAACTCTCAAATCCTCACACTCTTTGTTGTGTTGGAATTGAGATTTAGTCCTCTTTCTTACCAAATGATTCTCCATTAGTTTTTGATCTCATATCAAATCTTCTTGTGAGCATTTGTCATCAATTTTCTTTAACAATTCGAAGTGGTAAACATGATACCCTGTTTCAACTCACTAAAATTAGCAAGCCGAAACAGGGGGGGCATATAGCTACCCTCGAATTTTCATCACCTTCCTTAGTAAGCATTAGGTGATTTTGTGATCTAACGTGTGTTTTGTAGGGTGTGGTTCCTAACTGTGTACTGCAGATACCGCTGGGGGCTTCGTTCGACAGACTTATGGATATATCCTTTTCCAAATAATGTTTACTTTTCTGTACTTTAGCTTGCATATGCACGTAGTGTTCATATGACCGCTAAAGTGGGGGCTAAATGTAGCGTCGTAAATTTTACGCACTTTCTAGGGTGGTACAATTTCACACCTAGTTTAGCACCCACCTTGGCGCATTTTGCATTTTGCATTACATTTCCCCTTTAGCACTTAATTAATTAAATTAATTAGGTCTAAGGTTCTATTTTATCATCTCCCATATCATAAAGTTGGGCCCTTTCATTAAAGTGTGCCCTTTTCATTTTATTCTTCCAATACATCATTTAATCAAAAACCCTAATTAGGTCCTATTTTGAACTTGGGGGCTTGATTTCGGGGGTCAAAACATCTCAAAATCACCTGTAACTTCGGGATTCTCACTAAAATCATCATATCCGACAGTCCTGAAAATTTGGTGAAAAGTTGTCGGGACCATGGCGCCCGGAGTGCAACATGGTCCCGGACATTTTTCCCAAAATTTTAGGAGTGCGATCCAATCATAAAATAAAGCTTAACCCCAAGAAATTGGCGGGATATTCAATCTCTAGGTCGGCCAAAAGATGAAATTACGACCTAGGGTTTCATACATAAGAGCTTTCTTTCTTCATTTGAAGGGATCCGATTTTTGGGCTTTGAGGGACCTTCTATGAGTGAAAGAGCAGATCTTTGAAGACTTCAACAACATTCAACATCCTTCTATCAAGCATTTATCAATTTCATTCATCCATTTAGGGCTTGGAAGACATTGAAAAACAATAGGAGATTACCGACTGAAGATTGGCTTGTACTCCTCCCTTGAGGGTTGGGTATGATTTCATGTTGTTTTCATGTCTTTGCATAAGCTTCAACATATCCTTTATTCATGCTTTAGATCACTTTGCATCTTGATTTAGAGCATTTACATTATCATTTATGAGCAATTAGGGTTTACTTTCTAGGTTGCTCTAGTTTTCTTACTTGCATCTTAGGACCTTGCACACACACTAGGTCTGCACACATAATACATTTTACAATACAACTTGGCTATTCATGGAGGTGGAAATCACCGAAGCGGGGGTTTGACTAAGGCAAAACCCTATATAGCCGCCCAAACATTTTTTCAGATATAAGTGCAGGTTTCAAGACTCGGACGATGCCGCAGGTTGCAGATCCGTGAATAGCAGGTCGAGACAGCACTCCGCACCAAATTTCAAAGCAAAAGACCAGGACAGGGGCATGGGGTGCCCTGTTCTTGCCAGGACAGGGGCGCTGGGCACCCTGGTCCCTGGGACAGGGGTGCTAGGTGCCCTGGTCCTCCTGACAGACAGCATTTTCAGCATTTTTGATAGCTTTTCCAAAGTGCAAAAACAACAGTTTTTGGAGCAGTTTCAGGGGCAGAATCAGGACAGTGGCGCCCGCGCCCCCGTCCTGAACATTTTCAGTTAGATTTTAACTCTGGGTACACATTTACATTCTTGTCTTGTCCTTGTGTTTACAGCTTTCCATTGTTTAAGTTCAATTCTGCAATCTTGTTATTAGTTCATACTTGCACTTTGGGGTTAGGGATTGAACTTGCATCATTTCATCTTTCAATTGCAACAAAGGAATAGAAATCCTAATAGGTAGCCCGTGGCTCTCTCTACCACAAGAAGAAGTAGCCAATTGTGTGATACCTCTAGGCTCTTTCATATTCCACAAGTGTGTGTCAAAAGGTAGGATTAGGGCATGTTAACCTAGTCTCACTTTTTCCCCTACACAAGTACCAGTTGGTTTGAGAATTTGAGAAGTGCTCATCGGTCCTTATTTGTGATTTCTTTCAGTGTATATTCAATTTGGACCTCATTGAAATCACAATTGGGATGTCGAATTAAAGGAATAGTTGTCTTGTTGGTATACCTACAAAGGGAGAGGAAAGTACTAACTCAATTGGGTGTGAACAAAAAGGGGGTTCTTAACCCTTATGTCTAAGGGGGAGATTTGACCAAGGGGGAGATTGTACTGGTTGAGTAAATGAAGTGTCTTGTGGTCTTCTCTAGCAGAAATAGGGAGAAAGTTTTATGTTTGTGCCCTTTATCATTGTTGTCAAAGGAGGAGAAGGAACCGAAATGATAGTGAATATTGTGTGTGTTGACATCAATGCCAAAGGGGGAGATTTTTGGCATTGTGTTGTCATTGATGTCAACCTGTGTAATCAACTAGTATAGAATAATCGATATGTATGGCATGCTACTGGTATACAAGTCTGGTATGCAGGTAGGTGTAGAATCAATCGGTAAACTTGTCCACTGGTACGCAAGCAAGGGACAAGAAGAACACAAAGGAACATGGCATCAGCTCATATGCAGTGAAAATGTATTATGACCTAATCGGTCAAACAGAGAAGAGCATGCCTTGAAGGTTAAATGGTTATTTTATAACCGGTAGCGTAAGATGAACTAATAGGTAAACATCGGTTGTATGTTTGGTCGGTGACTGATCAAGCTTAGCACAGGCTCCCACTCAAATCTAGATTAGTTCAAAAAACCCAACAACCCACAACTAAAACCAAAGGTTATCAGGCTCTGATATCACTTGTAAGGAAGTTAAGTATTGGAACAACTTCCTACACTAACCTTGAGAAGAGGATAATGTAGAAACTTTTATAGATTCTTACAACAATTATACAAACTTAACTAAAATAAACGTAATATCATGCATACCACAACATAGCAACACACTGATTTACATGGGGAAATCCCTTTCAGGAGAAAAAACCCACACTCCAAAAGTAGCTTAGTAAATTATTCAGTAATTAGTAACAGATTACAATATACTTGTAGAGAAATCTCTTCACAGGAGTACCACTTATCAGATATTCAAAGGTAACTCAATAACCATGAGACTCTTACACACAACCTCTATCTCATGCACCTCATATAAACAAGATATGATACAAGAAACCATCAAATGGTATTACAAAACCATAGGCTAAAACCACCCAATATAGTAGAGCCAACCTTATCCCCAATCTATATTCTTTATGAAATATCATAACACACATCAACACATATTCCTCCCTTTTACAACTCATTTAGGTGTCTGATACAATTTATATTTCCTATTTGAGGAGTCCGAACTTCTAAAGGCCATAACTTGTGAACTGTGTGTCTCATTGACGAATTGTTTGAAGCGTCAGAAAGCTCACAAAGTCCTCTATCATCTTGTAAACTACTATGGCATTTATGCCCACTTTTAAAGGTTTTTCAGAGCCTCTAAAGTCATAAAAATTAAATTTAAACCTTTCATCGCACCCTCCAAAAATGGTTATGATCTTGCGACATAAATTTACCAACATGCTTCTCTAGCCAACCAGAAGCCTCACTGAGAATTTCACACCATTTCATGCTCAAACAAAAACTTACTATAAATAGTAACCTCATGTAAATGCAAGGTTGAGACACCATTTTCCCAACACCCATGAAGACTTCAAGACAAAAAATATTCATAAAGGTATAAGATTTCATATTTAGATCTAACCTCTATCCTATCAAGGCATGCTTTCCTTTTCATTAAAATTAATCATAGGGTTAATTCCAAACATGGGGTTTGACTTGGGAAAACTTGTTGGCATTATGTTTTCATTGATGTCAATTGGTACAGGCATTGTGGTGTCATTGATGATCACCAGTATAGCTGTCAATAATGTCAACCGGCAGTGTGGTCGGTAAGGTCAACCGATGAGTATACAAGTTGATGTTGGGAGAGAAGAAACCAGTGAGTGATGAATTAGAAAGTGTTAACACTTGTAATTTTATCACTGGTAAGTAAGCAAGGGTCAACAAATGGAGAGTCAATAGTGCAACTGGTATGTGGGTGGATTGATGGCAATCAACAAGACTCCCACAAGTTAAAGATGTCACTGGATAAAGAGAATGCTGACAGATAGTGTGCTCAAAAGGGAAGTCACATTAATACTGTTAGGTGACAAAGATCCTCTCCCACCGGTGATTGGCAGTTTGAGTGCAACTGTCTATCTACTCTTATCGATAAGTGGTATTACTTGCTTATCTCAAATTCTATGGAATACATCACAACTCTCTGGGATAAGATAGTCAAAGGAATTTAAGGAAAATGATTGAAGGCACACATCAGATGATCAAAATGAGATATCATATGCCTCCAGTGTATGAGATTAGAGATGCACATTGGATCAGAAGGAGTAGGCATGGTGAGCTACCAGGATAGACAAGGAAGGATATGTAGTGATGAGTTTTCCATTTAAGCAAACTGGTTGAGATCTGAACCGATCAACTGAAGAAGTATGAAAGTAGTAACATCTGTAGACATGGATCCACTCTAGGGTGTTGATGTCAACTGGAACGCAGATGTAGATCAATGCAGGATAGTTAGAGATGGATGTCACAATGTCATTAAGGAGACCACTAGTATGCAAACAGGAGAAATGTCAACCGGTAAGTGTGTCAACCGGTAAGAGAACAGGGGCAAGTGGAAGGCTCTTCTTAGTTGGATATGAGCATGATGACTCGCCGAGGATATCTACTATGGTTTGATAGGTTTTATGACCGGTTAATGTGATCCACCAATAGAATAGTAAAGTGTAGGCATGAAGGTTAACTAGAAGTGGGTTAACCGGTAAGGTAAGTTGAACCGACTGTATGAGGTATACATTGCTTGTATGTCCTGGTCGGTGACTAATTCTGAACTAACATAATGGATTGAGAAGAGATGGATGATATATGGATACCAGGTGGCAAGTGACATGCTTTGTGATGTGCGATACCTACAGCTACAACACAAAACACTCAATAAATCATTACAAGCATGGTTAGCAAATCATAAGCAAAAGAAAGATAAAGCCATGACAAAGCGATCTATCGCCTCCTAAGAGATGCGAGTATGGATTTGCTCTTAGATCTGGATAAGCAATCCCAGTGACTTGACTACACCTAGACAGAGGATTTGAAATGATAATGATATGCAAAGATGAGATTGATTATGCTAGATTTATCCAAGAGACTAAATAAGCTAAAGATATGCATGATTAAGCTATGATTATGCAATTAAGCTAGAAAAGAGATTGATTAAGCTACATGATTCAACAATTATGCTAGAAAATGATCAAATTAAACTAAATCTAAGATGTGATTACTTAAAACAAAAATGCTCAAATGATATGCCTATAGTAACAATCCATAAGATGAAAATGAGGTGGGATCCTTATTGCTCCAAAATGGGGGATATTTATAGGATTTCCAGGGCTAGGGGTGAGGTGGCAGGAATCAATGGTCAAGATTGAGTTTGAAGATATCAAGGGTGAAATTGGAGGAGGTTGGAGAAGAGGTTGGAGGAAGAGACACTTGTCATCTCTGTGGTGACAAGTGTCAAGGAGCTTTTCTCATAAAAGGGCAAGTGTCCAAGAGAGGAGAGATGTGGCCAAAGTGCCATGTGTCTCAAGAAGAAAATATCCACACCATAGGAGGTTAGGATAAGGAGGTTAGAATGTGCAAGATAGGATAGGTTTAGTTAAACCCAAGGTTAGGTGGAATGGGTTAGGTTAGGGGGATGGTTAGGTTAGGTGGTTAGAAGTTAGGAGACATGTGGGTAATTTGAATTTAAAAATTCAAATAATAGGAAAAGACTAATTAATTCTCAATAACTCATAAATTGATTTGTTTTAATTAATTAGAGGATTAGAAGAATTGATTGAAGTGGAGGGGAAATTAATTAATTGATTGATTAATTTGAATTAATTAACCAAAGGGGACCATGGAAATGAACCGATTTAATAAATCCTTAGATTTATTAATAAGTAGATGAAAGGGAGAATTTAATCAAATTGCCTAATGAATTCAATTAAATTAGGAAGGGGGATTAATTAAATAATTGCCTATTTAATTAATTATCTTCAGACCATTTTTAGGTGTATACAGCAAGCATGCAGAGGTATGTGACGAGTCTATTGGTGAGGTAGATGGTGAGTAGCGTAGACACCTAAAAAAAAATATTTTAATTATTTTAAGTTCTTTGCATAATTAATTTATTAATTGTGTCAATTTCTATTCCTCCTCAATATTAAATTAAATATTATTAACGTTGTCACTATAGCCTATTGATTGATTTATTTGATAAATCAATCCACCTTTATTCTTCTAAAAATCCCTGATATTAAGTCTTCTCAAATTCCTCCTTTTAATTAATTAATTTCAATTAGTTAATTAATCTTCTTCTAGAAGCTCCCTAAACTCACTTGGCATTATTCTTCTAATTTTTAATTCCCCCCACTTATTCTCTCTTCTAGTCAAACCCTCCTACAAATCTTGTCTACCCTAATCCCACCTAATTATTCTTCTAACCCCTCTCCTAATGAGTTGCTAGTGGCTAATCATCATGATTAGCCACAAAGTCAACTCCTTGTCCCTTCCATCCAACCACCTTCCTTAAATTCTCTTTTCCTAGGTGAATGTGAGATTTTCAAAATCTCACATTCCTCTAGGCATCCCATCCTCCAAGGAATTTTTAATTCCTCCTTATTCCTCCAATCCCCATGAACATCATTTTTGAAGAATTTTTAATTCTTCATCCCCATCCCTCAAGGAATATTTTATTCCTTGTTCTTCCCTAGGCACATTGGGAAGTATTCCCAATGAGCCTTGAGGAGTGTGGAGACAAGAAATATCTTTAAGGTATATCTCTTGGTCTCCACACTTGTCTTGTCATCTCCTCTTGGGCCTTGTGTGGGCTCATGAGAAATCCTGACCCTCCATCTTGGGTCAATCCTAGCCCTCCATTTCTCCTCTTCTCCTCCTATAAATTAAGGACTCCATCCCCTTATATCTCTTCTCCAGGTTTAGTAAATCCATGTTTCTATTTTGTGCCCAAGAAATCATCCTCATACCCTTACTATACAAAAATTTGCACTCATCCATACTTAGCCATTTCATCATTTGATCATCAATCCATCCTTCCTCATCCATCCATCCTATATCATTTGTGCACAATATTGGAGAGCCAAACACATCATTCCCATTGGACCGATCATATCAAGCTAGGAAGAGGCACGTTCTTGGCTTCAATAAGAATCTGAATCAGAGGAACAAGAGAACTCTCTTGGCAAGGTATAAAGGTTGTTTTCATATTTCGTTATTTGGTTGTTTTGTCTTTTGTTCATTGATTCAATCTAACCCTGCAACTAAAAGTTTTCCCTTGGTTCATTTTGGCACGCCCGATGGTACCCACATCCTTGAAATTTAATATTTTTTGAGCTTTTTTTGTGAGTTTTGATTGCAGGTATCGGAAAAGCATGAGCACCTTCAAATTAGCGCGACCAACTCAGGATCAACGCATGTGACAGGCATTTTAGTGCGTGCACACACGCATCAGGGCGAGCGCTCAATATTCAAATTTATTTTCTCGCTTTCCTGCGGGTCTGCACATTGGCGTGAGCACTTCTGGAATAGCGCGTCTAATCTAAGAATTCTTTCCTAATCTAACAATCTTTTCTATTTCTCATTATGCTTTTTTATCTTGCTGTTAATAGTCAAAATACATAAAAAATCAAAAAAAAAATCTAGGAAGAAAAATTTGTTAGTTTTACTAGTTCGATTTTTTTTAGAACTCTCAGTTCAGTAAAATCGACCTACGAATAGCATGGGCACTCTACTGAATCCCCGCTCAAATTCAATTTTTTGAATTTTTTAAATTATGTTGACTGTATTGACCTTTTTCAGCACATGCGCTCGCATTTTAGCACTTGCGCTCGTGTTTCAGCACGTACACTCACGTTTCAGCACGAGCGAATCTGTATCAGCACGACCATTTCTCATAATCCCGCCCAGCTTTAAAAATTGAAAAAAAAATGAATTTTTTACCTAACCGCTAACTTTTTTTTTCTTAGTTGCTTTGTTTTAGTGCGAGCACAGGTGCTTCAGTGCGACCAAATCAAAATAGTGTTACAGTCAGGTATAAATCAACATCTCTATTTGATTTTATTTTCTATATTTTATTTTTGCTTTCGGCCCACTTCAGGGCGTACGTAGGCATTTCAATGCACTTGACTGTAGATTAGCGTGTGCACTATTTCTGTAGATATGTAGCTACTAATTGCATTTTTTTTGTCAATGGTGCAACTTCTTTGATTGTCCAAAACTTAAAAAATACAAAACTGCTAATCAAATGGTTTTGCAGGTTGCCTAGGAGTCTCAAACAAACATTGTGTCTTTTTTTTTACTAGGCACCAAGATCTAATTAAGGTGTAAATAAATCAATTCTTTTTGTGTTTGCAAAAATCGTAAAGGTAGGAGAGTATGTTCTCATCTATCTAGATGATCAGAAATCTAGACCCTCCAAGCTTTTCATGTTTGTCGCATGTTTACCCTTAGTGGGTTTGCCCTCCCAAGTTGCTCTTTGAGCCGGTGAGAGGGGAACAACCCAAGTGAGTACACCCGGACCTGGGGCTCCTAACTCACTATAATAAATAGGCCATTGAGATCAAAAAAATCAATGGTTGGGGATATATGAGAGTTCACTCTCACATTGGGTGCTTAGTAGGATCCTAGAGATCTCAATCACACTTGCATGACTACTAAGTTCTTGGTGTTTTGTTGGGCTATAGGCCTCAATTATGCTTGCACAAATGCAAAGGGTAGCTCCTAACGGGAAGCCATATTAAACACCTTGTGCATAGTGGTAAAAAACATTCTAGTCATTGGTGTAGGAGGTCTGACCTCTGAAGCCGCCCATATTTTACAGTCCTTAGTAGGGACACAAAGTTCTCCATGAGGATTTTTCATGGGAATCGATGCTTGGCTGCCCTGGAGAAGTGAGTGCCATGGAGGGGAACCAGTAGGGTCAAGCATCTAAGTGTCCACTCTGGGTAAGCATAGTTGGGAAACCAATTGGGATCCAATGACTACTGTCCTTCCTAGCCTTAAAAATGTTGTATATGAGCATAAGTGTCTTTGAGAAAAAATTCATTTGATTATTGTGTTTACTTTGCTTGATATTTACTTGCCAAGAGTAGATTAAACACATCATTATCCTCAAACACTTGGCAAAAACACTTGTCTAAAAACAAACAATCATCCAAGTCAAAGTCCTAGTCACAATTCCAATCATAGTCATACCCAAGTCACATCCTAGTCACCTTCCACACAAAACCCCAATTGCGTCAAAACTCCATCTATCTCATGTTTCACAAACCCAAGTCGTATAAGCATCCTAAGAAATCAATCCACAAACCTATCAAGAAGAAGAAGCTCTCACAATCACAACTCATTAGATGTCAGAAATTTTGGTACACAAACCACAAACTCTTGCTTAAACATAGGACCTTCTTGCATCATTACCATGATTATGTCCATGGTCATAGCATTGAGTTTGATGCTAGTGATGAATTAAGAGTTTGTGCCCTCCATCAAGGTTCAGGTTTGTCTTTTAACACCAACTATCATCAAAATCACGATGGTCATATCCCTTCATACAACTTGCCATCCGAACCAATCATCTATTGAGTCATGTTCATGCCAAGGATAGCCTAGTCACAAAATTTCTTCTAATCATCATTATCATCCCTCTTCAATCAATCCTCCTCAATCTTTTCCTAAGGACTTAGCACATCAATTGATCACAAAATCAATCACCTTCAATTATCAAATCAATTCTCAAATCCAAATCAAATCATCCTTTAATCCAATTTAACCTCACGCTAAGGTTGCATGCCTTGTGAAGTTTCATTTAGACCTCATCCTTAATCAATCAATTACTTGGATTTGTGCTTGAAGAAGAATCCTCTCCAAGTACCTTTGCCTTATCCTTTGAGTAAATCAAGACTCTTATCTCACGTCTTTGTTTTACTTAGGGTCATTAGTAAACCCTTAGTGGAAGAAAGGCTTTTGATCATCATTCCAAGGTCTAAATTCTACCCAACTTGGTCATTACCTCACTTGTGGTTTCATCAACATTTCCCACCAAAAATCCTCATCCAAGGACTAAGGTGCAATCCTAATCAAATACATTTCCTAATCCAAGGACCCTATCAATCAACAAAATCCATTTTCATCTAATTCAAATCCTAAAATCCAAGAGCCTTGCTAAGTCCTCTCATCAAAATTTCTTCTCTCTCCAATCAATCATTTTCTAAGGTTATTCTTGTATGGTCACAGCTCGATCTCAAAAGAAAAAGATGGTTGAATAGCAATACGGTATGCCATACATTAGTGTCCTATATGAAGACCCTACACAAGATCCTACACAAAGTGTGCAACCTCGCATTTAAAATCAGCCGCAAGATCCTAATATGGTTGACCAAGATGAACTCTCTCCGGAAGTGTGAAATATCTTATAATACTTATAATCAAGAAATGGTGGATAAATTTATCCAACACAATCCTAGTGTTCTTCTAAAGACTCTCCTTGAAAATGGAGCTCAACTCCCACCTGATTTTGATAGATCCACCCTTGGTCAACAACCACAAGGAGACCTTGCTCCCACTCATACTGCCACACATGTTATTCAAACTCAATCAATTGCAGCCCTGCCAATCATTCAACCCCAATCAATAGCACCCACGACATTTGTCCACATGGTCCCCATTCTGCCTTCTTCCTTCTTACCATCTATACAACTATCAAATCCGATCTTGTCTATTCTCCAACATGCCTCTATACCATCTTCTTCTACTAGATCATACATTTATACTCCACAAACCTCCATTCCCATCAACAATGTCATTAACTTCAGTTGAGCCTCACTCCTATCACAACAGTTTGTGGGTCACAACTGACTATCACTTAGGTCCCTGTCACATCAATCATCACATCTCACATCCTCGCTTCCTCATCATATCAATACAATAGTGTTGGTGGACCTTGCATAACTCATCTGATTCTAGGGGCAAACACAATTCATCATGTCCAAAATCCACAACAAAACCCCATTAAAGAAATGCAGGACATGAAAAACATCATCAAAGACATGAAGGAAGGGACCAACAAAAGGATGCCTTACTTGTTTGAGGAATTTTTTCCATGTCCTTATGACCCATCTATATCAATTGCCCCATACCCATTAGGATTTGAGATCCCTAAGTTCACGAAGTATGAGGGCAAAGGGGACCCCCGAGACCATGTTCGGGAATTTCACATCCTATGTCAAGAAGTCTCCTATAGTGATCTATACCTTCAAAGACTCTTCCCTAAGATTCTCATAGGAGATTCTCTTGCATGGTTCTCATCCTTACCTCGAGGTTCCATTACCTCCATCCCAGACTTAGAAGAGAAGTTTGTGGCACACTATGCCTACAACATGGCTAATGATGTTTCCATGATGGACCTTTGTAACACAAAGCAAAGGCCTGGAGAAACTTTTGCTAGCTTCTTGCAAATATGGAAACACCTCATCAAGAAATTCCAATGGGACATGCCAAAACAACACCAAATTGAATTATTTCAAAATAATCTGGTACCCAAACTATCAAGACCTCTGACATCTCAATGTATTAAATCTTTCCATAAATTGACTGATAAGGGCCTAGCCCTCAAGCATGTCTTGTTAGAGGAAGGAACCTTGAAACATTACCAAAAATAAAGTCAAAATTCTTCCTCTTATCATAATGATAAACCAAAATTCTGGTCCAAAAATAAGAACATAGTCAATGATGGTCTAACTGATGCAAAACGGGTCCAGACCATGGCCGCTCCTCCAAAACCCACCACCACCAATCACCAATTCAATAATCAAAATAATCAAAATCAATCTCAAAAGCCTCATAATAATGTCTCAATCCAGGGCGACCACCCCAATCCAATAACAGGACTCTGAGAGATTTCACTCCTCTTGGTGAACCCATTGAAGTTGTGTTTCAAAAGCTTGTTCAAGCAGGCATGGTGGTCTTCCTGATTACTTGCCTTTTCGATCCCAATCAACCTAAACCTAGGTGGTATAATGAGAATGAATATTGTGAGTATCATCATATCAAGGGGCATGATACATGAAAGTGCATGAAGCTTAAAATCTACATACAAGATCTCATTGATAGGGGTGAAATTGAAGTAGCAAATGCAAAACTTGGTAATAGCAATGACAAACTCAAAATGTACCAAGAACCCTTCCCAAAACATGATAAAGGAAAAGGCTCATCATCTAACACTCTGAACTATGACTACACAAATCATATAACAAGCTTTGACTTGTTAGTAGGTCGCATTGAACCTGCAAACAATCATATCAATGTCATAACTATCCAAGGAGCTAACCCTCCCCCTTCCCAAAGAAGACCTAACCCTACTAGAATAGTCATTCAAGGTGCCACACCTTCCACTTCCCACTCTCAGGATGACTATAATGTAACCACCCACCGAGGCAAAGTCACTATTCAAGGAGCCCCTCCCCCAATGTCTTCCATCTGCCGATATGACCTCCTTGACCAACTTGGGAAGACCCCCGCATAGATCTCCATCCTAGAAATTTTGAAGAGTACCCCTATCCAGAAAGAAATCTTGGAACAATCCCTCCTTGAGTCTCGCATTCCTGATAATATTAATGCTACCCAATTTCAATATCTCATTGGAAACCTTGCCACCTAGCAATACCTTGTGTTCACTTCAAATGATTCTCCTATAGATGAAGACCATAATAAACCTTTGCACATCAAAGCCCTTATCCAAAATCATAAGATCAAATGTATCCTGATAGACGGTTGATCCAGACTCAATTTGTGTACATACAAGTTAATAAAACAATTGGGACTTTCTAAGGACCTGGTAGATACATCAGGAAGGATCACAATAAAAGCATATGATGACTCAGAAAGAGTTTCTAAAGGCATGATCATGTTACCTCTTCAAGTGGGCCCTATCACAATTGAAACCCCTTGCCAAGTCCTAGATCTTGATCTCCCATACAACATACTTGTCAGTTGGCCATGGATTCACTTCTTGCAGGTTGTACCCTCCAATTATCACCAATGCATCAAATTCCCCTTCAATGGAAGAGAGATCACTATAAAAGGTAATCCACAACCTTTTCAATATTGCAAGCTCCTAGAGGGGAAGCATCCATATCATTGCCCACTAAATAGACCCTTGCCAACTCCTCCATCTGATGCATCAAATGTTGCCTCCACCTCATCCCAGGCAGACCCACAAATCAATATCCTAGATAATGGTTGTGGAGAATACAATTTGGAGGATGTCTTATTAATAGGCAACCTCCCCTTATCTCCCAAGTCATTTGGAAAACTAAAAGAACTCAAAAAATATCAAAAACCGGTTATACAATGCAAAGATACCACCTTTCAGCAATGGGGTCCACTTGCTGAGGAGAGCCTAGACACAGATGTCTCTTCATGGTTGTATTGGGAAGAAGATGAAGACCCAGCAAAAATACCTAAAAAAATGTATCCAAAAGCATCAGCTATAGTCAAAAAAATGGGTTACAAAGGACACGGCTTGGGACCAGAGTCGAAAGGAAGAAAAACACCCATAAATCCTATCTCCTACAAGTACAACAAAGGCTTGGGGTACACCTTAGTGCCTAAGATTACTATCACTAGTGCCCCTTCAAGTCCTTCTTTGGATATCAAAAACTCTGACGAAGAGGAGTTCCATGAAATGCCTTATGAATACGAAAACAACATCTTCTTTGACACTCACATCAACACCATCACCTCCATAACCCCTCCCATTTCAAATGCGCTACATCTTGTCCATCCTAAACTCATAGAATGGGGCCAACGAAACAAACCCACTCTAGATATTTGCATCGATGATAATGCTCTCATTACTCTCCTGACTATGCAAAATTTGGAAGACAGCAACAGAGTACAGGAGATTCAACTGCATGAAAAGGGATACTTTGGTATTCATGTCAATGCCCTTAGCCACAAAAAAGATAATAAAAAGAAAAAACATGATTCCCTAGTTGAAAACCTCTCTGAGGCACCTTTGGATGAGCAAAAAGTAAAAACAAAGGGCGTATCTAAAAGTGAAAACCTAGAAAAGGCACTTGAGGATGAAGGACTTGACCTCCCTACCATTGGTCACCTTTCCCAAGATAGGTCAAATTTGTTAATAGAGGAAATAGACAGTATCAATATGGGCATCGATCAAATTCCAAAAAATGTGCTCATTGCCAAGTCCCTCACAGAGCAAGAGAAGCAAGAATTCATCAATTTCCTCACAGAGACAAAAATCAACTTTGCATGGTCCTATGTTGACATGCTAGGTCTAGATCTTGACTTGGTGGTTCATAATCTTGTTGTCCACCCAGATGTGAAACCCGTAAAATAGAATTTTTGCAAAATGCATCCACATATTGCACTCCTGGTCAAGGCAGAACTCCAAAAGATATTGGACACAGAATTCATCAAACCAATAAACTACGCTGAATGGGTATCCAACATTGTACCTATCGAAAAACCTGTTGGGGGCATCTACATCTGTACTA
Source organism: Cryptomeria japonica (assembly GCF_030272615.1). Lineage (NCBI taxonomy): Eukaryota > Viridiplantae > Streptophyta > Pinopsida > Cupressales > Cupressaceae > Cryptomeria > Cryptomeria japonica. Next base: position 640,436,819 of record NC_081411.1, on the reverse strand, counting down.
ATTTCTAAGATCTAAAAAAGGCTTCCCCTAAAGATGATTTCCCACTCCCCAACATAGATATGATTGTGCACCTTACAGCAAGACATGAGATTCTATCACTTATGGATGGATTTTTTGGATATAATCAAATCAAGATTGTAGAAGAAGATCAACACAAAACTGCATTCACAACACCATGGGGGACTTTTTGTTACTGAGTCATGCCTTTTGGCCTCAAAAATGTTGGAGCCACATACCAGCGTGCCATGACAATATTTTTTCATGACCTCTTGCACAAAACTATGGAGGACTAAGTGGACGATCTTCTAGGAAAATCAAAGACAAGACAGGAGCACATCCCTATCTTAAGGCAGATCTTTGAAAGATTGGAAAAATACAAACTACGCCTCAATCCTAAGAAGTGTGTTTTTGGTATCACATCAGGAAAACTACTAGGTTTCATTGTTTCTCACAGAGGCATCAAGTTTAATCCTACAAAGGTGAAAGCCATCATGGAAATGCCTCCCCCAAAGACCCTCAAACAACTAAATAGGCTCTAGGGGAAACTCCAATCTGTTAGAGGCTTTATTTCATAGCTTGTAGATAAATGCCATCCATTTGCACACCTATTATGCAAAGACATAAAATTTAAATGGGACTTCTTATGTCAAAAGGCCTTTGCAAAACTCAAAGAATATATGGCATCACCTCTAGTTCTTATGCCTCCTACTCCTAGAAAGCCTCTTATTTTGTATGTATGTGCTACTATAGTGGCATTGGGGGCATTATTGGCACAAACAGATGATCAAGGGAAGGAACATATCATATATTACATCAGTCGGACACTAGTGGGGTATGAACTCAATTATACCCCCATTGAAAGAGCATGCTTGTCATTGGTATTTAGTACACAGAAACTCCGACACTACATGCTAAACAACAAAGCAAAACTAATTTCTAAGATTGACCCTCTTAAATATATCTTGTCAAAAGTTGCCCTTATAGGCAAAACTGCTAAATGGGTCATGTTATTATGTGAATTTGATATTGAATATATAGACAGAAAAGAAATCAAGGGATAGGTTATCGCAGACCAACTAGCTGATGCTCCACTTCCAAGTGACCATCCTATCCTTACAGAACTACCAGATGAATTCATAATAACTATCACCACATCCTCCATATGGCAATTGTACTTTGATGGCTCTTGCACCCAAAATTGATCGGGGGAAGGAATACTATTGATCACACCTCAAGGAGATTGCATCCCAAAGTCATACAAGATAGCTTTTGCATGTACCAACAACATCACAGAATATGAGGCACTCGTTACAGGAATATGCTTAGCTATCCAGTGGAAGATAAGGGAATTACAAGTATATGGTGATTCCCAACTTGTCATAAAACAAGTCAATGATGAATACCAAACAAAAGATGACAAACTTCTCCCCTATCATAGCATGGTTAAAGATCTTAAGCAGAACTTCACAACAATCAAGTTTTATCAAGTCTCACAAACAAATAATAGAGTTGCATATGCAATGGCCACCATTGGCTCCCTCCTTCAGATGCTAGCACATAGTCAAAAGTGTGAGTTCTTGGTTGAGTGATTATTCATACCGGCATATGATCTACCAATGTCCAAAATGGTGTGTGTACTCGTCAGTCTCAAATCCCCCTGGTACCAAGAGACCTTTGCTTTCCTAAAAGACAACACCATTCTGCCACACCTTACCAAAACCCAACAACAAACCTTCATCTGTCGATGTGCTCGTTACACTATCCTTGGAGACACCTTATTCAAAAGGCATTACGATGGTTCCCTCCTAAAGTGTTTAGATAAACAAGAGGTTGAATGGGCACTACGTGAAGTGCACAAAGGTATTTATGGGGAACACTCAAGTGGGCTCACCTTGGCTAAAAATCTTTTGAGAATAGGATATTATTGGCCTAAAATGGAACTAGATGCATATAACTATGTGAATAAATGCATCCCTTGCCAGCAACATGGTGACAAGATCCATGCACCATCATGAGAATTGCAGTCATTCATTACACCCTAGCCCTTCTCACAGTGGGGGCTCGATCTCATTGGGAAAATCCACCCTTCATCCTCCAACGAGCATAAATTCATTATCACCACTACCGATTATTTCACCAAGTGGGTAGAGGCCATCCCTCTTACTTTCACCACTGGTAAGAAGATATCCAAATTCATCCTGAACTACTTGATCTGTTGATATGGGATCCCAAAAGTTATCATTACAGATAATGGAAAACAATTCAAAAACTATGATGTTAAAGAACTCTGCCAGAAATTTGACATCCAACATCGCTTCTCCACCCCATATTACCCAAAAGGTAATGGTCAAGTTGAGGCTTCTAACAAAACCCTAATCTAAATCCTTAAAAAGATAGTCAATGAATTTGGTCATGATTGGCCCCTCCAACTCCACCCTGCTTTGTGGGCCTACCGCACTTCCATCCACACACCCATAGGTGCCACCCTTTATTCCCTTGTCTTTGGCTCTGAAGTTGTCCTCCTGCTTGAGATCGAGATCCCCTCTCTAAGGGTGTTACTGCAGAATATCCTACCAGATGAAGAATACATAATTGCCAGACTACAAGAGTTAGAATTGTTGGATGAAAGGCGCCTCAAGGCCTTGAACCATCTCTAGGTATATCAAAATTGCCTACACATGAGCTACCACAAGAAGGTCAGAACTCGAGAATTTTAAATTGGTGATCTTGTCCTCATGGAAAATTAAAAAAACCCTCAAGAAAGAGAAAAGAATGGCAAGAAAGAGAAAATAAAGGCAAGTTCGAGCCTAATTGGCTTGGACTATATGTAATCATAGAAAAATATGGATCAGGGGCCTATCAGTTGGCTACTCCTGAAGGAGATCCTCTAGATGATCCAATGAATATCAGGCACCTAAAAATATTCTACGCCTAGTCCTCAGAAAGTCATCAAATTGTCAAAAAAAAAATTCAAAATCAAAAATATCAAAAATCATGAAAAATACATAAAAATGGGAAAAAAGATCCTGAAAAAAGACCGTCACTCTAGTGAAAACCTAGTAAATAGGCACCTTGTGACACCAAAAAAAAAAAACAGAATTCATCCATTAGTGAAAACCACTTTGTGGCGCTATGGGCAAGTACCTTGGTGAAAACCTCCATGCAAGCGCCAAGGTAAATAATCTAGATCCATTATCTATCAGGTCGGTACTCCATCACCCTCATTATCCAATTCTCCCATCATGACATCCCCCCCTCTCCCACTTTGGAATAAATCACACGTATGATGATGAGTCTTAGCCTAGATCATGATTAAAAAGTGTCCCATCAAACTGAGTTGGTGTGCCACCGTGTGAGCTTCATGAATTCTTGAGAACAGTCCTAAGTCCACAATTTAATCTTCAAGGTCATCTAATCACTTGCGTAATCCAAAAATCCACCCACTCTATCCTTTTCCCTAGGGATGAATCCTTCCCTTGTCTAGCAATTTAATCCTCCATCCTAATCCTACTCTTGGCATGAGATATTAGTAGGTCATGAATGAGTGACTTATTTGATTTCTTGGATTTTTCATTTAGACTTGCATCTTTTGTTTTATGACTGCACCTATCTACAACTGCCCGGATTTTCCATATCTAGATATGTTTACAATATATGCATATTGGGGAATATTTTCATAGCATGGCATATTTTGGATCTCTCTTGTATGAACCGGTGACCTGGTATTAGTGTTTATCAACACTTACCTTCTCGTGTACAAAAGGTATCAATATGTTTGAGGTTTTTCTTGCACGTACCCACAACTTTGTATTAGTGTTACTCAACACTTGCATATTTGTGTGTAAGGAATTCCCATTTGACTATGAGTCAGTCCATGCCTTGGATTTCTCATGGCATCATGATTCCTATAATCAGTGGTGCAGGTTACCTAGGGCAAAATAAAACTAGGTTGGCTATCCACATTTTTGTGCACAACTCTCACCATCATTCCATCAAGTCCTGATCTAATAACCCCATGGAGTCCTCAATTTCCCCCCCCCCCTACTATTCCATATTCTTCTATTTTCTATTTAACATCATTGTATTACTGCTGGCATATTCCCTCTTTGCATTATTCATTCATTTTATCCACTTAGGTGGCATTATTCATATAGATTTCATTGTCTATCCATCTAGGTTGCATTACCTATTCATTTCATTACATTACTCATTTAGATTCTCATTTTTCACAAACATTTTACCACATAGATTGCATTTAGATTTAATTGCATACGTCATTTAAGTTTAATGACATTAATTCATTCATTTATATTACATTACACATGCATTCCATCATTCTTCGCATAGCATTGATGATTTACATTGCAATAGTTGTATAAGTGACATGACATTCATTCCTCATATAGATTGCAGCTACACTAATTAATCATTCATCATAAATCATTTACATCTACATATAATATTATATTACATATCCATCATACATCTACATATACAACATATATACACATCAAAAACATGATCACTCATCCCGCATCCATAAACATGTCAGCAACATATCATAAGCATACATATATAAGCATCCACACTGCACCACAAATAGGTCAGCACAACATATCCATAATCATCATCTATGAATCACATCACAAAAATAAATAAAGTCCATCATAATAAAATATACACATCATCTGCCACCACAAATCACATATGCATATAAGCTCAAAAAGATGAATATGTCTGTCATAATACAATGATCACCTTGAAGGGTCAAAATATAATACACAAGCCAAAATGGAGCTAGCTCTCCCATCCTGTCTCTCCACCCCCCTCCTCAGCACCTCCTCCACTTGATCCTCCTACTCCCCCTCCTCTAGGTGTCCTAAAACCCACCGATCCACCGATCTGTTGACTCTGCATGGGCTGCTGACTCTATGTCCTATGGGACCACACACTCTTAGTGTATGAGGCTGCTCACTGCACCATAGGTACTCCGCCATGGTATAGTCCCTTGTAGTAGCCCGCCTCCCAAACTACCCTCTCTACCCTATCCCTCTACTACATCATGTCAAAGTACATCTTCCCAAGCCCTGCAAGAACCAACATCTGATGATCTGCATCCCTCTCCCCCTGTAGTCATATCACATCTGCCTCTGCCCTTTGTGCTCAGCCCCGTAGCTCCTCTAGCTCATCATCCTTCTGATGAAGAGCATCCTATAAGGCCTCAATAGCCATCCCTGTCCATGCCTCCTCTAGCATCCGCTCAGACTCCTCCCTCATAGCATCTACCTCTGTCCTTGTTGTATGGAGACTCTCTGTCAAATCTGCTATCTCCCACTGGGATTGCTCCATCTCTGCCTCCAGGCTCTCCCTCCCATCTCTCTCTATTTGTATCTCATCCTCGAGGGAGTGAAGCCTCATCTGGGTTGCATCTCTCTCATTTTGTACTCTATCAAGATCAGCCTGTGATACTCCTGCCCTTCCCTCCACTTGTGCCTCAGGAATATCCATGGGTACAGCATCCTCTCCCCCACCAACCCCTCCCTCTATGACCTCTCCTGCTAGTACTTCTCCTTCCTCCTCTCCCACCTTGGGATCACTCCTCCATACCACCCTAAACCTCCTCTTTTTTTCATCAGCACCACACCCTGCTCCAGCCACTACTCTCTAACCTAGTCTGTCATCCTTCCCATTGACTATCTGGTCTACTATCGATTGCATCTTATCCTCCTCCAAAACCCCAGGAATGGTAAGACATACTGGAAAGTTCCCCTCCCACAAGCTCCTGTATCCCCCTGTCATCCCCAGATCCTCTCCTGCCCCGAGCCGCTCATCCCAGACCAAGTGTGACATTGTCTAAAAATTGGTCCTTCCCTCCAATGGACTTGCTGTCGGGCCCCAAGATCTCACCTCTCGTGTAATCCAAGGATATAATGGTATGTCTCCCACTATGTCTTGAACCTGTTCAAGCTATCTTGCTACTTTATATGGTGCATAATACTCCATGATGTATATTGACCTGCCAAACATCCACATCTCTACTCCAGCCCAGTGTAGCTACTAATCCCCCCTCCATCTCTCACAACCCAAAAATGGCTACAATGTAAACTACATAATCTCATCAAAGATCTGACACCAAAACCATATAGATCCTATCTAGGTTTAATGTAGCAGCCCCCTATACTTGTCTATATATGGTTGATGGCCCCGCCTATCCTATACACCTAGTGGCTGAGTAACTGAAATATGCTCCCAAGCCTAGATATGAAGAAATGTCACTCCCACAGACAAGCTAGCATACTCCCTATACACCACCAGATGCATATCTTGATATAACTAAGCCAACATCATGGCTCCCAAGGCATACTGCATGCCATCATGTACCATGAAATAAAGACACCGACTCCATCCAACAGGAAATCCATAACCTCCGAGATCCGGTATAATCCGTCCGCTCAAAAATCCACAAATCACCAGTACCACACGAAGAATATGTCGAATACCCATCGCCCTACCCAAATGCATCCTACTCCTATCTAGCATTGGAAGGGTCTCATACTCACAAACCTCCTAAAGGTAAAAATTTGTTGCATCTAAATAGTACTCTGGGATTACATCGCGAATGGGGATCTTCAAGATCCTCCATACATCTAGAAGAGTCATTTTTGCCTCGCTAGTAGGTAGACGGAAGGTGTTATATCTACTGTCCCACCTCTCAACTAAAGTCATCATCATCGCTGTATGATCTTGAATCCTCATCCACCTACCCACAAAATGCAACCCTAGAGCAGCTAAGATCTCCAATTCATCTAACTGCAACCATCGATATAAACTCATGGTAGCAGGCCAATGCTCCCTCGAAGCCAACCACCCCAACTTAGCATGCATCTAACAATCCAATTCATCATTCCACATCCTTGAGTCCTATTCTACCCTTGGGTACACCCATACCTTCAACCCATCCCAAAATTCTAAACCTATTCCTAATTATTTCTTCTCTTAGTGCACGCGCTGATACACTCCGCGCTTGCACCAAAACCATGGTGCTCATGCCATTCTATAGGTGCATGCACTAACAAACACCCCTAACCTAAAAACTCCTCTAATGTGAGTTCCAATGCAATACCTTGAGCGCCCGCATAGTTTCATGACCACACACGCTAAACACCAGTAAATCCCCAAACCCCCTTTCTTTCTGCCTATCACCCATGAGCACTCGCGCTACCCTATAAGCACGCACTATGAAACAACAATAAGCACATTTGCCTCACCTGAATTTGGCCCTAAACTAAGCCCTAATTCTACCCTAAACCTAAAAATCCACAAAGGAGGATAGTCTACGTATTGATGCTCTATAGCCTGTGGGTGTCTCGTACCATTGGATCCTCTCGGCGAGATGCTCATGTGTGGGAATGTGATCCATCTCTCCTCTCTTTCTAGGCTCTAATTGGCTCCAAGGCTTATGTGTAACAATGACTCCTCATTGGGCCCTTTGTGGCTTATATGGACCCCCTTGAGGGCCCATTCCCTTCGTGGTATCCCTCCTTCTATTTCCTCTTCTAATTTTTCTTCATCTACTCCCTCTTTCTTTTTCAGTTACCTCCTCCATCCTAATTCTTCCTTCTTCATTTCAAGAATTTCTCATCAATGTTTTACAAAAAATTTTGAGGAAAATTCTCGAGGGGGCATACACCACCCATGCTTTACGTTGGGGAATCTATTTATTTTTTCTTCTATCTTTTACCCATCACCAAATTTGTCATTGCATAAAAGAGGGGCAAGATGTAGACACTTAAAAATAATTATTTTCATTATTTTAAGTTCTTTGCATAATTAATTTATTAGTTGTGCCAATTCCTATTCCTCCTCAATATTAAATTAAATATAATTAATGTTGTCACTATAGCTTGTTGATTTATAATCAATCCACCTTTATTCTTCTAAAAATCCCTAATATTAAGTCTTCTCAAATTCCTCCTTTTAATTAATTAATTTCAATTAGTTAATTAATCTTCTTCTAGAAGCTCCCTAAACTCACTTAGCATTATTCTTCATATTTTTTATTCCCCCCACTTATTCTCTCTCTAGTCAAATCCTCCTACAAATCTTGTCTACCCTAATCCCACCTAATCATTTGTCTAACCCCTCTCCTAATGAGTTGCTAGTGGCTAATCATCATGATTAGCCACAAAGTCAACTCCTTGTCCCTTCCATCCAACCACCTTCCTTAAATGCTCTTTTCCTAGGTGAATGTGAGATTTTCAAAATCTCACATTCCTCTAGGCATCCCATCCTCCAAGAAATTTTTAATTCCTCCTTATTCCTCTAATCCCCATGAATATCATTTTTGAAGAATTTTTAATTCTTCATCCCCATCCCTCAAGGAATATTTTATTCCTTGTTCTTCCCTAGGCACATTGGGAAGTCTTCCCAATGAGCCTTGAGGAGTGTGGAGACAAGAAATTCCTTTAAGGCATATCTCTTTGTCTCCACACTTGTCTTGTCATCTCCTCTTGGTCATTGTGTGGGCTCACAAGAAATCCCGACCCTGGTCAATCCTAGCCCTCCATTTCTCCTCTTCTCCTCCTATAAATTAAGGACTCCATCCCCTTATATCTCATCTCCAAGTTTAGTAAATCCGTGCTGCTATTTTGTTCCCAATAAATCATCCTCATACCCTTACTATACCAAAATTTGCACTCATCCATACTTAGCCATTTCATCCTTTGATCATCAATCCATCCTTCCTCATCCATCCATCCTATATCATTTGTGCACAATATTAGAGAGCCAACCACATCATTCCCATTGGACTGATCATATCAAGCTAGGAAGAGGTGCATTCTTGGCTTCAACAAGAGTCTGAATCGAAGGAACAAGAGAACTCTCTTGGTAAGGTATAAAGGTTGTTTTCATATTTTGTTATTTGGTTGTTTTATGTATTTTGTTCATTGATTCAATCTAACCCTACAACTAAGAGATTTCCCTTGGTTCAAGTAGGTTGACATTAATGTTGACTATGCAAATCATGGGTCAGTTGCAGAGGTGTGCGGCTCAAGGAAGATTGAAGGACATCTCATGGTTTGTTGATCAAATCAAGAGATTGGATCATCTTGTCGACTTGGAGAAGGCAACCATGAGATCATTTAATTGTTTGACATATGCGGGTTGGTGATCAAGTTGATTTGTTTGCTAAAGTTAGTAAATGTGTAATGGAAGAAAAGATAGTCGTGTTATCTAATTTGATGTAGGGTGTGAATCTCATAGATGAGATCAGATCTAATCTGATACGGATGGAGTTGGTGAAGGAAACCCTAGCATGCCAAATTCAAAGTGATGTTTTGGCAGGAACGTGCAAAGATAAATAGGTAGACTAAAGATCTAGGTGGATTGATGTTTCCAGAGGTTGTGATGCAAGATACAAAAGAAGAAAGAGTGAGTGTTCATCAGAAATCCAATCAGTCAGTGAGTTAATCGATGAACTTAGAAGTGCCTGAGTGTATGATAGTGTAACCGATAAGAGGATTCAACTGGCAAGGATAAGGAAATCAATAAATTGATGTTTCCAAATGATTTGATGTTGCAGACTGGATAGAGGAGAAGTAGACCATGCTCGTGGATCAATAGAGGGTTTAATAGAGGGTTAAATCATTGAAGCCAAAGTAACCGGTAAGCTTCTAAATATTGTAGCAGTCAAGTGAACTGGTAGTGTTCCAACTAGTAAGGAGGTAGCAGAGTGTGAAGCTATGCAAAGTGAAAATTAGGGGAGGTCAGGCCAAGCAGAGACTGAGTAGAAGAGGAAATAGAACCGGCAGAGTGAATAGTATCGGTGGTGACAAGTAGAAGTGGGTCTGGCTGAGTAGAGTACTGGTGGTGAGTAGTTGCAGTGGATCAGAGTGATCAGAGAACTGGCAGAGAATAGAAGGAAAGGAAGAGAATTGGTAGAGAATAGAGAAGGATTGAATTGGAGGAGAAGAGTGAAATCGGTGAAGAGATAATTTCAGAGGTTACAAAACTCATTTATACCAAGTTATTACTATTGTTTTTTTAGCATTCATTGTAATCACTTAGCTGGTGCTTGGTGCAGGGGATGGTTCTCCTTTGGGTTGGTTCTCCTTGGGTTAGTGCCCTAAATCAACAGGGTTTGGTGCTCCTTGGGTTGTTGCCCTAAAATTAGGGGTTAGTTCTCCTTGGGTTGGTTCCCTAAACATTGTAATAAAGATGTTTATTGTGAGGCTAGATTGGAGTAGCAGACTTCAGAATCATTTCTCACCAAGTTTTTTCCCACATTGGGTTTTCCTCATATATCTGGTGTTATGTGATGTGCCTTTTGTGTGTACTTTATTTTTGGTCTTCCCTTATCTCATCGGTATATTCTCTTGGTTCTTGATATGTTAACCGGTACTCACATTTAGGATTAAAAGGGTTAAGTTTGGAAACCACTGATTCACCCCCCCTCTCAGTGGCATCTTGTGTTCTACAAAATCCTTATCAACCCAACAATAATTTTCCCTCTTTTCTGTGCAGGAAACAAATTTTGGATATAATGAAAAAAGATTTGAAAAGACAATACTATGACACACAAGACCAAATTTCTAAGAAGAAAAAAGATTGGGTCAAGGCTACCTTTCATCAGTGACTAACACTTTTTTGACAAAATTTTCAGAAGATGCTCAAAGTGACATCTTGGTTTTGAATTTGTTTATGTTGTCTAAATCTAATACTTTTGGGTCAAAGACACCTATCATCTTTGTCCTAGATTTTTTAACCTATATTTTAGCTGCAAGTTCCTCTTTTCTTTTCATTTATAAATATGTGCTCTATGTCTGCATATCTATTTTGAAATTGTCTATGCATGCTAGTCATTGTCAAATTTTTATCATCAACCCTAGTTATTGCATTCAATTCTCGTCATTTCAAAATCATTTTCAACTAAAAATAGGTGAGTGAATTTTAATCTATGTTCAACCCCTTTCCCAATAATTTTTGAGGATGAACCTATTGAATATCATTTACCATAATGTGATTGTTTTAAAATGCGCTTAATTCCCTAGGTTGCATGCCTAGACTAGTGAACCCCATTTTTCCAACACATCAGCATGGTATACAACTAGACACTTGCACACACAATATATTGTTGTAGATATGGAGTACTATGTTTTCATTAATATCATCCCATGATATATCTACTTAATTATACTTGTATGACTTCGGAGAATGGTGTAGATAACATATGACATGACTAAGGGGGAGACTAGTGTAATAATTGTTGGCATTATACACTCATATGAGAATGGTTGATGTTGTTATTGATGGTGACCAACTGGTAATAGGGTTCAAAGGTTCTACCAGCAACAGACTTCGCCTACCGGCACTTACAGTCACTATAAGGGTTATTCACACTAGCATCTGTCTACATCGGCAACAGATTATACTGGCAGTCCAAGCTGACTTGGAAATAATGTTGTTTATGCGAAATGTATTGTAATGTAATATTATATTTGTATGGCCGACATGATGTATTGTAAAGACTCATATATGTATGAAATCTTGTAATTCATTTGAATATATGATATGTAATGTAAGGAAGCGGTAATATATGATAGGTTATGTTAGCGAATAATTGTATATGCATTTTGATGTGTTTATCTTGTGAGTGAAAAAGAGCAGAGCAGAGCGAAGACTATTCTGTGTGAGCAGAATCATTCACCAACAAGGTTTTGGTAGAGGTATCAGACAAAGCTTAAACTGGTACTAAATCCTACATTGCGGATGCTATTTTGAAGCAGTACATTATTATTAGATTTAACCATCCAATTGTAGTCAGTGGGACTCCACTTTGTGATGAGCAGTGAGCTCTAGGCAGTTGGACTTCCTGCATGTGCAGGCCCCTATTGTACTTAGTAATATTTATTCATATTGGCCAGTGAGTAAATATTGTGGGTCACAAATCCCATCGAGGTTTTTCCCGTACCAGGTTTCCTCACCAAAAATATCTGTGTTATGGTGTGCATTGATGCTCATTCTTTTGTTTCTCTTTACTCCATTATTATTTGCTTAGCGGTATATTAATTTCAGTTATAAAGTTGCAAATAAGTTTAAATCTTTCATATTAATTTCAGTTATAAAGTTGCAAATAAGTTTAAATCTTTCATCTACCGATTAGACATTGATTCACCCCCCCCCCCTCTCAGTGTCTTTGGGGTTAACCAAATATCTAACAATTGGTATCAAAACCTGGTCCTCTATTTGCAGAAGCCTAACAGCTTGACGAAGATTTTGAAACCGATACTGATGGAAAGTTTGAGACAACAGTTGGAAGGAGCTCTTGAAGATTTTGATGCAGAAAAATTAAAGAATATCAAACTGGAAGATGAACTCAGAACTACTCATGAATTCATCAAAGCACTCCAAGAAAACCTAGTCATAGCAAAGAATAAGAGAAAATAATTACATGTGCAACTCCAAAACCAAGATGATGAAGAAAAGGAAACTCTCAGAGATATTGTAGACAAACTCAGACAACAAAACAGTAACATGAGGAATGAGATGCAAAATTTAACCATGAGACTATGTAAGGATATTGAAGATAGAAAGAGGAATGAGGAAGATTTGGCCAGAAGAGTTAATGAAAGATTAGATGAATCTCTAAGGCTTAGTTATGAAAATGATATGCTTAAAACATATTTGATTCACATGCAACATGAAAAAGAGGAACTTATGAGACAAGTTAGTACTCTGGAAAGTGAGTTGGTCATTGCAAATGAATACAAAGACAAACTCAAGAAGAGTTCAAACAAGCTTGATGATATGCTGAAAAGTCAAAAACCTGATGGAGAAACAATTGGACTTGGATTTGAACATGGAGAATGTTTCAGAACTACAAACAATCATGATCACAACAAACCGGTAAGGTAACCTAATGCTTATAAATTCAATGGAAAATGTTTTAATTGCAACAAATTTGGTCATAGAGCAAATCAATGTAGATTTAGGAATAATCAGAATACAAACTTACCCACCGGTTAATGTTTCAAATACAATAAAAATGGTCATGACTCAAACAATTGTAGAATGAATGTGAAATGCTATGTTTGTGGTAGATTTTGACATCTATCTAATCAATGCAGAACTCAAACTGGTCAAGGTTATGGAAAAGCTATTCAAAGAAACAATGTAACCTATTATGCATGTAATAAGATTGGGCATATTGCAAAATTTTTAAGATGCAAGAATGTACCAACAAATAACAAAGGGTCTAATGACAAAGGAAAAGAAAAGGTGAATGAAATCAAGCAAGAATTCACTAAACAGTGGGTCAAGAAGAGAGGAATGATGAATCTATCTCTGCACTAACAAAACAAAGAAATCCTGCACCAGTAGGAGATTAGTCATCTAACTAAGGAATAATCCTTAGGGGTAATGCAACTAATTGAAGATCATGCATTTACCCTCAGTTGGTGGTAAGAAGTCATATTTCTTCTTTACTGACACATATGTTGAGTATTCACTTCACCGGTGAAGCATTTATTATGGTTGTAAGTTAACTTTTTGGTTATAAAGCACTTGAATTTCTCATTTTGACTCACCAAGCATTCAAGCATATGAAGAGCATGAAAGTTGAGCACCAGAATTCTAGAGGTGAAGCAGCAAAGTTTTTTCAAGGCATCCAAGGTTTTCACTTACATTCGACAATTAAAGGTATTTATCTTACGAAATGGCTTCTTCATCCTTCGTTCCTAAACTCATTGCAAACCCTACTATTAGGGAAAATATCAAGCATCCTAGACCTATCATCAAGATAATTCCTAAGATAGCAAAGTTGGATGACTCCATTGGTGCATTTTTTAAAATTCCAAAAGGAGTTGCGTTTGTTGAAGACTCTAGGGCATACATTCACTGTAACATTGAAGATATAGGGTCTGAGGATTTAAAGAACATGTTCATGAATGTTATCACTGACAAACAAGGTATAGTCAAACTGGAACATGTTGTCTTCAAAATCTGATTCCCTTTAACATCCTTAAAATAATATGATTTAAGCTTGGTGCAGAAGAGACATCAAAGATAAGGAAATTCTCAAGACAACATATGACAAGGTTTGATTAAACCTTCTACACTTCGCACTTACTCAGAGCCCAGGTGGGTATACCTTTGTGAATTGAATTCACACTTTCAAACATAAACCCACAGTAAACCAGTCCAGAAAACCAGTGGATCTATTCACCTTGAAATCAACTGAAAACAAATTGTAGCTAGGAAATCAGAAATCATCAAAGCAAATATCAAAATACTAATTATAGCTCAATCATGAAAGCAAATTGCAATGATCAATCCTAACACACTCAATAGAGACATGAAAGCAAAACATTCAAAACTAAAAACTAAGCAAACCAGATGCAGATTCGAATGTCTTCTTCATGCGGCTCCATTGTCCTTCTTTCTTCTCCAAATAGCCTTTATTTGTGGATCTCACCTTCAAGTGCACACATGAGATGAAAGCAAGTAGACAAGATATTGGTGCAAGAGTACTTGAAGTGTGATTGATTTGACAAAGTGATTAGAAATTCGATAATCTGATTATTAGATAATGTGATTATTAGATCAAGATTATTAGAGGATTCAAAAATGCGATCAATTGGGGGTTTTGATTGAAGAAACTCATCCAATTTATAGATAAATTGGAGAAAAGACAAGATTAGCATGAAAGTGATTCAAATGGAAATTCAAATCAAGAATAGCAAAATTATGACATGTGTATGACAAATTGCTATGCAAGGATTTATGACAAGATTTTGAAAAAGAAATAGACATTTAGGAATTTAGGAGAAATTAGAAAATTAAGTTGGAAATAATGACCTAGAAATTAGGAAATTGATGAAAATTAGGTAGATTAATTAATAATTTCTCGTTCATTAATTAATTTACAAAAATAGAAGGAATTAATTAGCCAATTAAATAAACATTTAATTGTGACAAGAAGACTTAGGATAAATAAATAAATTATTTAACCTAAAGGGGAGAATGGCAATCAAGATTAAATGAATAAATCATAAAACCTTAGAAGATGAATTAGAAATGCAAAGACAACAATTAGGTCTTGATGTAAGATTGATTTGATGTCGATTCGAATTAACAAAGGACCAATGTGATAAATGATTTGATTGATAAATGTGCCAATTGACGAGGAACAATGACTAATTGATCCAAATTGACATAATTGAGACAAACAACGATCGATGACAAATCGATCGCAAAATGACAAGATTGACAAGAGGACAAGAATTGATGACAAAATAGATTGCAAGACAACAAGATTGAAAATGACAATGGTCAATGACAAATTGATCACAAAATGACAAGATTGAACATAACAATGATCAATGACAAATCGATCGCCAGATGATAAGATTGATAAGAGGACAAAACCCTAATTAGGATTGATGATGTCCAAAATGATGACAAATGAGCACGCACATTGATGTGATAGGATAAAATCGATCAAAATCATGACTGGATAGTGTTGTCGACAAGACCAAATTTGAGAGCGAGACGAATGAAGACTACAGAAGAAAGACTCGATACTCGCAAATGATAAAAAACCAAGTGCGTGACATAGGAGAAATGTTAATGCAACGCAAAAACCTGAAATGAGGCAATGCGCAAATGTTAAAGTATGATCCCGCAAGCGTTGACCATTTTTAGGTATCTACACAAATAATGGAAGCTATACTTAAATTCAGTATTTCGATCAACAAAACATGCAATAAACAACTTCAATCAATACCAGTGCCTTATCCAAGGTCACAGAGTCATCTAAACTCAAATAAGACTTCTCAAACAAAACATCTTTATGCTTCCCATTGTCTTGGTTTCTATTAATCCTTGTATATGCCTGACACCTACAAGAATTTATGCATCCCAAATTAAGCTATGATCATCAAAATTAAAAGTCTCTTCCAAAAGAGTTTACCGGTATGAGTGATCCCCGCATCTTTAATTTCTCTCCTAAAGAGAAAAGCTAACGAACACTTCTACTAAAATTGCTTTGCAATTCCATTCAAATAGAACAACCCTGGATTATTCAGAATGAAAACAGTAAAAAAATTTGCAAACACACTTGAAGACAACACAGAGCTTTACTCAAAACCGATGGTCTGTATATTGATATTTGGTTCAAGAAATATTACAAGAAATTTTGATTCTCCATTAAACTTAGAAAAGCTCAGATAAATTTCTGCAGCATTTTCTTACAATTCTTTACGATCTCCTTTTTTCTCTAGTCCTGGTATCCATTTATAACAACATGGATGCACAAAGCTTCGGACTTCTCGAGGAGAGTTTGTTACAATCATTTCTTTCAAAATAAAGAGGTTACAAGCTTTTCGCAAAAACAGTTACAAGCTCTTTTTAGCCTCTGCAGTTCCTTCAACAAGTTGTTCAGTTGCAACCTCTTCTATCTTTTTAGGGGCGCTCTCTGACTGTTCTGGATCATGGGTGGCATATTTAGTTGTCCACTCACCATACACCTCTTCTGTCAGCCATGAGAAATTAATCACTTTATCTTTAGTCTTAGTCAACCTTTTCCAAGAATTTCTCATTTTGTTGACTTTTGAATTGAGAAAACCATAATGTGACTTAATTTTCTCTATCTCTTGTATTGTCACAACAAAGGAAGAAGCATCATCAAGATCAATAATTCCTTTAACTCTTGCTAACAATTTATCTTCTATTTCCTTAAGCCACATTTGTTTGTCCTTTAACTAATCCGGGCTAACAAAAACTCCTAGGAGCAACTCAAAAACTTGGTCAGTGTATTCCTTCTTGCACAGATTAACTTTCCTATCCACATTATCCACCTCTGCTGCTAATTGTATTAAGATTTTAGCAACATTAGAAGTGGATTTAATGATGGGATTGGCCCTTGCTTCATCGCAGGATACATACATAAACTCTAAATCTTGCTCTCTAGGCCTCCATCTGTCAAAAATAGGCGTCAAAATGGCCTTGTCTCTCCTGAGCTCATTCCATATTTCCATGATTTTACCTACATTGTTGTAGAGAAATGAGGCATTTATTGTATCTGCAAAACTAGAAATTGTAGCCCTTACTTTCTCCTCATATTTCTTTGCATATAAGGCCTAAGCCTGTTTCAAATTTTCTAATTCTTGGGGAGTGATTTCAATCACTTGAGAGCTGGAGGGTGATGGAGATGGTGGAAACTCAATGATAGGGCTGGTAGGTGGAGGTCTTGCAGGAGAAGAGGAGATCATCAGTGTTGAAGACTCACCTTGATGGTATTGTCCAGTCAAGTGGCTCTACAACTTGGCAATGATGCTATCCTTACCTCTTACCTCCTCCTTGGCATTGTTATAATCCTTCAAAACTATTTCCAACTTAATTTGGAGGGCCTCTTTCTCTTTGGCTTCCTTCTCTGCTACTGCAACACTAAATTTTGTAGTCTCTAACATAGTGCTAGCAGCCTCTACTACCCCTGTACTCTGCACTCTCTTCACCATCATTCCACCAAGGTAACTCAACCCTAGGGTGTCTTTGCTTTTCTTACTCTCATTTCTCTTGAGATACCACATGACGAGTGTAGCATTATCCTTATTGAAAGTAACCCCCTCCATAGGTTTAGTCTCTTTTCTTACTGCATCTAATACCAGGGCATCTGCAATATCCCATTCGGGTAAGATAAGCACTCCAGGTTGTGCTACCATATCTCTTCCCTGCTCAGGGGTGATGGTTTTGAATTCTTCCATCATCTCTTGCTTTATTTCCTCTTCCACTAGGGCTGGATCTTTATTGGGTTTCTCAGCCTTTCTTGTTTCACATCTAGCATTATATTTATCTATGTGCTATTTCCATATAAACTGCATAAATGCTTCTGATGTGACAAAATTGTTATCAGCTAGAAAGGCACTACTTGCCTGCTTTATCTTAGGATCCCACTCCTGGCCTTTAAGTTCAGTGGAGGTGATATCCATTTCAGCAGCAATGGGTTCTTCTGGCATCCCTTCCTCCACTTCATCATAAGTGTATGTAATTTTCCCTAGACTACCCAGCTATAGGAGTTGCTCAACTGCTGCTTGCTCATTTCCTATATGGATAGGGGATTGGGATGGGGAATACAAAGGTGTATCTGATTGTACTTCTTTCCCCACCCTTTGCTTCTTTGGGCTCTCTTGGATGTCAATGACATCTTGTATCTTCCTCTTTCCTTTGGAGGTAGAGGGCTCCCCTATTGTAGGCACCAGCACACTATAACTGGATTTCTTATGCAATGTGTAATCACCAGGAGGGATTGCTTTGCTGGAAGCTGACCTACTTAGGATCATTCTTTCCTTCTTAGGGTTTCTCTTGATTATAGCTTCCCTCTTCTCCTTCAGTGTTTGCATCACATCTTCAAAACAGACAATCAAAAACTTTATTTTCTCTTCCAGTGGGAAAAAGCTAGACAATGGGTCATAGTTGGCATCAAACTGATGCACAAAATCTAAGGCTTTCTTATAAGCCACCCACTTCTCTTTCCTTAGCTCCTGCTCATCTAGATCAAACTCATTTCTGATGAGGTCTTCAAGAAACTGGAATTGATGAGGCCTACCTCTGCATGCTACCTTCTTCCTAAACATACCGTTGAAGAAGTCTTTTGGATCAACACACCTGGACACTGCAGTGGACAAATGATAAGGCTTGAGGAAATCCTCAAAGCAATTCTAGCCTCCTTTTGTTATTACAAATTGGTGAGCTATGGTAGCTGCAGGGAAAATAGTCCCTTTACCCCTGCCTGTCAACTTTGCCTCTTGTAAGCCACCAATTTGTCTAAGGATCTCCGTGATTCCCACTTTGAGAGGGACCTAGTAAGGTAGCAAAAATGGGGTGCCCCTGAAACCAAAAACTCTAAAAACTATGGAGACTGGATACAAGTAAATGTCACCCTAGTTATGAACAATTTTTATGTTCTCTGCGAATTCTTTTGGTCTCATGAATTCCAAAAGAACTTTGGGGATTCTTGGGTTCTCAGAGTAGAGGAGAGTCCTTATCTTTGATGCAAAATATTTATCAAACTTCAAAAAACTGGCATCCTCTCTATCCCATGACAACACAGTACTCCATAATTGTACCGGCATTTTTTCTCCTTCCTTCTTCTTAACAAGGTCCAGTCCACTGGCAAAGTAATCACCACCTTTGAAGAGAAAAAGATGCATCAGGAGTGAGTACCATCCGAAAGGCCTATCCACCTTTCCATTCTTGATTCCTATCAACCCTCCATGCATAGCATTAGCAATGAAAGATGCATAATCAAATGTAATCGCAAGAGAAGGATTCAAAATCTGAGCAATCATTAACAAGTAATGATTCAGCATATTTGCTTCAGCATCTTCTCCCAAAACTTGGCAAAGTGCCCAATACATTCCTTTAGCCCTCAGGGTGAACATACTTAATGAAAAGGGCTCCTGAGTGTTGGGTCCTACAACTATTAACCCTCCTATTTTCACAAAAAACTCTTTGAGAGGCTCATTCCTGAGATGACTCCTCTGTGCGCCATAAACTTGGGCTAATGATGTGAAATTTATAGGTTCTAGAAAATTGGTGAACTCATTAAGCCCAAAAGCTGTCCTGAACTCTTCAGCATTAATCTCAACAAGGGTTTTCCCATTTACATCCCGAATGCTTCTTGTGACTGGATCATAGTTGAGTGCAATTTGGGTTAGCGAATCTGTGTTCATAAATACCCCTGGGACAACTAATTTCCCGACATCTAATTCCTAGATACAGTTTTGCGGGGTAGGAGAATTTCTCATTCTGAATCCAACTTTAAACAACCCTAACCCAGACAATCCAACCTGTGGGTCTCTCAACCAGTTACCCTTGTCATATAATCCTTCTCCTATCTTTAAACAAGGAGCTTTGGGTACTAATTCTTTTGCCTTTGAAGCCTGATTAGTTGACAACGTCAACTATTCTAAAAAATCATCACAAACACTCCTCTCTGAATAGTTAACTTTACTAGAAAATGCTCTTTTAGGAGCCATTTTGAAAGCGTAAGAAATGAATACCACTCCTAAACAATTCTGTGATGAATCAATTATCTTATTTAAAACACTACATAGGAATTGCTACATAAGAATACGAGAGAACCTGTTCTTTGCTTGAAGGAATTTGCTCTACAACTGAACTGACTTGCTCTGTACCTGAAGAAAATAACTCTGCATCTGCTCTTCTGCAAAATCCTTTAAAAGATATCTTCACCCGGTTGATAGGAAATCAAATTTTGTACTCTGGGCCTTAACTACAACATTGATTCTGCATGCTTTGGCCATCCCTTCAAAATCAAATTCATACAACAATTCGTATTTTTCACTCCAACAGGTCACAACGTTCCTACAAGTGTTTCATTCTGCTCTTTCGCAACTTCACGAAGCATAACTATCAGGCAACTTAGTCCTGCAAAATAGCGCTGACCGTCCGATCAAAAGAAACTTGATCGAGCGTTAGATTAACTAACAACTTTGGCTCTATGCCAGGTCCCACTTCTCTATTGGCTATATAATACCACGTGGCACCCAACCATTGGCCTTGAAATTTCCTTCGCAATCGACTTAACGTTGGCCGCGTGTCTTTCCTTTATACCGCTGGTTCCACCTTGGCGAGCCCATACTTTCTTCTTAGATCACGTGTCATCATGACACATGGATGGCTCTCGTACACTCTCGCTATTTCGCGGGGCATAAATAATGAGCATCTTACCCTTGCAAAATAGCGTGGGCCGTCGGATCATCTCTTAAGTTGATCAGCTTTTAATCCTCTGAAAAGGCTCTCGGGAGGGGTGGGCCCGCTGACTCACTGTGAACACCTGGCGTCCAATCACTTTCGGAGCTGAATTGTCACTTTGTTATACGCCAAAAGGAAACCACGGGGCCCCACTTAACTCTTAACAGCTGTATCCTCCAGGTCATCTCCATCTGCGACCTGACTCACCTCTGGGGCCCGTCTTTTAACCTTTAATCCCAACCGGCTGACTATTGTGACTTGTGCCACGTGCCACCATTTTACTTGTTGTCAACAACTAGCTGGACCGTCTATGTGGCATGCCATGTGGTTTTCACAACTTCGTTGGTTTTAAACTACGCGCAACTTCACCTAGCGAAATAATGTGAGTCATGGATCTATCTGTGAGATGCGCACTAGTTACTGGGCCCGACAACTTTAGGAGAAAACATATAAGGCATAAATTTTTTGATTAATTAACATGACCGCCTAGGCAAACAACAAGGGGGGACACTTCCTACGACCCCATGACCCAGTACTTAAGTGAATAAAGTAACGAAAGATTAGAAACCAGAGGGTTTAAAATGAACACAAGAGGATCTAAAATCAAAAACCCTTAAACCCTTGAGGTCTAGAACAAAGCTAAAGCATTTGGAACTACACCCTATTCAAAATTTCAACAACTCATAGCCAATCATGGGAAAAGAAAAGCCCATTTTTAATCAGTGATAATAGAACATAAGGTTGTTGAAGATTTAGGGTTCATTGACATCCTTCACATGCCTAAATTTTTAGATGAGATTGTCTGTTATGTTCTTAGTAGAGTTCACGGTGAATTTTTATGGTTAGATTTAGTTTTCAAAATCACTAAGGAAGCAATTAGGGTTGTTACTGGTTTACCTTCTATGGGCACTAGGCCTAATAAGAAAAAGAAAATTCCAAACAAAGAGGTTATGAACTTAATCGGCACAACATCAGATAACAGATCACTTAGGGTTAGCGATATAACCAATAACAATGTTAAATATGCAAGTATGGTTATTGGATACAAAATTGCTCATACTAATAGGCTGAATTATGTTTCAAGTTTATGTATTCATAGTGCCTATGAGATGATTATGAATAATGCTAAAATTGACATCTGTGAATCACTGAAAGATAAACTGTTAGAAAATTTGGATAAAATTAAAAGTGATAAGAAGGGAACATTCAAGTTTGGTAATTTGATTGTATGCTGAATGCCATATTTCTCTAAGGAGATTCCTAGTATTGGACACAGGGACTTTTCCTATAATATTTCTGTTGGAAAACATATTAAGGAGGTAATTACCGACATAGGTTTAGATGGTGACAAATAGGTAAAATAATACTTCAAGGACTTTCAAGCTAAAATGAGGCAAAGGGAAAGAATCCCTCAGAGCATTGTTGATAAATATGACAAACAGATATGCTTTGTTGTTAAAAGAGATGAAGTATGGATGGAGGCAATTAGACCTAGAACTATCTGGATAACTAAGATGGGTTATGAAGTTGATTCAAACATTTTAGAATCTTATGCCAAGATACTCCTAGATGCTCCACCGAAACCACTAGAAAAGATCTTTGGAAATGTTGATACTATTGAAAAAGGTGTTGAAATGCAGAAGCAGAGGAAGAAAAGAGACAAAGTAATAAAATATGCTTCAAAGTTTGTTGAATTTGTTAAAAAGGGATTGTTGAAACTTGATCCGATGAGGGGTGTTGCTGCACAAGAAAGAAAATCAGAACAGCAACCGGTAGCACATATTTCTCCTGGGGCTACCTCATCTGATTCTGATAGTGATAAGTCTACTGAATTCAAAAGGGTGGACATAAAGAAAAGAAAAACCTCACTGGTACCTACTCCATCACCGAAGAAATCAAGAACACTTAGAAAGAAACAACAAGATGTGAGAGAGCCCAGTGGTCAGAAGAAGAAAGTCACACCAAAGAAGCAACTGGAACCAAAGGAACCTGACACTTGAGACTCAAAGAAAAGAGAATGTCCATTATGGAGTTAGATAAGAAACTGAAGGTTGAGGCTCTGTTAGTTGTTCATCTCGTTAAGTCTAGGCAAGAAATAGATGATTTAATATTTGAAGCTAACAGGACTATTTTTGTGAGTGGTCACCGACAAGTTAGTCTTATGGTTGGCAAAGTAAAAGAGATTGCAGATGAAACAGCGAAAAAGTGGGATATATTCTTTGTTGAGAAGGAGAAAAGGGAAGAGAAAGATAGACAGAAAGTTGATAAATCATTTACTAAAGTATATTAGAAAGAAGACAAGGGTAAGAGTAAGGTTGGCAGTGTACCTGACATCACAATTAAGGACAACTTACCTCCACCGGCACAGGACACCCCACCGGTAGTAACAGAGGCACCGGCAAAAATGCAAAATGAGCCTGAAAAAAAATATCAGAGGAAGTGAAAGAAGATGATATTGATCATGAGTCAAACATTCTATTCACAATTAATGTTGACACTCAGGACATCAATATTGTAATGGATAAGGAAATTGCAGAGGAAAATAAATTTGAAGCTATAAATGTTGAGATCTCTGAATCACCGGTCAAGATTGTTGACACTTAGCAAAATATTGAGATGCCGGCAGAAGCAAAAAAAGAACCAGAATAAACACAATCTAAATTGATAAAGAATAAGAAAGAGAATATAAGTGAAAATAAGGAAGAGAAAGTGGGTAAAGAAGAGGTTAAGGTAACTGAATAGGTATCTGGAGAAGAAAAGAAAATTATTGCAGAACCTAGCACTCCTCCCAGTACTTCTACTATGGATTACAGACCGACAAATGTCACTGATGTATTATTAGATTCCATTAAGAAGATAATAGAATGCAATGCCTTAGCATTTAAGGCTATTGATGACTCTATACCAATTTTACAGATGATTGCATCAGTGTGCAAGGTTGATCACATTGTTGGATCTATAGGTAAATTGGACACATTGTCCAAATTCATTTCTTCTAACATTCAAACTATAGATAAGATAAATGAGGAGACCATTCAGGATAGAGTCAATGAGGAGAAGGATGAATTCTTTGACAAACCAATAAAGGATTGTACAGAACACATTGATTCATTGTTATCGGCACTGAATTCTACCATTCTAGAATACAAGGAGTTGTACAGGGGAGCATGCAAACCTCACCATCTAACAGAAGATATTGATGAGCAAATAAGGAAAACACAGAAAGAGATTGATGACATTGCTAACAATATGATTGGTTCTTCAGAACTCACATCAATTTTGGATCAAGAGATGGCTATTTATGAAGAGAAGATTGAGAAACTAGAAAGAGAGAAAGAAAGGTTGAAGATTAAAAGTCGGGAGTTAAAGAACAAACTTGGTCCTAGATTGGATAATTTGTTAACACACTAGATTGAGCTATCTAAGACAACTATTCAAGGGAACAGATCACTGGAGCAATAGATGCATTATTTCATCGGGATGATCTGATAGAAAGAGACTACAATTTCTGACAGTACAAAGTTTTTGCAAAGTCTTAACATGGTTTTGGTAGATATTTTTCAGATTGTACATAACCGGCTACAGCTTTCTAAGTAATTTTTGAATTTTTGATACTTTTTGACATACTTTGTCATTGATGTCAAAGGGGGAGTAGTGTAAAGAGAAAAATATATAGAAGGAGATCACTTGCTTAGGGGGAGCACTCTTAGTTTTTGGACTGCAAATTTTGGATATCAGTTTTGATTTTTCTCATGAGTGTTGCCATCAATGCCAAAGGGGAGATTGTTGGAATTATACACTCAGTTGAGAATGGTCGATTTTGTCATTGATGGCAACCAACTGGTAACAAGGTTCAAAGGTTCTACTGGCAATAGACTTCACCTACCGGCACTGACAGCAGATTATACCAGCAGTCCAAGCCGACTTGGAAATAATATTGTTTATGTGAAATTTATTGTAATGTAATATTATATTTGTATGGCCGACATGATGTATTGTAAAGACTCATATATGTATGAGATCTTGTAAGTCATTTGAATATATGATATGTAATGTAAGGAAGTAGTAATATGTGATAGGTTATGTTAGCGAATAATTGTATATGCATTTTGATGTGTTTATCTTGTGAGCGAATAAGAGTAGAGCAGACAAAAGACTATTCTGTGTAACAAG
Source organism: Cryptomeria japonica (assembly GCF_030272615.1). Taxonomy (NCBI): domain Eukaryota; kingdom Viridiplantae; phylum Streptophyta; class Pinopsida; order Cupressales; family Cupressaceae; genus Cryptomeria; species Cryptomeria japonica. The sequence continues at coordinate 640,411,871 of NC_081411.1, read as the reverse complement.
AATCATTCACTAGCAAGGTTTTGGTAGAGGTATCAGACAAAGCTTAAACTAGTACTGAATCCAGCATTGTAGATGCTATTTTGAAGTAGTACATTATTATTGGATTTAACCATCCAATTGTAATCAGTGGGACTCCATTTTGTGTTGAGCGGTGAGCTCTAGGCAATTGGCCTTCCTACATGTGCAGGCCCCTATCGTACTAAGTAATATTTATTCATATTGGCCAGTGAGTAAATATTGTGGGTCACAAATCCCACTGAGGTTTTTCCCTTACCAGGTTTCCTCACCAAAAATATATGTGTTATGGTGTGCATTGATGCTTATTCTTTTGTTTCTCTTTACTGCATTATTATTTGCTTACCAATATATTAATTTCAGTTATAAAGTTGCAAATAAGTTTAAATCTTTCATCTACCAATTAGACACTAATTCACCCCCCCCCCCTCTCAGTGTCTTTGGGGTTAACCAAATATCTAACAATAATAATATCCACATGTTATCATTATGGTGCAAATCAACCTTGTGATGGTGTGGAAGACAAGGATTCGGGTAAGGAGTAATTTTTAACTACATGCAATTGCACCTTATCTTCTAAAGAGCATATCTATACTCTATATCGGTACATCCTTGATGAGTTCTATATCAAATATAATCAATTTTGATTACTAAGTTAGATGTGGTAGTGAATACACATGCTTGAAGTGATTTGTAATGATCCAGTATTAGTTTGATGTATCTCACATAATAGAAAAGTGTATAAGAGTTGTCTAAGGAATTAACAGTTTATATTCTAAGGTAAAGATATTGCCTTGTAATTTAGAAGTCAAGTTTGGAGAACTAGAAAGATGTTATATTCAAAATTCCAAGGCATAGCCTCTTCTACAAATAAAGTTAGAGATGATAGTGTACCAAATTGCACCTAACTAAAGTGTCTCAAAGGACAAGCTAGATTATTGTGTATTCCACCATAATAATCAAAATGGTCATATGTGGTCTTGAGGATAATATCAAAGATGTCAAAGGTGTTAGATAGATTTGATACCAAGAGTAATGTGGAACACAATATGTCACTGAGAGGGGGTGTGTGTCATGCCCAAACTTTTGGGCACAAACGGAATAATTTTTTTTTTTAAATACTTAACCTAGTACAACTAACTTACTAAAATAACGCAAAACAAGTTTAGCCTTAACTATGTTTTGAGTAAATCTAACAACTAAATCAATTAGGCAAAAATAATCTAAGTTAAAAGTGGGATAATAATTCTCCAAAAGAATTATTATTATCTCCCAATTAATAAATAATTAAACTCACTTAACAAAAATCTCTAAATTAATTGATAAGAGATATTATAAACCTCAAATAGTCCTTTAATTGCCTAGGGTCTAAATTAATTTGCCCTAGCTCTTAGATTAAATAAACCTATCAAGCAAAATTACCATTAATTAAAATGTGCCTAATAAATTCAAATTAAAGGGGCCTTCATGACTTACAAAAAAAATCACTATAACTCCCTAAAGGTCAATCTCCAACGAATTCAAATGTAATGCATCAAATAAAAATATGAACGTAAATCTATTAATCTAAAAATTAGATATTATTTGTTCATATATATATATACAAATCTGCATATATGTATATCTAGTATATATATATATATATATATATATATATATATATATATATATATATATATGTACATATATATATATATATGTACATATATATATATATATATGTACATATATATATATATATCTGTATACATATATACATATATATATATGTATAAATATATACATATATATGTATGTATCTATATATATATATATATGTATGTATATATATATATACATATATATATATATGTATGTATATATGTATACATATATATATATATGTATGTATATATATATATATATATATGTATATATATATATGTATGTATATATATATATGTATACATATATATATATATATGTATATGAAAGATGAAAAGTTCTATATTAAAACAAAAAAAAACTAACATATATTATTAAGTTGGATAGGGAAAACCCTATTCAAAATTTGAATGGGTATTCCCCCCTTTTTATTTCTATTTTTTTTTTTAACGTGTTGTGTATGTGTGAAGTGCAGGTGGAGGAGGAGGAAGATTCCATCACAGGGCGGAGGGAGTTTCACACAGGGCGGAGGTCGAGCGGACAGCGGGAGAAGGGGAGAGGGGAGCGGGGAGAAGAGGCGGTGGCTACCCACGGGGGATCCTATAGGGACAGCCGCAACCATTCCTGCGGGTCACAGCACGCAAAGGCGGCCAAGGCCGCCGCTGTGGTATGCAGCCCGCAGACCCGGATGCGCCACCGCTATAGGGCGCCGCCCATAGGGGGGAGACAAAGCTTCCCCGACTGTGCGTTGCGGCCCAAAGAGGCGGCTACAGCCGCCACTGGGGGTCACCGCCCAAAGCACGGGGGTGCTTTCCCTCTCCTCGCCTGCGTGCATTCCTGCAGGGCCGAGGGGGGGGGTAAAGCACAACATATTTTTTTGTTTATTTAATTTTTTTTGTATAATTTTATTTTTTTTAAATAAAAACACCATATATATATATATATATATATATTTACAGGAAGATAATGGTGAAATATTTATTTCTAATAGGCTGAATTTATGAGTTTTATATATACAGCATGATAATGGTGAAATATTTATTTCTAATAGGCTGAATTTATGAGTTATATATATATATATATATATATATATATATATATACAATAACACACTTTAAGCAAAAACTATGAGTTCCATTTTTAATAAATCTTTTATACATGTAGAAAATTAATAATATCATTTACAGCATGATAATGGTGAAATATTTATTTCTAATAGGCTGAATTTATGAGTTTTATATTTTGCTCTCCTTTTTTTTTTGTTATAAGCATTATGTTAACTAATGTTTAAAATACACACCAATAGCAAGCTTTATTTTATATATTTTTCTTTTGCAAAACTAAGATGTTGTCTTTATAAATGTATCACTAATTAGTTCCATTTTCCTTCAATTAGTTAAATGACAGAAAGTAATAAATTAACATAGCAACTATATTAACCTAGGAAACATTTAAATCAACCTAGAGAAAGGCATATTAAGCCTATTTAACCATTTAATGAATTTATAATTAGACCAACCTCTTTTTTATTCAATTTGCAAGGAGGAATAAAATGAACTTATATTTTTCTATATGACAAGATTACAACAAATATCATTTTAGTAACTATAGGAACTTGATAAAAATAATACCCATTCTTTTTGCAAAGGTAAATCAATAGAATAAAGCATTTTTTATAAAATACTTAGTTTACAATGTAGATAACAAATACAAGGGGTTTGAAAACCCTTCTAGTTTCTCCTTTTCTTTGAAACAAGACTTTCAAATAAAATACAAGCATTTCTTTACTCTTGGAAAATAAATACATCATTGGCTTTTTTCTTTACAAAGCTACAATAATAAATACAACTTTTTTTTGAATCTTTTCTGCAACATAAGTAAAAACTAGCAACTGATTTCTTTCTTTTTCCTTCCCATCCCAAGCAACCTGCAAATAGAAAAAAAGGCTTGACCATGGAGTGCTCACCTCCTAGCCTAGGCTTACTAGAAGCCACCCCCGAGCTTGGAGAACCAAGCACTAGACGAGTTACACACAAACATTCACAACAAACAAAGGGGTAAACACTCAACAACAATTTTCCCAACCAAGGCTACACTTCACCACAACTTGTGATGATAATCCACGGGTGGAAGTGGACCAAATACCATTGGGGAGACTGCAAGCATGGAACATCTCAAGCCACCTCATGGCAACCAAAATACAACCAAAATAAATCTCCACACCCTTATGCCCCCAAAGGCATATAAGCCATATCTTCTCCCCTTATGACCCCCAAATGCATACACAAGGCTATGCAGCAAGGGTCACAAAGGACACCCTTGAGATCACTCTCCATAAATGAGAGCCTCTCACCCAAGGCTTTCATACTTCTTCCACCCCAAGACCATCCTACTCTCCCAAGAGTAGAAGGCCTTGGACACTCCCAATATAAGAAAACATAAAAAGAAACAAAGGAAGGAAATTACATCTTTCTTCTACAAAGCAAAATACATATACACATCCTTTTCCATACAAGCATTTTTCCAAACAAACATATACAACATAAACAAAAGAAGTAAGAACCAACCTTAATCTGCCAAAAGGTTTGATAGATTTAGTTGGGGATGAGTAGCCCAAATCCACACAAACTCTTCACCAACCCTTCACCAAAAATTCTATCCTATTCTTTCAAAAATTGCATAATCTCCAACAATGGAGAGTGAGTGATTACTCACTAAGTCCCTAATCCTTGCCTAAGAAGGCCTCTCTCACTCTTCCCAACCCCTTGGGTAAAGTGAGAGTTCCTATTGGTTGTTCTTCCCAACGTCTTACATGTTGCTAAAACTAGAAAGGGAAAAGGTAAGAGAGGATGGGGAAGAGAGTCTGACACCAAAAGGGAAGGTTGTCTATCCTAGGAGGAACCTTCTAAGTTGAATTTTCGTTCACCTTAGGAAAACCACTTTTTGAGGTGACTAAATAGTCACATGGGAGTAGTCACATGTTTAAAAATGCCCCTAACCCATAGGTATACCCTTTGGACCTTTGGAAAAGCCCTAAAACTTACCCTAGGAGTCCATTTCACCCCTTAGAAACCCAACTGAAGTTAACCTACGGATCAAACCTGAGTTGACCACTCCCAAGACTCCCTACCCAAGGCAAATTTGGGACCACACTCAAATGTTTGAAATGGCTTTGGTAGAAACAAAACTCCCTCCAAGAGACAAGTCAAAATCAATGACACTAATTTGCACATTTGTCATGTGACACAATAAAATACATTATAAAAAGTCACACATGGAATTTGTCTCGTGTAGGATTACACAAATTAATAAAATCAATTTAACACACATGCATCATTTACTTTCACAAATAAAATACAATACAAATGGGGTGTTGTCTCTCCAAATAGACAACCCCTAGCTTAACAAACGTGCATAGGTTTAGGTTTGGTTCTCCATATTATTTCCATGGTCACATGGATAATTTTCCTACGCATCTCAATTAACACATTAGTAATTCCAAATAACCACAAATATATTATTAAACACGTGAATTCCAATACACATCAAACACTCATACAATTGACAGTAATAAAGCAATATCTCATATATTCCAATTGATTCCACATAATCAATTATCATAATCCTCAAAATTGATCCATTCATATCATAAGCATCCTATTTCTATCATCAAAATAAAGTCCTGCAAATCCAATAATGACATACATCATTTCAAAGTAATTCTATTCTAGCAACATATAAAGTTTCATATTCATAATTGCCTAAGAAAGAAGCATCAATATACATCAATGTGATCCAAATCATGGAATCATATAAGTTCTAAATTCATAATGCTTAAAAATAAGCATCCATAATAGTCTCAATATGAAAATAACAGAAATGTTAGGATGAGTCGGGGTAGGGCCTCACACCCTCCCCCTCTAGGCATGAACTTCCTCCTGGAGTTCATCAAGAAGGTGGGGTTACTTTGATCTCATATGTGTTGCATCCTCCCATGAAGTTGTAACCTCATCATAGCAATCCCACTGGACACTAATCTGGTCCATCTCTCGACCTTGAAGGCCCAGTGTCCAGCGTGCCAAAATGTGAATGGGCTCCAAAGCTAGCTGCCTGTCCAACTCCACCTGCAAGGCATCCCAATCTAGAATATGAGACTCATCATATATATATTTCCTCAAAATTGAAACATGAAACACATCGTGGATGCGCAACAGGCTAGGTGGCAATGCTAAACGGTAGGCAACTGGTCCTATCCTCTCAAGGATCTCAAATGGTCCTACAAATCAAGGTGCGAGCTTAGAACCCTTTCCATAGCAGATTGGACTCTTATGGGGTCACACTCTCAAGAAGACTCTGTCTCCAATCAAGTAGCTATGATCTATCCTCTTCACATCTGCATACTTCTTCTATCTATCCTGTGCCTCTCTGAGATGCTGCCTAATCAAATCCACCTGCTGCTCCATATCCCAAACTATCTCAGGACCAATAGCAACTCTATCCTCTATGCGGTCCCAACTCAATGGTGTCCTACAAGGTCTTCCATATAATGCCTGATAGGGTGGCATCCCCAAAGATGTGTTATGCCCATTGTTATAGGCAAACTCCACTAAGGGAAGGTACTCTTCCCATCTAGTCTAGTGATCCATGACGTACATACGAAGCATATCCTCTAACACCTGATTAACCCTCTCTGTCTAACCATCCGTTTCCAGATGATAGGTTGTACTAAAATTGAGCTCGGTACCCATAGCTTCCTGTAATGCCTTCCAAAAGGAAGAAGTGAAGAGGGAATCCCTATCGAAAATGATCTTGCGTGGAACACCATGAAGTCTGACAATGTCTTGCAAGAACACCTGTGCTACTGCTGGTGCTGTGAAGGTGGTACGAACTGGTGAAAAGTGGTCCACTTTGGTCAACTTGTCAACTATCACCAAGATGGGATCATGGCAACGAGATGACATAGGGAGACCAATGATGAAATCCATGGATATAGTATCCCACTTCCACTCTGGTATAGCATGAGATTGAAGCAACCCAACTAGATGACAGTGCTCCACCTTGACTCTCTGACACTCGAGGCATCGAGCTACCAACACATCAATAAGCTGCCGCATTCCTAGCCAATGGTATACCTGCCTCAAGTTTGCATGCATCTTCTTAACTTTGGGATGTACTGCATAAGGAGCTATATGAGCCTCTATGATAATGAACTCCCACAATCCCCTAGAAGAAGGTACATAGATGTGCCCTCTATGGTGTAATAATCCATCAGACTCTAAGGAATAATCCACATATTTCCCTTCTAAAGTTTCCTGAGATCATATGGCCTAGCAAACCTCTAAATACCATCCATCCTCTAGCAATTGCTGCATTATCTGATCTCTCAAATCCATGCCCATAGATATGGTGTATACCTCATGACATCTCCTACTCAAAGCATTTGCAACTATGTTTTCTTTCCCTTTGATGTAGTGAATGTCAAAATCATACTCGCACAAGAATTCCATCCATCTCCTTTGACGTGCATTAAGATTCGGCTGAGTGAATATGTACTGAAGGCTCTGATGGTCTGAGTGTAACTCAAAATGATGACCCAAAAGGAAATGTCTCCACCTCACAAGTGCATGCACTACTGCTGCAAGCTCAAGGTCATGAGTAGGGTAATTAAGCTCGTGAGTCTTAAGTTTCCTAGACTCAAAAGCTATAGCTCTGCCATCCTGCATAAGGACTGCTCCTAAACCCTCTAGGGAAGCATCTATGCAAACCATGAAGTCAGCTGAAGGATCTAGCACTACAAGGATAGGTGCGCTAGTAAGTGCCTTCTTAAGTTCCTAAAAGGCCTTCTCGCACTTCTCCATCCACTCAAATTTATTCCCTTTACACTGAAGAGAAGTAATAGGATGAGCGACTCTAGAGAATCCCTCAACAAAACGTCGATAATAACCTGATAAGCCCATGAAGCTCTTGACCTCTGTCACACTGGTTGGCACTGGCCAATCCATAATGGCTCTGATCTTTGATGGGTCAACTGAGATCCCATCATCAAATATAACATGACCAAGATATTTGACCTCTGTTCTAAAGAAAGCACACTTCAACAAACTGCCATACAACTGATTATCCCTCAAACACTGCAAAACCTGTCTCGGGTGCTCCTCATGCTCCTTCTCATTCCATGAATATATCAATATGTCGTCAAGAAACACAATCACAAAATAGTCAAGGAATGTGCAGAATACTCCATTCATAAGACTCATGAAAATAGCTGGGGCATTCGTAAGACCGAATGGAACCACTGTGAACTCATAGTGGCCATATCTAGTGCAAAATGTGGTCTTGTGGATATCGCTATCCACTATCCTCAACTGATGGTACACTGACTTTAGATCAATTTTGGAAAATACTTTGGCACCCTAAAGTTGGTCGAATAAATCATCGATCTTGGGCAAAGGATATCAGTTCTTGATGGTTACTTTGTTTAATTGATGGTAATCCATGCATAATCAGAGAGATCCATCCTTCTTTTTCATGAAGATGACTGGTGCACCCCAAGGGGATACACTAGGATGAATGTGGCCTTTCTCTAGGAGTTCCTCAAGCTGCATCTTGAGCTCATTAAGCTCATTTGTGGTCATCCTATATGGTGCTCTTGAAACTAGCTCGGCTCCTGGAACAAGGTCTATATGAAAATAAATCTCTCTACAGGGTGGCATACCGGGTAACTCTGAAGGAAATACATCTGAAAATATAGGATGGTCATCAATAGATGGTTCCTTTTCTTCTTCTTCTTCTCTATCACTAATGGTGATGGCAAATAACTGGCATCTTTTTCACATGCTTTGCTTAAGCTGCATTGTGGAGATCATACAAAGAGACACGGCTCTCTGAATTCTAGTGATTACTATGGGAGAACCATGATCATCCTCACACTCGATCCTTTTTAGGTGACAATCCATCTTGGCTCTATGGACATAAAGCCAATCCATGCCAAGTATGATGCCATATGATCCGAGTGGTGTAACTCTAAGGTCTACTAAGGTGGTGGTATTGCCAATCTGAAGTTGACATCCCCTAACCTTTGATTCCACTGACACTTTAGCCCCTGAAGCTAATTCCACTTCCCAACTGACCTCTTGTCTAATTGCCACTAGCTCGCAATGCTCCACAACCAATGGAGATATAAAAGAGTCAATAGCTCCTGAATCAAATAGTATAGATACACTGCTACCTCTGATCATACCTGCAACCTCAATAACCGTGGCCTGATGCTGTACCTGGCGGTTGTCAACCGCTGCGAAGACCCTATGGGACTTGCCCATATCCCCAACTATCGGCTCTGATGCTACCATCCTCTGACTGCCTGCCATCTGACCATGAGGACACTCTCTCGCCATGTGTCCCATAGCTCCACATGTGAAGCAAGCACCACATGCCTGAAACTACACGCCCTGTGGTCTGGAGAAAGACTGTCCCCCTATTCTGCTAGAACCACTGTACCCACCCCTGGAGGACTGTTGAGTCCTTGTTGGAGGTGTGTAAGGAGCCTAAGATCATTGATCTCGCCTCTAACCCTGTGACTGCCACTACTTGGGCTTCATGCCCTGCTGACTCTACGGAGGCCTTTGCCTCTGGTTTTGCTATGATTGTTGTGGAGGAGGGGGTTTGGAGAACCCCGATGTGTGTCTGTTGTTACCCTTCCAATGGGGTTTCTAAAACCCGTAAGTCTAGGGTGCAGGGTTATAGTTCTGGAACTGATCCCTCGAGTCCTAAGGTCTGACCTGAATCTCCTTTGTTATTAAAGCCTTCTCCACTACAACCCGAAGGCTCCCTGGAGCGGCCATCCTCATCGGTCCTGCTATGCCAGTATTCAGCCCTCTGATAAATCAGTGACGAGAAGCTTCTTGTCTTTGAGGTAGTCTACGTATGGTAAGAGTTCGAAGAACTTGTTCTCGTACTGGGTCACTGAAAGACCCTTCTACTGGAGGTCATGGAACTCATCCACCCTACGCTGTCTGTAATGCTTTGATAAGTACCTCTCCCTGAATCTCTCTGTGAAAATCTCCCATGTGAGAGTATCTATCACTAAGCCACACTTATATTCCTCCTGTCTCCACCATGTGGAGGTCATTCCTCGCAATAGGTGGACTGTTGCATGTGCTTTTAGATTGCTCTCATAGGAGCGCAATGCAAAGCACCCATCCAAGCTTAAAATCCATGACTCTGCTTCTACCCCGTCGGTAGATCCCCCAAAAGATGGTGGCTGAAGGTGCATAACCTCTATGATTAGATCCCCTGGATCCCGACGTGCCTTCTCATAATACACTGGTGCTACTACTGGAGGTGGTGCTGGTAGATGAACGGACTCGGGCTCATGCCCAGCCTGACTCTCTATGGGATTAGGAGTTGTACTCCTACTCCATTCCTGTTCTACTATTCTACGGCTCCCTGAGTCCTGGTTCTCAACATTATGATCTACTACCAGAAGCCTATCCTAAACTATGTCAATCAGGTTCTGTAGAGCTACCAAGATGTCTCGGTTCGAGTCAACTGGTCATTCGGGAGGAGCTTCTGGGTTCACTTCTGGAACCGATTCCTCCCTATCGACCTCTTCGCATGCCATGCGTTCACGCCTAGGGCCTCTACCACGTTTGTGAGCTTGTCACATAGTTGGAGGCATCCTTATATGAAAATAAAGTAAAATGAAATAAATAAATAATTTTGGAGAAAAAAATTTAACTAATTAAAATTAAATATAATAAAAATAAATATAATTTAATTAATTAAATAATCTAAAGTGAAATGTAATGGAGAAAGGTTCCTAGTGTTGGAAACCTTGCTCTGATACCAAAATGTCATGCCCAAACTTTTGGGCACAAACGGAATAATTTTTTTTTTTAAATACTTAACCTAGTACAACTAACTTACTAAAATAACGCAAAACAAGTTTAGCCTTAACTATGTTTTGAGTAAATCTAACAACTAAATCAATTAGGCGAAAATAATCTAAGTTAAAAGCGAGGTAATAATTCTCCAAAAGAATTATTATTATCTCCCAATTAATAAATAATTTAACTCACTTAACAAAAATCTCTAAATTAATTGATGAGATATTATAAACCTCAAATAGTCCTTTAATTGCCTAGGGTCTAAATTAATTTGCCCTAGCTCTTAGATTAAATAAACCTATTAAGCAAAATTTTAATGTGTATTCCCCCCCTTTTTATTTCTATATTTTTTTTTTAACGTGTTGTGTGTGTGTGTGTGAAGTGCAGGTGGAGGAGGCAATGGATTCCATCACAGGGCAGAGGGAGTTTCACGCAGGGCGGAGGCTGAGCAGACAACAGGAGAAGGGGAGACGGGAGCAGGGAGAAGAGGCAGTAGCTATCCAAGGGGGCTCCCTATAAAGCCGGCAGCAGCCGTGCCTGCGAGCCGCGGCCCGCAGAGGCGGCCAAGGCCGCCGTTGTGGTACGCGTCCCGCAGACCCGGCTGCGCTGCCGCTGTGGGGCGCCACCCACAGGATGGAGCCAAAGCTTCCCTGACTATGGGTTGCGGCCCATAGAGGCGGCTACGGCTACCACTGGGGGTCACCGCCCACAGCGCGGGGGCGCTTTCCCTCTCCTCGCCTGCGTGCATTCCCGCAGGGCCGAGGGGGGGTAAAGCACAACATTTTTTTTGTTTATTTAATTTTAAAAAATAAAAATAAAAACAACATATATATATATATATATATATAACCACACATTTGTACATCTATTTTCTTTCTTTTCTCATGCAGGTATCCAGGATGAAATATTTTATGGATTATATATATATATATTTTTATTATTTTTTTAATTTTTTTTTACAATAACACACTTTAAGCAAAAACTATGAGTTCCCTTTTTAATAAATCTTTTATACATGCAGCAAATTAATAATATCATTTACAGCATGATAATGGTGAAATATTCATTTCTAATAGGCTGAATTTATGAGTTTTATATTCTGCTCTCCTTTTTTTTTTGTTATAAGCATTATGTTAACTAATGTTTAAAATACACACCAACAGCAAGCTTTATTTTATATATTTTTCTTCTGCAAAACTAAGATGCTGACTTTAGAAATGTATCACTAATTAGTTCCATTTTCTTGCAATTAATTAAATGACAGAAAGTAATAAATTAACACAGCAACTATATTAACCTAGGAAACATTTAAATCAACCTAGAGAAAGGCATATTAAGCCTATTTAACCATTTATTGAATTTGTAAATAGACCAACCTCTTTTTTTTTCAATTTGCAAGGAGGAATAAAATGAACTTATATTTTTCTATATGACAATATTACAACAAATATCATTTTAGTAACTATAGGAACTTGATAAAAATAATACTCATTCTTTTTGCAAAGGTAAATCAATAGAATAAAGCATTTCTTTATAACATACTTAGTTTACAATGTAGATAACAAATACAAGGGGTTTGAAAACCCTTCTAGTTTCTCCTTTTCTTTGAAACAGGACTTTCAAATAAAATACAAGCATTTCTTTACTCTTGGAAAATAAATACATCATTAGCTTTTTTCTTTACAAAGCTACAATAATAAATACAACTTTTTTTTGAATCTTTTCTGCAACATAAGTAAAAACCAGCAACTGATTTCTTTCTTTTTCCTTCCCATCCCAAGCAACCTGCAAATAGAAAAAAAGGCTTGACCATGGAGTGCTCACCTCCTAGCCTAGGCTTACTAGAAGCCACCCCCGAGCTTGGAGAACCAAGCACTAGATGGGTTACACACAAACATTCACAACAAACAAAGGGGTAAACACTCAACAACAATTTTCCCAACCAATGCTACACTTCACCACAACTTGTGATGATAATCCATGGTTGGAAGTGGACCAAATACCATTGGGGAGACTGCAAGCATGGAACATCTCAAGCCACCTCATGGCAACCAAAATACAACAAAATACATCTCCACACCCTTGTGCCCCCCAAAGGCATATAAGCCATATCTTCTCCCCTTATGACCCCCAAATGCATACACAAGGCTATGCAGCAAGGGTCACAAAGGACACCCTTGAGATCACTCTCCATAAAGGAGAGCCTCTCACCCAAGGCTGCCATACTTCTTCCACCCCAAGACCATCCTACTCTCCCAAGAGTAGAAGGCCTTGGACACTCCCAGTACAAGAAAACATAAAAAGAAACAAAGGAAGGAAATTACATCTTTCTTCTACAAAGCAAAATACATATACACATCCTTTTCCATACAAGCATTTTTCCAAACAAACATATACAACATAAACAAAAGAAGTAAGAACCAACCTTAATCTGCCAAAAGGTTTGATAGATTTAGTTGGGGATGAGAAGCCCAGATCCACACAAACTCTTCACCAACCCTTTACCAAAAATTCTATCCTATTCTTTCAAAAATTGCATAATCTCCAACAATGGAGAGTGGGTGATTACTCACTAAGTCCCTAATCCTTGCCTAAGAAGGCCTCTCTCACTCTTCCCAACCCCTTGGGTAAAGTGAGAGTTCCCATTGGTTGTTCTTCCCAACCTCTTACATGTTGCTAAAACTGGAAAGGGAAAAGGTAAGAGAGGATGGGGAAGAGAGCCTAACACCAAAAGGGAAGGTTGTCTATCCTAGGAGGAACCTTCTAAGTTGAATTTTCGTTCACCTTGGGAAAACTACTTTTTGAGGTGACTAAACAGTCACATGGGAGTAGTCACATGTTTAAAAATGCCCCTAACCCATAGGTATACCCTTTGGACCTTTGGAAAAGCCCTAAAACTTACCCTAGGAGTCCATTTGACCCCTTCGAAACCTGAGTTGACCACTCCCAAGACTCCCTACCCAAGGCAAATTTGGGACCACACTCAAATGTTTGAAATGACTTTGGTAGAAACAAAACTCCCTCCAAAAGACAAGTCAAAATCAATGACACTAATCAGCACGTGTCAAGTGACACAATACAATACATTATAAAAAGTCACACATGGAATTTGTCTCGTGTAGGATTACACAAATTAATAAAATCAATTTAACAGACATGCATCATTTACTTTCACAAATAAAATACAATACAAACGGGGTGTTGTCTCTCCAAATAGACAACCCCTGGCTTAACAAAAGTGCATAGGTCTAGGTTTGGTTCTCCATATTATTTCCATGGTCACATGGATAATTTTCCTACACATCTCAATTAACACATTAGTAATTCCAAATAACCACAAATATATTATTAAACACATGAATTCCAATACACATCGAACACTCATACAATTGACAGTAATAAAGCAATATCTCATATATTCCAATTGATTCCACATAATCAATTATCATAATCCTCAAAATTGATCCATTCATATCATAAGCATCCTATTTCTATCATCAAAATGAAGTCCTGGAAATCCAATAATGACATACATCATTTCAAAGTAATTCTATTCTAGCAACATATAAAGTTTCATATTCATAATTGCCTAAGAAAGAAGCATCAATATATTTAAATGTGATTCAAATCATGGAATTATATAAGTTATAAATCCATAATGCATAAAAATAATCATCCATAATAGTCTCAATATGAAAATAACAGAAGTGTCAGGATGAGTCGGGGTAGGACCTCACAGTGTGAATCAGTGATATTAAATAATTTCCAACTATGTGTGTGCAACCTGTAAAGTAAGAGAAGCACTATTTAATAATTGCATACAAAGAATGCATCACACAACAACGGATGTACAAGGAAAACCCAATGTGAGAAAAACCTTGGTGAGAAATGTTGTTGGAGTCTACTACTCTAATCTATCCTCACAATGAAACAACAATATTACACAGATTTAGGGCACCAACCCAAGGAGCACCAACCCCTAACAGTTTATGGGCACCAACCCAAAGGAGCACCAACCCCTATATAAAGCACCAACTCAGTGATATACAATGAAATAAAACTTATTACAATGAAAGCACCTTGTTACAAATGGGTTTTGTAACACCTCCAATGAATACACTCCATCGATTATTTTGTCTCATTGCTTCTTTTGCTCCTGGTTAACTATTCACTCACCCTCACCTCTTATCAGTCAGCCTTTTCCTTTCATGATTTCCTTATATCCTCACTCAGCACTATTTTACTCTGTGATCCCTTCTCACTAGTTCAAACACTGCCAGTTCACTTCACTGATAACTCTATGACCACTCTCTGGTGACCCTGTCTCTTACCGGTTAAGCTCCTCTTACCGATTATATCCTTTTACTGGTTCTCCTTTCAACACTTAGTCACTATGATCTTTTTTAGATTACACTTGAACTAATTCTTCTCTCACACTCATGCTTTGTACTTCTACATCCGGCATCATCATCTTTGATCTTTGATCTGCACATTTATACTTGTGTTTTCCTACCAAAATAGAGAATCAAACTTCAAGCTCAAGGTTTTTCTTCACCAACCCGATCCATATCAAATATGATTGGATCTCTTCTTTGAGATGATAACTTGCAACAAAACAAGTTTGCACCACCATATCTGATTCTTCTGGTACCTGTTTGCTAAATTTAGCGACCTACAAACTTATCGTCGACCCTGTGCTTGTCAATCACAATAAATGGTCTAGCAATTTCCTTCTCTAGATCAATAGGTCGATCAAATATCCTGCTTCAATCATGACATCAACAAATCAGATCTTTGTCCCTCAATCTGTCTAGAGTCATAACCCTCTGCATCAAATCTATGATTTTTGTAGTCGATAATTAATGTCGACCTACTCATCACCAACCTCACCAAAAAAACTCTTCATCGACTACTATACATTTTCCACTTGGAGTCCATGTGTCTTCTTTGTCGGCATCCACCTTGGCTCACTATGTCAGTTAAGGATCAATCACCGACAAAAAACATCCTATGGGTATCAAACCTATACTACCATTCTTCTTCCCTAGGTCATGCAATAACTAGGTAACCTTTGTATCATCTCTTCACTACTCTGTCGGTTACTTCAAGATAACTTGAATTGCTCCTAATTCTATGTTCACCCTCAATATGATCTGGCAATCATTCACATTGTTAGTTTTTGTCTTTTTCTTGATCTTACATACTCACCAGTAGAATTGCTTGTCGATGGATACTACACCTTCATGTATACCGGTTGACCATACATACGTGTTGATTATGCTAGTTTACCAGTGAACATCCATGTCGGTAACAGATCCTGCTTGCACCTTGCATACACCTTGCATATCGGTAGCCATCCATACTCATTCCTTACATACCGGTTGTCATCAATGACAACACAATGCCAACAAGTAAACTGAGAGTGGGGGAGGGTGAATTAGTTTACTATTAGTAATCAGAACTATTGTTTTTCAAAACCTTTGAACCAAAGCACAAAGAAACCAACACAATGAAAGATAAAACATGAAAGCATAGTACACACAACACCAATATTTTTGACGTGAAAACCCGGTAAAGGGAAAAACCACGATGGGAAACCCTACCCACAATCAGATAATACTTCTATAGCAGTATGTGAAATAGTTAAAATGGGGATTGCACTTGCAATCAAGCCAACCCCCTAGAGCTCACTGCTCATCACCAAAGGAAGTCACACTAACTTACATAAAAAATCAAACTAAAATTTGGAAAGAATGAACTGCGAAAGTAGCATCTACTAATGCTTGATACAGTTCCGGTTAAGCACAAATGTCTACCCTACAATACAAAACTTTCTCAAACCTTCGTTGAATGATATAACCTTGTTCTCACATAAACCACTCTCTGATAATGCACACATAACCATCCCTAATACCAATTACATGAATAAGTCACCTATAAATATAGATCATCAACCTTATTGACAAGGTCGGCTAAACCCTAAACCCATAGGCCCATAATTACAAAAATTACATCACATGATACCATCAGACCAATATTACGATTTACATTACATAACATGGACCTAATTCAAGTAACGAAACAATTCCATCCATCAAAAATTTTGCTAAGACCAAAATCCAACACGCTTCACCAACTGGTAGAAACCCTTAGTGAAATAACAGAAAGTCTAACCGGATCCAAATAGGACCATCATACCAGCAGGCCAGCCAATGTAATGCTACCAAATAGCTACAACACAATCAGGAAGAACCTTCAGCATGATAGAAACCATTCCCATAAGTCAGACCAAAATCATCTGACCAAAATATCAAATAATGCTTAATAGTAAAGCTAACTAGTACCAGGAAATACCAACCAGGAACAAAGGTGAGAGCAATTGGAGAACCAAACCATGAACCAATAGAATATGACAATCATATAACCATCTAGAATAAGCATCCAAAACTGATTCCATAGATCTTATCATACCAGACCAAAATCATAGCCAAAACCAAGATGATCACCAAGACTAACTGGCATAGGTCCAACCGAGATAGCCTCCAACTGGGATACAGTGTTGACATCAATGACAACACTTAATAAAATCTAGCATATTGCCAACAATCTCCCCCTTTGGCATTGATGGCAACACTAAATGTGAAAAACATCCAAGTGCACAGGAATGCCAACAATCTCTAAAAGGTCGATCTATATCTCCACCTAAGATTAACAATTTTTCACATGAACACCATCTCTCCCCCTTTGACATCAATGACAAAGGATGGATACAAAACCAAGAATATTGAACCAAACAGCTGACTACTCCCCCTAAGTAGTAGCATCATCTCATCAACCCAGATCAAAAAAATATGTATGATAAGCTCACTGGATTGATGCATTCCTGCATCTCTAAGTCTCTTCTGCAAGGTTGGTAACCCCCAACTAATCTCTAAGATATTCAAAAGTATCTTTAGGAAATGGTTTAGTTAGAATATCTGCAATTTGTTCCTTAGTAGGCACATAAACCAATCTGACTTCCTTTGCTTCAACCTTTTCCTTCAAGAAATTATACCTTATAGAAATGTGTTTTGATTTGGAATGAAATACTGAATTTTTTGACATATCAATAGCAACAGTATTATCACAATGAATAACAATAGGCTCATCATAACTTACCCTTATATCTTTCAACATTTGTTGCATCCATAAAATCTTAGTACAGCTGGTAGCAGTAGCTACATATTCTGCTTCAGCAATAGACAATGAAGTACATGATTGTTTCTTACTGAGCCATGAAACCAACTTCTTCCTAAGAAAGAGTGCACCAAAAGTAGTGCTCTTCTAGTCATCCATATCTCCTGCCCAATCAGAATCTTTATAGGCACATAATCTTAAGTCATCATTGTTTGGATACGATAACCCAAAGTCTGTTGTACCTGCCAAATATTTGAATATCCTTTTGACAGCAATATCATGAGTTTCTCTAGGATTTGACTAAAATCTAGAAGCAATACAAACAACATTCATAATATCAGGTCTAGTCTGAGTTAGGTACAGCAATCCACCAATCATTGATTTATATCTACCTAGATTCACTTTAGGGGATTCATCATCCTTTGACAATTTGCAACCAGTTATCATAAGAGTACTGATAGGTTTAGACTTATCAAGTCCAAATGTCTTAAGTAACTCCACATACTTAGTTTGACAATTTAAAATATCTTTATTAGTCTAAGTTATCTACAAACCTAAAAAAAATTCATTTCACCAATCATAGACATTTCAATTTCATTCTTCATATCATCAGCAAATTTCATGCATAGACTATCTTCTCCTCCAAAAATGATATCATCCACAAAGACTTCAATAATCATTATATCATCAAGCTCAATTTTGTAATATAAGTTACTATCAGCATTACCTTTTCTAAAACCAAGCTTTGAAAGATACCTATCTAATCTAGCATACCATGCTCTAGGGGCCTATTTTAGTCCATATAAAGCTTTCTTCAGTCTGTAAACCATGTTCTTATCTTCTGATAAATAAAATCCATCAAGTTGCTCAATGTAGACTTCCTCCTCAAGATCTCCATTCAGAAATGTACATTTGACATCCATCTGATATACTTTATAGTTCTTGTGTGCATCATAGGCAAGAAAAAGTTGTATCGCTTCAATTATTGCAATCAGGGCATAAGTCTCACCATAATCAATTACTTCTTCTTGTGAATAACCTTTGCAAACCAATCTAGCCTTGTTCCTCATAGTCTGACCTTCCTCATTCAATTTATTCCTGAAAAACCCATTTAGGTCCAATAATATTCTTATCTTTAGGTCTAGGAACTAGTTCCCATGTCCTATTTTTTTCTATCTGATCTAATTCCTCTTCCATTTCTTTTACCCAATTTTCATCCTTACTATCTTCAATAAATGATTCTAGTTCAATTTGAGAAATTAAACATACCTCTTCAGCATCTAATCTTCTTCTAGTCATCACACCTTTCCTTTTATCTCCAATGATCTGATCTTCAAAATGATTTAGCTTCACATACCTTCTCAAACCTTCAATAAATGATATAACCTTATTCACACATAAACCACTATTTGATAATGCAGACATAAACATCCATGATACCAATTACATGAATAAGTCACCTATAAATACAGATCATCAACCTTATTGACAAAGTCGGCTTAAACCTAAACCCATAAACTCATAATTACAAAATTTACATCACATGATACCACCGGACCAATATTATGATTTACATTAAATATAATGGACCTAATTCAAGTAACCAAACAATTCCATCCACCAGAAATTCCGCTAAGACCAAAATCCAACATGCTTCACCAACTGGTAGAAACCCTCAATGAAATAATAGAAATTCTAATTGGACCCAAATAGGACCATCATAGCAGCATGCCAGCCAATGCAATGCCACTAAATAGCCAAAACACGATTAGGAAGAACCTTTAGCATGATAGAAACTATTCCCATAAGTCGAACCAAAATCATTTGACCAAAACATCAAAGAACGCTTACAGTAAAGCTAACCGGTACCAAGAAATACCAACTAAGAACAAAAGTGACAACAACCAGAGAACCAAATCATGAACCAATAGAATATGGCAAGCATATAACCATCCAAAATAAGCATCCAAAATTGATTCTAGAAATCTGATCATACTGAATCAGAATCATAGCCAAAACCAAGATGATCACCAATACTAACTGGGATAGGTTTAACTAGGATAGCCTCCAACTAAGATACAATGTTGACATCAATGACAACACTTAACCAAACCCAGCATATTGCCACCAATTCAAAGGACAAGCTAGAATGTTGTGGATTCCATCATAATAATCAAAATGGTCATATGTGGTCTTAAGGATAATATCACAGATGTCAAAGGTATGTGTTGAACACTTCTGGTATTGGATTATTGGGAAGATTGTTAAACTTGGTTGCTCATTGTTGCTGCTATAATATGTTGTTGTCATTGATGTCAACATATTCCTATGAGTTATTCAGGTGAGTTTGGGAAGATTTTTTTAACCGATTTTGTAGTCTGGTTTTGTTGATCACTGTTTTGTAGAGTCTGGTATATTCTATTGTGTTAAGATCTTGTCCTAAGACTTTGTATTATTATTTGGTATGATATTGTATATCTTCATTTCTGATGGTTCGTGATTTAATGCTCCACAAGTTATCTTTCCTCATGACAGTTGTTGATTGGTTGTGTTCTTGAGCTTTCAGACGTTAACCGATGAAGATTTGAAAAGAGGTTATGGTGCAACTACTCCGGATGATTCTAACATTCATGTTGGTTTTTCTTAGTCATGTCCTTTTCTTTTTGGCAATCTACATTGATCGTTGTGCGAGTGTTTGGTGATTTCTATGAATCGATGATGATTTGTGTGTTATGCAGTATTTTTGGTGGTGTAGCATGTTGCAATTGATCTTGGAAGGATTTACGATGGATATAATCATTTAGGAATTTGAATTAGGTCCATAATATGTAATGTAAATCATAATATTGGTCCAGTGGTTGATCTTTATATTGTACAATGTAGTTTTTTATAATTATGAGTTGAGGGATGAGGGTTTATCCAACCTTGTTATCAAGGTTGATGATTTTTATATATAGGTGAGATACTTATGTAATTTTGGTGTCGGTATTGTGTCTGCATTATTAAAGAAAGGTGAATATGTGAGCAAGGATTTATAATTCAACGAATTTGTGAGGTGTATTTGGTGTTGCAGAGTAGACAACTGTGCTTAACCAGAACTGTCATCAGGCATTTGTAGATGTTATCATTGCAATTCATTCCTTTTGGATTGTAGTCTAAATCATCTTGTAAGTCAGTGAGACTTCCTTGAGGGTTGTAGCCTTTTGGAAAAATATCTTTGAGAAGTGAGTCTGGGCAGTGTATCTGAATGCATGTCCATTCCCCGTTGTAATATTTTTGCATACTAATGCAGAGTATCATCTTACCGTGGGTAGGTTCCGATAATGGTTTTTCCCTTAATCGGGTTTTCCATGTCAAAATCTTGGTGTTGTGTTTTGTGATGTTAATTTCCTTATTTGTTATTATTGTAGTCTATCAATTTATGTTTTGAAGTCTAATTTGTTGAGATCCGGTGAAGAATGATTCACCCCCCCTCTCAGTCTTCCTTCTTGATTGTTGCTAACAATTGGTATCAGAGCTAGATCCTCAGGTAGAAGCCTAATCACTTGAGGAGATCTAGGATGCCAGCTCAAGGTATTCTTTTCAAGAAGGGTGATCTGAGGTTTGATGGAAGCAACTATAATTTTTGGAAGAGATGGATGGAGGTGCATTTGAAATGTCTTGGAGAAGATTATTGGAAGATTACCAAGAATGCCTATGTTGTTCCTCAAAATGGACCATCGACTCCTGATGAGGTTAAGGAAGCTGAATATAACATCAAAGTGAAGGAAGCATTGCTTAATGCCCTGAATAATTCTGAAATGACAAATCTTATGGAACTTCAGACCGCACATGAGATCCAGGTGAAGCTTGAAATCTTATATGAAGGTGATAGTCAAGAAAAAGTTCCTAAGTTGTAGAGTTTAAAAGGAAAGTATGAGACATTGAAGATGGGAGATAATGAGAACATACATTCATACATGGCTAAGGTGAATGAACTTGTCCTTCGTATCAAATCTATCGGTGGAAAGATTCAAGAAGATGATATTGTTGCTAAGGTGTTGAGATCTTTTCCTCATGTTTATAAACATAAGGTTGCTGCTATTGATGAGATCTGGAGTGTAACTACAATGACAAGAGATGTGTTGGTTGGAAAACTTGCTGCATTTGAGCTGATTGAATTTGGAGAATCACATGGTAATTCTAAGACACCATTCAAAGCATCAACATCTATAGTTGGTAAGCAGAAATATAATCTTGATGAGTGCAGGATATCTAGATATGAGAGAGAAATGAGAGAGATAGAAGAGCAAGAAAGAGAGCTTGATGATCTTTAAGCATTGATTGCCCAAAGATTTCCTAAAGGTGCCAATAAGTATGATGGAAATTTTCCCTTGAAATATTTTTATTGTAATAAGATAGGACACTTTTCTTCTAGATGTCCAGAGAGAATGGCTAAGTATGACAAACATGATAAGTTTGATAGGAATGATAGATATGCAAAGCATGAGAAGTATGATAATCCTTATAAGTCTAATTGGAAGTTTAGGAACAAGAAGAATTGTTATTATGTTGTAGATGAAGGTGTTACAGATAATGAATCTAAAGGAGATGAAGTTGTGTTTATTGCCATTAAAGAAGATAGACATGTGCCTATTGATTCCACTAGTTGTTCTATTGAGGAGAAAGATTTGGCTACAAAGGTAGAAGAAAAAGGTGAATGGGTGATTGATAGCAGTTGTTCACATCACATGACCGGTGACAAAAGAAAATTTGTAAGCATGGAAAGGTATGATGGTGGAATAGTTATATTTGGAGATGACCAAGCTTGTGTAATCCATGGGAGAGGTTATATTTCTTTTGATGGTAAGCATAACACTGATGATGTCTTGTATGTTTAAGGTTTGAAGCATAATCTTTTGAGTGTTGGACAAACGGTTGATAAGAGTTATGATCTACAATTAAAATATGGTAAATGCAAGATCTTGAATGCCTCTGGTATAGAGATTGCATCTGGAACTAAGACTGAATGTAACATTTTTCATTTAAATGCTGGTGAGAAAAGTTGTTTGATTTCTAATGTAGATGAGAGTTGTTTGTGGCATAGAAGAATGTGTCATGTAAACTTTGATTCATTGATCAAGATTAGTTCTAGACAAGTTGTTAGAGATCTGCCTAAGATTGTTAAACCTATTAATCCAGTATGTAAGGAATGTCAGTTGGGTAAGCAAACAAGGATTTCTTTCAAGAGTAAATGGTATACATCAGATGAATTATTAGATCTTGTGCATACTAACCTGTGTGGACCTAAAAATGTTAGAAGTGTGCAGGGTGATAGATACTTTATGTTGCTAATTGATGATTATTCCAAAATGATGTGGGTTGTCTTTTTGAAGGAAAAATCAGAAGCATTTGATAAATTCAAGATATTCAAAGCTAAAGTTGAAACTAAGTTCGGATTGAAGTTGAAGTGTCTGATATCTGATAGAGGTGGAGAATTTTGTTCTGGTGAATTCAATTCTTTATGTGAGATGCATGGAATCAGAAGATAGCTATTTGCTCCTAGGACCCCACAACATAATGGGATTGTTGAAAGGAAGAACTGTATTGTTTTAGATACTACAAGAACTATGTTAATTGAAGGAAATATTGTGAAGGTCTACTAGAGAAAAGCTATTAGCACTACAGTCTATACAATCAATAGAGTTCATATCAAAGGTGATATCGGTAAGACCCCTTATGAGCTTTGGTTTGGTCATGTTCCTATTGTGAAATATTTCAAAGTTTTTGGTAGCAAATGCTATATCAAGAGAGATGGGGATATTGGAAAGTTTGATGCTAGAAGTAATGAAGGTATCTTTTTGGAATATTCTACAAATAGCAAAGCCTATCGGTTCTATAATAAGAGACTAGGAAAGATAGTTGAGAGTGCAAGTGTGAAGGTTGATGAAAACCTTGGGAAGGAGATCAGACCTTATGATGAAGGTCAACATGTTGTTTTATCTCCTATTCAGCCTGAAGAGTCTAAGAAGAATGATCTGGTAGAGATTGTAAATCTAGATGTTGTTTTTGTTGGTGATGATGTGCAATACCCTGAATGAATAGAACAATCAGAAGACCTAATCTACTCTACAATACTCGCACACATCGATCCTTCAAAACCCTAGACATGATGTCCTCATATAGGAATCTGATTTCATGTCGGTCCAATAAGATTAGACTACAATTTCCTAGGTACAGTGCATCTAGACACATTTGGTAACATGGCACAGAAACACCGCTAAAGTGTCAGTGGATGATAACTCATCACACTTTACAATTATACTGGTTTAATAGAGTATACCGATTGCCAATAAACAAAGACTGGTAAACTGGAACATAGTGTTCCAATCAAAAATTAATTGCCGCTAGGGGTCCTC
Source organism: Cryptomeria japonica (assembly GCF_030272615.1). NCBI lineage: Eukaryota > Viridiplantae > Streptophyta > Pinopsida > Cupressales > Cupressaceae > Cryptomeria > Cryptomeria japonica. The sequence continues at coordinate 640,387,753 of NC_081411.1, read as the reverse complement.
ATACCACTTGATGTCTTCATACCACTTGAGGTCTTCATACCGCTTGAGGTCTTCGGTCATGCTTTGACCGGTAAGCATCTTCTGCAAAACACCAATAGTCTTCTACAAACAAAGACTATACATTTAATGGCATATAGTACCGGTGTGAACAACACAACACATATTATCGGTTGAGAATAACTCATACATAAAATAAGTGTGTGTCCTTCAATGACAATCACAACTAAACATCATCAAAATACCAACACAACCATGAAATAAAGAATACACAAATCCATAACACCAAAATTTTAATTGGAAACCTAGAAATGAAAAAACCATAGTAGGGTTGGAACCCACAATATGTTGGCAATTTGGAGGAATTGATTGTGTTGTATTGATGTTTTGTCATTGATGGAAACACTGGTTGTTTTGGTTGTTTACTAGTTTCCGGTTGGTTCTGGTAGAGTGGTTGGTTTATGATATTGATCTTGTATGCTCTGGTATGCTTTGGTTTGTGGAATTGTTTTAGATTTGTCATTCATGTTATTCAGATGTGTATCATGATCAGTTAGTTCGGGATTTGATGACTCAGGAGCTATCATTTGTTCCAGTAATCCTTCTGGTTATAGGTAAGGGTTTTAATGGCAGATCTTTGTTGAAGTTCTTTTGATGCACATGATAAGTGGTGTTAGTGTGGCTTCTAGATGGTTCTCAAGATGTTGTTGGTTATCTTGTTTGTGTTCTATTTCATCGGTGGTGTTGGATTTGGTTTATGGCAACCTATTTTGGGTCCATTGTTATCTAGGTTATGGACCGATTTTATGTAACATGTTGGAGGATGTTCCTAATGCATTACCGGTGGGATTTAATGATTGGTTTACATTGTTTTTGGCTTAAGATGACTTGGTTGATCATTAGATTGTGGTTTTATATTATGAACTTATTGTATTATCTTTTAGGTGGCTAACCTAACTATTTAGGTCCCGGGTTGGTATAAATATGATGTAAAATCTCTTTGTAGATCATGGGCATATGGGATTAAGGTTATGGGATTATCTGTGTGGGACTAATGTTGTAATCATATGCAGACGGTTTGGTCAATCATAGATGATTGAATTGGGTCAGTAAGAGAGGTTTAAGACCTCTGGTACTGAGCTTAACTGGAACTGTACTTAGGCATAGGAGATGATATCTTTACAGTTCACTCTTCATTCCAGATTGTAGTCTGGATTTATTTTGTAGTTAGTGAGGCTCCTTTTTGTAATGAGCAATGTGCTCTAGGTTGTTGGCCTTCCTCCATGTGTAGGCCCCTCATATTGTAATCACATACTTACTGCAGAAGTATTATCTAACTGTGGGTAGGCTTCCCACCGTGGTTTTTCCCTTTATCGGGTTTTCCATGTGCAAATCTTGGTGTCATGTGTTCTGGATGAATGGTAATTGTTTTTTATTTATGTTTATGTTTAATTGCTATATCATTTAATCTAGTATTTGGTTTATGCATTCCGGTATTGAGTTTATGTCTTTCGGTAATAAGGTTTTGAATGCTTGAAGTTCTGTAATCCGGTGACAAATGATTCACCCCCCCCTCTTAGTTGTCCTGTGGTTATTTGAGTTGTCTAACAATTGGTATCAGAGCTTGGTCCTCTCTGTAGAAGCTTAACTACTTGAGGAAGATCCTATGGCATCTAATAGTTCAAGTTTATCAAGTTCATCTACTGTTGTTTTCCGGAGAGAAATTCCTAGGCTTGATGGAACAAATTACAAAGTATGAAAGATTCAGATGGAGACTCATCTGAGATGTCTTGGAAAGGAAATTTGGGATATCACTAAGAATGGCTACATACCTCATAATCTAGAATTTGGCAATCCTCCTCCAGCAGGCTTGGATAAGGACATTGAAAATGATTGTAGAGCTAGAGAATCCCTTTTGTGTGCACTTCTGATCAGCAAATAATGGGACTAACTAACAAATCGACTGCAAAGGCTATATGGGACAAATTGAAGACTCTGAATGAAGGTGACCCTACTATTAAAATTGCTAAACTTGATGGTTACTGGGTAAGGTATGAAAACCTAAAGATGGAAGAAGATGAAAGGATTACTACTTTCACGGAGAGAGTTAATGAGATTGTTTTGGAAATTCAATGTTGTGGTGGATCTCTGAGTGAAGATGAAATAGTTTCTAAAGTACTGAGAGCTTTGCTACCGGCTTATAAGATGAAGGCTACTACAATTAATGAGTTGAGAACTATGGTAAACACCTCTGTTAATAGGGATACCTTCATTGGGAAGTTATCTGCTTTTGAGCTTGAGGAATTTGGACCTTTTGGAGTTGTAAAATTTGAACCTGTTTTTCATGCATCTACATCATCTACCGGAAAGAGTGATTGGAAAGCTTTATATGCAAAGGAAATAGAGGATATGAAGAAATAAGATGAAGAGTTTGAGCAACTTGAAGCCTTATTTTCTAGAAGAGTACTTAAAGGACCTGTAGGAAGTAAGTATGAAGGAAAATCACCTTTTAAATGCTTTGCATGTAATAAGATAGGTCATTTTACATATAGATGTCCTGAAAGGAATTCAAGATTTGAAGAAAGAGCTAGAAGATATTTTAGGCCTAACCATGATTATCAGAACAAGCATAAGTACAGGAGAAACAAAGAAAAAAAATTCTACTATGCGGATGAGGAATGTGTGACTGATTCTGATGATGAACCAACATAAGATTCAGCTAGTGGATCGGGCAATAGAAAGGAATGGGTATTTTTGGCTATCAAGGAAGATGATCTGATACCTAAAGAGAAGGGCCTTGTTGCTAAAATTGAAGACAAGGATGAATGGGTAATTGATAGTGGATGTTCACATCATATGACTAGAGATAAAAGGAAGTTCTATCTATGCAATAATTTGATGGTGGTCTGGTTAGATTTGGAGATGACAAAGCATGCACAATTAAGGGAAGAGTAACAATATCATTGGATGGTAAGAATAACACTGATAATGTTTATTATGTTGAATTTTTAAGGCATAATATTTTGAGTGTAGGATAGTTGGTGGATAAGGGATTTCAGTTATAGTTCAAGGATGGAAAATACAAGATTATCAATAGATCTGGATTGGAGATTGCAACCGGTACACAGACTAAAGGTAATATCTTTCATTTGAACTCCAGTAGGAAGAAATGTTTGATTGCACAAATTGATGAGAGTTGGCTATGGCATAAGAGGTTGTGTCATGTGAATTTTGATTGCATTGTGAAGATCAGTTCTACTAAGGCAGTTAGAGATATACCTAAGATTGTAAAGCCCTATAATCCAATATGTAAGGAATGTCAAATGGGAAAGCAAGTCAAAACTTCTTTTAAGAGTATACAAGATAAATCTAATGATTTTCTTGATGTTATTCATAGTAATTTGTGTGGTCCTGCTAGAATCAAAAGTTTTCAAGGTGATAGATATTTCATGCTAATCATTGATGATGATTCAAGAATGATGTGGGTTACTTGTCTAAGAGAGAAGTCTGAAGCATTTGAAAAGTTTAAAATATTTAAAGCTAAAATTGAGACAAAGATGGGATTGAAGATTAAATTCTTAAGGTTAGATCAAGGTAGATAATTCACATCTAGTGAATTTAATAGGTATTGTGAGAAGAATGAGATAAGGAGATAATTGGGTGCACCTCGGACACCTCAGCAAAATGGAGTTGTGGAAAGGAAGAATAGAACTATCTTGGATGCAGCTAGAACTATGATGATGGAAGCTAATATACCTCATGTCTACTAGAGAGAAGTTGTAAGAACGGTGGTATACACATTCAACAGAGTTCATAAAGGAGATACAGGTAAGACACCTTATGCGTTATAGTTTGGTCATACACCGATAGTTAAGTATTTCAGAATCTTTGGTAGTAAATGCTATATAAAAAAGAGATGGTTCCATCAGAAAGTTTGATCCTAGACTGCTCTACCTCTATTACCACAAAAAACACCTCTAAAATCAGAAAATGACTACTCTTTACCTTTATCACCTTCTTCCTCATTGTTTGGTTTATGTGAAGAAAATGTACCTCTACCCTTGCCATTGCTATTGCCTCTACCTCTTGCAGCCTTATCTTGTCTTCTCTTCATCTTTTCTTCCACCTTGAGAGCTAATTTATAACATTCCTTGACATTACTGGGGTTAGCCACAACCAACTCATCTTGAATATTAAATCTCAAACCTCCTAGGTATCTAGCAACTTTAACAACTTCATCTTCTTCTCTACCAGACCTTATACTCAACTTTAAAAATTCATCAGTATATGCCTTAACATCTTGTTCCTTTTGCCTTAACCCTTGCAATCTCTTATACAATTGAATTTCATAGTCTTTAGGAAGGAAATTACCTTTTAGTTTAGCCACCATCCGATCCCAAGAAGTAACCTTGGTCTTTCCTCTCTTTCTTCTATCAGCTTCTTCATGATCCCACCATAGAAGTGCATGTCCCTTGAGTTTTGTCTTTGCCAATCTGACCTTTTGTTCATCGGGTACGCCTTCTCCATCAAAATAAGCATTCATTGCTGCTATCCAATCCAAAAGTTCTTCCTCTTTCAAACTACCATCATACATTGGTATATCACCCCTTACCTTGTACTTGTCTCCTTTTACTGCCTTAAGAAGTCTGAGTGTTCTTTGTTCCTCAGGGTCTATCTGCTCTTCAGTTTCTTCCCTTGCCTCATGGAACTCTTCATCTCCTTCCTCTTCTTCACTAACATCCCCTACATCAACATTTCTTCTCTAACTATTCTCCAAGGCTTCAAGCCTTGCTAAGAGGGCATTATAGGACTCTTGTAGTCTTGTGTTCTTCTCCTTCAATTCTTGGATCTCCCTTGTTATACCTGCATTCTTTGGAGGCATCTTGTCTCACTCCCTTCAACCTTCAATAAGAAATACAACCTAGCTCTGATACTAATCTGATGTGGAGCATCCACACTAAATCAACTACTTAGGGATATCCTTCTCCCAACCCACCTATCTAATAGGTGTGTCTCTTCAACTAGTGGCACTCACTCACAATTCATCAACACCTTCTCCTTTCAAGGTCTCCACATACTCACAAGTCACCCATTAACCCAAGGGTACCCAAAGACACATCATAGTACTCCATTCCATGAGAAAACACACAAGACTCAACTTATTCAATCACCCTACAAGGTTTCATGACACCCAATTACCTTAACCCTGCTCACTAGGCTTTTATCCCAACAATACGACAGTCACATATAGGTTCAGAACAGTTTTTAGAGATTGGTGCATTTGACCCCTCAAATAGTAAGATGAATTTTTCTGGTAAGAATAAAGTTTATTCACAACACCATAATATATCCTCACACCAAGTGACAGGTCCTTATTCGAACGTACATTTCTGTACCAACACAATCTCTAACTGCAGGTTTGGGAAATCAATTTCTGAACAGGCTGCCTTCACCAAAATGATCATAACTTTCATATTTTTCCATGATATTACATCATAATTGAAGAAAATGAAAGAAGACTCAATATTATTTCCATCCATATGACATTTGTACCATAATCATTCCATAAAAAGGAGTATAAAGCTCTGCAACTCCCAAGAATTGGGATTTACCAGACCAAGACACAAAAAATCAGCAAATCTTCTTATCTTCCACACATGTCAAACTTTTTCATAAAGCCCTACACACATTAGAGGATTAATATATACATATTTACAGTCTTTTCATCCATTTGGATTATTTTTAAGGCATGAAAGATAAAATTTTTACATTTTATGGTGCCTATTGGAAACCCTTGTTTGATTCCAGACAGTTTTTACAAAAACTATTGTATCTTATTCAAATCAAATCAAAATTAAATGAGACCACCACCAAATTAAATGGGATTCATCCCTCTTTGATCTCCAATCAAAAAGGAATGACAAAAACCATAGTTTACAAGATAAAAATTCAGAAAAACAGACTGTTATGTCTGAAAAATCAGAAACAATACAAAAAACTTCAAGAATTTTATTGATTTCTCCTTAGTACATTAGACAACCACCTTGATTCTACCTTCCAAGGTCTATTTATGCATCCAAATTGTGGTTAGAATGCCTCCAACTACATTTTGAATTTGTATTACTAACTAACCCCTAATTACTCTCATAATGCAAAAGTTGCTTTGAGCATTTTTTTGACAATGTGAGCAATTTTGCAAATTTTAACTCCTAGACCCAACCTATGATTTTAAATGACTTCAATACACAACCAATGGTCTTATTGACCTTATTACATCACATATGGTCATAGTTGACCTTATTACATCGAACATCCATCAAAACATAAAAATCTCATACTTTGCCCCTCATAGAAGCTTGATGATCAATGAGGTGCTTCTGCACCACAATACCAACTACAAACCACTAAGATCATCTCCAAAGCTCTATAAAATCCATAATACAACTAGATATATCATTTGAATCATCCATAATCAATCTACATGAACATTGAATCAAACCTCTATTAGTGCACTAACTAAACATGTATCTAGACAAAAGATGTCAACAAGTTTGACAATAGGATACACATCTATACCAAAGATATAAACAATTTGACATCAATGAAAACACAAACTCATATTTGCAATAGTATTTTCTATTCAAGTTTTTGACAATTTAGTCAACTGCAATTTCAGTATTCAAAGTGTCAAAGTGATACAGTTGATTAGGTATACTCTGAGTTCACCCATATAAGTGGTTGTATACTTGTGTTAGAAAAGTGTTGTGCATTTTAGCTATATAAACAAATAGGGGCTCTTCACATGTCTCATTTATTCTCAAGACAATACAAAAAGTTTCTCTATGTTTCTAGTATCGCAAGTTGTTCAATTTTGTTTTCTTTAGGTAACTAATGGTCAATGGACTGACTTGACATAAGTTTGATGCTTGCACCATGTTTCCTGGTGTTCACACCACTTCAAGAGGATGTCATGACATGTTTTTGGGTTTGGATTATTCTTGTGTCAAACAACAAAGTATTATCACTCCTGACATATGTGTTTTATGGTCAACTAGTAGCATATTACATGTTTCATTTATAGATGACCGAATTGATGTTTTTCACATTTGCAGAGGGTATATCATGTGGCCAACTAATGAAATTAATATGTATCTCATCTATACACTATCTTGAAGCTGACCTAGTTGATATTTTGATGATTGCAGAGGATACAATTGAAGATAGTTAATTAAATAAGAAATTATTTAATTAATCCCCCTCCCCAATTTAATTGAATTCATTAACAATTTGATTAAATTCTTCCACTCATCTACTTATTAATAAATCTAAGGATTTATTTAATAGGTTCATTTCAATAATCCCCTTTGATTAATTAATTCAAATTAATTAATCTTTCCCCCATCTTCATTTAATTCTTCTAATCCCCTAATTAATTAAAACAAATCAATTTTTGAGTTGTTGAGAATTAATTAGTCTTTTCCTATTATTTGAATTTTTAAATTTAAATTACCTACATGCCTCCTAACTTCTAAACCTAACCCATTCCATCTAACCCTGGGTTTAATTAAACCTATCTTAGCTTGTAGATCCTAACTTCCTTATCCTAACCTCCTATGGTGTGGATACTCTTCCCTTGAGACACATGGAATTCTTGGGCCACATGTCCCCTCTCTTTGAAGCCCCTTGACACTTGTCACCATAGAGATGACAAATGTCCCCTTTCCTCCAACCTCCTCCAATTTCACCATTGATATCTTCAAACTCAATCTTGACCATTGATTCCTACCACCTCACCCCTGGCCTTGGAAATCCTATAAATATCCCCTATTTTGAAGCAATAATCATCCCATCTCATTTGCATTTTAGGCATTGTTACTATAGGCCTAATATCTCTTAGCATATCATTTGAGCATTGTTATTATAGGCAATTGCATCTTAGATCTAGCTTAATTTGATCATTTTTCTAGCATAATTGTTGAATCATGTAGCTTAATCATTCTCTTTTCTAGCTTAATTGCATCATTATCATTTGAAATCCTCCATCTAGGTGTAGTCAAGTCACTGGAATTTTCTTATCCAGATCTAAGAGCAAATCCACATTCGCATCTCTTAGGAGGCGATAGATCACTTTACCATGGTTTTATCTTTCTTTGTTTTAAATTTGCTAACCATGCTTGTAATGATCTATTGAGTGTTTGTGTTGCAGCTGCAGGTATCACACTTCATAGGCATGACATTTTGGCGCCCACCGTGGGGCCGGAAATCTCATTTTTGGCCTCTCAAGCATCATCAAATCTTCATTTCTAGCCGGGTTGGAGTCAGAATCTCGTACGAGTTCCTTTTCTGGCTCGTACAAGCTCCTTTGTGAACTTGGATGATAATTCTTTCTTACTCGTATGAGCTTCTGATTTGTCGTACAAACCTACTTCTGTACTCTTACGATCTCAGAAAAATACTCGTACAAACAAGTAAATAGTGTCGTATGACATTTTGCTTCCATGTTTTTAAAATAGACTGCATTTTTGGGGTTTTATGCTTTGATTTGATTATTACTAATGCTAACCCTGGTCTTTTTGTGAGTTTTTCGACAACCTAACTAGTTTTTAAAGGATGATTGTCAAATATTACGCTTGTCAAAGCTTCGTTTCAATAAAACACATCATGACTACTAATGCATCTATTTTGCAGGTTGCCTAAAAGAATTCAACAAAACTTTGTGTATTTTCTTAAATCTTTCTACGCACACTTGTTTTTTCTAATGGAAATGAAAAATCATGTTTTATGTGTTTTGATGATAGGCGAGTATGCTCTCACCTTTCTTAGGTGATCAAAAAGATAGACTCATCCTTTGCTTTCATTAGTGCATTTCTTTAGCCGGCTTGCCCTCCCAAGGAGCTAATAACTCTTAGCCATTAAGGTCGGTGAGAGGGGAATGACCTAAGTGGGAATGGCTAATGCCAAGTAATCCAACCCACTCTAAAATAAATGTGATTTGATGAATATCAAGTCAACGGCAGTGCTCGGGAACAGCTCTCCTTCATACCTTTGGGCATATCAAACCTTGGTTTTCAAGGCTAGGAGACCTCTTAATCTATACTTCGATGCGCCGAATGGATCCCTTACTAGTTCTAGTTAAATTAGAAGCTACCTTATTCACCTCCAAAAGGGTGATAATCTTTGTGCAGGAGAGATAGTAACTCTCCCAAGACACTTGCCATATTATGCCCCCATTAGCATTTGGAGTCGGATAATACGGCGTTGAGAATCCATTGAGTGAGACTCGGCGGCCATATTTTGATTAGCTATTGGGTGTGTACCTAAGTTTACAAGCAAAGGTTTTCTCTCTCAGCCAACTTCTTTAGGGTTTACATTGCTTGAGGTCACTTAACATATTGCGTGTTTGCTATGTATTCATCCCTAAATCAGAAAATCAAACATTTAAAACTGGAAAACAGAAGCAAAACATCAGACTTCATTGATCAAAATTTGGCCAAACAAAGATATTTTTCTCTATTCTGTTCTATGTTGTACGATGAATATAGTTTGTCATATGAGCTGGTAAAATTATCGTACGATCTTTTTAGCATAAAATATTTTAATGTATGGCTTATTAATTTTTGTCATACGAGGTCTTTTGTTTATCGTTTGGCTTAGGGGGAATTGTCGTATGAGTCTGTGCTTTGTCATATGAAATTTTTGATTTGTCGTATGGGCTTATATGTATTGTCGTCTGAGGTTGCTTAAATTGTCATATGAATTTATGTCTCTGTTGGTCCAAAATTGTCTTCTTGCACATCTTTTTTCAGATCTGTCGTATTTGCTTGGTCAATTTATAGTGAGAATAAACACCTAATATCTGTCGCTTTGTGCTTATATTGTCTTCTTTGTTCACTTGGTCAAGTTATCATCTTTCAAAATCAGACTCTAGAACATAAACACCTCAAGATTTTCAAGTACTCACATTCAACAAGGTCAAGATCTAAACATCTCAAAGTGCATCATCAACCTATTTGATAAACTGATCACCCAAAACATAGTTTTTCATTAAGATCTAACATCCTTTATCATGAAACCACAACGTTTGGTCAGGATAATCTTGTCCCACATCATAGGATATATCATTCCTATTGGACTTGGTTCTTATCAAATCATCATCATTGCACTCCCAAAACCGAAGATCGAAAAATTTTCAAACTTTTAAACACTTGAATCATCTTTTCGTGTCATATCTCTCTATCACATTTACATTGACAATTGATCACTTATCAAAACAACTTTTGGATAATCGAATCCTAGAAAAATATCTAACACATGTGTATGCCCATTCTAACTAGAGCTCAAAGATGAAAAATCACAGAGAGGAAAATCGAAACATTGGAAATAACTGAAGAGCAAAAAACCATGGAACATGAAGATGAAATACAAGTTGAAGGAGAAATAATAGAACAAAATATCAGAGACATCAAAAAAGATCATCAATTCGACAAATTTATGCATAAATTATTGGAGGGAGAAAAAGAAAAATATTTCCTAATGTTAGCAAAATCTGGTGCTACACTCCCCCAAGATTTTGATGTGAATAAATTGACACAAAAGAAAAGTGACCCTCCCCCTAATAGCAAACAATATGAGGATATTTTTGGTCTCAAAATGAATAACACATCAATTCCTAGTAATACCAGAACCAATGAGGAAACTTACATGCCCCAAAGGGATGAAGTAGAAATTTTGAATAATGTTCAATCCAATGAAGATACAAGAAGGGCTAGAGATGACACCGAGATTCAGATCCTCTTAGAATACAAAATCATGGCTATTCAATAACAAATCATGTTGATAATCCTATCAGAACTTTCACGCAACAAATACAAACATTGCAAACACAAATTCAAGATATGTAGAGAGGAAATGTTAGAAGATACTCACTTCAAGAAATTTGTCCTTATCCATTTGACAGAAATCTAAACATGATACCATTTCCTCTAGGTTGTGAAACTCCTAGATATGAAAAATATGATGGAAGAATGGACCCTCAAGATCATATATGAGAATTTTGCACAATGAGTATGGAATTTGCACATGAGGATACCTACTTAATGAGATTATTTCTGAAAAGCTTAATTGGACTAGCTATGGAATGGTTCTCGAAACTTCCACCTGGAATTAGATAATTCTCAGAGTTGGTGGATAAGTTTGTTTCACAATACTCTTACAACATACAACATGAAGTAACAATGCTAGACCTATGTAAAGCCAAACAAAAAAGTGGAGAACCTTTCATGACATTTTTACAGCGATGGAGACGGTTAGCTTCACGATATCCTCATACAGTGCCAGAGTATGAAAAAATGGACATATTCATCGACAACCTAAATGATCAAATGAGTTATTATCTAAAAATGCAAGGAAACCAAAGTTTCAGAAAGATGATTGATAATGGAATCAGAATGGAGGAAGGCATGATAAAGAAAGGTGATCTAAAAATATACAAAGAAGGAGTCCATCCTCCTAACAACAACAACAATAACAATAACCACAATGATAAGCCAAAGTTTTGGAATAGAAGTCAAAATGACATCAATGATGGAATAGTGGATAACAACAATGTGAAACCAAAAAAACTGGTTTTTAATTTATCCCATCACTCAGCAGCGACTCAACAAAACAATCATCACCAAAAAGAAACTATCAAAAATTTCTTTCGAAAAAAATTTACAAACATTGGTGAGCCCCTTGGATCCGCACTAAAGGCACTTATCGCAAACAAATTGATTACTTTTCCAGAAGAAAGGAACTACGAACCTCAAATAAAATCACCTTGGCGGAATGATAACTATTATTGTGATTTCCATCAAAACAAGGGACATCACACAGTTAATTGTCAGCGGTTGAAACATGTAATCTAAGATTTAATTGATAATGGATTAATAATTGTGGATGGACATACAACAAATGAATCTCGTACAACTTTTAAAACTCTACTTCCAAACTTTGAGAAAGGTGAATCATCAACAACAAATAATGGTAAGGGTAAAGTGAAGGTAAACTACACTCATACATATGATAATGTGGTAAATGTGATTGTAGTTAAAGAAAAACAAAATCAAGAACCTACTCATGCTATCACATGAAGCAAAGCCAAAGTTGTTTTGCCAGGTTCTACAACAAACACGTCATCCACTACCAAAAAATACAATCTAGTGGATCAATTGCAGAAAACACCTACACAAATATCCATCTTAGAACTTTTAAAGCTTTCACCTGCACACAAAGAAATTCATGAACGAGCATTAGTAGATACCACAGTGTCTAAAGATCTTGATATCGATCAATTCCAAACCATGGTGGGACACCTCACAACCCCTCATTTCTTATCATTCACTGAAGAAGATGACATGTCCTTGCAACATCCCCATAATGCTCCCTTGCATATCGAAGTCATCATTCACAAAACGCAAGTTAAACATGTCCTAATAGATGGAGGAGCTAGCTTAAACATTTTCTCTTTGAGTCTTGTTCATGCTCTAGGTTATTCAGAAGATGTAGTTGATCCTCGGAAAAAGATCACCATTAAAGCCTATGATGAAGAAGAATGTTCCTCTAAAGGAATTGTGATGTTACCCATCAGAGTGGGACCTTTGCAGAAAGACACAGCATGTCAAGTTCTAGACTTGGACTTATTGTTCAAACCAACAATAAGAATAATAACTCTAGTTGAAGCCTCAACCTGAATTTTGGACATTCATTTGGTAAAGTCACTATTTCCATAGCTAGTGTTCATTTGATTGTCAACCCAAGGATGTAATACTTGAAATGGGTCTGCACTATATATGCACTAAGTTCCTGCAACAGGTATTCTACATTACTAGAGCAACTAACATTATGCAGAAAAGATAAACAAGATTAGAAACTATGAAAAGGCTACATGAAGACTTCTGCATAAACTCATAAAAGCAATACTAGATAATTTCAATGCTGATAAATAGAAGCTACTTTGTTCTGGCTTGGCTGCAGGAACAGTCAGTGGATCTATTTCCAGTGGCTGCAGGAACAGTCAACGCAAGAGCTTCTACTACAGCTAAGGAAAGAAAACTAATTTTAACGAATGCACAGGAACACTCACCAAGTGGGCCCCCTTGGATGAGTGATACCAGGCTTCCCAGAAAACAACTCTAACAAATCATAATAACATAATTTTATTCATCGTTCTTGAAAATCATTACATGATTCAATATAAACTCTAAAATTCTTATGAAAATTCTCTGCTCTATTCTTCTCCCTTCTCTATCTAACTAACCTTGAGAAGAAGAAGAGCTTATTATTAAAAAGAAATTAACTACAATAGACAACACAAATCACGCCCAGAAGAAGAGGTGGATGATTGACCGATAGAAGGGATGACTGGAGTTATGTTGCAAGAGACATGTATCTAAACCAAACCACAGTTGTAACATATTGTGGTAGTATTTACAACTTCAATGCCCACTTAAGTTAGACATTGGTAGTATCACTTGATTTCTCCCATTATGCCATCACTTACGCTTGCTTAGCTCTTCTATGGTTTGATCTTCAATTATCACTTACGTATCCTTCCCTTCAACAGGCGCGATAAGTGAATATCCACCACAGCATTATTTATTAACTACACTACAAAAGAAATAGCATACAAGAACATACATACGCATTTTACTTAATCAACACATCTATTAATTTCACAAATGATCTTGCTCTAAATAATCCGTATGGTAATAGGAATAAATCACATGGCTGCAGGAATAACTGTCATGGCTGCAGGAATAGACTGGCAAAGATAAAATGTGATTTAATAAGTTTAGGCTTAACATATGGAATAAATATAGTCAATTTTCAATACATCACTACTACTATGCAAACCAAAAGATAACAAAAACTCAAGAGTTCTGAGGATAAAAATATGACAAAGTATCAACTCATCATGCCCCCCAACTTTAAGAGCTTGTTGATCCTACAGCAAAAGGAAAATTTCTAACTCTTGCACTAACTCTCATATCACCAATGGTTCCTTGACCTATTCCTCGTGAAGCTAAATTCCAGTAGAATCCTTTCATCTTTTCTAGCCTGGACCATCTGGTTGATTCTTCTATAATTGCATTATAAGGCTGATATGTAGCAATAACCCTTAAACCTTTAACCATAGCTTCTCCTTTGTTAAAGGAATGCATAAATTCTATAGCTATTTCTTCATTCAAGTCTCTGATTTTCAAAAAGTAATCAATCCAGCCATGGTGTCTAAAATAATGCTCACAAAGAGCAACTTGCAGCAACACTTCATGGACTGTTGGCTCATGGTAGATTGGATCACTGCCCATTTCTTACTTTGTTAGTATAGAACACTTTGCAGCTAAGAAACAGAGGAACAAAATATCCGACAGACTTGCTAAATTGAAAATTCCATACATATCTCAATTTCGGCAGCAGAATTTATTATTTCCTTGTGTGAAATAATAACTTGTTAAAACAATGATGCAAGCAATCAATTCTAAGTACCGAAAATGATGAATAATCACTAACTTTGGAAACCAAACCATAAAGAACCCCCCCAACTTAACCTAGCACGTGTCCATACAAGCTGGTGAGATTTTGGGGACTGGACGCAGATTTAAAAAGGCTTAATCATAATAAAATAATAAATGCATAATTAAAATAAAACACAATATGTACATACCTGCAGTTGTACGAAATTGATGGCGGAATGAAGTGAAATGACAGATCAGAAAGTGGGATGGAATGACATGGATGGAATTTTATTTATGGAGAAGAATATTCCCATAAGATATGGAAATATTTATTGTAAAATGATGCGAGTAGAATCATAAAGCGGCAAGCACGTTCACTACAGTGGTTGCTAGAACTTTACCTTTCTTACTTTCCTCAATTGCAGGAGGAAGTTGATCAGTTGCTGCAGGAACCTTTGTTTCATCCTTTTGGTCAAATTGCTACAGGAACTCCTCTTTAGTGGTCGGCTTATGATACAGATGTAGTCGGTGACCATTCACCAAAAGCTTAAACTAAACAGGATCAATTATGGTCAAATGAATAGCTCCATTATTAAAAACTTCTTCTATCTCATATGGACCTAACCACCTAGTTTGTAGCTTCCTTATAGCATCTTTATATCTGGAATCATACAGTAGTGCCCAGTCATTTGCTTTGAACTTCTTCTCTTTGATATACTTATCATGTCACTTTTCTCTCTAGTTTTGAATCACTTCTATTTGTTGGACAGCCATTTTCCTCCATTCATCTAGAGTATTCAATTGCTTAATATGTTCTTTATGTGCTTCAGATAATGTCATATTTAATTGCAAAGTTGTCCTTGGAGTTTTATGCTCAAATTCAATAGGCATCATTGTTTCTTTTCCATAAACCATCTCAAAAGGTGTAAAACCAATTGGTGTTTTCCAAGTTGTTTTGTATGCCCAAATTGCTTCTGAAAGCCTATGAGACCAGTCTTTTTTATGAACAGATACTGTTTTGGTAAGAATAGCCTCAAGCTCCCTATTTGTAACTTCTACCTGTCCATTAGCTTGTGGATGATATGGAGTAGATTTTATGTGCCTTATATTGTATTCATTGACCAAAGCTGCTATCAATGTTGAAGTAATTTGAGGTCCCTGGTCTGAGACAATCTCTCTTGGTACTCCATATCTTGTAAATATCTCTTCATAAAGAAATTCAGCCACCTTATTATCTCTTGCATGTGTCATGGCACGAGCTTCCACCCATTTTGTTACATAGTCTGTACATACCAAAATGTAGGATTTGCCATTAGAAGGTGGATCAATTGGGCCAACAAAATCTAAACCCCATTTATCAAATGGTGCTACTAATATTTGTGGATATAACGGCATCTCATCAGATTTTGTAGGTCTTCCCATATGCTGGCATCTATCACATTTCTTTGTATACTGTGTTGCATCCTTGTGTAATGTGGGCCAATAGTATCCTATATTTAGTACTTTGAGTGTTGTTCTTTTGGCAGCAAAATGTCCTCTACATGGCTCATCATGACATGCATGTAGGATATCATATGTTTCATCTTCTCTCACACATCTTCTCATGACTTGGTTAGGCCCAGTATAAAACAAACAATCAGCAATCCATGAGAAGTTAAAACTCTTTTCAACTAACAATCTTCTTTCTTTAGGGGAGAAATTGATTGGCATTTTAGCAGTAGCTAAATAGTTAGCAATATCAGCATACTGTTGGCATTATGTGAACCGGTATGAAAACCGATATGTGGACATAATGACGTTGTATGTTATCATTGATGTCAATATGATGAAGAGATGACGAACCAGTATAACATTGTGAACCGGCATTCACTATGAACCGGCATTTGTGCCAAAGTGAAGCGGCATATTTGTTTAAAGATGAACCGGCATAAGGTTATGGGAACCAGAACATGGAAGCAGTGTATGACTACCGGTTGGTGGTCTCACCTTTAGGTTTTCCACTTTGAGTGCTTCAAGCCTGTGTGGATCAACCGGTGACTTTTTGTGATGAGTTAGCATGGTAACAACAAACTGATTGTGTTGCCATGTAAGCTTTGTGTGCGTGAAGGATCTTGCATGAGGGATATTGTGCCTATCTACCTCGGGAATGTGTGAAGTCTGTAAAATGGTGATAACATGTGATGGGTTATCAGTCACCATGAAATCAGTGGAAAATGAACAATGGAGAATGTCTTGAGATTGGATCAAGACTATTGCATTTAATGTTGTATGCTCAATGGTCAAGATTGAACCATTTTGAATTCCTTAACCTAACAGGTTTAGGGTTTAGGGTTTATGATACCGACCTGATTCTTCCAGAGGTTGTTGGCAAAAGTTGTGTGTGTGTATCCAAGAGAAGAGATATGTGATTCTTGCTAGACCAAAGGAGAGAAGTCATATCTACATAGTGTAAGTGCAGAAGGTGAAGAGGAGCTTAAGAAGATCTGCATTGGCATTGAGTGCTATTATCAGGTCATTGATATACCTATTGATCTTTAACCACCTCAACAGTTATGAAATCCCCTAACAAGGTAGCCTTAACTGGCTTGTTGAAAATCCTTTAATAGGGTAACTTGAAGCTATTGAGTCATTGATATCCTTTAGCTATTGAGTTCTTGAAATCCTCTAACAAGGTAACCTTTAATAGGGTTTAACCCTTAACCGGGTATTGTAGCCATCCCTTAACCGGGTGATCCCTAACAAGATTGATTCCTAACAGAACCTATTATATCTGTCTTTAATTGGACAAGGATCCTAACAGGGTGGACTTCTATAGAGTTCAAAAAGAAGCTTGTGGGTATTCATCCCCACCATGGTTTTTCCCAGTTGGGTTTCCACGTGAAAAATATGTGTGTCAAGTGTGATGTTTTCTTCATGTGATGATTATGTTTGTTTTCTGTTAAGCGATTATGCATGTTGATCTTGCAGTAATATGAAGATCTTATGATAGATTATCTGTTCATGCTTGAGGGTGAAATGGTAGTATCGTATTGAGCTAAGATGGAAGCTAAGTGATTAACTGGTTTATGATTGTTTTAGTTGCCCTAAGTTTTACCGGTTGCACTCTGCTTCAAACCGATGTCACTGTTTGTCAGTCATTTGAAGTATCTATTGTCAAACTGGTTTTAGACTGTATTTTTTTCTGTACTGATTCACCCCCCCTCTCAGTACCGGTTAGGTACTAGTTGTTCATTATTAAGTTATCAATTGGTATCAGAGTGTCCTCCAGGTCCTCTGTGTTATAAGCTTAACCGCTTGAGGTAAAGATCCTAGCCTAATGATGAAGAGGGAAGGTCCAAAGTTTAATAGAGAAAACTTCAATATATGGAAAGATAGAATGAATATATTCATCAGAAGCATGGGTGCTCAACACCGGAGCTATATTGAGAATGCCTATGTTGCCCCTATCGGTACTCTCACTGATGATCAAAAGAGAGAAATACAGGAGAATGGGCAAGTCATGGAAGCCCTAATTAGTAGTTTATCCGACATTGAGTTCATTGATGTCCAAGATAAGGTAAATCCCAAAGAGGTATGGGATACTCTTGAAAATATCTATGGTGGTGATGAGCATGTAAAACAAGCTAAGGAAGAAAGCCTTAGAGGGAAGTTTGAAGACATGCAGATGGTTGAAGGTGAGACCATTCAACAATATGGTATAAGAATCAAAATTGTTGTTGGAGATATCAAGAGTGCAGGTGGTAAAATGGAAGATTCCACTGTGGTAAGCAAAGTCCTGAGATCCCTATTGTTGGTCTATGCAATAAGGGTTGCTACTATTCAGGAGCTGAGATCAATAGACAAGACTAAAGTATCCCTAGACTCCATCATTGCAAAGTTAACAACTTATGAGCTAAATAGTTATGATGGCAATGTTCAAAAGACTAAATCAGCTTTTAGAGCTTCTGTTGCACCATCCAAAAAAGGAAAAGAAGCAAGCACAAGTGTTGAAACTAGACAAGGCAGAGTAATGGATGGTGAGGAATTTCTAATGGAGTTCAAAGCTCTTCTTGCAAGGAAACTTCCTAAAGGAACCGGTAAATACAGAGGTAAGCTTCCTTTGAAATGTTTTTCTTGCAACCGGATAGGACACATTGCTATGAACTATCCTAATGGTGATAACAAGGACAAACCGGAAAGGTTCAAGAAATTCAAAGGAGGAAACCGGAGAAACTATTTCGTGGCAGTTGATGAAGGTGTCACAGATGAGGAATCAGAGGATGAAGAAAATGAAGACATTGTGTTTGTTGCTGTCAAGGAAGATGTGTCAGACAAGAAGGCTCTTGTCTCCCGGTTTGATAATTCCAATGAGTGGATAATTGACAGTGGTTGTTCTCACCATATGACTGGTGACCGGAGCAAGTTTCTTTCCTTGGAAGAATATGATGGTCGTGTGGTTCACTTTGGAAATGATGCACCATGCATGGTCAAAGGTAGAGGGTCCATCTCTTTGAATGGAAAGAGTAGTGCTAACAATGTATATTGGGTCGATGGTCTCAGACACAACCTTCTGAGTGTTGCCCAGCTGAATGACAGTGGTCTCACTCTGGAATTTAGGAATGGAGTGTGCAGAATCAAAGGAAAGAATGATGAACTGGTGGCCACTGGCATGCAGACCAAAGGTAACTTGTTTCAGCTAAATGCAAATATAAGTACATGTCTTATGGCTAAATTTGATGATAGCTGGATATGGCATAGGAGACTTTGTCATGTAAACATTGACAACATTGTGAAGGCTAGTAATATCAAGACAATTAGAGGGTTGCCGGTGCTAAGCAAACCAAATAATACCTTGTGTAGAGAGTGTCAATTGGGGAAAATGTCTTCCTCAACCTTTAAAGGTAAACCTTTCACTGCTGACAATTTGCTTGATCTTGTGCATACTGACTTGTGTGGTCCTATGAAAACTAGAAGTGTGCAGGGTGATAGGTACTTCATGATTCTCACTGATGACTGCTCAAGAATGATGTGGGTCACATTCTTGAAAGATAAGTCTGAAGCTTTTGGGAAGTTCAAAGCATTCAGAGCATTAGTGGAGAAGGAAAGTGGCAAAAGGATCAAGTGCTTGAGAACTGATCAAGGAGGGGAATTCACTTCTGGTGAATTCAACAAGTACTGTGAAGAACATGGCATCAAGAGGCAACTATCTGCTCCCTGGACTCCACAGTAGAATGGCCTAGTAGAGAGGAATAATCAGACTATAGTTGAAGTAGCTAGAACCATGTTGATTCAAGGAAAGGTAGCTCACACCTTCTGCAGAGAAGCGGTGAGCACTATAGTCTATACAATGAACCGGGTACTCATCAAGAAAGGTAAGGATAAAACCCCTTTTGAGTACTGGACCGGTAAGAAACCTATTGTTAGCTACTTTAGAGTGTTTGGTAGCAAATGTTACCTCAAGAGGAGTGAACACCAGAGTAAATTTGATGCAAAATGTGATGAGGGAATATTCCTAGGATATTCTACCAAGAGCAAGGCTCTCAAGTGTTTTAATTACAGGAATCGGACAATTATGGAAAGTATCAATGTAAGAGTTGATGAAACTTCTAAGAAAACTGAGGAAACCAGCAGTGAGCAAGCAATAAATGAACCAGTTGTAACATTCTGGGAACTGGTTATCAGTCAACCAAGTACCAGCAACAGTGTTCCTACACCAGTAGATGCAGATGCTGATACTGATGGAGATGAGGATGAAGAAGAAAAGAAAGAGGAATCTGTTAAGACCATTCCTCGGTATGTCAAGTTGAATCATGATCCTAAGCAGATCATAGGAGATAAGGATGTTGAAATTCTTACAAGAAGAAGAGTCAGAGAGAGCTCATGTTTGATCTCTGAATTTGAGCCTAATTCATTCAAAGAGGCACATAAAGATGAAGATTGGATCAAGGCAATGGAAGAGGAATGTGACCAAATAGAGAAAAATGGTACATGGTCCTTGGTACCCAGACCGAAGCATAAAAATGTCATTGGTACCAAATGGGTTTTTAGAAAGAAGCTGAATGAGGATGGCATGGTGATTAGAAATAAAGCCAGACTGGTGTGTAAAGGATATGCCCAAGAAGAAGGAGAAGACTATGGAGAAACCTTTGCTCATGTGCCCAGATTGGAAGGAGTTCGTATGCTTCTTGCATATACTGCCTTTAAAAGATTCAAGGTATACCAAATGGATGTAAAATCTACATTCCTAAATGGTGTACTTGAAGAGGAGGTGTATATAGAGAAATCAGATGGGTTTTCCCTATCAGAAGATAGTGACATGGTGTGTAGGCTACATAAAGCCCTATATGGTCTAAAGCAGGCACCTAGAGCATAGTATGAATGACTGCACTCTCATCTTGTACAAATTGGATTTGAGAGCACAAGTGAAGATAGTAATATCTACTTGAAAACTGAAGGAGATCAGATTCTAATCTGTGAAGTATTTGTTGATGACATTATCTTTGGTGGAGATGACAAGATGAGTCATGAGTTTGCAGATGAGATGAAGAAGGAGTTTGAGATTTCACTCATAGGGGAGATTAAGTTCTTCATTGGACTGTAGATTCAGCAGATAAAAGATGGAATCTTTATCACTCAGTCCAAGTATGTCAAAGAGGTGTTGAAGACCTTTGGCATGGAGGATAGTAAACCGGTTGGTACACTGATGGTGACCGGTTGTAAACTATCCAAAGAGGATGACTCAGCATTGGTTGATGAAAAGGAATACCGATCAATGATTGGTAAGTTGCATTATGTAGTGCATAGCAGACCAGATATTGCACATGTAGTTGGCATTACTGCAAGGTTCCAGAAGAGTCCAAGAGAATCGCACTTGGTTGAAGTCAAACGGATTCTTAGGTATCTAAAGGGAATAGTTGACTATGGATTGTGGTATCCATATAGCAATGATTTCAACCTGAAAGTGTTTACAAATGCTAATTGGGAAGGTAATGTGGATGACCAGAAGAGCACAACTGGTGGAGCATTCTTTCTCGGTGGTAGACTGGTCTCATGGATGAGTAAAAAGCAGAGTTGTATCTCCCAGTCTATAGCGAAAGCAGAGTATGTTGCAGCTTTCATGAACTGTACTCAGACAATCTGGATGAAGCATGTATTAAATGGCTTCAAAGTTCCTGTATCTGAACTGGTAAGCATATTCTGTGATAACACAAGTGCTATCAATATTTCAAAGAATCTGATTTTACATTCTAAAACCAAGCACTTTGAGCTTAAATATCATTTCTTGAGGGCAAAGGTTCAGAACAAAGAGATTGCACTGGAACATGTTTCCAGTAAGGAGCAGTTAGCAGACATATCCACCAAGCCTCTCCCAAAGACTACATTTATGTATTTAAGAGGTGAATTAGGGGTTCTGCTCCTTCAAGAGGTGAACTAAAAGAATTTGCTCCACATCAGTCAGGTATTACAATATTCATTTCCTTTTGGACTAATGTGTTGAAGGATGCTACTCCTTAGGGGGAGAAGCATAATGGAATAGGGAAGCTTGTGCCTCCACTTTGGCATTCTTGTCAAAGGGGGAGAAGATGTGAAGCAGAAAAGATATCTGCAGAAATTGGGGGAGAAGATGTGAAGCAGAGAGATATCTTTGTATATTGTCATCAATGCCAAAGGGGGAGATTGTTGGCATTATGTGAACTGGTATGAGAACCGATATGTGGACATAATGACATTGTATGTTGTCATTGATGTCAATATGATGAAGGTGTGAGGCCTCACCTTGACTCAGTTTGACATTCAGTGGATTTTATATTTAGACTATCATGGATACTTTATTTTGATGCATTTTGAGATTTAGAACTTATATGATTTGAGGATTTGGATAACATTGCTATGATTTGATGATTTACTTATATGCTTTATGAGATAGAACACTACATGATTGTTAGATAGGATGATATTGCAATGATAGATGTCATTATTGAATTTGCAGGACTTTACTATGAATATAGAACTATGATGTATGGTTAAGTTTATGTGAATTGGGATGAAATTGTTTATGAGAATTTTGCTTGATAAAAGTTGTATTTAATCTGTGCAGATGAAAATTTTATGCAAGTGATGATGTGTATTGTTATACTTTTGAATTATATCATATATGGATATTTGGAAGTACTAATGTGTAAATTGACAACCGCCAGGCTGAGCATCAAGCCACGGTTTTCGAATCTACAGGTATATTCAAAGGTAACAATGTATCTATTTTGTTTGATTCAGGAGCTACTGACTCCTTTATATCTCCATTGGTTGTGGAGCGTTGCGAGCTAGTGGCAACTAGACAGGGTGTCAGTTGGGAAGTGGAATTAGCTTCAGGAGCTAGAGTGTCAGTGGAATCAGAGGTTAGGGCATGTCAGCTGCAGATTGGCAAGACCACCACTTTAGTAGACCTTAGAGTGACTCCACTTGGATCTTATGGAATCGTACTTGGCATGGATTGGCTTTATGCCCATAGAGCCAAGATGGATTGCTGCCTGAAAAAGATCGAGTGTGAGGATGAT
Source organism: Cryptomeria japonica (assembly GCF_030272615.1). Taxonomy (NCBI): domain Eukaryota; kingdom Viridiplantae; phylum Streptophyta; class Pinopsida; order Cupressales; family Cupressaceae; genus Cryptomeria; species Cryptomeria japonica. Next base: position 640,364,727 of record NC_081411.1, on the reverse strand, counting down.
CATGGTTTGCCCATAGTTATCACCGGGATTCAGAGGCCCGTGTCTCTTCGCATGATCTCTACAATGCAGCTTAAGCAGAGCATGCGGAAGGGATGTCAGCTTTTTGCTATCACTATCAGTAACAGAGGAGAAGAGGAAGAAAAAGAAACATCGCTCAATGACCATCCTATCCTTAAGGGATATTTAGATGTATTTCCTTCAGAATTACCGGGAATGCCTCCCCGTAGAGAGATTGATTTTCATATAGACCTAGTACCAGGAGCCGAGCCAGTTTCCAGAGCACCTTATAGGATGACCACAAATGAACTAAATGAACTTAAAATACAGCTTGAGGAACTCCTTGAGAAGGGTCATATTCATCCTAGCGTATCCCCTTGGGGTGCACCAGTCATCTTCGTTAAGAAGAAGGATGGATCTCTCTGATTATGTATGGATTATCGGCAGCTAAATAAAGTAACCATCAAGAATCGATACCCTTTGCCCAGAATTGATGATTTATTTGACCAACTTTAGGGTGCCAAAGTCTTTTCCAAAATAGACCTAAAGTCAAGATACCATCAGTTGAGAATTATGGAAAGTGATATCCACAAGACCGCATTTCGCACTAGATATGGTCACTATGAGTTTACCGTAGTCCCCTTTGGACTTACGAATGCCCCAGCAGTTTTTATGAGCCTCATGAATGGGGTGTTCCATACCCTTCTGGACCATTTTGTTATTGTGTTCCTCGATGATATACTGATATACTCTCGGAATGAGAAGGAGCACGAGGAGCACTTGAAGCAGGTTTTGCAGTGTTTGAGGGATAACCAGTTGTTTGGCAGCTTATCGAAGTGTGCTTTCTTTCAGTCTGAGGTCAAGTACCTTGGGCACATTATTTCTGGTGATGGGATCTCAGTTGACCCATCAAAGATTAGGGCTATTATGGATTGGCTAGCGCCTACCAGTGTGATAGAGGTCAAGAGTTTCATGGGCTTAGCAGGATATTACCGACGTTTTGTCAAGGGTTTCTCCAGAGTCGCACACCCTATTACTTCTCTTCAGCGTAAAGGGAAGAAATTTGAGTGGATAGAGAAGTGCGAGAAAGCCTTTCAGGAACTTAAGAAGGCACTTACTAGCGCTCATATCCTTGTTGTACCAGATCCTACAGCTGACTTCATGGTTTGTACAGATGCTTCACTAGAGGGTTTAGGGGCAGTTCTTATGTAGGATGGTAGGGCCATAGCTTTCGAGTCTAGGAAACTTAAGACTCATGAACTTAATTATCCCACTCACAACCTTGAGCTCGTAGCAGTAGTGCATGCACTTGTGAGGTGGAGACACTTCCTTTTAGGCCATCACTTCGAGTTGCATTCAGATCATCAGAGCCTTTAGTACATCTTCACTCAGCCGAACCTTAATGCACGTCAGAGGAGATGGATGGAGTTCTTGTGCGAATATGATTTTGACGTTCACTACATCAAGGGAAAGGAAAATGTAGTTGCAGATGCCTTGAGTAGGAGACGTCATGAGGTTTACACCATATCCATGGGCACGGATTTGAGAGACCGTATACTTCAGCACTTGTCAGAGGATGGATGGTATGCAGAGGTTTGTCAAGTAATACGATCTCAGGTTACTCTGGAAGGGAAATATGTAGATTATTCTTTGGAGTTCGATGGACTGTTACACCATAGAGGGCGCATTTATGTACCTTCCTCCAGAGGGTTGCGAGAGTTTATTGTCACGGAGGCTCATAGAGCTCCTTATGCAACGCATCCTGGGGTTAAGAAGTTGCATGCTGACTTGAGGCAGTTGTATCATTGGTCGAGAATGCGGCAGCTCATTGTTGAGTTAGTAGCTTGATGCCTCGAGTGTCAGAGGGTAAAGGCGGAGCACCGCCACCCCAGTGGGTTGCTTCAGTCTCATGCTATACCAGAGTGGAAGTGGGATACTATATCCATGGATTTCATCATTGGTCTTCCTATGTCTTCTCGTTGCCATGATGCTATCTTGGTGACAGTTGACAAGTTGACCAAAGTAGCTCACTTTTCACCAGTCCATACTACATTCATAGCTCCAGCAGTAGCACAGGTGTTCTTGCGAGACATTGTTAGACTTCATGGCGTGCCCCACAAGATTATTTCTGATAGGGATTCTCTTTTCACTTCTTCCTTTTGGAAGTCATTACAGGCAGCTATGGGCACTAAGCTCAATTTCTGTACAGCCTATCAGCCGGAGATAGATGGTCAGACAGAGAGGGTCAATCAGGTGTTAGAGGATATGCTTCACATGTACGTCATGGATCATCAGACCCGGTGGGAGGAGTATCTTCCCTTAGTGGAGTTTGCCTATAACAATGGACATCACACTTCCTTGGGGATGCCACCCTATCAGGCATTATACGGCAGGCCTTGCAGGACGCCCTTGAGTTGGGATCGCATAGAGGATAGAGTTGCTATTGGTCCTAAGATAGTTCAGGATATGGAACAGTAGGTGGATTTGATTAGGTAGCGTCTCAGAGAGGCTCAGGATAGACAGAAGAAATATGTTGATGCAAAGAGGATAGATCGTAGCTACTTGGTTGGAGACAGAGTTTTCTTGAGAGTGCGACCGCATAAGAGTCCAATCCATTACGGAAAGGGTTCTAAGCTCGCACCTCGCTTTGTAGGACCTTTTGAGATTCTTGAGAGGATAGGCCCAGTTGCCTACCATTTAGCTTTGCCACCTAGCCTGTCACGCATCCACGATGTGTTTCATGTTTCAGTTTTTAGAAAATATATCTATGATGAGTCTCACATTTTAGATTGGGATGCCTTGCAGGTGGAGTCGGACGGGCAGCTAGCTTTGGAGCCCATTCGCATTTTGGCACGCCGGACATTGGCCCTTCGAGGTCGAGAGCTGGACCAGGTTAGGGTCCAGTGGGATTGTTATGATGAGGTTACGGCTTCATGGGAGGATGCAGCACGTATGAGATCAGAGTACCCCCACCTCTTTGATGAACTCCAGGAGGAAGTTCATGCCTAGAGGGGGAGGGTGTGAGGCCTCACCTCGACTCAATCTGACATTCAGTGGATTTTATATTTAGACTATCATGGATACTTTATTTTGATGCATTTTGAGACTTAGAACTTATATGATTTGAGGATTTGGATAACATTGCTATGATTTGATGATTTACTTATATGCTTTATGAGATGGAACACTATATGATTGTTAGATAGGATGATATTGCAATGATAGATGTCGTTATTGAATTTGCAGGACTTTACTATGAATATAGAACTATGATGTATGGTTAAGTTTATGTGAATTGGGATGAAATTGTTTATGAGAATTTTGCTTGATAAAAGTTGTATTTAATCTGTGCAGATGAAAATTTTATGCAAGTGATGATGTGTATTGTTATACTTTTGAATTATATCATATATGGATATTTGGAAGTACTAATGTGTAAATTGAGATGCGCAGGAAATTTACCATGTGACCATGGAAAATTTACGGAGAACCAAACCTAGACTTATGTATGTTCGTAAGCCAGGGTTTGTCTATTTGGAGAGACAACACCCCGTTTGTGTTGTATTTTATTCGTAATAGTATATGTTGCATGAGTGTTAAGTGTTATTTAAATTTAATATGTAAAAACCACAAGAGACAATTTCATGTTTTATTTTGTAAAAGTGTTTTATTTGTGTCACTTGACACATGTGTGGATTTAAATTTAAATGTTTTATTTTTGTCTCTTGGTGGGAAAGTGTTTAACTATAGTTTTTCTTAAATAATATAATGGGTTGTCATAAATACTTTGGGAATATAATCTCTGGAGTGGTCAACATATGTTTGACCCGAAAATAAACTTCGGAGGGGTTTAAAATGGGTTAAATGAACACCTAGGGGTAGTTTAATAGGGTTTCCTAAAGCCCATAAGGTATACCTAGGGGTTAGGGGTAATTTTAGGCAAGTTTCTACTTTTAAATGATCTTTTTGACACTTTAAAAATTGGTTTTTTTGAGTTGTGCGAAAATTGAAAAAATTAGAAGTTTAAATCTAATTGAGATTTTTCCTATTCGAATGAGAGTCTTTTTGCATTCTTCTTTACTTTCCTCTTTGGTTTTTAGAAACTTGTGAGAACTCAGAGAATGAGCTTCTTAAGCAAGATTTGGAAATTTTGGAGGGTAATCACCCACTCTCCATTTTTGGAGACGAGAAATTTTGCAAAGAAAAAGAATAGTTTTGGAATAGAAAATTTAACTAAGGGTAGAAGAAGAAGATCCATGGATTGGGCAGCTCTTCCTCAAATATTAAACTACCATTGGGTAGATTAAGGTTGGTTTGATTATTCTTTAAAATGGTTATTTTCTTGCCTGTGTTTGAGTGTTTGATTGGTGAAGAAATCTGAGTTTCTTGAATGGCTTGTTTTAGAATTTAATTTGAAAATTTTGCATTATGCTTTGTTGTGTTTTGGGAGTTTTCTCAAGACCTCTTACTCTTGGGAGAGAGGAGGATCTTGTGGGTGGTAGCAGTGACAACCTTCGAGTGAGAGACTCTCGTTTGAGAGTGATCACAAGGGACCTTTGTGTGACCCTTGCTGCATGGCCTATTTGTGCAATGGGGGTCATAAGGAGGGATATAAGGCTAGAATGCCTTTGGGGGGCATAAGGAATAAGGGGTTGAGATTTTTGGATATATTTATTGTGCCATGAGGTGGCTACTTGTATATTTCATACTTGCAGTTCTCCTCAGGGTATTGGTCCACTACCACCCTTAAAAAGGTCATCACCAAAGTGTGGTGTTGTAAAGCCAAGTTGGGAGTGTGTCTGAAAATCTGTATGTATTTTGCCTTCTATGTGTTTGCCTGTTTGTTACCCGTCTAGGACTTGGTTCTCCGAGCTCGGGGGTGGCTACCAGTTAGCCTAGGCTGGGAGGTGAGCACTCCGTGGTCATATTTGTGTTTCTATTATGCAGGAATGCCAGGAGAAAAGACTAGGAAAAGTGAAAGGTTGCAGAAGAATATTATTGAAAGAATTTCAAATTTATTTTGCAGTTATTAGTTTTAAAATTGATAGGAGAATTACATCCTCATTCATAGAAATGAGAGGCAAGTTGTAACTTTGGAAATAGCCATGAGATTTGCTGTTGTAGTTAAATAAAGAAACATCCTGTAAATTTGCAGAATATCATTAGAGTTGTGAAAAGTTAGATATGCTTCTATATTCTTTTAAAAAAAAAAAAATTGCTTTTTGATTTGCATGCAATAGTTGTTTTTTTTTGCAATATAAAAATCAGTTTATTTAAATCTGAATTCTTCTTTTAGCTAAAAATCTATCTTCTTTCTAATTGTAGAAAATCATGAATTGTACTTGTTGTTAACATGTAAATAAATTAGTTGTTTTATTAGTTGAGAAATCAATATATGTATTTGTTTCAGAAAAGTATAATGCTTTCCTAAAATAGCATTTCTTAAGTTTTCAAAAAAGAAAAAAAAATAAACCTTGGAATTTTGTTTCCTGCATACCCATAGATTACAATATATAGATTTCGATATAGTTCTGGAAATATATATTTATCCATTAAAACAGACGTAAATCCATATTTCCTTTCCTACAATGGTTTATCAAAATCTTTCATGATTACGATGTTAGTTTAAGAAAAAGAATTAAAACTATTAGTCATAAATAAATATTCATAAATATCTTTATGCATGTAAAAATCTTGGGTATATTTATATGTTTTTTTTTTTATATAAAACATGCCATATAAATACCCTGCAAAAAAAGAGAGCCTAAGATTATTTATCAAATATATATATATATATATATATATATATATATATATATATATATATATATATATATATATATATATATATATATATATATATATATATATATATATATATATATATTAATTTAGCATTATGAGATTACTTTGTTATTTTTGTATCTTTTAAAAAAAATTTGCTTATAAAATTAGCATTGAGAAATATATATATTTAAATATATATATATATATATATAATATATATATAAATTTAAAAAAAAAAAAATTTAAAAATATATAAACAAAAAAAGGTAGGGCCGAGCACTGTGCATCGCACAGTGAACGGTGGCATGCAATGCACAGTGACTGGCGATGTCGCGCACTGTGCAAAGCACAGTGAGCGGCGGTGCCGCACACTATGCGCTGCGTAGTGGGCGGCAAGGCCGAACACTGTGTAGTGCATAGTGGGCGGCCATGGCCGAGCCGCCGCCATGGAAACTCTCGTCGCTCCTCAAAAATACCTGCATCAAAAAAATTCATTGCCACCGCCATGGGGTTTCGGCCCTGTAAAAAAATTTAAATGGTAATCAAGAAAAAAAATTAAACCCTAGCCTAGTTAGGGCTAGGGTAAATGAAATAAAAATAATATGTTAGACTAATTTAGTTTAGAGTCATTTAAATAAAATAAAATAAAGAAAATCCCTAATTAGGGTTTTCATGAGTTTAATTTAAAAGTTGTGGAAAAGAAATTTATATTTAAAATTGGTTAGGGTTTTCATTTTGATAGACGTGGGAATTTTAATCCCAGTTAATTATTTTATTTAATTAACTAATTGTGAAGCCTTGATTAAATAGAAAAAAACAGAAAAGAGGAAATTGATTTCTCGAAAACTAAATTGGATTTTGGAAAGATAATTTTCCTCATCGGATAATGTCATTTAGAAATTAAGTTGACACTTTAATCCATTAAATTAATTAATGATTTAAAATGTCTTTTAGACAATATGGAATATTTGGAGATCAATTTTTATCTTCTTAAAATGAGTTAATAAATTATAATAACGACTTTATTTGATGAGAAAATAAATTAAAACATTTAGTTTCCGCAAATGAATTTTAATTAAGTTCGATACTTCGTTAGTATCAGAGTTAGTTCGATTTTCGTTACGGACAACATGTTAACACATGTTGGGATAGTAAACTTGGTTAACTAACTAGTTGTTTAAAAAAAAAAAATTGTTCCGTTTTTGCCCTAAATTTTGGGCATGACAGAAGAGATGAAGAACCAGTATAACACTATGAACTGGCATTCACTGTGAACTGGCATTTGTGCCAAAGTGAAGCAGCATATTTGTTTAAAGATTGTCCCTATCTACCTCGGGAATGTGTGAAGTCTATAAAATGGTGATAATGTGTGATGGGTTATCAGCCGCCATGAAATCGGTGGAAAACGAATGATGGAGAATGTCTTGAGATTGGATCAAGACTGTTTCATTTAATGTTGTATGCTCAACGATCAGGATTGAACCATTTTGAATTCCTTAACCTAACAGGTTTAGGCTTTAGGGTTTATGCTACCGACTTGTTTATTGTTCTATAAGGTCGATGTTGTGATTCTTCTAGAGGTTGTTGGCAAAAGTTGTGTGTGTGTATCCAAGAGAAGAGATACATGATTCTTGCCAAACCAAAGGAGAGAAGTCATATCTGCAGAGTGTAAGTGCAGAAGGTGAAGAGGAGCTTAAGCGGATCTGCATTGGCATTGAGTGCTATTATCAGGTCATTGATATACCTGTTGACACCTCAACAGTTGTGAAATCCCCTAATAGGGTAGCCTTAACCAGCTTGTTGAAAATCCTTTAACAAGGTAACTCGAAGCTACTGAGTCATTGATATCCTTTAGCTATTGAGTTCTTGAAATCCTCTAACAAGGTAACCTTTAACAGGCTTTAACCCTTAACCGGGTATTGTAGCCATCCCTTAACCGGGTGATCCCTAACAGGATCGGTTCCTAACAGAACCTATTGTATCTATCTTTAACCGGACAAGGCTCCTAACAGAGCGGACTTCTAAAGAGTTCAAAAAGAAGCTTGTGGGTATTCATCCCCGCCATGGTTTTTCCCAGTTGGGTTTCCACGTGAAAAATATGTGTGTCAAGTGTGATGTTTTCTTCATGTGATGATTATGTTTGTTTTCTGTTAAGCGGTGATGCATGTTGATCTTGCAGTAATATGAAGATCTGATGATAGATTATCTGTTCATGCTTGAGGGTGAAATGGTAGTATTGTATTGAGCTAAGAGGGAAGCTAAGTGATTAACTGGTTTATGATTGTTTTAGTTGCCCTGAGTTTTATCGGTTGTACTCTACTTCAAACCGGTGTCATTGTTTGTCAGTCATTTGAAGTATCTATTGTCAAACCGGTTTTAGACTGTATTTTTATCTGTACTGATTCACCCCCCCCTCTCAGTACCGATTAGGTACTAGTTGTTCATTATTAAGTTATCACATACTAGGGAGTGTGGGCTTGTATAAGGAATAAATGTTCATCTGGAAAAGCATCATCTATCACTGTAGAATCTTCTTGCAACTGAAGTCTTGAAAGATAGTCTGCAACCACATTAGACTTCCCTGCTTTATCAACAACTGTGATATCAAATTCATGCATCAACAATAACCAGCGAGCCAATCTACCAGTAATTGAAGGCTTATTCATGAGACATTTGGTTGCAGTATGATCTGTATGCACAAATATGGGATATCCTATGATATAGTGCCTAAATTTGTTGAGTGCATATATAACAGCTAACATTTCCTTTTTAGTGACTGTGTAATTTAACTCAGGTCCTTGTAAGTCCTTGCTAATATAATATATTGCACTTTCCAATTTATCAATCTTTTGTCCTAATACTGCCCCTATTGCATAATCAGATGCATCTTTATGAATTTGAAATGGTAAAGACCAATTTGGACCTTTAAGAACTAGTGCTTGAGTCAAGGCATGCTTAAGTTTTAAGAAAGCTTCATTGCATGCAGAGGTCCATTTAAATTTCATATCTTTGGTAAGAAATGAATATAATGGACTTGCAATTTTTCTGAAATCTTTGATAAACCTTATGTAGTATCCAGCATGACCAAGGAAACTTCTTACATCTTTTTGCTTCACAGGGGCATTGATATGCCGAATGACTTCAATCTTTGTTGGGTCCACCTGTATTCCTTTTACAGAGATATGATGACCAAGGACTATTCCTTCCTGCATCATGATGAAGCATTTCTCACTATTTAATGACAAACTATAGTCCTCACATCACTACAAAACTTTTTTCAAGCTCCCTAATGCTTGTTCAAATTCAGAACCATAAGTTGTAAAGTCATCCATATAGATTTCTATGATGTCTTGAGAAATATCAGAAAAGATACTGATCACTGCTCTTTGAAAAGTGGGTGGAGCATTACACAACACAAAAGGAAGAACAGAATATGCATATGTGCCCCAAGGACAAGTAAATGTTGTCTTTTCTTGATCCTCTGGAGCTATCTGAATTTGATTGTAACCACTGAATCCATCAAGAAATGAAAAATATCTTTTGCCAGCTAAAGAATCCAATACTTGATCCACAAATGGTAATGGAAAATGATCTTTTCTTATTGCTAAGTTCAAGGCTCTATAATAAACACATACCCTCCATTTTCTTCCTTTCTTAGGGACTATTACCAAAGGTGATACCCATTGGCTATCAGAGATAGGATAGATAAATCTAGCCTTTAACAACTTTTGCAATTCTTCTTTAACTTTTTCTTTTAATTCAGGATTGATTCTTCTTTATGGTTGTCTGAGTGGGCAACATTCTTCTTTTATATAGATACGGTGGGTGAAAATTGTTGGATCTATCCCATGCATATCTTTGTAATCCCATGCAAAAGCATTTTTATGACATTTCAGCAAATCCACGAGGATTCCCTTTTGAGTATCTGAAAGATCTTTATTGATATTCAAACATTTATTCAAATCAAATTCTATCTTGATAGTAAGATCAATCTGGTTTATATCAGAAAAAGGAGAAGAAGAGACTTCCTGCGGCAACAGAGTATGCAATATGTCAATGGCTACAGGAAAGTTCAAACCTGCAATATTCGGAACCAACTCCTGCAATTGTTGTTCTTGTATCAACTCATTTATCAAAATTTTATAAAGAATTGAGTCTTCATCATGTAATTGCATGAATGGCCCATGATTAATCATCGTAAGGTGATTAATAGAGTCAACTTCTTCAATTCTTCTCCCAAAATAGGCCAGATGGCTTTTTGTTGATCATCCTAGGGTTGTGCAGGAGAATACAAGGCTAATTTTTGTAGAGTTCCCATCTAAAATAGTCATATCCCCTAATCTACATCCAATATATGCATCAGTTGTGGCAAGCCAAGGTCTTCCCAAAATTACAGGATATCCTCCCAATGTTGCCTTTGGAGATAGAATCATAAAGTCTGCAGGGTATTCCCATGAATCCAAAATAACCACTACATCTTCAATCATACCATCTGGTCTCATTGTAGAGCTATCAACAAGCTGTAGAACTGTGGGTGTAGGCCTTAGACCATCAATTTCAAGTTGTTTCATTACTTCTCTTGTCATCATATTAATGGTTTCCCCTAAATCAATTAAAACATTTCTTATCTGGTTGCCATTAATGACTATATTTACAACAGGACTACCTAGATAAAAATATTTTGGAATTGCAACCTTGCCTAACATAATATCTATCAGTTGACCCATAACATGCACTATTTGTGGATCCTTCTTCTTCCTACCAGGTTTTTTTTAGACATGCTTCTCTCAGTGCCTTACTATACATAGGAAAATCTTTTATTGCCTGCAACAATGGTATTTTAACACAAACATGCTTCAGTTGATCTATAATATCAAAGCCTTGCTCGTGTTCTATGAGAACTTCCTTTTCGTGCAATCTATGGGGAAATGGCGATAATATTTGCTTCTGAGGTATTGTATCTGTTGGAGTAGAGACTTCTTGTTCTTCTTGTACCTCAGTGATAACTGGAGGAGATGGATTGGGCAATTTTGTCCCAGATCAGAGATGAATATCACTTAGAGATAGAGAATAGGTTGGGTATTGATTAAGATCTGATGAATAAGCTTGTTGTTGTTGCTGAGATTTAATATTAGGATTTGGCAGTGGTTGAGTAGGCAACTGCGTTGGCTTAGGTAGGACTGCACTGGCTGCAAGAGGAGGCATTATTGTAGGAGGTTGTGGCTACTAAATAGGCTGTTGATAACCAGAAGATTGGGCATTCCATGGTTGACTCCCCCTCCATTGAGAAGTAGGTTGCCAATTCCCTTGAAACTGACTTCCTTGGTTTTGAGGTGGACACCAATTCCCTTGTGGTTGCTGCCACTATGGCATTTGATTACCAAAATGATGCCCTTGGGCTTGAGAACCATACCAGTTTTGATAATTACCAAGATTTTGAGCATAAGGTGGTTGCCATTGATTATTTGGCACATAAGAATTTCCACTATAACCAGAAAAAGAAAGTGGATCCGGAGGCATACCTTGTCTTTGGAAATTTGTCCTTCTTTGTGCAACATAGAAGACTTTCTCATCCTCACCTTGTATTGGCTTGAAGTCAAGAACTTCCATATTTGCAACCATTTTACATTTGCAATCCTTTTTTCATTGTCTACAATGAGGGCAAAATTCTGCAAGAAATGTATCTGCTTCTTCATGCTTCTTCTTAGTTGAAAGTGTATCCAACTGGGTAGCCATATTATTTATAATGTCCTCCTTAAATTCCTTCAATAAATGGCTAAGTTTCAATCTAGAAACTCCAGTACCAGATATTGATGATGGTGCTCCTGGCTTAAAACGCCTGTTCTTCTTAGAAGCAAATCTAGAATACTTCTTACAAATTTGTCCTATTTCAGCCCAAGTGGACTATGTAATGTCACCTCCTCCCATAAGATCCAAAGAATCAGTGCATTCATCACTGATTCCCCTCAAAAATATCAACTTGAGGGAATATTCATTGAGAGTACTATGTTTGGACTTTTTGACACTAAACAGGAACCTCTCCAAATAATCTTCAAGACTCTCATCTTCTTTCTGTGTCATTCTAAAGATATCATCCCCATGACGATCAGTGCCTCTACAATAATCTTTGTATTTTGCAAGAAACGGTCATTTCATCTCATCACATGTATTGATTGTGCTACTACCCAAGCTCATAAACCATCTCAAGGATGACTCCTTCAAGGTGGCAAGAAAAATTTTGAGTCTATGGGCATCTATAGTATAGTCAAAACTCCTACAGAGAACATCAAACTCAAACAGAAATGTGTTTGGGTCCTATGTCACCAATCCATAGAATTTAGGGAGGGAAGAAGCTGGAATGTTCTTGAGATTGGCATCATCATGCTGATCAGATATGGGGAACTCAAATGTTGGGTCTGGTTGTGGTGGTGGATTATTTCCACTAGGAGGTGGGTTTCCTTGTATTGGACCTGTGGGGGTTGTTACTATATGAAATTCTTCTTCTTGAGGTCCAAAGAGGAAATGAAGACTACCTTCTGGAAATTCAGATTCAGGGTGATTCAAATTCTCTGGGGTTTGATAAAGTTCAGCAAAAGGATTTATATTTGAGGAATTATTTTCTGCATGATTAGGATGAATAGGCAGAAATCTACCTAGAACATCTCTTCTTCACCTATGCATGCAGATTCATGAAATTTTTTGAACAATCAGGGATGCCAAAAAAAACAATTAACTGAAAAGACAATAACCATAACAAGTTCTTAGTTTGACACCATCCCCGGCAATGGCACCAAAAATGTTCAACCCAACAATAAGAATAATAACTCTAGTTGAAGCCTCAACCCGAAGTTTGGACATTCATTTGGTAAAGTCACTATTTCCATAGCTAGTGTTCATTTGATTGTCAACCCAGGGACGTAATACTTGAAATGGGTCTGCACTATATATGCACTAAGTTCCTGCAATAGCTATTTTGCATTACTACAGCAACTAACATTATGCGGAAAAGATAAACAACATTGGAACCTATGAAAAGCCTACATGAAGACTTCTGCATAAACTCATAAAAGAAATACTGGATAAATTCAATGCTGATAAACAAAAGTTATTTTGTTCTGGCTTGGCTGCAGGAATAGTCAATGGATCTGTTTTCAATGGCTGTAGGAATAGTCAATGCAAGAGCTTCTACTATAGCTAAGGAAAGAAAACTAATTTTAACAAATGCATAGGAACACTCACCAAGTGGGCCCGCTTGGATGAGTGATACTAGGCTTCCCAAAAAACAACTCTAACAAATTAGAATAACATAATTTTATTCATCGTTCTTGAAAATGATTACATGATTCAATATAAACTCTAAAATGCTTATGAAAATTCTCTGCTCTATTCTTCTCCCTTCTCTGTCTAACTAACCCTGAGAAGAAGAAGAGATTCTTATTAAAAATAAATTAACTACAATAGACAACACAAATCATGCCTAGAAGAAGAGGTGAATGAATGACCGATAGAAGGGATGACTGGAGTTATGTTGCAGGAGATGTGGATCTAAACTGAACCACAGTTGTAACATACTGTGGTGGTATTTACAACTTCAATGCCCACTTAAGTTAGACATTGGTAGTATCACTTGATTTCTCCCCTTATGTCATCACTTACACTTGCTCAGCTCTTCTATAGTTTGATCTTCAATTATCACTTATGTATCCTTTCCTTCAACAGGCGCGATAGGCGAATATCCACTGCGGTATTATTTATTACCTGCACTACAAAAGAAATAACATACATACACATTTTACTTAATCAACACATCTATTAATTTCACACATGATATTTCCCTAAATAATCTGTATGGCAACAGGAATAAATCACATGGCTGCAAGAATAATTGTCATGACTGCAGGAATAGATTGGCAAAGATAAAACATGATTTAATAAGTTCAGGCTTAACATATGGAATACATATAGTCAACTTCCAATACATCACTACTACTATGCAAACCAAAAGATAACAAAAAATCAAGAGTTCTGAGGATAAAAATATGACAAAGTATCAACTCATCAGTTATCATACAAAATACTCTTGGGAAGACCCTGGATACATGAGATACAATTTGTTACATCAACATACCATTAGTGCTTAAAGTTTCCCTACAATGTGTAGGAAATCATGATCTCAGCAAATTCAAATCCATTTCAGTATTGTAGTAATCTTAAACCAGTTCAAGAAGTCATTGTTCCTCATAATAGGGAGGCATCATCTTTGAACACACAATCCAAGGAACAATCATTTGCCTCTATTTTGTCAAGTATGGAAAAACAAATGCAACTAAGAGATCGAGGGAACAGAGAATATTCAAATCACAAATACCACTTTCTCCTAAATCCTTTGGAAAACCATCAAATTCTAAACAACAACCAATTGTGAAACATCTTCCAATGTTTGGTGGAGCATTTGTTAGTGTTGGGACCTTATCAGAGGAAACATAAGACAAGATATACTATAGTGGCTATACAAGGATGAAGAATTTCAACAAAAGGTCAACAATGTTCGCATACCTACAGAAAAGTATGGAAAAGGATTTAACATTCTCAAAAAAATGGGATACACTGGAATAGGTCCTATAGAATAAAGAAAATAAGGTATCTCAGAACCTATTCAACCTCATACTCAGCAAGCTACTGATAAAATAGGCTTAGGGTATGGACAAGTCACTCTACCAAAAGACACATCTTTTAGCCAAGAGCGAGAGGAATATGAAAACAGACAAGAACAACTGGCAATTGGAAAAGAAGAAACATCAGCTGAGAAACAAACACAAGCAAACATGAAATGGGAAAAGAAGCAAGCTTCAAATCAATAGGAAAAACAAACTAAAAGCACCTCCCAAGAAGCCTTAAATCTCAATCAAAACAAAGAAGAAACTAATACTAATCAAGGAGAGCTCATAGAAAGGTTGACAGAACTCAATCTTAGTCTTGAAGAGGTTGAATATGAAAGAAGAAAAGATATAGCAACAAAATCTAATGAAACAAATAAATACTATATGAACAAATCTGTAGATTGTAGGCTACAAGTGATATAGATTCTAATGAATGGGAATTGGATTCCTATCACTCTAAAGAATCAGCTGAAGAAAATTGCTTTGAAGAAGATGTAGGAGTTGATGTAGTTCACACGTATGCAGGACAAACGTCAAGAACTAGCCCACTTGAATTAGAATCACATTCAGCTAACTTGGACTTAACCGAGGATGATCAGGAGTTTCTTATGCAAGGTCATTTTGATGAGAGTACTATTATAGATATTGACATATATATTGAAAACTTTGATGCATCTATCATGACCCTTGATACCCTAGAAACATCCAAACCTGAAGACCCCTTACCTCTACTCCACCCTGAGCTTATTGATTGGGAAAATGAAGGACCTACCGCCATTGATACCTTTCCGAATGACCATGCTATATATGTATATCTTAATGCAATCGAACCTGTAACAACTCTCACCAAGAATTTCAATGATGCGTCTTCTAGCCAGGTGTGCCAAATCTCCTAGTCGCAAAAGTGAAAATAACGAAAAGAATGTCAAGTCTAATGCTGAAAACCATTTCTTGGCAACATTAGATTGGGAAAAAGTAAAAAGAAAGGACACATCTAATGGTGAAAACCTCCTCGAGGCTTAGGAAGATGGGAGATTTGACACTTTACCTAAGCACTATCAAGAAAGGTCATCCATTTTGATCGAACCAACAGAGGCAGTTAACATTGGCACAATAGAGCAACCAAAGATTCTTCATCCAGCGACTTCTCTGTCTGAGCAAAAAATGCAACAATATATGGAATTCTTCAAATGATGACAAATCAATTTCACTTGGTCATATGCACACATTTTAGGATGGGATCCAGAGCTCATTATGCATCACTTAAATGTTAGTCCAAGAGCCAAACCAGTTAAACAGAAGTTACGGAAGATGCATCCTCATATCACTATTCTAGTCAAAGCAGAACTAAAGAAATTATTGGATGTCGGATTCATCAGACCTATTGCCTATCCTCAATGGGTATCAAACATTGATCTTGTTTCAAAACCAGATAAAAGCATTAGAATATGCACAAACTTCAGAGATCTTAATAATGCATGTCCAAAAGATGATTTTCCTTTGCCTAACATCGACATCATTGTAGATTTAACTGTTCGACACTCCATGTTTTCTTTAATGGATGGTTTCTCCGGATACAATTAGATCAAAATAGCATCTAAAGATCAAGAAAAGATAGCTTTCACATGTCCATGGGGTATTGTCTACTGGAATGTCATTCCTTTTGGATTAAAGAACACTGGTGCTACATATCAAAGAGCTATGACAAGTATATTTCATGACATGATGCATACATTCATGGAAGACTATGTGAATGACATATTGGCTAAATCATACAACAGAGAAGAACATATAGGGATACTAGAAAAGATATTTGACCAGTTAGAACAATACAAGCTACGGCTAAACCCTAAGAAATGTTCCTTTGGTGTCACTTCCAGCAAGCTATTGGGATACATTGTTTCAGCTAGAGATATCGAAGTGGATCTAGCTAAGGTTAAAGCAATCATGGAAATAGCATCTCCCCTGAATATTAGTCAACTCAGATCACTCCAAGGAAGACTCCAATCAATAGAAGATTTGTTGGTCAACTAGCAGATAAATGTCAACCATTTACTCATCTATTGCATAAAAAATGTTCATTTCAAGTGGGATCACCAATGTGAGGATGCATTCAACAAGATCAAGGTGTATCTCATGCAACCACCCATCCTAATGTCACCAATTCTAGGAAAACCATTATTACTTTATGTATCAACCACTGAAGCATCATTAGGAGTTCTACTTGCACAATAGGACAATGAAGGAAAAGAACAAGCTATCTACTACATCAGTAGAACACTAGTAGGATACGAGATCAACTATTCACCAACAGAAAAGCATGCTTGGCAGTAGTTTTTGCTTCTCAAAAATTACGACACTATCTACTATATCACTCCATCAGGTTGATTGCTAAAATTGATTCATTGAAGTATTTTCTCAGCAAGGCAACATTGACAGGACAACTAGCTAAATGGATCATGATTCTAAGCAAGTTTGATATTGAGTATGTTGACAAAAAAGCTATAAAAGGGCAAGTCATTGCAAACCAACTAGCCGAGGCACCATGTCAAGATAATTGTCCTTTGTAGATTGAATTTCCTGATGTTGATATCCTAATAGTCACAACAAAAACATGGCAATTATAATTTGATGGTTCATTACATAGTATGGATCAGGAGCAGGTATTCTATTCATCACACCACAAGGTCATATAATTCCAAAAGCATACAAATTAAGCTTTCTATGAACAAACAATACAAAATAATATGAAGCTTTGGTTATAGGTATCAAAATGACTATAAAATGGAACATTACACAACTTCAAGTCTTTGGAGCCTCTCAGCTCATCATCAATCAAATTATTAATGACTATCAAACAAAGGACAAAAAATTAATGCCTTATAAAAAGATGGTTGATGATATCAAGAAATAGTTTGTAGAAATAAATTTTCAGCAGATTCCAAGCAATGACAATAAAGCAGCAAATGTCATGGCTACACTTGCTTCTCTCCTTCAAACACAGGAAAATCAACTGCGTTATGAATTCCTAGTGGAAGAGTTGTTTTACCCCGCTCATAATTGTCCTGATTCCCAAACTATCTGTCACCTTGTTGGGCATGATTCCTCCCACTATGGCTAAACTTATACATACCTAAAAGATAACACACTACCTCCCGATTTATCGAAGAACCAAAAGAGAAACTTTATTCGTCAATCCTCCCATTTTACTCTTGTCATGGATACCCTATTTAAACAAGGTCTAGACAGTACTCTTTTAAGATGTCTCGAACAAGAATAATTTGAGAAGGCCTTACATGAAGTCCATAATGGCATTTGTGGCACTCATTCAAGTGGTCTTACCCTTTCAAAAAAACTCATACGCTTGGGCTATTATTGGCCAACTATGGAATGAGATTCTTTTCAGATAGCTAGAACATGCAAACAATGTCAGATCCATGGGAATTTGATTCATGCACTAGCATAAGAACTTCATGCTTTGGCAATATCTTGGCCTTTTTGTCAATGGGGTCTTGATCTAGTAGGAAAGATAAATCCTTCTTCATCTAATGGTCACAAATTCATCCTTGTAGCTACAGAATATTTCACAAAATGGATTGAGGCAGTACCTCTCACAAATATCACAGGAAAACAAATTGTTGCATTTATCTTGAATTAGATCACCAGTCGCTATGGAATATCCATGACCATTATCATTGATAATGGGCAACCGTTCAAGAATCAGGATGTACAAGAGCTATGTGAGAAATTCAAGATCCAACACAGATTTTCCACATGCTACTATCCACAAGGGAATGGGCAAGCAGAAGCATTAAAAAAACTATTTTGAAAATCCTCAAAAAGACAGTAAATGATGTTGGAAGAGATTGGCATATTCAATTGAACCCTGCTCTATGGGCCTACCATACTAGTATCTGCACGCCAACAGGTGCCATGCCTTTCTCTCTTTTTTATGGATCAAAAACAATACCGCCAATAGAAGTAGAGATACCTTCTCTACAAGTATCATTAAAAGGTCTTATCCTAGATGACGAACAGTGAGTATCTAGACTACAGGAGTTAGAATTGATCCATCAACAAAGACAAAATGCCTTTAATCATTTAAAGGTATATTAGCAAATAATGTGTTGGAGTTATAATCACAAGGTCAAACCATGAGTCTTTCAAGTTGGGGAACTAGTACTAAAGGAAAATCCACGCAACCAGGCAGATCGAGAAAAGAAAGGAAAGTTTGAACCAAACTGGTTAGGTCCGTTTGTAGTCACAACAGTATTTGGATCAGGAGCATATCAGCTATCAACGTAGGACAGAGATCAGCTTGACAAACCCATCAATAGCATGCATCTGAAGAAATTTTATGTTTGAAAAAGCAAAAAAATTGAAAAAATTGAAAAAGCAGAAAATCCATAAAAAGTGAAAAAGCAGAAAATCCAAAAAAAAAAAAAATGAGAAAAAGTGCAATAAAAACAAATGGTGAAAACCTAGCAAACAGGCGCTATCTGTCTGCTAGCTCTTCCATCTATTAGTTCATGCATCTTTTCACTTGCATTCATTTTCCATCAGTGTTATCCATATCCATCATGAAGCCTTTGTATATACGCAGGCATCCGAGCTAATCTCTCACCGTGGTTTGGATCATTGAGTATATCATAACGACTTTGTTTCTAGGCTTGGGGAAAAATCGTGCACCTAGCTAGGGGCAAAATTTGTGATCATTTTGAGATTAATCAAATAGGTAGAATAATAGTTAAACAACCCTTATCAAGCAAAAACTGAGACACATCCAATGTTGAACACGATATCAAATTATCAACCATCAACCTATCACAAAGTCAGTATAAGCACATTTGCACACTTTTCAATGGATGATATCTTTTGGATAATGATTTTGTTCAACTTTTCTATATTGATTTTCACTATCATGATTTTTGAGTGACTCCGGGATGTCTTTGACTAGAGGATTAAGGAACATGATATTTTTCTTGTTTGTTATCTATAAATTAATCATTAATATATGCAAATTTGTCTCGGGACATGATCATTAGAGTATCATTGAAGACATTTCTGATTTGCATATTAAAATGGTTAATACTGCCTGTTTTATGCAAGCAACACTCAGGTCATCTCAGTTCAATTATACCTCGATGCTTGTGCTAACTTGCCATATCAAAATCCAGGAAAATAGTGCTCAGGTCATCATCGTTTAATTATACCATCAATATTTGCACTCACTTCCCACATTTTAAAAAGCTCAATGATGATAAAAATGCAATAATCCAGTGACTGGTCTGGTCATAGCTTTGCATTGGCATTTGCATTTAATCTTACATTTCATTCTTGCACGGGATCCGGCATGCTCATTTTATCCAAGGTTAAATCTATTGCAAGAATCATCAAGGTATCATCACAAGTGTATATGCAATCAGAGTGATGACTCATCTCTATCCAGATATGATCGACTCAGTGAAAATCTTATATTACTATGCCCTCAATAAAACCAACATCAACATATCTAAATCTTTCTGCAACTTGATATCAACCAACTGTCAGTTCTTTACCCAATCAACCTTATCAATTATATCAATCGATCTCATCTAAATCGATCCTATCATGTCTTATACAGGATGTATCTTCCCTAAAACCAAACATTTTGATCATGTCTTATATAGGATATATCATTCCTGAAACTAGATGCTTTGATTATCGTTGTCTTATATAGGAGGTGCTATTCCTGAAACCAGACTGAATCTCAATCTTATCAATCTAATCAATCAAGCTTTATCAATAATCAAGAACCACATCACCGTGATCATAGAACTCTCACTTTCATCAACCACAATTGTAGACATCGAATCATTTATAATCAGGATATCAATTTCGCAAAAGATCCAAAAACTCCAAAGATTATTTATCTCAATTGATCTCCCGAGGGGCATCATCATATCGCAATCTATCAATCAATAGCTAGAGCATCCTATCGAGCCAATATCATCATCAAAATGAGATTATTCTTTGAATCAATGCATCATCACACCTCGCTTCAAAGAGGGGAAAAATGTATACACCTAAAAATGGTCTGAAGATAGTTAATTAAATAAGCAATTATTTAATTAATCCCCCTCCCCAATTTAATTGAATTCATTAGCAATTTGATTAAATTCTTCCACTCATCTACTTATTAATAAATCTAAGGATTTATTTAATAGGTTCATTTCAATAATCCCCTTTGATTAATTAATTCAAATTAATTAATCTTTCCCCCATCTTCATTTAATTCTTCTAATCCCCTAATTAATTAAAACAAATTAATTTATGAGTTGTTGAGAATTAATTAGTCTTTTTCTATTATTTGAATTTTTAAATTCAAATTACCCACATGCCTCCTAACTTCTAAACCTAACCCATTCCATCTAACCCTGGGTTTAATTAAACTTATCTTAGATTGCACATCCTAACCTCCTATGGTGTGGATACTCTTCCCTTGAGACACATGGCATTCTTGGGCCACATGTCCCCTCTCTTCGAATCCCCTTGACACTTGTCACCATAGAGATGACAAATGTCCCCTTTCCTCCAACCTCTTTTCCAACCTCCTCCAATTTCACCATTGATATCTTCAGACTCAATCTTGATCGTTGATTCTTGCCACCTCACCCCTGGCCTTGGAAATCCTATAAATATCCCCCATTTTGGAGCAATAATCATCCCATCTCATTTGCATTTTAGGCATTGTTACTATAGGCCTAATATCTCTTAGCATATCATTTGAGCATTGTTATTATAGGCAATTGCATCTTAGATCTAGCTTAATTTGATCATTTTTATAGCATAATTATTAAATTGTGTAGCTTAATCATTCTCCTTTCTATCTTAATTGCATCATTATCATTTCAAATCCTCCATCTAGGTGTAGTCAAGTCACTGGAATTTACTTATCCAGATCTGAGAGAAAATCCACACTCACATCTCTTAGGAGGCGATAGATCGCTTTGCCATGGTTTTATCTTTGTTTTTTTAAAATTTTCTAACCATGCTTGTAATGATCTATTAAGTGTTTGTATTGCAGCTACAGGTATCACACTTCATAGGTACCACAATATCTAAGAGAGTTGTTGGTTCCTTGAGTTGTTACCCTAAAACAAAGTTATATTTCAGGGATTTGTTGCTTCCTTAGGTTGTATCCCTAAAACAAAGTTGTACTTATATTTATATTATTATGAGGTTGGATTTAGACAGTATATCTAAGTAGCTACTTACCATGATTTTTCCTTTGTTGGTTTTTCCATGAAAATTTGGTGTTATGGTCATTTTCTTTGTGTCTCTCTTCTTGCAATTAGATAATTACATTTGATGATTTTTTGTTGATCATATTAAAGAAATTATTTAAGTACTGATTCACCCCCTCCCCCCCCACTCCCTCAGTACTCTTGTGCGTTCAACACATGTTTATACATGGAATAAGGTAGTCATCCAATAAGACAACCACAAAGAAGAATAAATCCCATTTTGTGAGAAATTTTCAAGGAAGAATTACAAAAAAAGTTAAATGTAGGCTTTATGCATCCAATTTCAGATAGACATTGGTTTTCTCTTTTGGTATTATTGCCCAAGAAAAGCAGTAAGTGGAAATTTGTATTGATTATAGAGATATTAATAAATAAAGTGAAAATGATCATTTTCCATTGCCTTTTACTAATCAAATTCTTGACACTCTTGCAGGGAAAATGTTCTTTTCTTTCTTGGATGATTTCAATGAATACAATTAGGATAACACTTGAAGACCCCTTGACAAAAATAATTTTACTTGTCCTTGGGGTACATTTGCATATAATGTTTTACCTTTTGGTTTATGTAATGGTCATGCAACTTTTCAAAGGGAATTTTTAAGTATATTTGTTGATCTTATTCATGATTGTGTCAAAGTATATATGAATTATTTCACTATTTATGGTAATATTTATGAGGAAACCAAAGGATCTCTTGAAAAAATTCTTCAATAATGTGAAGACCAACTTATCTCCCATTTTTTGAGAAATTTCATTTTCTAATGACAAAAAGGATAGTGTTGGGTCACTAGATTTATTCTAAAGGTATTGAAGTTGATCCTAAAAAGGTACCAAATATTTAAGATTTACCTATGCACCCACTTGTCAAAAATATGTGAGTAGTTTCCTAGGGCATGCAAGATATTATATAAGGTTTAAGTAAAATTGTCTCACCTCTTTTTTTTTTGTTAGGTAAATACAATATCTTCTCATGGACAATAGAGTGTTAACAAGTTTTTGAGGCAATTAAAGAAAACCTTATTATCACACCAATATTATGTGACCCTAATTGGGAATTGCCATTCCATATTCACACTAATTGTTATGATACTTAAATGGGACAAAAATATGACATGCTCTTATGTTCTATTTATTACATAAATAAAAATTCCATATGTGTTAAGGTAAACTGCATAGTAACTGAAGAGTAATTTTGGCTATTATACATGCAATTAATATGTTTTGTCATTTTATCACAAGATATAAAGTGTTTATTCATTCAAATCATTATTCAATTTGGTTTTTAATGAATAAACTTGATGTCACTATACTATTTATCAAATAGTTATTATTATTACAAGAATTTGACATTTGGTCATGAGAATGTTGTTGTATATTTCTTATCCATATTGCAATGCAATGATGAGCCTACTCCAATTTATAATTTATAGATGAGCATCTCTTTTCCATTTATGTAAAAATTATGTGGTTTGCACATATTTCCAACTATTTACTCACTGACAAGTTTTCCGCATATTTCTCTCCAATAGATCACAACAAACTTGTTCGACTAAGTGGTTAACATACATTGATCAAGGGATTTCTCTTTCATAATGGTATTGATAACGTCATGTATCATTGTGTAGCCAAAGATGGTGTATTCAACATAATTTAAGAATGTCATACTTAACCATGTGGAGGATATTTTGTAGCTCAGTGTACTACCAAAAATATTCTTACTTTTGGATACTATTGACCGGTACCTCACAAACATTACAAGAAATTTGTTTAGAAATGTAATAAATGTCAATGCATGTACTAAATTTATCTATTGAACCATTTGAAAATGGGGTTTAGACTTTGTGAGACGCATAAACCTTCCATCCAGAAACAAAGCGTACATATTGGTGTTGGCAACAATGCAGCAAACTGAGAGGGGGGTGAATCTATTTTCTCTCAAACTCTACACAACTCAAACAAACATTTAGATCTGATAATAAACAGTAAAATCATAAATCAACACCACATCAATAACACACATAACACCAAGATTTTTGACATGGAAAAACTGGTTAAGGGAAAAACCACGATGGGAACCTACCCACAATGAGATAATACCTTGTTAGGAGTAAGTGAAAATATTGCAATGGGGAATGCACATGCATTCAGACACACTGCCTAGAGCTCACTACTCAAATCACAAAACAAGAAGGGCTACAAACCTGGGGAAGGCTCACTTCCTTAAAAAACATTTGAATTGCATCTAGAGGATCATGAACTGATGAAATAGCATCTCCTAATGCCTGGTTATAGTTCTAGTTAAGCACATATACTCAAACTCTACTCTTCTGCACTTCTTCACACTTCTTCACACTTCTTCGCACTTCTCCTCTACTACTAAAAGATCAAATCAATGTTTTCACATGTAGATACAACTCTCACATTAATATCACATATATTTGTACAAATCATCAACCTATATTTCAAGGTCGGCTCAACCCTCAATACAAATTACAAAACAATAACCTCACATGCTACAACAATACATGCAAACCAAAACAATATCAGCTAAGACATATTCTGGACCTAAACCAACACCGCATGCAAGAAACACTTACAAGAATTATGCCTTCAACACCTACAATATGCTACAATCATCATGAATGTCACATAACACAAAGAACACCACCAAATCAAGAAAATGATCAATGCACACAAAAATCAATGCAGACCCTCAACACAGATAGGACCCAATCTAGAAACATCCACAAGAAATGTGAATCACCACATCAACAACTATAACATCACCACTTTTATTATATTGAACCACAAGAGAAAACACTGAACTGATTGTCAAACTGAAAGATTCACTTACGGACCTCCAAATCATGAACCATCTAAATTGAGGACACGTATGAACATCCCAAATACTTTACCAAATCTTCAAACCAAGACATTGCAATTTCAGAGCAACATGGAGCATAATACAGAATATCAAATAATATGAACAACTAAATAACCAACCTCAATACCGGATCTCACAACTCAATAAAAACATCATGTGAACCATTGAAACTTTTGTTGAATCAACTAGAGATACTTATCTCAAAACCCATTAAACCTCAATATCTCAATTGCAACACACTGACCAAACCAACTCACTGAATCTGACTGCAATACTAGAATACACAAAAGAATATGTTGACATCAATGACAACACATCATTCCAACAAAATTCTCAATAGTATCCAACAATCTCCCCCTTTGGCATTTGTGGCAACATATGGATGTGAAAAACAATCAATGTAAAGAAAGGAAACAATACTCAACAATATCCTATAACTCTCAACAATATCCCCCTCAGATCAGTACAGGATATAGCAGTTTTTCACATTCTTCTCTCTCCCTTTGACATCAATTCAAAAGGCACATAAAAAATTCATTATTCTCTCACCCTACAAGATAGTCTCTCCCCCTTAGATAAACATACAAATCTGAACACCTGAACAACACACTGACTACCCCCCCTGAGTAGCAGCCTCACTCATCCATCTAGATCACAAGATATCTCTATGAAGTTCACTGGAATGATGCAAGTCCATGCATCTTAGTTCTCATTAGGATAGGAAATCACCCCTAGCTTGTCTCTGAGATACTCAAATGTATTTTTAGGCAAAGGCTTTGTGAATATATTTGCAATCTCTTCCTTTGTAGATACATACTCCAATATGACTTCCTTCTCATTCACCTTCTCTCTCAAGAAAAGAAATTTGATTGATATATGCTTAGTCTTTGAATGCAAAACTGAATTCTTAGAAAAATTTATAGCACTTGAATTATCATAGTATATAGCAGTAGGCTCACCAAAAATAACTTTGATATCCTTCAACAACTGCTTCATCCAAATCACCTAAGTACAATTGCTAGTAGTAGCAATGTATTCATCTTTTGCAGTAGACAAAGAGATAGCTTT
Source organism: Cryptomeria japonica (assembly GCF_030272615.1). Taxonomy (NCBI): domain Eukaryota; kingdom Viridiplantae; phylum Streptophyta; class Pinopsida; order Cupressales; family Cupressaceae; genus Cryptomeria; species Cryptomeria japonica. The sequence goes on along the minus strand of NC_081411.1, from coordinate 640,339,045 downwards.
TTGTTTCTTACTCATCCATGAAACTAATCTCTTACCCAAGAAAAATGCACCACCACTAGTACTCTTTTTGTCATCAACATCACCTGCCCAATCAACATCAGTAAAAGCACTTAAAGTAAAATCATCATCTCTAGTATACCATAAATCAGAATCAACTCTCTGTTTTAAATATCTAAAAATTATTTTCATAGAAACAACATGAGATTCCTTAGGATCAACTTGAAATCTAGCAACAAGACAAATATCATTCATAATATCAAGTCTAGTCTGAGTCAAATACAATAGTTCACCAATCATAGATTTGTATCTAGTCTGATTTGCTTTCAAAAAATCATCATCCTTTGTCAACTTACATCTGGTCACCAAAGGTGTACCAATAGGCTTTGCATCATATAAACCAAACTTCTTCAATAATTCCTTCACATACTTAGACTAAGATATTATAAAACCTTTATCCAATTAAGTAATTTGCAATCCCAAAAATAATTTCATCTCACCAATCGTAGACATCTCAAAATTATTTTGCATATAATCAGCAAACTTCTTGCACAAACCATTATTTCCACCAAAAATAATGTCATCAACACAAATTTCAACAATCAAGATGTTAACATGATCAATCTTGAAGTACAAATTACTATCAATTGTACCTTTATTAAATTCAAGCTTCATCAAATACTTATCCAATCAGGCATACCAAGCTCTTGGAGCTCACTTCAATCCATATGATGCTTCATTCAACCTACAAACCATATCCTTTTGATCTATCAACTGAAAACCAACTGATTTCTCAATATAAACTTTTTCTTCCAGATCACTATTCAGAAAGGCTAACTTGACATCCATCAGATAAACCTTGAAATCTTTGTAAGTGGCATAAGAAAGAAATAATATAACAACTTTAATTCTAGCTATCAAAGAAAAAGTCTCTGTTGTCATGGGGATTTGCACCCGATGCAAGCTTGAATTTCCTGCAATCTCATGACACATTGGACTACTCTCAGGCTGTGGGTATCCTATTATGAGAGAAGACCTCTAGATTATAGGTTGGCTTCCTATTTGATCACCTAAAAACTTAATTGAATTTCTGAGAAAAGGGAAGAAGGATATGTATAAAATGAAACTACTGCTAAAAAGGTGATCCATCAATGACTAAAACTAACTTGCAAATGCTTACAAACCTCAAAAAATACTCAGATAATGAAGTCTTGTACTCTCACAACTCAAATTTACATGCTTGCAAAAATGATTCATATGAAAGGTCTAAACTTTTATATGTTTGCAGGAGGAAAACACTAATATTTTCACAGCTTCAAACATTAAATATAACAACACTTTGACTGACTTTCACTATAACATGTTGCATGTGATCATAACACTGAGACAATAAGATGAAAAGAAGGATTCTATAAAAATCACAAAAAAATCACTCTAAGAACTCACACAATGCTTGAACAACACAAATCTAAGAAGGAAATGGACTTCTTTATTGATCAATAAGAGGTATCTACATTACAAATCTAGAAAACTCATAAGAAATGAGTTACAGGAGCATGAATATCTGTTTCTACACAATCCCAAACTCTAGAACTAGAGAAAAAAGAGTGACAAACAGTCACTTATACAAAAGCTTCTCCAAAATTCAAATTCGAATTTTGGCTCCAAGAATGGTGTCCTATCACAACTCTAAGTTTCTCCTCAAAATCAGGACCTAACTAAAAGATCACTTCCCTCAAATTGCAAAAAGAGTTGTCCAAAAGATAACCACCTCCTTGGGCAGATTCAACCCAAAATCCCTCAAAATCAGGGGTCAAATTGAAAGTGACAAGGAGTTACACCCCTAAAAACCCTCCTTGACTAAAATACTAACTCCAAGGACTCTTAAACTGAAGTGGGACTCACAATTTGGTGACAAATCACCAACCTTAACTCTACTTTTCTACAAATCAACTCAAGTGACTCCTATATGCAATTTGGAACTCTGATGACAACTACACCTAAACCTTTTGTTTATGCTTCAAAGACTCAACGTATGACATCCTTTATTTTTGTATTTTAAAATATCATCCAGTTTAAGTGATTTATACTGTCACTTAAATGAAGATTTACAATTTGAAAATAAATGCAAAAATAAAGGAATTTAATAAAAACCCTAAAGGCCTATTTGACTAAATTCAAATAAGTGTTAATCAAACACTTTAAGAGAAATAAAAAGGTCAAATAAATAAAATCCACAACCCATATGAAAAGAAAAACATCATTTGTAATCATCAAACCCTATTAGGGTTTGGGAAACCTAACAAAAGAAATGCAATCATTTTATCTTTGTTTGTCTTTGTCGCTTCTCTCCTATTTGTTGAGCACCACCATGGAGGTGCTATGGTTTGAGATGAAACCCTCTTATTTTTTGTCTTCATTGAAGGTTTGTTGAGGAATTTTGTAGGGAAACCCACGGGATAAGCTCCATTTACTAGATACACTCTTTTCTCTATTCATTTTGTGGCTGGAAATTGTTCTTTTCCTCTATCTCTTTGAAATTACTGTCATTTTTATCGTTTGACCTTATTAATTACCCTTTGGTGACTTTTGACTGTCGATATATTGTTCTATCTGGAAAGCACTACTATGGGATTTTCCTAATTCTCAAACTTCAAGAGGTTTTTTATTTTCATCTGAAATAGTTACCTCTGTTGGTTATTTCCTGATTTCTAGACTTGCATTTTGTTGCCCTTAAAATTATTATCTTGTCCATACTTTAGTGTTTGTCTCTCACTGTCTATCCTAGCTTACGGATATGAAGACCTAGAATTTTCCTTTACAAGACATTACCAAGGATGCTCTCGTTACCAAGGATGCCCTAGACTTACAATCTTATGAAGGAAAAGGGTTATAACCTTGTAGAATGCTTTTCTTTGTGAACACTATCATATATTTGATCATTGAATGTGCTCATGGTGATAATGACCATTATTTTTGTCTAGACTGAGATACCTTCTTTGCAGGTAGACTTTCTCTAGATTTCACTATGAATGTTGCTATGAAGATTGAAACTATCACTGTGATACTTGGCATGATACAAATCATTGTATTTGTAATTGATTTGTAGCTTCATTGTTTGTTTGTTATCATTGTATACTATGATTCACCCTAATTTTGTAAAAGGGTTAATGCTTGGGAGCGACTGTCACAATCTTGTTAGTATTAACCAGTGACTAAGAGGGGGGGTAAATCAATCAAAATGGTTTATACACAATTCAAACATTCAAACTGATTGGTCTGCAACTATCCTTCCAAATTAACTTAATTATTGCAAAAATCATAAAAGTAGAGAACATCAAAGAAAAGAGATTTGCATGCACAAATAAGCATCACTTAACACTAGCAATTATACATGGAAACTCTCGCTTACAGGGAGAAAACCACGGTGGGGATAACCCACAATCTATTTTACTTCAATGAAAAAGAGTGCCCTCTTAAGAGCTTACAACCAATTCTTTCTAAGAGCATCACCCTATTAGAAGTGACTGGTATCCGATTAAGAATACATTAGAACTTGTTAAAGTTCACCTTGCTAGAGGATTTTGCAACTTCATATCTGAAGTGACTCGGCTAAGAGATTTTACATAAAGAACCGGTTAAGGTTCACCTTGTTAAGGGATTTACAATTCTGCAATTATTAGAAGGCAAAAAAGATGATTGATCTATCTGATGACACTACCTTTGTCTCATAGATCCACTTTGCATGCTTTGTTCTTCTGATCAGTGTTGACTTCACCGATTCATACCTCTATCTACTGCACTCTATTCTGCTCCCCCTATTTACATTCACATAGATCTTTTTCACAATGACAACAACACAATCAGAATGAATGATGTGAATATATTAGCCTTTAGTTTTGGCCCCAACTTTCCCTGCAAAAATCAGATTCAAAATTATGTTATCACACCTCAAATTTCTCTCCAAAATCATTATGGGAATATCGGTTATGACAGTCGTTCATGTCGATAAGTTCACCGGTTGAAAAGGGAAGACTATCGGTTCAACTGTATGTTTCTAAGTCTGTTGGTTGAGACTCCTGTATTGTTGGTTGTCGCCTATGTACCGGTCCAATTCTGCTTACCTCCTGTATACCGGTCTACTCACTGCTTAGCCGGTTACCTCCTGTATACTGATCTACTCACTACCTAGCCAATTAACCTCTGTATAGTGGTGTAGTCACTAGTTAGTCGTTTAACCCCTATATATCGGTCTACTTATTGCCGATAGGAATAAGGACTCTTGTTCTTCACGGTTACCATTTACTCCTTTATCGATGGATTATGGAGACTTAGAAGATGATGTTTCTAACAATGACAACCATTTTATTGATCATAAAAAATGCATCATAATGCCAACAAGTCTTCTGAGACTTGCATTATCTTTCATTGATCATGAGATTGTAGGCTTGTATGTGGATTTAAGTCTTTTCACTGTTCAATGAGGTTGCTATCAACTTTGTAGGTTGTCTTGGGATACTGTGACATTGATAAGGCAGTACATTTACTGATTTTGTGCCACACAAGTCAAGTTCACTCCATCCTAGACTTTACACTTGATCACTAAGCATCATTCTTATGGTGTACAATGTCCTCATATTGCACTGTTGAAAGTTGTGACTATTCTTTCAAACATCTGTGTCATGTCTCTTTTGTTAGTGGTCACTGCTATCTTCTTGAGGTTGTTAACTCTCTTCCTTATACACTGAGACTATTGTTGTTATTAGACTTAAATAACAAAGCTCTTCATGAGGTAATGATTACCACTGTCACTATTTTAATGAACCACTCATCACTACTATGGACTATCTTTTCTCTTTTCAAGTTGTGATAACCATTATTTTATCAATGTGTTTGACATTTGAACTGAAGATGTTGATATCTATGTGATATTGACAAGGAGTTTTTCTTTTACGTTCACAATATTTGATCTACTCACTTTCCTTTGGCACTATCAAAGGGTTAAAAAATCCTCTCTTGAAACTGTAACTCCATTCTATGCCTTTATTACAATCATATGGATGAATATGTTGCTCATACTTTATGATTGGGATGGTTCTAGACTGTGTTTGATCGTTTGACTGGTCTATAATGCCTAACTATTAATGTAAGCTCTTAAAATGTCCCAAGACTTCCTTTTGATTCTCAGGTTCACATGTTATGAGTTGATATTGTCCCTGATGACTGCTATGACTGTCTCTTTGTGGCATTAACTACACTTTGTAGATGACAATGCTTTGAGATTAAATACTCCTCATGTTTGATAATTTTCCACAGTCTACTCGCACTGAAATGCTGACATTTTTGCATTCAAATCAATGTGTATGCATTTATATATGCTAGTATTACATCTCTTCTCTATTGTACCTTATAACTACTAATGTTGAGTGTGATTGATTCTTTTCAATGGATTGTAAAAGAATGATATCTCTATTTTGGCAAACTTCATAATATTTCCTCGATCTTGCACTAGAACTATGTTAACTGTTACTTCATTTTGTTGACTATTTGTGTTCAGTTGCGAGGACTGCTTTCTACAGTGGCTTTAAAAGATGTTGTTTGACTTCTTTTCCTACCTTGTTCCTTATTCATTGTTCTTAATGCTGCAACATCTTTGCTCTCTATCTTATTTGTATGTTACAAATCTGACATGACTATCACATCTTTCTATGAATGTGCAAGTAATGTGAAATAGTACATGTGACTGTCCTAACCAAGAAGGGCTCAAATCCTCTTTTTGGTGCATGACATCTATGTTTATAAACTATGATTGTTCCTTTCATTGTGTACTAGGATCTTCATACTGTCATAAGACTTGATTGAGATAGGCATTATTGACTGTGATTTTTCTCCTAATTATGTTGCAATAATCTTACCTTTTATTGCTACAGCATGAGTCTGTAGTCTGTGTAGATGTTAATGTCTTTTATGATTATTATATTTCTAATCTTTCATTGTTATTGTAACAATTACTAAAGTTGCTATCTCTGGTTAGGAATATTGCTCTGACTATAGTCTTGGTCCCATCACTTGGCTGCTCAAAATATGAGATGCAACTTGGGGTCTCTCATAAGTGGCTTTATATAGTAAGCTTAACAAACCACAAAAAACCTTTAGATATGAGTTTATTGAACTTTCTTCAGCTTACTACATAACCCACTATGACACAAACATAAAATGATTCATTTACTATTGTTGATTTGATTGAAACAAAAGGTTTCATGTGAGGTATACATATCCCTTTAATGTTCCATTATGCTTGATTCTTAGCAATACCTAATCTGATTGGACTCTTCATTTTATGCAATGATAATGCACTGATTCTTTTCCATCCTGATTTCTTATTATCTTTTGTTTACTAGGAGATGATGTAGGCACCACCATATGCATATCCTTCTCTTAACCACTGATACTCAAAAATGATAGAATTTGTGAGGAGAATATTCATATGATGGTACTTATACCATTTTCTTGATGACCAAAGGGCAGTTATAGGGATACAATTTATGAGTTGGGATCAACCCTTATGGGAGCCTCATTTACTCCCACTCATACATAAAATTTGTAATCAGGACACCTTTTTTTTATATACCTGCACATGAAGCAAACAAGTTAGACAAAACATGCATTTGATGGTTTATGATCAGGTTTTTTCCTTTTTTGATGCACACTGGGATCCATCAATATATGCATAAGCACATAATTAGGTAGAGTGCATAACTAGTGATTGCTTAGATCTTTTAGGGTCTAATATCATTGATATGACCAATGGAGGAACTTGGACATTCGGGAGAACTTAGGACAACCAATTCAGACACGAAGCAAGACACTTAACCAGTCATACAGGCAATGACTGGTTACCCTTCTACATGCATTTTGCCTTTAATTTGCTTATTCATGTATTCGTTGCTCTTCTTTTGTTTTAAAGAAGTAAAGGCCAGTCTCATGGCTTGTGTGAGACAACATGTATTTCATATCAATAAAAAACTCTTTCAGAAAGACTTCTCTTTTATTGTTATGAACTAGAAGCACTGAAATGTAATCTTTTGTTCATTCTTTCTTTATACACATGAATGCAAAACAACAGAATAAGAATGTACCTTTTGTGAATATCAAAACTTGAAAGTTCTACTTGATTGAGCTTGTTAGCGAAAATAGGTAACATTTTTGGTGACATCTTCTATATGTTTCCCTGCTAAACATTTGACCAGCTACCTTAAATGTTTTCCATTGGACACAAAGTCACCGAAACTTTAGAAAAATGAAAACACAACTTCTAACACAGCAAGAACTTTGAAAAATCCTCAAAACCTGTCCTAATCCATTGTTTTATAGGTATGTGGTTTGTGACAGTAAGCTGAAACAGCTTGTTGTCATGAATGATATGGTTGTAATCAATGAAAAAGGATAGGGTAATAGCAAAAGAACTTTGAAAAACACTGGTACGGCAATGTATTGTAGCTATATGAGGGAGATGACTTTCGTGTGCGATAGAGGATAAACATATTCCTTGTTTCATATAATGGACACCTTTCTTCTATAGCTTCTATGGATTGCAGTAGTATGACTCTTATTACTCCTTAAGAACTCTGCACTAGAAAATGTTGAAATATATATAGATTTTAGGCATACCTCAAAAGAAATGCTTGAGGTGAATCACATTGACTGGGATTAGTTCAACTTCACCATCCATCTTAGATAGCTGGAAGGCATTGTGCTTCTTGCACTCAAAAATCATGTAAGGCCCACTCCAAAAAGCATCAAACTTTGTATGTCTTCCTCACCTACTCTCGAATTCATCCCATTTTAGGACAATATCACCTTCCTTGAAAACTCTAGGAGCAGCCCTCTTATCAAAATATCTTTACATTTGAACTTGGTGATGCTCAATCTACCTCATTGCCTCATTTCTAACTTCTTCCAACTCAACCAGTTGAGTCAATCTTGCTATCATAGGCTCTTCCTCAATCATATCCAGTTGGTTAGCTAGATCAATTGCTAGAAATTTAAGTTAAATTGGTAACCTTGCTTCTATCCCATACACAAGCATGTATGGTGACATTCCAGTAGATCTTTTTGGCATAATCCTATCATCCCATAAGGCTTATTTAAGCTTGGTATGCTAAGCTCTCTGACTTCCTTCCATGGTCCTCTTAATGATTCTAAGAATATTCTTATTTATGGACTCAGCTTGTCCATTACCCTGCGGGTAATAGTTAGATGAGGTGTTGAGATAAACACCATTCTTTACTACCCAATCATATATTCTACTCCCTACAAAAGAAAGAGAATTATCTAAAACTATAGATTTAGGAACACCAAATCTAGTTATCAACTCATCATAGAAGTTCAAAACAGTTGTCTCATTTGCTTCCTTTAGTGCCATAGCCTCAGTCCACTTAGTAAAATAATCAATGGCTATGAGCACCCACTTGTGGCTAGCACTTGAAGGCGGATTTATGACTCCAATGAAGTCTAAACCCCACTTCAAAAAGGGTTGTTCTACCTAGATAGGTTGCAAAGGCAGTGTTGCCAACCTCTCTTTTCCTACAAACATAGCACATTCTTTACACTTTCTAACCCGGGAATGTGCATCTTTGAATAAATTAGGCCAATAATAGCCTCCTTTCATAACTTTAAGAGTTGCAACTCTTGCTGAAAAATGCCCACCTATTGATCCTTCATGAAACTCATGCAATACCTTATCAACCTAATCAGCATCTATGCATCTCAACAATACACCATGAAAATCCTTTCTAAATAGAAAATCGTTCAAGAGTACATAGGGAATGGACTAAAGTCTATAATACTTTCTTTTTGACTTACTTAATACATGAGGACACTCATCAGTCGGCAAGAAACAATTCATTTCTTGTACTAAGCTAGTAGGAGGAACAGGAATAGTTGTTGGTTCTTCATCTTGGAGGGCTAAAATAGTCTTCTCCTCATTCTCTTCACTGAGGTTTGTGTGATCAGCAAGTTTTTCATACAGTCCCTTACCTCTGACCAGCTTGGTGACTTTAATATCAACATCAAATTACATCGCCTTAGTCACCCAACCAACCCTCTTATCATTTAAGTCCCTGCTAAGAAAAAACTCTTTAACTGAGAAGTGGGCAACCATCAATTTAATCATGTTGTTAGATAGAAAATGCTTAAACTTTTTCAAACTTCTAACAACAGCAAGAACATGTTTTTCAACAAAAGAGTACTTCTCCTCATAGTCCTTAAGGCCTTGACTGAAAAAGACTAAGGGTTTCTCTAAACCATGTTCATTCTCTTGAACCAACATAGCTGAAATGTTGTCAATGCTGCCATAAGCATACAAGATAAAGTCTTTTGAGAAATCTGGGTTCAGCAAAGTAGGAGCAGCTATAAGTGTATCCTTTATCAACTCAAAACTCCTCTTTCTATCCTTAGACCAGTTGAAAGGAATATACTTTTTCAGCATAGAAGTTAGAGGCTTTAATAATTCTGCAATATCTAGAATAAACCTTCTAACAAAATTAATCCTACCCAAGAAGCTTTGCAAGCCCTCTTGTGTGCTGGTAGGGGAAGAGAAATAATTGCACTTACCCTCTCCCGATCAATAGTAATACCTTCTTTTGACACCACATAACCTAGAAGCTTACCCTCATGAACAACAAACACACATTTTTTTGGGTTAAGAGATACACCATACTCCCCGCACCTATCAAAAATCTTTTTTAGGTGAGCTAAGTGTTCAGCTGAATTTCTGGAATAAATAGTGATATCATCCAAATAAAAAAGTACAAACTTATACATCAAACCATGAAATGTCATATGCATGGCATGCTGAAAAGTGGCACCAGCATTTAATAAACCAAATGTCATCTTCTTATATGTCATAGTACCTCATTTAGTTGTGAATGTTGTTTTGAATTGATCCTCCTCCTTCACTAAAACTTGGTTATAACCTGAAAATCCATCTAGCAAGGAGAATCTCTCAGAACTTGCAACAACTTGCAGAATCTACTCCATAGAGGGCAAGGAATATCTATCCTTTAATGAGGCTCTATTGAGGTCTCAAAAAACAACACAAAGTCTGATTTCACCATTCTTTTTCCTAACTGGGACAAGGTTTGACACCCAAGAGGTGTGTTTAAGAGGAAAAATGATTCTTCTCTCAATGAGCTTATTAAGTTATTTGACCATAAGGGGCACAAGCTTTGGGTTAAGAGGCCTCTATTTTTGCCTCATAGGTTTAGCATTTGGCTCAAGCTCAATGGTATGCTGAGCAATACTAGGGTCAAATCCTTTTAAATCAGAATATCGTCAAGAAAATATGTGACTAAACTGTTGGTAAAGTAAAAAAAATGCATGCCTTTCCTCTAAAGTACATACCTTGCCAAGCTTTAAAAGCTTGTCCTTGAAAATCTCAACATTTTCATAGTGTTCTTCCTTGATCTGCAAGCTCAAATTTTCTTTTCTCACTTGGTCATCCTCACTGAAAATTGACTCCAATGTGACCAAACCTTTAGGTAGCTTGTTTGATTTCAGCTATATGATTTGATCATCATATTGTTGCTTAAGCTTCTCTTGATTGCTACCTGAAAATTTTGCCTCTTCTCTCAAAAAGTTAATAATTTGTTGATCACTATGAAAAACTTGCCAATGATCAGCATTGTTAGGAATAAAAGACCTAACAATCACTTTTACATATTGTTGTTTATTAATATTTCTGATATCACTTGGAATATCATATTGTGCTCCCATTGCAGCAAGTTTATATGCATGTTTATTCAAATTTCTAGGAATGGTAGCAGATTAAAAGTCTGAAAATCTTTAATAAGATCCTATAATCTATGCTTGTAAGACTTCAAAAGTTCATTCCTAGTAGTATGGAGAACTCTTACCTGCTTCACAATCAATTCAATGTCACCATATACCTGAAAACAGATGATACCCCTCTTTCTTGCCCATTGTAGACCATGAATCAAGTCCTCATACTCAGTTGTATTGTTGGTGTAGTTGAAAGAAAACCTAAAAGCTGCATAATACTTATCATCATTAGGGTAAATAAACATGCATCCACCTCCAACACCATTCTTACTTCTTGACCCATCAAAATAGAGCTTCCAAAGCTCATTTTGATGTTGCTCATCTTGTTGTCCCGCATCCTTCACCAAGTTCAGGACAGCAGAACCTTGTTCATGAAATATATAAACTCCAAGACTTACCTCATCCATATGTTTAAAAGGATCATCTTCAAGATTTTTAGGTGCCCACTCATCTAGAATAATGTTGGGGATGTCATCAATAGGGGTGTTTGGATCACGTGGAATGGGTTGGTCCTCTTTCTCATGAATGGTAAAATTGGCATTGACAGCACTAGGGACATAGGGTTCTATGTGATCATTACCTAAAGCTTATGATTTAATAGTAACTTCAGCTCCATACCTATTCCTAAAAAACATATGGGACCAATCAAATGACAAATAACCCCCTAATTTGGTTGTAAAGTCTCTTGACAAGCAGATTGCAAAATAGGGTGGCAGGTCTATCACATATACATCTTGCAGAATAGCAAAATTAGGGCAAGCAGGAAGTGTTAGACTCAGATTTTTAATGACTCCTATAGTATTTACACCAGTCCCATCTAACTACACTACACCCTTATTCAATGGCTCATAAGTCAATCCTAACTGGTCAACCAACTTCTTGGACATAATTGAGCTACTTGCACCTGAATCTATCATGCAATTATGTACTAGGTGTTGGCCAATGATTAAAGTAACATAGAAGGGGGGTGGTTTGTTTACCTTGGGTTGTTGTGATTGTTGTTCATTCTTTTGCTGGGGTTTATTGGTAATGACATCCTTAGAAGCTTGTTGATTAGATGGCTAAGCAGTCAAGAAGAGGTTAGACCAAACATCATGTAACAAATCTTTTTGCCCATGTAGAGCTAGGGAATCCCACATCAACACACTAACATGAGTTTTCTTCAACTGATCCAAAATATTAAAATCAGTCATACTAACCTTCTGATGTCCTTTAGGAACAGTAGTGTCCTTTTGCACTTGTGCTGGCTGAAGTTGGCTTTTTGGCTGATCTTTAGTCACCATGGGTTGTAATCTCTGAAGAATCTGCATATTTTGAGTAGAGGAAGACCCTGCCTGAGCTTGGGTACTTGAGGAAGGTTGATTATTATTCTTATCAGTCTGTTGCCCTAAGTCAACAGCCCTTTTCTTAGATCATGTGTTGGCTGCTACAGTGATATATGACTAATTTTGAGGTTGATTAACCCCATAAAACTCCTCACCTTGCCAATTCATCAAGGTAACATTAGGACTACCTTGTCCCATAGGTGCAGATTGTTGTTCATTAACTTCCTGAGACTGACTTATTGGAACAACAATATTATTTTGCACCATCAATGCCTTATTCAACATGCCATTGGAGCATGTAGATTGGTTATGTGGCTGGTTGCAAGGAAAACACCATTCATAGTCAGCTACCAAGTTGTTCTGGACTAGAACAATATCCCTTGAGGAACTAGGTGTATTAGGATTATACAATTTAAAGGGCCTTTGTTTAAAATTCCTTCTTTGACCTTGAGAGTTTGGTTGGTACGGGGCTTGGTATGGAGCTTGGAAAGGAATTTGGTAAGGTGGTTGAGTTTGGGCTTTCTTGATATTAACCAACTCATTACCAAAGTTCTGCAAAGTCTTCTGTAGGTTAGCATTTTGGTCCTTAATACTTATTATCTCCTGCAAATGACTAGGGACAGCATGCTCTTGAACTGCAACTTGAGTATTATATGCTAGAAACGAAGGTACAACAGCTATAATAAGTGGAACTACATGGATAATGGGTTGTATATCAACAAAAATTGGCATCGAAGGCCTAGGTGCTATCTTCCCTACTTGAATAAGATTATTATCAGCCCTAACAGCAACATCAAATGTTGTTGGTAAAGTATTCCCCCCCATAGACTATATCATGAGTGCAATATCACTATTCAAAGCCTTTAGGTAAAACAAAAAAGCATAATCATTAAAAGGTTTTACCGATGTTGGAATCTGATTCCAAGTCCTTTGAAACCAGTAGTTGAAGTCCATCATATGCTCATGTGGAGCTCTTTTGATGGTAGTGAGTTTCTCCACCAATGAGACATGGTCTGACTTATCTTCAAATTGTTGATTCAAAAGTTATCCCAACTCATCCCACATAGCTATCGAGTTCACTAGCAGACCCCTAAACCACTGAAGGGACTTTCCCTTTGAAAGAGGCAGCCAAAAGCCTCAAAACAATATTTTCTACAATAATACAAGGAAGCCACATATCTGATATGTTCAATGGCTCTTGTTTGATCCTCTCTAGTGAAAAATGGCAAAATCTTAAGTGCTCCAGATGGTATATCATTATGCTGAGCCAAATTTAAAGGACTACCTTGGTTAAAAGGCACAAATGGATGAACCCTAGGGGGCTAATTAAGAGCCATACTACTATTAGAGGTAGCAGCACTGGTAGAACTAGTGGTATTTTTTGTATTCTAATTGGAAGAACTTGCAAACAGTGGATTATTATACACTGTAATAGCAAGGTAAGAATTAGGAATAACTAGCAACACACCAACTGCTGGATTTGGAACTTTGTTAACTATCCTAGCTATCCTTTTGTGGGGTGATAGCTAGGTATGATTGACTGAGGCTGCACTTTTCCTAGTCTAGTATTTTCTCATAAGCTAGGAAGATTGGACTGCTTAAATACCAAAGATTTGAGTCACTGGGTGTGAAAGATAATTTGTTGCTGCACACACCAAGGCAGGGTACGATGGCCTTCTATGAACTATAAAGTCCAACAGTCCCACCGGGAGTGCCAAAAACTATTGTCATGGGGATTTACACCTAATGCAAGCTTTAATTTCCTACAATCCCCTGACACATTGGACTACTCTCAAGCTGTGGGTATCCTATTATGAGAGAAGACCTTCGGATTATAGGTCGGATTCCTATTTGATCACCTAAAAACTTAATTGAATTTCTGAGAAAAGGAAAGAAGGATATGCATAAAATGAAACTACTACTAAAAAGGTGATCCACCAATGACTAAAACTGACTTGAAAATGCTTACAAACCTCACAAAATACTCAGATAATGAAGTCTTGTAATCTCACAACTCAAATATACATGCTTGCAAAAATGATTCATATGAAAGGTCTAAACTTTTATATTCTTGCTGGAGGAAAACACTAATATTTTCGCAACTTCAAACATTAAATATAACAACACTTTCACTGACTTGCACTATAACATGCTGCATATGATCATAACACTGAGGTAATAAGATGAAAAGAAGGATTCTATAAAAATCACAAAAAAATCACTCTAAGAACTCACACAATGCTTGAACAACACAAATCTGAGAAGCAAATGGACTTCTTTATTGTTCAATAGGAGGTATCTGCATTACAAATCTAGAAAACTCATAAGAAATGAGTTACAGGAGCATGAATATCTATTTCTACACAATCCCAAACTCTAGAACTAGAGAAAAAAGAGTGACAAACAGTCACTTATACAAAAGATTCTCCAAAATTCAAATTCGAATTTTGGCTCCACGAATGGTGTCCTATCACAACTCTAAGTCTCTCCTCAAAATCAGGACCTAACTGAAAGATTACTTCCCTCAAACTGCAAAAAGAGTTGTCCAAAAGATAACCACCTCCTTGGGCGGATTCAACCCAAAATCCCTCAAAATCAAGGGTCAAATTGAAAGTGACAAGGAGTTACACCCCTAAAAACCCTCCTTGACTGAAAGACTAACTCCAAGGACTCTTAAAATGAAGTGGGACTCACAATTTGGTGACAAATCACCAACCTTAACTCTACTTGTCTACAAATCAACTCAAGTCACTCCTATATGCAAGTTGGAACTCTGATGACAACTACCCCTAAACCTTTTGTTTATGCTTTAAAGACTCAACGTATGACATCCTTGATTTCTGAATTTTAAAATATCATCCAGTTTAAGTGATTTATACTATCACTTAAATGAAGATTTACAATTTGAAAATAAATGCAAAAATAAGGGAATTTAGTAAAAACCCTAAAGGCTTATTTGACTAAATTCTAGTAAGTGTTAATCAAACACTTTAAGGGAGATAAAAAGGTAAAATAAATAAAAGCCACAACCCATATGGAAAGAAAAAAAATATTTGTGTTCATCAAACCCTATTAGGGTTTGGGAACCCTAACAAAAGCAATGCAATCATTTGATCTTTGTTTCTCTCTGTTGCTTCTCTCCTATTTTTTGAGTGCCACCATGGAGGTGCTAGGGTTTGAGATGAAACTCACTTATTTGTTGTTGTCACTAAAGGTTTGCTAAGGAATTTTGCAGGGAAACCCATGGGGTAAGCTCCATTTACCAGATACACTCTTTTCTTTGTTCATTTTGCTGTTGGAAATTGTTCTTTTCCTCTATCTCTCTGAAATTACTGTCATTTTTATCCTTTGACCTTATTCATTACCCTTTTATGACTTTTGACTGTCAATATACTATTCTATCTGGAAGCAATACTATGGGATTTTTCTGATTATGAAACTTCAACAGGTTCTTTATTTTCATCTGAAATAGTTACCTCTGGTGGTATTTTCTTGATTTCCAGACTTTCATTTTGTTGCCCTCAAAATGGTGATCTTGTCCATACTTTGGTGTGTGTCTCTCACTGTCTATCCTAGCTTACGGATATGAAGACCCAGAATTGTCCTTTACAAGACATTACCAAGGATGCTCTCATTACCAAGGATGCCCTAGACTTACAATCTTATGAAGAAAAGGGCTATAACCTTGTAGAATGCTTTTCTTTGTGAACACTATCATATATTTGATCATTGAATGTGCTCATGGTGATAACGACCATTATTTTTGTGTAGACTGAGATACCTTATTTGTAGGTAGACTTTCTCTAGATTTCACTATGAATGTTGCTATAAAGATTGAAACTGTCACTGTGATACTTGGCATGATAGAAATCACTGTATTTGTAATTGATTTGTATCTTCATTGTGCCTTTGTTATCATTGTATAGTATGCTTCACCTTACTTTTTTAATAGGGTTAATGCTTAGGAGTGACTGTCACAGTCTTCTGAGACTTGTATTATCTTTCATTCATATGAAATTACAGGCATGTATGTGGATTTATGTCTTTTCACTATTCAATGAGGCTGCTATCAACTTTGTAGGTTGTCTTAGGATACTGTGACATTGATAGGGCAGTACAATTACTGATTTTGTGCCACACAAATCAAGTTCACTCCACCCTTGAATTTACACTTGATCACTAAGCATCATTCTTATGTTGTACAATGGCCTCATATTGCACTATTGAAAGTTGTGACTGTTCTTTCAACCATCTTTGTCATGTCTCTTTTGTTAGTGGTCACTCCTATCTTCTTGAGGTTGTTAACTTTCTTCCTTATACACTGAGATTTTTTTTGCTATTAGACTTAAATAACAAAGCTCTTCATGAGGTAATGATTACTACTTTCATTGTTTTAATGAACCACTCATCACTACTATGGACTATCTTTTCTCTTTTCAAGTTTTGAACCATTATTTTATCAATGTGTTTGACATTTGAACTGAAGTTGTTGATATCTGTGTAACATTGACAAGGATTTTTGTTTTTACGTTCACAACATTTGATCTACTCACTTTCCTTTCACATTGTCAAAGGGTTAAAAAATCCTCTCTTGAAACTGTAACTCCATACTATGCCTTTATTGCAATCATATGGATGAATATGTTGCTCATACTTTATGACAGGGATGGTTCTAGATTGTGTTTGATCCTTTGACTGGTCTGAGATGCCTAACTGTTAATGTAAGCTCTTAAAACTTCCCAAGACTTCCTTTTGATGCTCAAGTTTGTTGACATTATGGATGAATTGATTATGTGTTTCATTTATGTTTTGTCATTGATGTCAACACTAGCTGTTATGGTTGGTTACCGGCAGATAGGTTTTGGTTACTGGTAGAAGATCTAGTGTTACCGGCAAAAGAGACTATCTGTTGGACACTTCCGGCATGTTTGGATTAGTAAAGTGTGTTTGATTTTATGTGTTACATGTTCCTTGAGAATGTTTTGGTCAGTTGGTATTGACTTGGTAATCGGATGCTATGATACACTCTGGTAAACCCTTATCGGAACTGGTTTAAGGTTTTACCGATAGAGCATTCACTGAGGAATCTTGACATGATGCATAATTGGTGTTGGTGCAGCTTCTAGATGGATTTCAGGATGTTGAAGATTTTCTTTGATCGTGCTTCAACTGCTTGAAGATATTTCTTTGGTGTGGTGGACCCAGAATAGGTCTAGTACCTATATAGGTTAAGGACCGGTATCATGATAACGTGTTCTCTACACGTTACCAGGATGTTTCAGGGTGATTTATGGATTTTTTATTGTTTTTTTGGTCTTAAGCCAACATGGCATATCATTGTAATATGGATTTATGTAATGATATTATTGTAATATCTTTTAGGTGGCTAACCTAATTGGTTTAGGCCTTAGGTTTGGTATAAAATGATGTAATATCTCATTGTAGATCATGGTATGGGAATGGAATAAGTGTCGTGGTCTTGGAATGCAATATCATATGCAAAGGAGATTTGGTCGATCATAGGTGATCGAATTGGGATTAAGGAAGAGGTCAAAGGCCTCCGATATTCAGCTTAACTAGGACTGTAATAAGGCATGGTAGATGCTATCTATGGTAGTTCACTCTATTGGATTGTGAGATGGTTGTTGCCTCTTTGTAGTCAGTGAGACTCTTTTGTAACGAGCAGTACACTCTAGGCAGTGTCCCTTCCTGCATGAGCAGGCCCCTCATTGTATCACATACTTTTTGTAGAAGTATCATCTGACTGTGGGTAAGCTTCCCACCATGGTTTTTCCCTTTCCGATTTTTCCACATACAAATCATGGTGGTATGTGGTATGGTTGCTTTGCATTGATTATCTGCTTAATTGTTAAGTAGTATTGTTTACCGGTATTTGTTTCTGTTTTACTAGTACTTAATCTAGTTAAAGGTTATTTAGTGGATTAAATATTATAATCTGTTAACAACTGATTCACCCCCCCCCTCTCAAATGTTCACTGGTTATCCTAACAAAGTTCGCATTTTATGAGTTGATACTATCCCTGATGACTGCTATGATTGTCTCTTTGTGGCATTAACTTCACTTTGTAGATGATAATGCTTTGAGATTAAATACTCCTCATGTTTGATAATTTTCCACAGGCTGCTAGCACTAAAATGCTGACATTTTTGCATTCAAATCAATGTGTATTCATTTATATATGCTAGTATTACATCTCTTCTCTATTGTACCTTGTAACTACTCATGTTGAGTGTGATTGATTCTTTTCAATGGATTGTAAAAGACTGATATCTCTATTTTGAAAAACTTTAGATTATTTCCTCGAACATGCACTAGAAATGTGTTGACTGTTACTTCATTTTGTTGACTATTTGTGCTCAATTATGAGGAGTGCTTTCTACAGTGGCTTTAAAAGATGCATTTTGACTTATTTTCCTACCTTGTTCCTTATTCATAGTTCTTAATGTTGCAACATCTTTGCTCTTTATCTTAGCTGTATGTTACAAATCTGACATGACTGTCACAATATTTGTATGATTGTGCAAGTAATGCCAAATAGTACATGTGACTATCTTAACCAAGAAGGGCTCAAATCCTCTTTTTGGTGCATGGCATCTATGTTTATAAACTATGATTATTCTTTTCATTGTGTATTGGGATCTTCATACTATCATAAGACTCTTGATTGAGAGAGTCATTATTGATAGTGATTTCTCTCCTAATTATGTTGCAATAATTGTACCTTTTATTGCTACAGAATGAGTCTGTAGTCTGTGTAGATGTTACTGTCTTTTATGATTATTGTATTTTTTATCTTTCATTGTTATTGAAACAAATAATAAAGTTGTTTTCTCTGGTTAGGAATACTGCTCTGACTATAGTCTTAGTCCCATCACTTGGTTGCTCAAACTATGAGATGCAACTTGGGGTCTCTCATAAGTGGTTTTATATAGTAAGCTTAGGAAAGTTTAGAAAACCTTTAGTTATAAGTTTACTGATCTTTCTTCAGCTTACTACATAACCCACTATGACACAAACATAAAATGATTCATTTACTATTGCTGATTTGATTGAAACAAAAGGTTTCATGTGAGGTATACATATCCCTTTAATGTTCCATTATGCTTAATTCTCAGCAATACCTAATCCGATTGGACTCTTCATTTTATGCAATGATAATGCATTGATTCTTTTCCCTCCATATTTATGATTGTCTTTTGTTTACCAGGAGATGATGTAGGCACCACCATATGCATATCCTTCTCTTAACTACTGATACTAAAAAATGAGAGAATTTGTGAGGATAATATACATATGATGGTACTTATACCATTGTCTTGATGACCAAAGGGTAGTTATAGGGACACAATTTATGAGCTGGGCTAAACCCTTGTGGGAGCCTTATTTACTCCCACTCATACATAAAATTTGTAATCAGCACACATTTTTTTTATACATGCACATGAAGCAAACAAGTTAGACAAAACATGCATTTGATGATTTATGATCAGGTTTTTTCCTTTCTTGATGCACATTGGGATCCACTAATATATGCATAAGCACATAATTAGGTAGAGTGCATAACTAGTGATTGCTTAGATCTTTTAGGATCTAATATCATTGATATGACCAATGCAGGAACTTGGACATTTAGGAGGACTCAGGACACACAAGGACAACCAATTCAGATAGGAAACAAGACAATTAACCAGTCATACAGGCAATGACTGGTTACCCTTCTACAGGCATTTTACCTTTTATTTGCTTATTCATGTAATTGTTGCTCTTCTTTTGCTTCAAATAAGTAAAGGCCAGTCTCACGGCTTGTGTGATATAACATGTATTTCATATCAATAAAAATACTCTTTCAGAAAGACTCTTCTCTTTTTCTATTATGAACTAGAAACATTGAAATATAATATTTTGTTCATTCTTTCTTTATACACATGAATGCAACACAACAGAATAAGAATGTACCTTTTATGAATATCAAAACTTTAAAGCTCTACCTAATTGAGCTTCTTAGAAAAATAAGGTATCAGTCTCCTCAAAATCAATACCTTCCATCTGAGAATAGCCCCTACAAACAAGTCTTTCTTTATTCCTAACAACTTCACCTTACTCATTCAATTTAATCTGAAACATCGATTTAGTTCCAAATACACTCTTATCCTTAGGTCTGGGAGCAAGAATTCATGTATTGTTCTTTTAAATCTGATTCAACTATTCTTCCATTGCTTTAACCCAATTTTCATCTTTACAAGCTTCATCAACATCTTTAGGTTCAATCTTCGAAATCAAGCAATACTCTTCAATAATTTTTTCCTAGGCATCACAGCTCTATTCTTATCACCTATGATCAGATTCTCTGAATGATTTAAACTTACATACCTAGGAGTCTTAGAATTTTCCTTATTTTTAGGCTCTTGTCCTCTTTCTTCTGCACTAGTGTCGTGCCCAAACTTTAGGGCACAAAAACGAAACAACAAATTTTTTTTGACATCAAGAACTCGCAATATATCCTAATAATAATATTAACTTTATTAGAGTTTTGTCTTATCTAGGGTGAGAATAAAATTGTTTACTAAGGTTGGGTTAATTAACCAACTCGAACGAGTGACTAGTTTAGTGAAGATTAAATTAGTATCACGGATTATTGGCTAGCTCAATTACCTAACTCAAGTTGTCGCTAATTAAAAACAAAGGTTAATTGGTTATCTTCGTGAGTTTAATCATTGCCATTCATATAATGAGAATACCAATAATTAATTGATGCTCATGCAAAATTTATTATTTAAATCCAAATGATGAGGGTTCGAATTTCTATAAGGTCATTTGCCCACTAAGACCGACAATAAGCTAAAGCCAATTCTAATTTTTCTAACCCCTTAATTATGATGATTTAATTAAATTCGGCCCAAACTGGTCACCAAGGGCTTATGGTCCATAAAATTAATTCTATAATTTCTCCTTTTAAATTTTCCTAACTGTAACGTCATAAATTGTACGCACTTGCTAAAGCGGTACAATTTAACAACTAGTTTAGCACCCACCTTGGCGCAGTTGCATTTTGCATTACATTTCCCCTTTAGCACTTAATTAATCAAATTAATTAGGTCTAAAGGTTCTATTTCATCATTTTCCACATCATAAAGTCAGGCCCTTTCATTAAAGTGTGCCCCTTTCATTTTATTCTTCCAATACATCACTTAATCAAAAACCCTAATTAGGCCCTATTCTGAGCTTGGGGGCTTGATTTCGGGGGTCAAAACATCTCGAAATCACCTGTAACTTCGGGATTCTCTCTAAAATCATCATATTTGACGGCCCTGAAAATTTGGTGAAAAGTTGTCGGGACCGTGGCGCCCGGAGTGTACACGGTCCCGGACATTTTTCCCAAAATTTTAGGAGCACGATCCAATCATAAAATAAAGCTTAACCCCAAGAAATTGGCGGGATATTCGATCTCTAGGTCGGCCAAAAGATGAAATTGCGACCTAGGGTTTCATACATAAGAGCTCTCTTTCTTCATTTGAAAGGATCGGATTTTTGTTTCCAGGAACCTCATATGCAGCGAAAGAGCAGATCTTTGAAGACTTCAACATCTTACAACATCCCTCTATCAAGCATTTATCAATTCCATTCATCCATTTAGGGCTTGGAAGACATTGAAGAACAATAGGAGATTACCGACTGAAGATTGGCTTGTACCTCTCCCTTAAGGGTTGGGTATGATTTCATGTTGTTTTCATGTCTTTGCATAAAGCTTCAATATCTCATTTATTCATGCTTTAGATCACTTTGCATCTTGATTTAGAGAATTTACATTATCATTTACAAGCAATTAGGGTTTACTTTCTAGGTTGCTCTAGTTTGCTTTCTTGCATTTTAGGACCTTGCACACACACTAGGTCTGCACACACAATACATTTTACAAAACAACTTGGCTATTCGTGGAGGTGGAAATCACTGAAGTGGGGCTTTGACTAAGGCAAAACCCTATATAGCCGCCCATACACCCTTTTTCAGATATAAGTGCAGGTTTCGAGACTCGAACGACGCCGCAGGATACAGATCCGGAGAGAACAGGTCGAGACAGCACTTTGCATCAAATTGCAGAGCAAAAGACTGGGACAGGGGCGTTGGGCGCCCTGGTCCTACCAGAACAGGGGCGCTAGGTGCCCTGGTCCCTGGGACAGAGGTGCTGGGCACCTTGGTCCTCCGAACAGATAGCACTTTCGACAGTTTCCGACAGTGTTCCAGAGTGCAAAACAGCAGTTTCTGGTGCAGTTTCAGGTGCAAAATCAGGACAGTGGCACCCGCGCCCCCGTCCTGAACATTTTCAGTCCAATTTTGACTCCGGGTACGCATTTGCATTCTTGTTTTATCCTTGTGTTTACAGCTTTCCATTGTCTAAGTTCAATTCTGCAATCTTGTTGTTAGTTCATACTTACATTTTAGGGTTAGGAATTGGACTTGCATAATCTTACCTTTCAATTACAACAAAGGAATAGAAACCCTAATAGGTAGCCCGTGGCTCTCTCTTTCACAAAAATAAGTAGCCAATTATGCAATACCTCTAGGCTCTTTCATATTCCGTAGTGTGTGACAAGAGGTAGGATTAGGGCATGATAACCTAGTCTTGCTTTTTCCCCCACACATTTTGGTGAACCCGATGTGAATCTATCATTGCTTCTTCTTGCATTGCATTTGTTAGATCTAGATCTAGATCTAGTGTGTTTTCATTTCATTTTTATTAAAAAGAAAAAAAAAAAAAAAAGAGTGTGTTTCTTTGCATTGTGTGTCTAAATTTCATGCAATTTTTATTTCAAAACGTCCGACTTTTATTTGCAAAATGTTCATGCTTATGATGATTATTATGAGTATAGCCAAGATGAATTAGATGAAGCTTTAGATGAGTTTTTGAACCCTAAAGATGCCAAACCTTCATTTTACCAAAAACTCATAAACCTTGTTACTATGCCATTTCGTTGCGATGAGGAAGATAAGTTGAATGAGTCCTCTCAAGGGTACATTCCTATCAACTCTTCCACTAAATCTAGTAACATGGTTGTTTTCAACAATCCCCTCTATGAGGAGATGTCTCCTTTTGAATCAAAAGATAAACCTTTTAATAGATATGATCATGCTTTGTTGGATGATGCTCTTGATGACTTTGTGGCTTTATCGAAATCTTTAAACAAGAACAAGACTTCTAAATTGGTTAACATGATAAACTTGAATGAGCATAAAAAGCCTCTCTTTGAAGTCCAAGGTGCTTATCCTTCTCCCACCTTTCAAGGTCCTAAATCACCTCTCCTTACTGTCCAAGGAGGGTATGATCATGATTCCTTTCATACTCCGAATAAACCAATCATCATTGTGCAAGTAAGAAAACCTATAAGTCCTTATAGTTATGCCAAGCAAATAACTAGAGAGAGTTATCATGCAGTTGCCCATACTTATCATACCAGAAATAATAGGCAGCCTAGTCCTCCTCCTGTTATCCCAGTTTCTCTTCCGAATCCTCAACCGATTCTTCCACAAGCTCCCCATATTTCGCAAGTTCTTAGTAAGGAATATGATCTCATAGAACAACTTAAAGCTACCCCTACTAAGATATCCCTTTGGGATTTGATTCAAACTTCTTCCGCTCATCATGGAATGTTACAAGATGCCTTGAAAGATTTGAATGTTCCTCCACCAAATACATCTAGTAATATAGCATCTTTGGTTAACTCTGTGATGAATCCTAAAGCTCAAATTGTGTTTACCCAAGATGAGTTGCCTACTAGTGAAATCCAACATCAATATGATCCCTTGATGATTGTGGTTATCATGAAAGACACTGCTATAAGGCGAACACTAGTAGATAATGGCTCTGGTCTTAATGTGTGTAGCATTAATCTTTTACATAAGATGAATGTGGATACATCCTTAATTGAACCGGACTCTTGTCCTATTCAAGGCTTTGATAATGTGGCTAAAACTTCATTAGGTACTATCACCTTACCCATCACAGTGGGGCCTGTTACTTTGCCTACACCTATCCATGTTATGTCAGGAAATCTAACGTACAACTTGCTACTAGGGAGACCTTGGATTCACAGTATGCAAGCTGTCCCCTCTACATTGTATAGACAAGTTAAATTTATTTATAACAATAAGACATATACCTTGATAGGTGATACTAATTTTCAAGCTTGTTTGCAAACATCTACTTCCAAGGGGGGTTCTTCTAAGCCGTCCTCATCTAGTGATGACTCTTTAAATAAGATACCTATCAGTGAATCCTCGCTCTCCGATGATCAAAATTCTTCGGATGAGTCTGGAGCTCTTGAAGAAGATTCTTCTCGACTTGAAACTACACATAAGAAGGATTTTGATCCTGGGAAGATCCTCGAAGAAGACGATTGGGGATCTCTTGATTTTAATCCCACCTTTGTAGGTGAATATAAGGTTCCTTCTAGAGAGCTTAAAGTTGAAAAGAAGGAAGAAGCTAAAAATCAATCAATCTTACCCGAACCTATGAGTAATAATTTTGTGGCCGCTTCTCAAACTTCTTCTCCTCACACCTCTAATTATGAAGAGTTTGATTCTTTGTCTTATGAAAAACCACCTTCTCTTCCTGAAATGGCTGATCGTTATGGTCGTGGTTTTCGCATTTTTGCTAAGCATGGGTATCATGGAAATGGTTGCAGTGTTCATGAACAAGGGATAAAAGTTCCTCTAGAGACTAATTTTCACATTTATGCCTTTGGACTTGGCTATAATCCTTGCAAGCGCACTAAAGCTTCTAAAAGACCATGCATTAGTGTTAATGTTATTTCTACCTCTCTATCAATGTAACACCCCGAGTACATTGATGGGGATCCTTCGTGTGCTTGTGCTTTTGACGTTTTCCCTACTGATGATGCTTTAGCTGAATTTTTAGGAGCATATGACACTCTTCCTCATTATCATCACAATAGGGGACTCCCTTATTGTTTGAACATTGAAGCCTACTTTGGAAAAGAGATGGATAATGATGAGATTGTGAAAGAATTCCCTCAGCTAAAGGATACTCCTCAACAAAGCAATCTTCTCATAAGTGACACCACTGATGTTAAGATGGACCCTTGCAATAAAGAGAAAGTTATTAAAATTGGAAAATGTTTGGATGGAGAGGAACAAAAACAATATGAAGATTTACTGCATGAATTCCCCGAGATCTTTGCTTGGACATACTCTGACATGCCTAGTATAGATCCTAAGATTGTTACTCATAACATTGTCTTAGTTCCTGATGCTAAGCCCATGAAACAAAAGATTCAAAAAATGAATCCTAAGGTGGCTCTGCTTGTTAAGGCTAAGATTGAAAAGTTATTGGAGGCTGGATTTATCCGCCCTATTGATTATTCCCCATGGATTTCAAATATTGTTGCCATGGCTAAACCAGATAACAAAATAAGGATGTGTACCGACTTTCGGGATCTAAATAAGGCTTCTTTAAAAGATGATTTTCCTCTTCCAAACATTGACATGATAGTTGATTCTACGGCAGGACATGCCTTGTTATCCTTCATGGATGGTTTTTCAGGATACAATCAAATTTTTATTAACCCTCAAGATCAATTCAAAAAAGCTTTCACTACTCCTTGGGGTACGTTTTGTTGGATAATGATGCCTTTTGGACTTTAAAAATGCCGGTGCAACTTATCAACGAGCGATGACCCTTATCTTTCATGATTATATGCATAAGATTTTAGAGGATTATGTTGATGACATTTTAGCCAAATCCTTTCTTCGCATGGATCATATTAAAATCCTTCATCAAATCTTTGAAAGGATTCGTAAATATCACATGCGCTTGAATCCCCGAAAATGTGTTTTTGGTGTGGATAGTGGAAAACTATTAGGATTCATAGTTTCACATCATGGGATTGAGGTGGACACTAAGAAAATAGATGCTATTGTCAACATGCCACCTCCTAGAAATGTGTCTCAACTTAAAAGCTTACAAGGAAAGATTCAAGCTATTCGTAGGTTTGTATCTCAACTTGCGGATCGTACTTTTCCTTTCACTCAACTTCTCAAAAAGAATATCACTTTTCAATGGAATGAGGATTGTTAGCAAGCATTTGAAGATTTAAAAATGTATTTAACTAATCCTCCTATCCTTCGACTGGCTGAACCTTCTAAACCTTTCCTTCTTTATATGGCTGCATCCTCTCATGCTCTTGCAGCATTATTGGCACAACATGATAAAGATGGTAAAGAATGTCCGGTTTATTACATAAGTCCTACCTTACTCGATTATGAGACCCGATATTCTGCGATAGAAAGACAATGCTTGGCCTTGGTGTTTGCGACTCAGAAATTGAGACATTATCTCTTAAACTCAGAAGTCCACATCATGGTAAAGTTTGATCCGTTGAAGCATCTTTTCTCTAAAACTGATTTATCAGGACGCCTAGCTAAGTGGGTTATGATGTTAACTGAATTTGACCTTAAATTTGTTTCACAAAGAGCAATTAAAGGGCAAGCGTTGACCGATCACCTAGCTGAGGCCCCTTCACCTTTCTCCTTCCCTAACCCTGAGTCTTTTCCTGATGACTTCATTCTTTCTATAGAGAAAGATGAAACTTGGGAGTTATACTTTGATGGCTCTAAGTGTCGTACGGGATCGGGGGCAGGTGTTGTTCTGATTTCTCCTACAAAGAAACCCATTCCCTTATCCTATCGTCTAAATTTCCTGTGTACCAATAACATTGCTGAGTATGAGGCTCTTATAGCGGGAATAAAAGCAGCCTTAGCTCTGAACATAAAACACATACATATCTATGGAGATTCGCAATTGATTATAAGACAAGTAACAGGAATATATCAAGAAAAACAAGACAAATTATCACAATATAAAGACCTTGCCATCTCTTTATTACAAAAATTTGATTCTTATACCATGGAACCTGTTCCTTGAAAAGATAATCAACATGCAGATGCAATGGCATGTGTGGCTTCTCTTGTATCTTTAGAGGACCCTGTGGTTGATCTTAAATTTGTTATTCACAACCTTATTTCTCCAGCTATTGTAGACGACCCTAGTTTGGTAACATGTTGTGACTTTATAGACTCAGATGAATGGTACTCGCATATCGTAAGATATTTGACCAATGGTACCTTTCCTGATTCTGCTAATAGAAACACTAGGGCTAGAATCCGCAAGCTATCTGCTAGATATATCATTCTTTCTAATGTCCTTTACCGAAGGGGTTATGATGGTCTTCTCCTTCGCTGTCTTAACAAATCAGAAATCCACATTGCTCTTGAAGAGGCGCATTCAGGTGCCTATGGGGGGCATTTTGGAGGCAAATACTTGGTTCATAGATTGCTTCATATGGGATACTATTGGCAAACTATGCAGAAGGATTCTTTTTCATTTGTTAAGAAATGTCATCAATGTCAACAACATAATAATCTGATTCATGCTCCTGCCCAAGAACTCCGTTCTCAAGTAGCTTCTTGGCCTTTTTCCGCATGGGGTTTGGATCTTATTGGTAAAATCTCTCCGCCTTCATCTCAAGGACACACCTTCATTATAACCGCAACAGATTACTTTACGAAGTGGGTAGAAGCTATTCCCCTTCGCTCTACCACTACTGAAGTGATTTGTCAATTTCTTCTAGAAAACATCATTTCTCGATTCGGGATACCTTCTACTATAATCTTAGATAATGGAACATCATTTAAGAACAAGGACATGAAGAAATTCCTCAAGAAGTATCATATCAAACATTGATTTTCTACACCATACTATCCTCAGTCAAATGGTCAAGCCGAATCATCCAATAAAATAATCGAACAAATTCTTCGCAAAACCGTGAATAAGCATGGTAAGGATTGGAGTAACCAGCTAATCTATGCTCTTTGGGCCTACCAAACGAGTGTGTGAATTGCTACGGGAACTTCTCCTTATAATCTTGTTTATGGTGCTGATGCTATTATGCCTTTAGAGCTAGAGATTCCATCACTTAGGGTTTCTCTCAAAGGTATAGTAGATGGTGACTCTTATAGAGAACAACGACTTCAACAGCTGGAGATGCTTGATGAACAGTGTATAAAGACTCTTGAGCATATTCAAGCATATCACAAAACTCTACAACGAAGCTATAATGATAAGGTTATGCAACGGTCCTTCTTAGTAGGTGACTTAGTCCTTTATGAGAATCGGCACAATGTGAATGCCTTACCTGTAGAAAAAGGAAAATTTAGTCCTAATTGGCTTGGACCATATATCGTTATTGAGGATTATGGATCAGGTGCTTACAAAATAGAAGATGTAGATGGTACGCCTCTTAAAGAACCTATAAATGCTATGCACTTGCGTAGATATTATGCTTAATTCTTCATTCCTTATTTATCTTCTTTTCAGTTCTTCAACATTGGGTAATATGTTAGTATCTCCTAATTAGAGAAAAATAGAATTAAATGTTATGATGTTTAATCTATATTGCTTCGTTCTTGACAAGCGTGTTTCCTTACTTCATAGTTTATCTTGAATTCATTTATGTAAGTTGTAAAAGATTTACATTTCCATTATGCTAGCATATTATACAGTGTCTTTATGTGTTAAGTAGAATCGTATCATGTTGTGTTTAAGTTCAAAATTAAATCACGTTAGTTATATGATTCTTAGACTTAATGCATATTTCTTCCCTATCATCAATGTAGTACTTGATTAAATATTTAATTAAGTCACACATGTATCAATTTAATCATGGTGCATTGAGAAATCAATCATATGGAAATTAAATTCTGAACATACATGTACATTTACCAAATGTATTAGATTTAATCAAAGCAAAATATACATTGTTTTAAGCATTAAAGATAACACATTTGAGACAAAAGAGAAGCATGTATATATACATATATATATGTGGATCGTATACAAATATAGGTCACTATACATCCAAAATGTGACCTCTCCTACATCATAAAATCATCTCCTATCTCTAGGACTAGTGGCTGGAGAGTGTCGACTGGACGCTCCCTCCTGATCTAGCCGTGAAGGTGGACCCATGGGTGTGTAGCGCGATATAGACCATGAGTGACTCCGAGAGGAACTCCTACGATCCCTATCCATAAGGATCGCGTGATAGGTGGTAGCCTCGGCCTGAGCTGCTGCTAGATCTCGTCGCGCCCGCTGAAGGTCCTCTGATAGGATTCTCTCTCTCTCCCTCCATATGTCTACCTGAACTCGGAATGGGGAAAACAAGTCCTCATGCCAACCCGCATTCCCCTGAGGCCTATAGGCAATCTGTGAGGAACTGGGGATCTGTGCTATCGTGGAAATGTTTGTCACTGCCTGCTGAATCAGGGAATGCCACTCCTGCACATTAGCTATGGCAGTAGAATAGATTTTTGTATTAATACCATTCTATATCATCAAAACATTAATAATCAATTTAAACCTACTATACCTGGGTCTCCCTCACGCCAGTAGGGATCATGATACGGTAGCATCTGTGATTGGGATCTACTAGGCTCCCCTCGCTCAATTAATCTGTGCACAATGGGTGTAGGCTGGACGGTACTAGGAACAGGTCTTTGTATCGCCTCATGTTCCCCCTGTTGGGGAATAAAAGGAGGATCCAGAGCTATGGTATCATCCCTTGAATGGTGAGGAGCTGCATCTGACTCCTCCTCATCATCTCTATCCTCATCTGCATCCTCATCCTTATCTGCATCCTCGTTCTCCTCATCATTAGTTCTCTCCTCCTCGTCCTCATCTCTATCTGTGTCCTCCTCCTCCTCGGTGCTGGGCTGATCGCCTGTAGGTGGATCGGGATCTCCTGCCTCCTCATGACCCTCTCCCTCCTCTGGCTCCTCTGATATGGATCCCTGGTCCTCATCTCGGTCTCCATGTCTCCATGGGCCTGGATGGCCTGTCGGGTGATCCGGTGGAAAGATAGGACCTGGATATGATCTCATAAACCATGAGACATACCTGCGCTGTGCTCCAGGCTCTGTAGAATAATCAGTGACTACATCCTGATCAGATCCCTCTATATTTGTAGTCTCGATGTCATCTATCGTCGGTCTCACTACTGCTCTAGGTCTGGGAAGGACCCATGAGTGTCGAGTATAGATGGGCACATCGGCTGGAACACACTGCTCTAGCCCGAACTACCTTTGTACTCGGTCAAAGTAGAAAGGGACTATGATGTGTGAATATCGTCCCTGCAGTAGGCAGTTCCTCTGTAAGCATGCTAACTATCTCTCCATCCCATTCCATCTGTGCATCCATAGGTAGGGTCTCCACACTGTCACCTCGGCTGTCAGTCTATCAAAAATCACTCTCCAATATAACAAATCTCCAAACCGCCACTCGCTGGTAAGTGGATAAGCAAACACCCTAGGTCGCTCGCTAGCCGTACTCAGCGGAAAGCCAATAGGCCTAGTGCATGTGAAGTGCTCTAAAATCCATACCTGCAGAAGTGTGCATGTCATCAAACTGCAACCCTATCCAAATACATACTCCTCAAGGTCGTGATAGAGATGTGCAAGCATACTCTGACCCCAAGCATACACTCTCCTGTGTCTCTCCATCACTCTGCTGCACCATGTGAGACCCCCATGCATGTGCATACCTCGCCCATTAGGGCAGATGGCTAGTGCTATGATGGCGATCATAAGGCGTCTCAGAAGGGGTACCTCCCCTGTAGGATGTAAGAGCCAGCTGACCATGATGCGACCTCTCGTCTCGCTTGGCATGACTCTCCCTATGCAATATACCTACTCCCTCTGATGATCCTCTATTGACCGATTGGTCGCGTATGTAACAGTCACTCCTCTGATAGGAAGACGAAGTATATGGTACACATCCTCGAGTGTAACCATCAACTCCCCTACTGGAAGATGAAATGTGCATGTGTCAGGATCCCATCGCTCCATCAATGCCATCAGCATTGCAGGATGGAACCGAATGGCTGGCATGAGGATCACATACCATAATCCCAAGATCGATAATGTGTCTCTCTCTGCCTGATTCAGCCGCGAAATCTGTTCTTGCAAACTATGAAGAATATGTCCCCCTGTATGCTCTCTCATGTACGGAAGGCCCTGCAACACAAAAACATAACCGTAATCAGTACTCGATCATCAAAATCACTCATGCAAACTATCGAACATCGTATGCCAAGCCCTGATTGGGACCATGGCGCCCTGTCAGGGACCATGGTGCCCTGAGGGGACCATGGCGCCCTGAGGGGACCATGGCGCCCTGAGGGGACCATGGCGCCCTGGGGGGACTAGGGCGCCCCACAGGGACCATGGCGCCCTGGGGGGACCATGGTGCCTTGGGTGGGGCCCAGGTCAGCCTTCAATGCCCGCAAACGATCATAGAAAAGTCAAAATGCAGAAAATCAAAAGTCAAAGTTTAGTCAACTCACCTCGTCCAGTGGCTCGTCGTCGATCACAGCCTGTCGCATGATCTCAATCCTCGTGGGATGCTCCGGTCATCGTGAAGGCATGATGATGGCTATATGGGCTCTGCTGCAATGAACAGTACTTAGAATCAACAAAGTGACAAATGCAAATGTCTCTTTCAAGGTATATACGTTCATTCCTTTACCTTTACTTTCAAAACCCTAATTTTCCTCTGTCACTCATTTCATCATAACTTGAGTTTGGGAGATGCAATTTTTGAACCGTTTGTTGCGTAGGAATCATATTTTCATTCCCCTACTCTCGGGATGTTCCAAAAAGTGCTCTGATGAAGCCTATTTAGTGAACATCCCTCATCAATGCTCTCTTATACAATTTGTCACAAGTAAACGTGCTACCCTGTTTCACCTCCCTGATAAGCAAGTCGAAACAGGGGGGGCATACAGCTACTCACAAATTTCATCACTTTCTTTAGTAAGCATTAGGTGATTTTTGTGATCTAACGTGTGTTTTGTAGGGTGCGGTTCCTAACTGTGTACTGCAGATACCGCTGGGGGCTTCGTCCGACAACTTATGGATATATCCTTTTTCAAAAGATGTTTACTTTTCTGTACTTTAGCTTGCATATGCACGTAGTACTCATATGACCGCTAAAGTGGGGGCTAAATGTAACGTCATAAATTGTATGCACTTTCTAAAGCGGTACAATTTAACACCTAGTTTAGCACCCGCCTTGGCGCAATTGCATTTTGCATTACATTTCCCCTTTAGCACTTAATTAATCAAATTAATTAGGTCTAAAGGTTCTATTTCATCATTTTCCACATCATAAAGTCGGGCCCTTTCATTAAAGTGTGCCCCTTTCATTTTATTCTTCCAATACATCACTTAATCAAAAACCCTAATTAGGCCCTATTATGATCTTGGGGGCTTGATTTCGGGGGTCAAAACATCTCGAAATCACCTGTAACTTCGGGATTCTCTCTAAAATCATCATATCTGACGGCCCTGAAAATTTGGTGAAAAGTTGTCGGGACCGTGGCGCCCGGAGTGTACACGGTCCCGGACATTTTTCCTGAAATTTTAGGAGCGCGATCCAATCATAAAATAAAGCTTAACCCCAAGCAATTGGCCGGATATTCGATCTCTAAGTCGGCCAAAAGACGAAATTGCGACCTAGGGTTTCATACATAAGAGCTCTCTTTCTTCATTTGAAAGGATCGGATTTTTGTTTCCAAGAACCTCATATGCAGCGAAAGAGCAGATCTTTGAAGACTTCAACATCTTACAACATCCCTCTATCAAGCATTTATCAATTCCATTCATCCATTTAGGGCTTGGAAGACATTGAAGAACAATAGGAGATTACCGACTGAAGATTGGCTTGTACCTCTCCCTTGAGGGTTGGGTATGATTTCATGTTGTTTTCATGTCTTTGCATAAAGCTTCACTATCTCATTTATTCATGCTTTAGATCACTTTGCATCTTGATTTAGAGCATTTACATTATCATTTACAAGCAATTAGGGTTTACTTTCTAGGTTGCTCTAGTTTGCTTTCTTGCATTTTAGGACCTTGCACACACACTAGGTCTGCACACACAATACATTTTACAAAACAACTTGGCTATTCGTGGAGGTGGAAATCACCGAAGTGGAGGTTTGACTAAGGCAAAACCCTATATAGCCGCCCATACACCCTTTTTCAGATATAAGTGCAGGTTTCGGGACTCGGACGATGCCGCAGGATACAGATCCGGAGAGAACAGGTCGAGACAGCACTTTGCATCAAATTGCAGAGCAAAAGACTGGGACAGGGGCACTGGGCGCCCTGGTCCTGCCAGGACAAGGGCGTTGGGCGCCCTGGTCCCTGGGACAGAGGCACTGGGTGCCCTGGTCCTCCGGACAGACAGCACTTTCGACAGTTTCTGACAGTGTTCCAGAGTGCAAAATAGCAGTTTCCGGTGCAGTTTCAGGTGCAGAATCAGGACAGTGGCGCCCGCGCCCCCGTCCCGAACATTTTTAGTCCGATTTTGACTCCGGGTATGCATTTGCATTCTTGTTTTATCCTTGTGTTTACAGCTTTCCATTGTCTAAGTTCAATTCTGCAATCTTGTTGTTAGTTCATACTTACATTTTAGGGTTAGGAATTGGACTTGCATAATCTTACCTTTCAATTACAACAAAGGAATAGAAAACCTAATAGGTAGCCCGTGGCTCTCTCTTTCACAAAAAGAAGTAGCCAATTGTGCGATACCTCTAGGCTCTTTTGTATTCCGTAGTGTGTGACAAGAGGTAGGATTAGGGCATGATAACCTAGTCTTGCTTTTTCCCCCACACACTAACATCCAAATATATTGGGAAAAATCTATTGATTAATTAAATAAATTAATCGTTTTAATGTATGGTGTATCCAACTATAAAAACCCCTTCATTTTTAAATCCCTTTAATTTTACTATATTAAAATTTTAATCCCCTAAAGAATAAATGGACATATAATAATTCCATTATTAAAATAACCCCAAATATATATATTAAAATCAAAGTTTAAAATTCCCATTAAATAAACTCCCCTCTCTAATTTTTATTTTATTTTTTTTCCCCTTTAAATAAAGAAATCCTTTATTTAAAAATGCCAACCCTAACCCGAAATTGGGTTAGGGTTGCATTTCTATTTATTTACCCTTTGTTTAAATTTCTTATTAATTTATACCCTAACCTGAAATGGGTTAGGGTTTATTATACTACTTTTTTTGTTTAGTATGAGTGCAGGTACGGCGGATTAGGGCACGACAGCCATGGCAAGGCGGCGGTTTTCACAGAGGGGGGGGGATGAGTGGAGGAGGCGGGGCGGGGCTCTCCCGGATGCCACTGTGTTTATACACAGTGACAGCGGTGCCGTCCACTGTGTATAAGCACAGTGGCGGCCACGGACCGTCCACTGTGCTTACACACAGTGGCGGCACCTCCCGTGTCGTCCACTGTGGGTAAGCACAGTGGCGCAGCCCAAGCGCCGTCCACTGTGTTTACACACAATGGCTCGGCATTTCCCGTGCCGTCCACTATGGGTAAACACAGGGGCACGGCCCGAGAGCCGTCCACTGTGTTTACACACAGTGGTTCGGCCAGTGCTACGATCCCTTTTTTTTTTAATGATATTTCTTTTTTTTTTTAAATTTATCATTAGGTAAATATATATATATATATATATAAATCAATATACATATTTTTATATATGTATTTGTATATCTCCATTGTCATGTTTCAAGTCTATACATATATTTCTCCCACACAGGGATATATATATATATATAGGGTTAGGATTAGGAAGTTTATTCTGAATTATTTTTAACACAGCAGTATATAATCTTTTATATATTCTGTAACAGGGATGCACAAGTTCAGAATACATCTCTTCTTTTGTTGTTGCAGGGGTATGCACATATAGCAGTTTATATATATATTTATATATATATATAGGTATATATTTTTCAATATATATACTTATATATTTATAGATATATATAAATAAATGTTGAAATAATAGGGCTGAAAACCCTTATATGGTTTGAGATTTTAACCATTAAACATTCTGTTCTTAGTCTTCTAACTGCATTAAGAATAGGTCTTGTTTATCTTCTTATTTAGCAGTCTTACATACTACTTTCTACAGCAATAAAAATACTAGTTCTCTTTTTTTTTACAGTCATAAAATAACAGTAATTTGAACTATGCAAGTAAATCATGAAACCTAATGCATTTTTTTTTTTCCTTTTCTTTAATTTTGCAGTAACTAAACAAGTTAACAGACCAGATTTAGATGTAGTCTATAGCAACATCATAGACATCAAAAATTAAATAAAAATTACATTGCCTTCCAGAATAATAAGTTACAATAGCCCATATATAAAAATGGGTGAATAATCTAACCAGTCTTCCCTTTTCTTAATCTTTACACAGAGAATAAAAGAATACATTTATTTAAACAGAAAAGAAGAATCAACTTAAACCCTATATTTACATATGCACTTTCTCTTTCTTTTCTTTTTTTGCTACAAATCATAAAGTTACATTTTCTTTCTTTGCTTTGCTGCATTTAAATAGAAATCTGAATCTGAAATATCTGCAACCAAACCAACTGCAACTCCTAGTCTTTTTCCAAAGCCACCTGCATGTAAGATTTAGGACTGTGACCATGGGATGCTCACCTCCCAGCCTAGGCTTACTAGAAACCACCCCCGAGCTAGGAGAATCAAGTTCTAGATAGGTTACAAACAAGCATACAACACAACAATAGGGCAAATACTCAAACATACACCTTCCCATCCCAAGCTACACTTTCACCACATTTTGTGATGATCAATCTACGGGTGGAAGTGGACCAAGTACCATTGGGGAGACTGCAGCCAAAATACAACCCAAGCCACCTCATGGCAACACAAAATACACAACAGATGCATCCCACACACCTTATGCCCCCCAAAGGCTCAAAGCCATATTCTCTCCCCTTATGACCCCCAAATGCATACACAAGGCTATGCAGCAAGGGTCACAAAGGACACCCTTGAGATCACTCTCCTTAAGGAGAGCCTCTCACCCAAGGCTATCATGCTTCTTCCACCCCAAGATCATCCTACTCCCCCAAGAGTAGGAGATCTTGGACACTCCCAAAGCAAGAACACATAAACAAAAAAAAACAAAAAAATGAAACTTACATTTCTCTTTTTTTTTTCTACAACAATCTACATATACACAACTCTTTTCACAAGCATTTATTTCAAAAGAAGGAACAATTTAAATAGCATAAACAAAGGGAATACAACCAACCTTAATCTACCAATAGGTATGTTAGACTTAGTTGGAGATGAGCTGCCCAATCCACACAACTTTCTGCAATTTCTTGGCCCCCAAATTCCTCTATTCCTAAAACTGGTTTTTCCTCCAAAGTTTTTCCCAAAAATCTCCAAGGATGGAGAGTGGGTGATTAGCTCACTAAGCTTCCATTCTTAGCCTAAGAAGGCCTCTCTCACTCCTTCCAACCTCTTGGATAGAGTGAGGGATCCCCCATTGGATTGGTCTTCCCTAGGTCTTACATCCTCCCTAACCTAGGTACCTAGAGAAGGGAAATGGAAAGGGGGAAGAGAGATTACTATCTCCAAGAAGGTTATCCTACCAAGGATGGCACTCCTATAGATGGAATTCGTCCATCTTGGGAAAACTACTTTTTTGGGTGGTTAAACAAGTCCTAAGGGAAAGACACATGGCCAATTTTGGCCTTCACCCATAGGTACCCCATGAGGCCTAATAGAAAAGCTCTAAAATTGACTCTAGGAGTTGATTTGACCTTCAGAAAGTCCACCTGAAGTTAACCTACGGGTCAACTCTGAGTTGACCTTCCTTGTGGCTCTCTAACCTAGATTTCTTGGTTCCTTCAAGGATAATTAGGAGATATAACAATTAACAAAAAATAAAACTCTCAAAAAGGTGACATGACAAACTGCCAACACAACATACTACATAGGTGTCAAGTGACACTACAAAATAATTCCACATCACAATACACACATGGCAATTGTCCCTTACACAATTTAAACAATCCAATAAATACCATTTACACTCATGCAACATTTTACATTTACGAATAAAATACAGTACATACGGGGTGTTGTCTCTCCAAATAGACAACCCCTGGTTTTACTAACGCACATTGGCCTAGGCTTGATTCTCCATAATATTTCCATGGTCACATGGATAATTTCCTGCACATCTCAATTAAAGCATTAGTACTTCCCAAATAACCTCATATAATATATAACACATAATCAAAATACAATACATTCATTCTGCAAAGGCTTGTCATTATAAAATACGATTTATCACAAATCAAAGCAATTTATTATAATCCTCAAAATTTGATCCATCTACAAGATATGCAAACATTTTTCTAACATTATAACAAATTCTAAAATTCAGATAATAACCTGCATCATCACAATATTACCCTAATCTAGAATCATATAATATTCTATAATCCACAAGGCATAGAAATGAAGCATCCATATATATCAATGTTACCAAAATCATGGGACCATGTAAAGTTCTCTATCCATAGTGTGTCAAAACTAGCATCTAAAATAGTTCCAAAATGAAAATAGCTGAAGAGATAGGATGGATCAGGGTAGGGCCTCACAACTAGCACTTGCACCTTCTTCATCCTCAAGCTTTTCAGAGCAATCAACACTTGATTATGGGTTTGTACTTGCTTTCCTTTATCTACACTGACATCTAGATCATTTGAATCATATCTGCAAGATCTCATTTACCTCTCATTTCCTTCATCAACATTCACATTTTCACTTTCAACTATCTTCCTCAATCTCCTGTTATAACATGGGTAGGCTTTACTCTTAGTACAATAACCAAGAAATATTCCTCCATCACTTCTAGCATCAAACTTCCCTAGATCTCCATCTCTTTTGATATAGAATTTAGTACCTAAAATTCTAAAATATCTAACTGTAGGAGCATGACCAAACCATAACTCATAAGGAGTCTTACCGATATCACCTTTGATATGCACCTACTTAAAGGTATAACCTACAATACTCATAGCTTCTCTCCAATAGATATGCAGAACATTTCCTTTAATCATCATGTATCTAGCAGCTTCCTGAATTTTCTCATTCTTCCTCTCTACAACACCATTTTGTTGAGGAGTCCACGAAGCAGATAACTATCTCTTCACACCATGCTCTTCACAAAAGGCATTGAATTCACCAAAAGTTAATTCCCCACCTCTATCAGATCTTAGACACTTTAGCTTCAATCGAGTCTCTATCTCAACCATAGCTTTGAAAATATTTAACTTCTCCCATGCTTCAAACTTCTCTCTTAAGAAAGTAACCCACATCATCCTTGAATAGTCATCAATCAGCAACATGAAATACATGTCACCCTGCAAGCTTCTCACTCTAAAAGGACCACCCAGATTAGGATGCACAAGATCCAATATCCCATTATAAGTATACTATTTTCTTTTGAAGGAAAATCTTATCTTCTTCCCTAACTAGCATTCCTTACATACCGGATTAAAAGGCTTTACAATCTTAGGTAGATCTCTCACTGGTTGAGTAGAACTTATCTTAATCATGCAGCCAAAATTCACATGACACATTCTTCTATACCATAATCGACTTTCATCAACCTAAGCAATCAAGCAACTTTTTCCACCAACATTCAAGTGAAAGATATTACCTTTAGTCTTTGTACTTGATGCAATCTCTATTCCAGAGCTACTCAAGATCTTACATTTTCTATTCTTGGATTGCAAATCATAACCCGTATCAACCATCTGTCCAACACTCAAAATATTATGCTTTAGACCATCAATAGACAACACATCATTAGTGTTATGCTTACCATAAAGAGAAATGGAACTGCTACCAGAGATTATACTAGCTTTGTCATCTCCAAATCTTACTACACCACCATCATATTTTTCCATACTCACACCTATCATATGATGAGAGAAACCACTATCAATAACCCATTCATCTTTCTCTTCAATCTTAGCAGCTAAAGCTTTCTCTTCATTAATACAACTAGTAGAATCAATAATCACTGGATCATCTTCCTTCATAGAAATGAACACCCACTCATCTCATGAATTTATTTTCTCATACTCATCATCTATCACACCTTCATCAATAGCAAAATAACACTTCTTCTAATATTTACACTTGTATGGATTTAATGGCTTCTTAGAAACTCTTTTTGGACACCTTGAGGAAAACTTTCCTATCTTATTGCATGAAAAATATTTAAGAGGCAACTTTCCTTCATGCTTATCGGCACCTTTAGGAAATCTTCTATAAATCAGGGCTTCAAGCTCTTCAAGCTCTCTTTCTTCTTCTTCAAGCTCTCTCAGCTCCTTCTCATATATAGATACCCTTGTAGAACTTGTTGGGTCTCAAATAAATAGATTGGATAGGTTCTAAGGAAATGCCAACTCCTATGCTCAAACCCTCCAATTGACTTGGCCAACTTATAGTGTGAACCTATTTGGTTACTAACTCTCTCACTTTAGGCTCTACAGGACCTAGGCAGGTATAACTACTCACTAGTTATTTTTAATAATTGGTGCCTTTTATAGTAGATTAAATATCTTGATCTGACTTCCTCCTATCTCAAAATGGTATAAGCTCCTAGGATGGAGATATAGTAGATGAGTTCAAGATTGTTGTTGTATAAACTATTTGATCTTTGTGCTTGAAATTTATATGTATACACTATTGCTAATTTTACTCTATATTTCCTACTCAGCTACTCCTACTACTTTTAAAGTGAAATGTGAACTTATATGGTAATGAGTTGTATTTTATAGATGACCAATGCCTCCTTTGTTATTTGGGCTACAGAGTCTTTATATTTCTGTAGGACTTATTGTGTAAAATTATGAGACAGTTTTTAAACCCACCCCTTTTGGTAAGTTTGTCAATTACTGTTTCTTATGAGCTCTATTTTGATATTTATATTGTAAACCACTTGAATGAATTTAACCCTAACTTTAAGAGACCATCCAAGAAATAATTACAGGGAACAATTACAATTCACAAGTAAATCTTCTTTATCCAAATCTATAATATGAAACATGAAATTTCACTAGAAGAACACAAATAACCTTATCTCCGTTAGACAATATCACAAGCAACTACCTAAAAAAAATGTAGTAATCCATAGCACATACGCAAAAGAAAAACAACTCATTGTATTTATGTATTTGTCAAAATGGTACAATGGTAAGCCTAAGGCTATAATGTATCTCTCTTTTTTCCCTTTTTTAAATATTACAAAAGTTCACTCATTTATATGAGAGTGTACAATTTCACCAAAAGGTGTGATTGTTTAGTATGTAACTACTAACTAGTGCTTTTGTTAACAAACTGAAAGATAAGCAAATTTAACATCCCCACATGTTCTATGTATTTGTCATCTTTGTACATTACAATATCATTGTTCAATCTCCTCATGTCAGTTTCTATCAGAAAATAATGAGAGAATGTGATTCGCATAAGGTGACAAATCTTTGTCTCGATCCATTCCTGCCACTGCTCGATCCTTGTCATTAACAAACTCTTGTTTCCACTGCTCTAGCGACACCAGTTCACCATCATTGTAAAAAGAGGGCACCCTAGGGGTATTCCCATTGCCCAATCTTTGAATCTCTTTTCTCAATCGATCTACAAACTCATCATGTGACTTCAGGTAAGTCTCAGCTTCAACCCTCTCACCAGGAGTCATTAAACTATCATCACTCATCATTTCCTGCAACCACGATCTAAGCCTTTCATGCTCCCTCAAAGCTTTGGTTGTCCCAGTGTATGTCTTCCAATAGTTCTCTGTGACCAGCATCACACTTCTAAATCTATGCTCAATGATTTCATGAACAAACCTATCCATCTTCTGTTGCATCTTTTCTATTTGCCAAGATGACTATTCTGCCTTGCTCCTCCAATATACTGCATCTATCTAGGCATCCATAGCATCTTGGTCAATATCATATGACATCCCTATTTCACTGGTGCTTGTCTCAATCTGCAATAATCTTGCTTGCAGTCTTTGCTTCTCTTCATCAGCCTTTTCATACAGGCTCTTGTATGTAGATTTCTCTCTGACAAGAAACTCTGTTTGATCCTGATTCAGCTTGGCCACATCCAAGTTTAATTTGGCAGTGATTCTAGGATCAGTCTTTCCAACTTGTTGTATCATCAAATGTCCAAAAGCTTATTCTATGTCAACCAATGTGGGTCTCTTATCTTTAGGATAGATAGCCCATTGTAGAAGAGCTTTATAATCTGGATCATATCTTGATCCCCTGAAGAGTTTATCAATTTTATCTAGCATCATTTGCTTATTTGGATCTTGTTTTTTGAGAAAGTCGTCAAACAACAGGGCTGACTTCATATCCCATCGAGAGTACAATACCATGCTAGCCTCCTTAAGCAATTGTCTCCCTTTCTCAGGTGTCATTTCCTTCATCATAAGATCCATTTCCTCCTGTAGCTTTTGGACTTGTTGCTCTTCATTGCTATCTTTCATGACATTTCTGATTTGTGGTCCTTTATGTTGATATAGGAATGTGGTGAACTCTTTGGAGGCAATGAAGTCCTCATGTTCCAGGAATCTAACATCAGCAACTTCTCAAATATTGAACTGTCATGTTGTCAAATCCATATGTGTGTCCCCTTCATAATGAGGAGGGTAGTCTTCTCTAGGAGTAAATGGAATAACACCAGATGTAGAAGTAGGGGACATATGAGCTAAAGGCTTTGTACTTCTAATGGTATCAATATACTCCCCAAAGACATGAGGTGGAAATCCTTCAAGTATTTCCAATCCGTGCTCCATAAGTTTGTTGGCCAACTCCAAAGGGTCCTCAATCTTTTGTAATACATTTTCATCCATTTTACCCCTGAAAAAGTTTCCATTTGTAGGCTTGCATCACCTTCTCAAACTTTACTCTTTTTGATCTGGCCTCTTCTCTATCAATGTTCTTAATGAGATCATCTGGCAGATATTACTTATGTTCTCTAGCCCTTAGCTTCTGTGATGACCGGGTTGTCCTTAGATATCCCTAAGGATCAAAATTTGGCCTTGGGTCCCCCATTGCCATGCCATAATAATCCAACTTTGTCTGCAGCAAGCCATAACTTTTGGAACTCTTTACAATAAAGTCTGAAAAGACTAACAATCCAAGCACAATTGACTATTTCCCATGGTTTATCAGATGCTCTGCACTCACAATTGACAA
Organism: Cryptomeria japonica; assembly: GCF_030272615.1. NCBI lineage: Eukaryota > Viridiplantae > Streptophyta > Pinopsida > Cupressales > Cupressaceae > Cryptomeria > Cryptomeria japonica. The sequence goes on along the minus strand of NC_081411.1, from coordinate 640,296,642 downwards.
TAGCCTCACAATTTCCAAGCAAGCCACTCTGTTAGGCACTATAAGTGGTAATAGATATGGTCTTCCTTCGAACCCATACACCCTAATTTGTGTGCAATCTGAAAAACAATACCAATCTCCCCAATTATGGTCAATTGAGGAATCTTCACCAGAATCCTTAGGCCTCAAGAATCTCTAAATCTCTGGTGCAAGGGCATGGTCACATGGACAACCCAACAATCTATACAATGTTTTAACAAAGAACTCCTCAAAGTGACAATACTAATTATTAGCATATCTCTAGTCCCATGAGGAAACCCATAATTGAACCGGTTTTCTCACTCTAGCCTTGTCATAGGCTCTGACACACAATTCTTCTGGCCACAATCCTTCATCTTGGCCAACATATAGAATCATATGCATAAGAAGGGAATAATGCTTAATGTGCACATTGATCACATCCCCTTTCAACTTCTCCAACCCATGAATCAGGGCTTCAACTAGGTAAGCAGTAAAATCAAAGAAGTGTGGGTCTCTAGACTACAAATCAGCACAAATAACCATGGCTGCAATATCCATTAAATGATGGGCTTTTATCCCTAGAACCTGAGCAACACAGTAATAGGTGTATTTGAAGTAAGGGTGGAATAAGTTGACATCATAAAGGGCTTTGTCATCTTGGCCTAATGGCACTAAAGACCCTCCATTTCTAGGCCTATGTATGGGGAGCCTCCATGTTTTGTAAATGTGTTCTAGGTTAAAGTATTCATTTGTTAATTTCTTGAGGTCAATTGGTTCCTCAAACCCCCAATATAACTCAAACACAGTGTCAATAACCTCCCTTGTAATTGAAAGAATTAGCTTACCCATATAGTTATATGTGGTTCTAGTTTTAGGGTCATAGTTTCTTGCTAAGGCTTTCATGAGTTCTACATTTACAAAGACATTAGCCACAGCTAGTTTGCCTATGTTTAACCGCCATAAATTATTTATAGGCTGAGGGGCAACTCTTCTATTGTATCCATATATGAACAACTCATATCCCCTTAACTCAGTCCATGTGTCTCCAAGATCCTCAAATCGATCCTCCAGACCTTCCTCATCTACCTTAATCTTCTTAGACCTTAAACTAGATGATGGCCATTGGTCAATCAAATATTGGGCCAAGGAACGGCCTTCCTTCTTCTATCTTTTGGGTTTTTCCTTTGTGGTAAGAGGTTCCTTTCCCTTTCTAGTTTTACTAGCCTTAGATGATGACTCCATTTGAATTTATAAAGGGGCTTTGTGTATGGACAACTTACTTGAAATCTGTGAGCCTTCTCTGTGAATTTGCCCGGTTTCTACTTCTAGTTCGTTGCTTGTGAATTCCTTAATACTGTTTCCATCGTTATCAATTCATCACTTATGGCGAATTAAGAAGTTAGTAATGGTAGTTCAACAATGGCCACTTAGATACACATTTGAATTAAATGATGATGTGACCTCCCTGAGATTTCATTATGATCTTCGTAGCAATCAATAATCACTTCAATGAAAACATGTCTTTCAATCACCAGTTTTTCAGTCAATCGATCCCTTTGTTTCCATCGAAAATGCTTTTTCTTTGAATATCATGTTGATTAAGTATTTTCTCCTTTTATCAAAATGTTGTATTCGATGAGAACGTCTACCTTTTCATCGAAACATATCTTATGTCAATCGGGTTCCATTTCGAAGAAACTTCAGGCTTCAATAACTCCCTCTATCTTTCCATCAAAACACATTTTCTATCGATATCATTATACTCTCTCGATGAATGAGTATATCGGTTCATCAAATCCCTTCTTTCTTTGAGGACTTGCTTGCATCATCATCTCTCATCGATGAACTCATTAATAATTTCTTTGATAAAATTCCATCGATGAAACAACACATATCGGTAACTTGTCTTTTGGTCTCCTCGAAACTCATATCCTATCAATATCCTTTATAAATGTATCTTCCTGTTGTTTGATTGACATTACTCTTTTGATAAAATTGTTGTTATCAGTGAGTCTTCTATGTGTTAAGCTGATAGCATTATTTCCATGAAAGCTTTTTCCCGTCAATGAGACCATCTCCGATTTCTTTGATATCCTTTGTCGATGGAATCATTGCTTTTGGTGAGTCTCTTTTCAAGTTCATCGGTATTCATTTTTCTTTGACAGCCCTTTTATATCAATGAGACATCACTGGGTCTCATCGATACCATTTGAATTTGGACTTTTTGATAGGATGCCATCACACTTGTGGGACAACTTATAAGGTACTTTACTTTGGAAGGAAAATGATGGTTTTTTCTTCTAAAAATGGAGGATTTTATGATTTAATTTCACAAATCAAGAGATTTTATTTAATTTAGATTTGGTGCTCAACAGTGGCTCTGACTGGGGATGGGGGTATGCTGCGAATACCTTCAAGAATCCAAACTCTTTGGTTTGTACAAGACAAAAATCAAAAGAAATGTGGTTTTTTATAATGGGAGTGAAACCTAAACTACTGTACATGGAAAAGTTTTTTAAGAAAAGAAGTTTTCTAAGAATTGTCCATGTACTGGAAATTCTTGAACTTCTCTTGTAGCACTTTTGAAAAAAAGGGAATCTTCCCTTGCTTTATCCATAATCACATATGGTCCAAGCCATAGAGCCTCAAACTTGCCATGCTTGCCTTTGTCTTGACTCCTGGTGTACCACATTAAAACCCAATCACCAACCTTAAACTTTCTATCTATTGTTCTTTTGTCATACAACCTTTTCATCTGATTTTGAGTTTTGATGTTCTGCTCCTGAGCTTATGCCCTAACTTCATTAAGCTCTACCAACTACATCAGCCTTTCTTGTAAAGGATCATCAATATCTATCCCTTCTTGTGACATGAATCTATGCACAGGTAGGAGATTATCCAAAGGGAGTCTAGCTCGTTTACCATAGACCAACTCATATGGAGACTTCCCTGTAGATTTTTTAACTATTATTCTATCTGCCCATAATGCTAAATTCAGCTTTGAGTCCCACACCCTTTTATTTTGTTCTAGCACCTTTTTGATGATCTTTAGGATGTTTTTGTTACTTGACTCAGCCTTCCCATTACCTTGAGGGTGGTAAGGAGATGAGTGAGATATTGTGATGCCATACTCTTCACAAAAGGTGTTGAATTCTTTAGACCTAAAGGCCATGCCATTATCAGAGATGATCCTTGCAGGAACACTGAATCTAGTGATGATATTCTCCATTATGAATTTTATCACCACTTTACTAGCGGCATGTTTAGTAGGTATTGCTTCCACCCATTTGGTAAAGTAGTTTGTAGCAACCAAAATCCATCTGTGTCCTCCACTTGACTTTTTTGATATCTCTCCTATAAAATCTATTCCCCACTGCTGAAATGGTTCTTTAACTTGCATCAGTCTTAGTGGGAGTGATCCTTGATACTTTATTTTGCTTGAAAATCTTTGTCAAGCCTCACATTTTTTGACATAAGCATAGCAATCATTGAACACACGCGGCCAAAAATATCTAGATCTTAATATCTTGTGTGTAGTAGTTTTGGCTGAGAAGTGACCACCACAAACCCCATCATGCATTTCTTGTAGGATTTTCTTTGCTTGGCATTCATCGAGGCATAATAAAAATATCCCATCTATGTTTTTCCAATACAAGTCTCCATTGATGGTCACATATTTTACGGATTTCAGCTTTAAAGTTCTTTTTTATTATCAGTCAGATTATCTGGACACTTCATGTGCTTGAGATAATACATGATGTCTGCATACCATGTTGTATTCTCAATACTGAAATTGGCTTCTTCCAATCCCACTTCATTTACCTGAAACTCTTCAACCTCTGCTCCTGCCATGAGCTTAGCCAATCCTTGACCTTTGATGACTTATGAGATCTTGAGCTCAATATTGAATTCTTGAATCTGATTGATCCATTTGCATCTTCTCCCTGTGACCTCAGTTTTCCTAAATATATCCTTCACTGCTGCATTGGGAACATATGCTATAACTTATGCACCTACCAAATATGGCCTGAATTGTTTCATTTCTTTTACCAGGGTATAAGCTTGTTTTTCATTCAGATCATATTTAATCTTAGATGAGTTCAGTGACTTACTGAAATATGCAATGGGTTGTTCACAATTATCTTGGTTCCTTTGTAACAACACTGCTGCTACTGTATGACAAGAGGCAAATGAAAAAATCAAGAAAGGTTTATTAAAATCTAGAGATATCAATACCGGTGCTTCAGATATTGGCCCTTTTATGGCTATAAATGCATCCAATGCTTCTGCATCCCAATCTATTTTGGCTCCCTTTTTTAACATCCTTACTATAGATTTTATGATGTCTGCAAAATTAAGGATAAATCTTCTGATAAAATTGATTTGTCCAAGAAATGATTGAATAGTTTTGACAGTCCTTGGGATAGGGATTTCATTTATTGCAGCTACTCTTTCAGGGTCAATCTTTACCCCTTCTTTGGATACTATATGTCCCAGGAGCTTTCCTTCCTCAACTGCGAAGTGACATTTCTTTGGATTTTGGGAAATTCCATATTCCAAAGCCTTCTTGAATACCTTTTCAAGGTGATCACAGTGGTTTTCAGCCCTCTTTGAATAAGTTGTCAAGTCATCTTGATACACCACCATTATTACATCAATTAACTCTGCAAATGCTACATCCATTGCTCTTTGGAATGTTGTCCCTCAATTTGTCAATCCAAATGGCATTCGAGCATATACGTATGTGCCCCATGGTGTTGTGAAGGTTGTTTTATATTGTTCAGCTTCTTTAACTTTTACTTGATTATAACCCAAGAACCCATCCATCATGGACAATAGCTCACATCCAGTTACTTTCTACAACATGTTATCCATGTTAGGCAAAGGGTAATTATCATTCAATGATGATATGTTCAAATTCCTGAAATCTACACATAGTCTTATGTCCCCATTTTTCTTTCTGACAAGTACCAAATTCAAAACCCAAGTAGAATATCTACAGGGTTTAATTATCCCTGCATCTTTCATTTTTATTATCTCCTCTTTCATCTTAGGGAGTAAAGTCGGATTAATAGGCCTTTGATTTTGTCTGAATGGCGTGGCATCAAGCTTAAGAGGTATTTCATGTTGAAAGAGATCCTCCTTGTAGGCTTTGAGGTTATCATAAGACCACGCAAATACATGTTTATACTTTCTGAGTAACATCACCAATTGCAGCTTCTTTTAGGAGTCAATTTCTTACCAATAAAAACATGTCTTGGTGATTCTTCGCTTCCCAAATTAATCTGCTCAACATCAGTTTCCTTGACTATGGTCCCTTTAATTTTGGCTTTGTCTTGTATGTTGAAAGTTCTTTCTAGTGCGACTAGTCCTCTAGGTATCTTATTAGATTTTAGCTATATGATTTCCTATCCAAACAGAGTCTCTTTCCCATCTGTCCTTTCTAAAAAATCATTGAAGTTGATAGCCTGTGCTTGGTAGTGATCCACACACTGTAAAAATTTCAATAAGTCAAAATCATCATAAAAAACTTGCCAATTGTATAGGTTATCAAGAACATATAGCCTGACTTTTATTTCTACCTATGATACTCCATTCAGTGTTATATCATTTCCTTTCAAAGCAACATTAGACAAGAAGTCAGCCATGATATTCTTTGATCTGTCAATCCAACTTATTTGGAAAGCATCAACAGTTCAATGGTGTCCCACACAGCATCCCTGTATTGTTTCAACCTGAGATGTTTAGAAGCATACTTTTGTTTGATCTGAGATATCACTAACTCTGAATCTCCAAAGACACTGAGCAATTTAATTCCATACTTGGTAGCCACATTAAGTCTAGTAAGTTGAGCTTCATATTCTACAATATTATTTGTACATTCAAATATCAGCTTAAAAGAGTACTTGAATGTCTTTCCATCTGGTGAAATAAATATAATTCCAGCCCCACTTCCTTCCTTGTTGCATGATCCATCAAAATACATCCTCCATATTTGATCCTTATTTTCCTTGATCGAAGCTTCAATTGGAGTCAAACACTTTGTTTCTGATTTTGTCAACTCCACTCTAAAGTTATCTATATCTGACTGGATGAAACATACTGATTCAACAGGTTCTCCCTCCTCAATAATATACTCAAAACAAGGTTCTCTCTCAATTCTCACTTCCTATCCATTCACCGGTATAGTGGCATATGATAAGTCTAGCTAAACATGGCCTCCTATCAGATTGGACCATTGCCTAGATAACAACATGCCATAATTAGGAGGATCATCAACCACGATGATATATGTTTTATAAGATGCTTTTGGACATGCTGCTAACTTGAATTCAACATTCTTCATGGCACCAACCATTGGGATAGAATGGTTATCCATAGCGTAACATTTACCAAAAGTTGTGTCCACTTCCATTCCAAGTTCCTTCATGACTCCCACAGGCATAACATTTATAGCAGCTCTTGAATCAATCATGCAATTTTTTATCATCTTGTTATTGATCATCAAGGTTAAATCGAATGGGTCTACTTGAGAAGGATTTTTTTTTATTGTTGACCCTAAGTATATGGTTGGAACAGGGCTACTCTCAACATTACTATTCTGACCATTTTGTTTATGTTCTTTAGTCTTTTCCTCAAAAACACCATTGATCACCTTCAAAGTTTTCTCTCAGTACTCTGGAAACCTCATCATCTCAAGGAGTGGTACAAAAACCTTCATCTGTGTCAAGGTGTTAGAAATATCAAATGATGTTGCGATAGGCAATGCTTAAGTGTTCATTGTTTCATCCTTTTCATATTTTTGCGTCTTGGAAGTCTGCAACTCCTTTTCCTTAGTTACTTTTATATTTTTTTCTTGGGTCTTACTTGTCTTATTTATTGGCTTAGACGTTCTATTACTCTCCTTTATGAACATGCCTAATGGTTTACCCTATTCAGGATTTATGGTTCTATTCCTTAGCATGTAGGTCCTTTTGGCTTGTTCAACAGCAGTTGTGGTAATTCTCTCTCGTTCCTCTCTAGTAGGGATCCTCAACTTGACCTCATATTCCTCATCTGAGAATACTTGTTGCATACAACACTGCTAATTGATCCGTCTAGAATTTACATCACTTTCTTTGCCCCCCTCAGATGAATCATATTCTTCAATTGATAGTAAGTTTATTGTATGGTCATCTGCATACTCTTCACATTCTTCTTCACCTCCCTGCAACTCCATTGCCACTGCACATTGGTAAGGAGAATGAGACATGTCACATGCTAAGCACCACATATCTTCATCAACTACCTGGTTCACCACTTTCCTCAAAGGTTCTGGTATTTGGTTACCTTCTTTCTGATTCTTATCCATGGGTTTTCCATCTTTACATGTGGTATTGTAAGGCATATCATGTAATTTGGGCCTATCATGGCAATAGAATTGTTGTTTCTCTGTTTTATTCACCTTGACAGATAAATCCTTGAGAACATTCAATACCTTATCCAACTTGTCATCATCTTTTGTTTGTTTAGGAGCCTTTGGATTGAATAACCTTGCATCCTCCCTTCTCCCCATAGTTCCAGCTGCTTTTCTATTATTCTCTATAGTTATAGCAGCTTTCATAACTCCTTGAAGAGTTGTAAGATTTTTTGCTCTGAGCTCATAGTTTGTTTTACTGTCAAAAGAATTCATGTAGTATAAGATGCTCACTTGAGGAACTGGTTTTAGTCTATTAGGGAGTTTGGTCATAACTCTATTGAATCTTTTATTGAAATCAACCACTGCTTCATTAGGTTCCTTCTTGATGCTTATGATTTCGTGTAGCGCAAGCTCAGGGCTATTGTGATCTCCATATTGTTCAAGAAAAAGTTTTTTGAACTCTGCAAGGCTATTTACTGAAAAATCCAGCAATGCCCTAAACTAATCTCGTGCATCTTCTATCAAGGACTGCATGAATAATTTTATTTTAACATCCTCATATGGGAGATAGAAATCTTCCATGACTATGTCAAAGGCTTTGCAATGTGTTTCCCCTGAGATAGCATTACTCCTAGTGAATTTTGGTATTGCAGTTCTAATTTCATTTGGAATGGGATGAGGATACACCATCATCCCTGAAAAATAAAACTGCCTGATGCGTTTTGTATTCATCAATCCATATCCACCTTGAAAGAAATTTCCATAATTTGGTCTTACATTATTATTACTAGGGGGAAATTGGTTTTGTGGTTGGAAATGGTTTTGATATGCAAAGGCATTGAAATGATTATGCTGATATTCAGGAGGTATATTGGTGTATGGAAAATTGTTGAAGTGATTGTGCTAGTGCTTAGGAGGCATATTGGTATATGGAAGATTATTGTGCCTATGATCATATAAAGGGTTTTCAGATACCCTGTAGTTATTGCTTTTTGCATTGACTTCATCTTTGTTGCTTCCCCCTTTGTTTGATCATTGGGTTGCATGTTCACACCTCACCCTGTATCTCTCTAAGTCATGGTCAATGTCATCTTCATTGATATTCATGCCCAATTTAGCACATAATTCTACACACTCTTGTACTCGTCTAGTGTCCTTCATTTCAATCGCTACTTCCATCATTTGTTTCATTAAGTCTGTCATACAGTCTGGTGCATCTATCTTGCTTGAGCCTAAGGAACTTGAAGTACCTATTCTTGAATTCGGACAATGATTCTCAAAGCTAGGAGGGAATTTCCCTTTTCATGCTCTATCCACAGTTGCCAAGTCCTCATTTCTAGGGTATGTAGGAACTGTGTAATTCTATTTATCCAGAGCTGGATGTGAATGGTTTTCAGAATAGTACTGATTATACTTTCCGTTCATGAAGTCATTATTATGTTCCATCTGATTATCTATTGACTCTTCTTTTGAATTCCTTTTATTTCTTTTTTTGATTAAAGTTTAATTGTACTATTGGGTGGCCTTGTGTTATTGACCTTCTTCAGTACATAAAATTTCTTATTTCAGAGTCGCCACCTTTCTTCTTGAAAGGGAATTGTATTTTGTATATGGGTTCTTTCCCACAATAGAGTCTTTCTTAAATGAATGTGTCCCCAGCAGAGTCGCCAATCTATTGGGTCTCAAATCAACAGATTCGATAGGTTCTAAGGAAATGCCAACTCCTATGCTCAAACCCTCCAATTGACTTGGCCAACTTATAGAGTGAACCTATTTGGTTACTAACTCTCTCACTTTAGGCTCTACAGGACCTAGGCAGGTATACCTACTCACTAGTTATTTTCAATAACTAGTGCCTTTTATAGCAGATTAAATATCTTGATCTGACTTCCTCCTATCTGAGAATGGCATAAGTTCCTAGGATGGAGATATAGCAGATGAGTTCAAGATTTTTGTTGTATAAACTATTTGATCTTTGTGCTTGAAATTTATATGTATACACGATTGCTAATTTTACTTTATATTTCCTACTCAGCTACTCCTATTACTTTTAAGGTGAAATGTGAACTGATATGGTAATGAGTTGTATTTTATAGATGACCAGTGCCTCCTTTGTTGTTTGGGCTACAGAGTCTTTATATTTCTTCAAGACTTATTGTGTAAACTTATCAGACAGTTTTTAAACCCACCCCTTTTGGTAAGTGTGTCAGTTATTGTTTCTTATGAGCTCTATTTTGATATTTATATTGTAAACCACTTGAATGAATTTAAACCTAACTTTAAGAGACCATCCAAGGAAGAACTACAGGGAAAAATTACAATTCACAAGTAAATCTTTTTTATCCAAATCTACAATATGAAACACAAAATTTCACTGGAAGAACACAAATAATCTTATCTCCTTTAGACAATATCACAAGCAACTGCCTATAGAAAATGCAGTAATCCATAGCACATACGCAAAAGAAAAACAACTGATTCTATTTATGTATTTGTCAAAATGGTACAATGGTAAGCCTAAGGCTATAATGTATCTCTCTTTTTTCCCTTTTTTAAATATTACAAAAGTTCCCTCATTTATATGAGAGTGTACAATTTAACCAAAAGGTGTGAGTGTTTAGTATGTAACTGCTAACTAGTGCTTTTGTTAACAAAATGAAAGATAAGCAAATTTAACATCCCCACATGTTCTATGTATTTTTCATCTTTGAACATTACAATATCACTGTTCATTCTCCTCATGTCGGTTTCTATCAAAAAATATTAGAGAGAATGTGATTCACATAAGGTGACAAATCTTTGTCTCGATCCAATCCTGCCATTGCTCGATCCTTGTCATTAATGAACTCTTGTTTCCACTGCTCCAACAACACCAGTTCACCATCACTATAAAAAGAGGGCACCCTAGGGGTATTCCCATTGTCCAATCCTTGAAGCTCTTTTCTCAATCGATCTGCAAACTCATCATGTGACTTCAGGTAAGTCTCGGCTTCAACCCTCTCACCAGGAGTCATTAAATTGTCATCACTCATCATCTCCTGCAACCATGATCCAAGCCTTTCATGCTCCCTCAAAGCTTTGGTTGTCCCAGTGTATGTCTTCCAATAGTTCTTAGTGACCAGCATCACACTTCTGAATCTATTCTCAATGATTTCATGAACAAACCTATCCATCTTCTGTTGCATCTTTTCTATTTGTCATGATGACTTTTCTACCTTGCTCCTCCAATATATTACATCTATCCAGGCATCCATAGCATCTTGGTCAATACCATATGATATCCCTGTTTCACTGGTGTTTGTCTCAATCTGCAATAATCTTGCTTGCAGTCTTTGCTTCTCTTCATCAGCCTTTTCATATAGTCTCTTGTATGTAGAGTTCTCTCTGACAAGAAACTCTATTTGATCCCGATTCAACTTGGCCACATCCAATTTTAATTTGGAAGTGATTCAAGGATTAGTCTTTCAAACTTGTTGTATCATCAAATGTCCAAAAGCTTCTTTTGTGTCAACCAATGTGGGTCTCTTATCTTTAGGATAGATAGCCCATTGTAGAAGAGCCTTTTGATTTGGATCATATCTCGATCCTCTGAAGAGTTTGTCAATTTCATCTGGCATCATTTGCTTATTTGGATCTTGTTTATTGAGAAAGTCGTCAAACAATGGGGCTAACTTCATATCCCATCCAGATTACAATAGCATGCCAGCATTCTTAAGCAATTGTCTCCCTTTCTTAGGTGTCATTTCCTTCATCATAAGATCTATTTCCTCCTATAGCTTTTGGACCTGTTGCTCTTCATTTCTATCTTTCATGATGTTTTTGATCTGCAATCCTTTATGTTGATATAGGAATGTCATGAACTCTTTGGAGGCAATGAAGTCACTATAAGCAATGAAGTCCTCATGTTCTAGCAATCTAACATCAGCAAACTTCTCGAATATTGAACTGTCCTATTTTCAAATCCATCTGTATGTCCACTTCATAACCAGGAGGGTAATCTTCTCTAGGAGTAAATGGAATAACACCAGATGTAGAAGCAGGGGACATATGAGCTAAAGGCTCTACACTTCTAATGGTATCAATATACTCCCCAAAGACATGAGGTGGAACTCCTTCAAGTATTTCCAATTCATGCTCCATAATTTTGTTGGCCAACTTCAAAGGGTCCTCAATCTATTGCAATACATTTTCATCCATTTTACCCCTGAAAAGTTTCCATTTGTAGGCTTGCATCACCTTCTCGAATTTTACTCTTTTTGATATGGCCTCTTCTCTATCAATGTTCTTAATGAGATCATCTGGCATATATGACTTATGTTCTCTAGCCTTTAGCTTCTGTGATGACCAGGATGTCCTTAGATATCCCTCGGGATCAAAATTTGGCCTTGGGTCCCCCATTGCCATGCCATAATAATCCAACTTTGTCTGCAGTAAGCCATAACTTTTGGAACTCTTTACAATAAAGTCTGAAAAGCCTAACAATCCAGGCACAATTGACTGTTTCCCATGGTTTGAAAGATGCTCTGCACTCACAATTCATAATTGCCTCATAATTTTTAGGCAAGCCACTCTATTAGGCACTGTAAGTGGTAATAGATATGGTCTTCCTTCAAACCCATACACCCTAATTTGTGTGCAATCTGAAAAACAATACCAGTCTCCCTAATTATGGTCAATTGAGGAATCTTCACCAGAATCCTTAGGCCTCAAGAATCTCTAAATCTCTTGTGCAAGCACATGGTCACATGGACAACCCAACAATCTATACAATGTTTTGACAAAGAACTCCTCAAAGTGCCAATACTGATTATTAGAATATCTTTGCTCCCATGAGGAAACCCATAATTGAACTAGTTTTCTCACTTGAGCCTTGTCATAGGCTCTGACACACAATTCTTCCGACCACAATCCTTCATCTTGGCCAAAATATAGCAGCATATGCATAAGAAGGGAATAATGCTTAAAGTGCACATTGATCACATCCCCTTTCAACTTCTCCAACCCATGATTCAAGGCTTCAACTAGGTAAGAAGTAAAATCAAAGAAACGGAGGTCTCTAGACTACAAATCAGCACAAATAACCATGGCTATAATATCCATTAAAGGATGGGCTTTTATCCCTAGAACGTGAGAAACACAGTAATAGGTGTATTTGTAGTAAGGGTGGAATGAGTTGACATCATAAGGGGCTTTGTCATCCTGGCCTAATGGCACTAAAGACCCTCCATTTCTAGGCCTGTGTATGGGGAGCCTTCATGTTTTGTAAGTGTGTTCTAGGTTAAAGTATTCATTTGTTAATTTCTTGAGGTCAATTGGTTCCTCAAACCCCCAATATAACTCAAACACAGTGTCGATAACCTCCCTTGTAATTGAAAGAATTGGCTTACCCATATAGCTATATATGGTTCTAGTTTTAGGGTCATAATTACTTGCTAAGGCTTTCATGAGTTCTACATTTACATAGACATTAGCCATAGCCAGTTTGCCTAGGTTTAACCTCCATAAATTATTTATAGGCTGAGGGGAAACTCTTCTATTGTATGCATATACAAATAACTCATATCCCCTTAACTCGGTCCATGTGTCTCCAAGATCCTCAAATTGATCCTCCAGACCTTCCCCATCTGCCTTAATCTTCTTAGACCTTAAACTAGATGATGGCCATTGGTCGATCAAATCTTGGGCCAAGGAATGCCCTTCCTTCTTCTGTCTTTTGGGTTTTCCTCTGTGGTAAGAGGTTCCTTTCCCTTTCTAGTTTTACTAGCCTTAGATGATGACTCCATTTGAATTTATAAAGGGGCTCTATGTATGGACAACTACTTGAAATCTATGAGCCTTCCCTGTGAATTCGCCCGATTTCTACTTTTGGTTCGTCGCCTATGAATTCCTCAATACTATGTCCTTCATTATCAATTCATCACTTATGGCAAATTAAGAAGTTAGTAATGGCAGTTCAACAATGGTCACTTAGATACACATTTGAATTAAATGGTGATGTGACCTTCCCGAGATTTGATTCTGATCTTCACGAAAATCAATAATCACTTCAATGAAAACATGTCTTTTGATCACCAGTTTTTTGGTCCATCAATCCCTTTGTTTCCATCGAAAATGCTTTTGCTTTGAATATCATGTCAATTAAGTATTTTCTTCTTTTATCAAAATGTTGTATTCGATGAGAACGTCTATCTTTTCACCGATATATATCTTATGTCCATCGGGTTCCATGTCGAAGAAACTTCGGGCTTCGATAACTCCCTCTATCTTTCCATCGAAACACATTTTCTATCGATATCATTATACTCTCGATGAATGAGTATATCATTTCATCGAATCCCTTCTTTCTTTGATGACTTGCTTTCATCATCATCTCTCATTGATGAACTCATTAATAATTTCTTTGATAAAATTCCATCGGTGAAACAACACATATCGATAACTTGTCTTTTGGTCTCCTCGAAACTCATATCCTATCGATATCCTTTATCGATGTAACTTCCTTTTGTTTGATCGACATTACTCTTTCGATAAAACTGTTGTTATCTGTGAGTCTTCTATATGTTAAGCCGATAGCATTATTTCCTCGAAATCTTTTTCCCATCGATGAGACCATCTCTGCTTTCTTTGATATCCTTTGTCGATGGAATCATTTCTTTTAGTGAGTCCCTTTTCAAGTTCATCGGTATTTCTTTTTCTTCGACAGCCCTTTTATATCAATGAGACATCACTGGGTCTCATCGATACCATTTGAATTTTGATTTTTTGATAGGATGCCATCACACTTGTTGGACAAATTATAGGGTACTTTACTTTGGAAGGAAAATGATGATTTTTTCTTCTAAAAATGGTGGATTTTATGATTTAATTTCACAAATCAAGAGGTTTTATTTAATTTAGATTTGGTGTTGAACAGAACTTTCTCCCGGATCATATTTCTGCTTCCTAGATACAATAGCTTTGAATTCAGATTCAAGCTTAGGAGGGGCTTCACCAAATTTGCTCAACTCAAAAGAAGCAAGCTTTCCGATCAGCATATCTCTAGTTAGATTTGTTATAGTCTGGATCTCCTCAATAGCAGCAGCCTTGTGCTTTTAAGTAGGGGGCAAGGATCTCAGCACCTTAGCAACAATCTCAGATTCTTCCAACACTCCACCTGCACATCTGATGTTCAATACCAGCTCATTCACTTTCTACCTAAAGGAGGTAATGTTCTCATCTTCCCCCATCTTCAGCATCTCATACTTTCCTTTCAAGCTTTGTAACTTAGCAAATTTCACATGGCTACCACCTTCATATAAAGTCTCTAGCTTCTTCTAAATCTCATGAGTAGTCTACAAATCCATCACATTAGTCATCTTAGAATCAGACAAGGCACTTATCAATGCTTCCTTAGCTCTAATATTGAATTTGGCTTCCTTTATCTCATCCGAAGTTGTAGGACCATTCTGAGGAGCATTATACACATTCTTAGTAATCTTCCAATAGTCTTCACTAATGCATCTCAAATGACATTCCATCTGGTTCTTCCAGAGAGTCTAATTCATTCCATCAAATCTCGGACTATCCTTCTTAAAAGAAAAGGTTGCCATCCCAGATCTCCTCAAGCGGTCAATCTTCTTTCGGAGGATCTAGCTCTGATACCAATTGTTGGCAACAATGTAGCAAAATGAGACGGGGGTGAATTAGTTTTCTTTCAAACTCTACACAACTCAAACACAAATTTGGATCTGGTAATTTTAGCTAGGAGATTGAACACTTCTATATAACTCCAAGTTTGAATATTTCAAAGGGATAATTAATACTAGATGGCTAGGACCTTAAGAGATCAAGGTTGTCTACAATAATGGTGTAGTCAAACTTCACACCATAGAATCCAATCACACAACCCTAGTCATCAATGGTCATCATTTGATGATCTATAAGTAGCCCATCTCCAAAGAAATTTGTATCTATAATCTCAAGTAGGAAATATATATTATTCACAAAGTTCCTATCACCCCTCCAAGTACCATTTAAGTATTTATATTGTTGAAAAATTAAAAAAATCAGCAATGAAAACCTTCTAGCATTGAACTGGATGATTACAACTTGAAAACCAAACTTCCTATAGGTCATAACTAAAATAAATAACTTAGAGGTGAAAATTGATCTTTCGGCACCTCTAAGTGGCAAAAGATTGAAAAACTTGAAAACAAATGTTGTCTTTTGTTGTTATTAAAATTTTATTTGTTTTGAAAAGTTCATTCTATTATGTGACAAGAAATTCAATACATGTCGCCTATCTTTTTGTACTACACCGGAGCTGGCAATACCAACTCATCACTAGTCACACAAAATTCCTATAACAAGCATTGGAGAATTTGTTTTCATAGTTGCTCATTCACTCACATATACCATGTCAGAAAGGTTCATACTAATTTGTCTTCCACATCAACATATTGGTCACATTCACAATTAACCCTTCACATGCTACATGTTATGATTTTATATACACACAACTAAGTATCATTATTACCTTTATACCCCTTCGAGATGCTTCACATGTGATACCACCATACCATATGTTGTCATGTTTCAATATTATTGGCCACATCCCTTTATCAATGTAGAAAAAACCTATCTTTTCTATCAACCACCACATCAAAGTCCGACTCAAATTATTTCCTATAAATTTGTAACTATTGCATTTTTTTATTTTTATAAATCATTAAATATATTTTTTCTCTAATGGTGAATAATGGCATGATCTAAGATGGAATAATCTATAAGTTGGGGGAAGGGAAATGTCACATTCATATTATACATACAACCCATACATTTACATCTCTTACTTTTATATGTTATTACTAAATTTAAAAATAGACACGCTATCATTTCTATGTCCTATATATACTATAAACCAAAACAACCATCTTTCCTAGCACTTCTTTCTACATTTGCCTTAACCCTCCATAGTAAATTTTAACCTATTAGAGTCTTGTATATATTTTAACCTATTAGAGTCTTGTATATAAGTTTCATAACACTTCTTGCCACAGAGAGGGTGGAACCCATACCAACCATAAACCAATAAATTTTATAGAGTTAAGAGCTAGCAAGGAGATATAAAAAAATTTCAAGCAAGCCCACTAGCATGTATATTATAAGCAAGCCCAGTCTAAAGGACCAAGGAAAAACCCAATGGCACAACTTTTTTATTTTGAAAATGGCAACCAACAACACACTAGATATGACAAACACATGCCACACTCACACTACATTATGCACACAAGTGTTACAAGAACACTAAGACACTAAAGAATAAATACACTAAACCTCACCAATTACACAAGCAAGATGGCACCAATTGAAGACTAACTAGTGTGGGACAACTTACCATTATGAAATGATGAAAGAGATAGACAATAGTGAAATCACCAACACTCCTAACTCTTTCCCTAAGCCAAAGGATGCAAAACCATAAAACTGTGACACTTTACAACACTCTACAAGAGGATCTGAATTGGCTTGAAAACTTTACAATGCCACTATGACATATGGTGAAGGAATATTAGGTCCACAAAACTACCCAATATGATATCAAGACACTTAAGGTTAATTTTAAGCCTATAATACAAATTCCTAAATTTATCTACCTTAACCAAATGAAAGCAATTTGAGTAAACCATAAGCAATTGTGCTTGGATCCAACATTGAGACATGCAAACCAAACCATAACCACTCACAAATTCCATTTTAATTACATGTCTTCTTAATACCAAGTCCAATGAAATAATATTACATTAAAGTACAAGGGGACTCAAATTTCCTTTAAAATATACAATTACATATCAATGAACAACTAGAAAGCATAAAGAAATACATAAGAAGTGGATCCACTCAACAAGCTTGGTATGCTATCCTCCAGACCCCAATGGTAGTATTCATGCCACCCAACCACATGGAATCAAAAGGTTCACTCCATTTGTGCTAGTAGTCACAAAGGCCAAATATGCCAAAACACATAATACACATAAGGAGAGGTACAAACACTCGTTCAAACATGAAGGAAACATAACATCAAATCTATATGAAATACACAACATCCAAATGAAAGCAACACATGTAAATCACATAAGAATCAATAATTCAACACCCACAAGAAAGGAATAATAATCTTCCAACTTCTACTCAACAATTCAAGGGTTAGACAATAAGAGGGAGAGTGTCATCATGTAGCTCGAAGGGATGAATCATGTGAAACTGAGTAGTCCTTCCCAATAGATGAGGTGAATCAATCTTACCATCTCAACACCTCATGGTAAACTAGGTCTTCGCAAGTCATCCTTATTCTTTATAATGACTCAAGCCTTAAGAGAAGCACACATTATCTTAGTTAATTATTTACCATGTTTCATTAGTTTTCACTTGATTAAATAACCCCACACTATTATTTATATCATGCCACTTTGGTTCAAGAACATGTTGGGAGCCACTCACATCATTGACTCTAATACCTACACCCTAGACTCATCACATTTTCCAATGAATGTGGAAACAAAATCAAACAAGGCCAATTCAAAAGTATGCAATTTTACACAACAAAGGTGCAATTTTCACAAATCTCAATAATCACATGAAAAATGATCCAAATGGATTAAATTTAATAATTTACATAATATATATTTCATTCCATAATATAATCCATCATTATTTTCCAAAAATTCTCATTTTCCAATTTTTCATCACAAGCTAGAAAATTTACCAAAACTCCATTAAAATAGCTCAAAATTCATGAAAATTTTTAAATCAAAAAATCAAAAAAAATAAGATACCCTTTTGATTCTAAGGTGCCTAACACCACACTTTTAACATAAAATTGGCATTTTCATCATTCTATGAAAAATTGGGCATGGTGACCCCATATTTTAGAAAATTAATAAAAATCTCTCACAATAAATTAATTACTCTATCAAATGCAAAAAAAAAATCATAAATAAAATGATTTCCATTATTTATTAAACCATTTTCAACCAAATAGAAATAATAAGAGAAACAAAGGAATGAAGTTCCTACCTCAAATTTGCCCCAAAATTTGAACTTCAATCTCTTCAAGCACGCTAAATGAGAGCACAAATCCAATGAACAGCAAGGACCCTTCCCAATTCCTAATATTTTGCAACAAATTTGACTCAAGTCCCTCCATAATTGACTTACAATCAAAAACTCAAATTTCAAGTGAGAAGGTTTTCTTGCACACAATTTCTTCAAAAAATGACTAAGTATAAAAATGAACTTTTTCCTTTTAAAACCCAACTCGCTTTTCTCTTTTTGAATTAAAATGATAAAATAATACTTTCTAAATTCCAAATGCACATATGTTACCCTAACAATACAGATCATTTACATATGAAAATACATAAGCCACAATTTAATTTTTAAATATCAAATTATGATTTAAAATACCAAAACCCATTTTCACATTAAATTTAAAAATAAAATAATTAAAATAATTCTTTTTCACCCAATTGTTACCCTTGAACCCAAACTAACATTTAAAACATATTCTTTTGCATATGGTAATCAATCTTTCATTAAAACCCAAATAAGCCTATTTTAACATTAAATTAGGAAAAATTTGTCATGTAAACCATAAAATATTTTCATAATTTAATTCGAGAGGAATATAAATTAGCACCAAAATACTCTTTATTGGGCATGCACATAGGGGTTAGGGTTTTTCGAGCATTATCAATCACGGTATCTAGGGCATAACATGGGTCACAAAATGGGAAATTGTACTTGAACCAAGTACAATGGGTTAGGGCTTAACAAATATGAGCAATGTGACATCTCCCATATAACCACCATCAAGGTATACTTATACCTTTAAATCCAAGTGGAGTCAATACCCTATACCTATAACCACTCCACAAATGTCATGTGTACCTATGCATGTTCATAACAACCATAGCATAGCCAAACCACCCAATGGGGTCAAATATCATATATATAACTTTATTGCATTTAACCATTCTAAATCATGACATCATTTAATTTCAACATAAATATTAACATCTCAAACATCATAAGGTCATATTCACATTTAAACCATATGTCACCCATAATTAAATTAAGTATGGTGAAATCAAACATAATACCATCTCAAATACATTACATGAAATATCATTATAGAATAATACACCAAGTCTTCATAAGGAAACTAGGTAAAAAAGTAAACACACTGACATCTCAATGAAATAACATTGATGACTGGCATGTTGAGGGATCCTTATCTCAAACATTTGGGTGGTCCATACATACCACAAGTAAAAAGGAAACATATACACACACTTAAGTAGATCATAGAATAATCACCCAGTAGAAAAACACAACCACAACCTATGCGTACTTAGATACATAGTCAATCCATTTTGAGATCAACACATATACAAGTTGCCAATGGGAAGGGAATTACATTTCCAAGGAATTTTTTATGGGGTTCAATGACAATGAGGTTACTTTGAGAGGCATTTCATTTTTTTAACCATTCAAACAGTAGTAGAGGTTACTAGGCTACCACAAATAGGAGAGGCTTTCTTCCCAATGGGTTCTGGTACGGTGAAGGTGTTGGCATTTGCATGAAGATTGCATTAATGATATATTATGTTGTCATTGATGTCAATTGAACTGGTAATTATATTGTTGATATTGTTGTAATATTGTTACTGTAACCGGTAGGAAGAATTTGTGAGGAGAACCGGTAACTGGTGTAATGGTGTAAACCTTATCTATTGTTGTAACCAGTAAACCCTACCTGTTGTTTTGGATAAACCCTAACTGATTAAGTTTGGTGAATTGATTATATTGGTTTATGATCTAATGATGAGTGGTAATGATGATGGCATGCATGATTATTGTATGAAGACAATTCCAAGAGATTTTGGCGAGTTGTTGTAACAGTTTTTGTCTAGGGAATGAGAAAATGTATTGCATCTAATACAAAGCACATGATGAGTTACTAAGTTCAAGGAAGCGGTGATCAAGGAGCGATCAAGGTTTTCTTGATTGATGTGCAGAGATTGCTATGTAATCCAATGGTCATACCTGAACCGAATTTGTTTGTAATCTCGATGAGAGTTAGGTTTTTGTTGTGTTACCGAACTGATTGATTTGTATTTAAGGTTGATGGAGTTGTTTAGTTTTAAGAGAGTTGGCAAAGAGATGGACATAGTTCAATTGAGTGTGTGGTTGTCAAACCGGATGATGTATCTGTAGTTTGAGTAAAGGCAGATAGGAGCATGAAATGGATCTGATCAAGCAAGTGTAGTGTTATTCAGATAGATCAACAAACTCGTGTTGTTTTCTAACAATTACAGCAGAATTGAAATCCTCTAACCGGGTAAGCTCTAACAAGCTTGGTGCTATTCAAATCCTCTAACAAGGTAGTCCATTAGATTGGATTTTCAAATCCTCTACCGAGGTTACTCCTTGCAGGGTATTGCTTCTAACAAGGCATTTGTAGTCAATCTTTTAACTAAGTGATTCCTAATAGGATCAGTTCTTAACAGGACTTTTTGTAAAGCTTTAATAGGCTAGGCTCCTAACATGGCAAACTTCAAAAGAGTTAAGATATTATCTTGTGAGTCTCATCTCACCGTGGTTTTTACCTATTTGGGTTTCCATGTCAAAAATATTTGTGTCAAGTGGTGAATGTTTTTGTGGTTACGTTTTCATGGTTGATTTACTTAACTACTTAATTATTTTTTATAAGTCATGATAACCAAAAGTATTGAGTTATGAAGAAGTTGTTTACTGTTAAATTGTTGTAACAGTGAAGCGGTTTATCTTATGAGTTTTTATCTTGACAGAGTTATTATTCTAAGTTTACTTTGAGAGATTGATTGGTGAAGTTTATTATCAGTTTTTCTATCTACTAATTCACACCCCCCCCCCCTCTTAGTAGTTGACCGGATACTTATTCTTTCATCATACCATCAGAAGGACTTAAAATGAGTGCACAAATAGTCCTTGCAATGTATAGAGTCAATTGAATGGCACAAGGGTAGATCACAAAGTGAGCTACCCTGCCCAAACCATAGGATGCTATCACCAAATTTTTCATTCAATACATTACCTATGAACGTATGTATGCCTATGTGTTTTCTCACCAATTATGGTTGATGTTTCATTTATTTATTGGGCTTTTAGTAAATGTTCCATATTTTTTATTTCATTCATTTCAATAAGCTTGTAAGTATAGAGTTGGCAAGAGAAATATATCATCCACCATGGTCTAATAAAATTATTAGTGAAATTGGGAAATTTTATCCAAAATGAGGAGGAAGTGCAACATAGTGGCTTGATCTCTAGGAACCATGGAAACCTTTCTAAATCTTTTGAGAATGTACAAATAGAGGAGGAAGGTCACATAGCTATAACCCATGGAAATGAGCCTCTAGACAAAGAACACAACATGAAATAGTTTGCATGAGGTCTAAAAGGAAAAAACCCACTGGAGTGACCACTCCTCAAGCCCTCAACAAAAGCCACCAGAGATGAGAAATTGACTTTAGGTATAACTTACAAAATCTAGTAAAAGTAGATAGTTCAATTGCTAGGTTAGAATATGAGGATGATGACTCTAACATGGAGATCTTGGCCACAAACCTCATGGAAGGAAAAGATCACATGAGAAGAAAACAAAGGATGCAAAATAGATCAAAGAAAAAATAACAACAGTTGAGGGCTACATCCACTATTGGCTCTCTTGTTTATATAGAGAAAGAGACCACCATCCAAGATGATACCCTTGTATAAGAAAGTGAGTTACCTTTTTCTAAACTAGATAACCTAATAAGGACATTAAA
Source organism: Cryptomeria japonica (assembly GCF_030272615.1). Lineage (NCBI taxonomy): Eukaryota > Viridiplantae > Streptophyta > Pinopsida > Cupressales > Cupressaceae > Cryptomeria > Cryptomeria japonica. Next base: position 640,274,394 of record NC_081411.1, on the reverse strand, counting down.
ATTGTTAGATACATCTGATACCAAGAGTAAACTGAGAGAGGGGGTAAATCAGTTTACTATCAGAAATCAGAACTATGCATATCAAAACCTTTGAATCGGAGCACAAAGAAATCAACACAATGAAAGATAAGACATGAAAGAACGGTACACACAACACCAATATTTTTGACGTGGAAAACCCAGTGAAGGGAAAAACCATGGTGGGAAACCCTACCCACAATCAGATGATACTTCTGTAGTAGTATATGAAATAATTATAATGGAGATTGCACTTGCAATCAGGCCAACCACCTACATCGCACTACTCAACACAAAAGAAGTCTCCCTGACTTACAAAAACATCATACTACAATCCAAAAATAATGAACTATGAAAGTAGCATCTCCTAATGCTTGATACAGTTTCGGTTAAGCATAGATGTCTGCCATGTAATACAAAAACCTTCTCAAACCTTCATTGAATGTTATAACCTTGTTTGCATATAAACCACTCTCTGATAATGTAGACATAGCCATCCCATAACCATCCATACCAATTACATGAATAAATCACCTATAAATACAGATCATCAACCTTATTGATAAGGTCAGCTAGACCCTAAACACATAAACCCATAATTACAAGAATTGCATCACACAATACCACCGGACCAATATTATGATTTAAATTATATAGCATGGACCTAATTCAAATATCCAAACAATTCCATTTTCCAAAAATTTTGCTAAGACCAAAATCCAACACGCTTCACCAACTGGTAGAAACCCTTAATGAAATAACAAAAGGTATAATTGGATCTGGATAGGACCATCATAATAGCATGCCAGCCAATCCAAAGACACCAAACACTCTAACATGATCAAGAAGAACCTTCAACATGATAGAAACCGATTCCATAAGCCAGACCAAAATTGTCTAACCAAATCATCAAATATTGCTTACCGGTAAAGCTAACCGATACCAAGAAATACCAACCGGGAAAAAAAATGATAGCAGCCAGAGCACCAAATCATGAACCAACAAAATATAGAAAACATATAACCATCCAGAATAAGAATCCAAAACTAATTCCAGAGATCTGATCATACCATATCAGAATCATAGCCAAAACCAAGATGATCACCAAGACTAACCAGGATAGCCTCCAACCGAGATACAGTATTGACATCAATGACAACAATTACCAAATATAGCATATACCAACAATCTCTCCCTTTTGCATTGATGGCAACACTGAATGTGAAAAACATCCAAGTGCCAAGGAATGCCAACAATCACCAAAAGACCGATCTCAAATATATATCTCCCCCTAAGATTAACAGTTTTTCACATGAACACCATCTCTCCCCCTTTGAAATCAATGACAAAGGAAGGATACCAAACCAAAAGTACTAAACCAAATAGTTGACTACTCTCCCTAAGTAGTAGCATCATCTCATAAACTAGGATCAAAAAAATATGTCTGATGAGCTCACCGGATTGATGCATCCCTACATCTCTAAGTTTCTTCCAGAGGGTTGGTAACACCCAATTGATTTCTGAGATATTCAAAAGTATCCTTAGGCAATGGTTTAGTTATAATATCAGCAATTTGTTCCTTAGTAGGCACATAAACCAATCTGACTTCCTTTGCTTCAACCTTTTCCTTCAAGAAATTATACCTTATAGAAATATGTTTTGATTTGGAATGAAATGCTAGATTCTTTGGCATATCAATAGAAGTAGTATTATCACAGTGAATAACAATAGGCTCATCATAACTCATCCTTATATCTTTTAACATTTGTTTCATCCAAAAAATATGAGTACAATTGGTAGCAATAGCTATATATTCTACTTCAGCAGTAGATAATGAAGTGCGTGATTGTTTCTTGCTAATCCATGAAACCAACTTCTTCCCAAGAATGAATGCACCGCTAGTAGTTCTCTTCTGGTCATCCACATCTCCATCCCAATCAAAATCTATATAGGCACATAGTCTGAAGTCATCATTCTTTGGATACCATAACCCAAAGTTTGTTGTACCTACCAAATATCTAAATATCCTTTTGACAGCAATATCATGAGTTTCTCTAGGATTTGACTGAAATCTAGAAGCAATACAAACAACATTCATATCATAGGAGTAACGACAGGTTTAGAATTCTCAAGTCCAAATTTCTTAAGTAACTCCTTCACATACTTAGTTTGACAAATGAAAATACCTTTATTAGTCTGATTAATCTGCAAACCTAAGAAAATTTTTATCTCACGAGTCATAGACATTTCAAATTCATTCTTCATATGATCAGCAAACTTCATGCATAGACTTTCTTCTCCTCCAAAAATGATATCACCCACAAAGACTTGAATAATAAATATGTCATTATGCTCAATTTTATAATATAAGTTACTATCACCATTACCTTTGCTAAAACCAATCTTAGAAAGATATCTGTCAAATCTAGAATACCATGCTCTAGGGGCATGTTTTAGTCCATATAAATATTTCTTCAATCTGCAAACCATGTCTTTGTCTTCTGATAAAGAAAATCCATTAGGTTGCTCAATATAGACTTCCTCCTCAAGATCTCCATTCAGAAATGTACATTTGACATCCATCTAATATACTTAGTAATTCTTGTGTGTAGCATAGGCAAGTAAAAGTCTTATTGCTTCAATTATAGCAACCAGAGCATAAGTCTCTCCATAATCAACTCCTTCTTCCTATGAGTATCCTTTGCAAACCAATCTAGCCTTGTTCCTCACAACCAGACCTTCCTCATTTAATTTATTCATGAATACCCATTTAGTTCCAATAATATTCTTATCTTTAGGTCTAGGAACTAATTCTCATGTCTTGTTCTTTTATATCTGATCTAATTCTTCTTCCATTGCTTTTATCCAATTTTCATCCTTACTTGCTTCAATAAATGATTCCAGTTCAATTTGAGAAATTAAACATACCTCTTCAGCAGCTAATCTTCTTGTAGTCATCACACCTTTCCTTTTATCTCCAATAATCTGATCTTCAGAATGATTTAGTTTCACATACCTGGGAGTCTTTGAATTTTCTTGATTTACTGACTCTTTATGTTGTTCATCTATCACTGTTGAGTTTTCTGATGTTACCAGTGTCACTGGTTCACTATTCTAAACTGATTCTTGCATTATCAGTTTAGGTCTGATAAATTCATCTTCTGGTCCATAGTCATATGATCTGATCTTATTACTGCCTTTCTCATCCACCTTTACATTTATGCTTTCAATTATCCTATTAAATCTTTTGTTATAACATATATATGCTTTTCTCTTAGTGGAATAACCCAAAAATATTCCTTCATCACTTCTAGGATCAAAATTTCCTATTGCATAATCTCTTCTAATGTAACATTTTATTTCCAAAAATTTTGAAATATCTGATAGTAGGATTATGACCAAACCATAATTCATAAGGAGTCTTACTGATATCACCTTTAATGTGTACTCTATTGAAATTGTATACAGCTGTATTAACAGCTTCCCTCTTATAGATATCAGGCAATCTAGCTTCTATCACATTGTCCTTGCAGCATCTAGTATGGTTCTATTCTTTCTTTCCAACAATCCATTCTATTGTGGAGTCCTAGGTGCAGAAAGTTGTCTTCTGATTCTATTTCTCTCACAAAAGTTGTTGAACTCATTGGATGGAAACTCACTGCCTTGATCTGATCTTAAGCATTTTATCTTTAGTCTTGTCTTAGTCTCAACCATAGTTTTAAAGATTTTAAATTTCTCAAGAGCTTCATTTTTTTCTTTCAAAAATGCTACCCACGTCATTCTAGAATAATCATCAATAAGTAACATAAAGTATTTGTCACCTTGAAAGTTTTTAGTCCTTGTTGGTCCACATAGATTAGTATGAATAATTTCAAGAATTTCATTATATTTATCATGTATACTTCTAAAAGAAGTTCTAACTTTCTTACCCATTTGACATTCTCTACATACCGAATTATGAGGTTTGACAATCTTGGGCAAATCTCTGATAGCCTATGTTGAACTGATCTTCACTATGCAATCAAAATTTACATTACACATCCTCTTATGCCATAACCAAATTTCATCAATCTAAGCAATCAAGCAAGCCTTCTCACTAGAGTTCAAATGAAATATGTTTCCTTTGGTCTAAGTTCTGGAAGCAATTTCCAATCCAGATCTATTGATAATCTTACATTTTCCATCCTTGAAATGCAAATGAAATCCTCTATCCACCATCTGACCTACATTTAAAAGATTGTGCTTTAATCCTTCAACATAATAAATAGTATCAGTATTAGTCTTACCATCCAATGATATTGTTCCTTTGCCTTTGATCCTGCATGCCTTGTTATCTCCAAATCTAACTAGTCTTCCATCAAATTCTTGCAGTGTTAGAAATTTTCTCTTGTTGACAGTCATGTGATGGGAACATCCATTGTCTATAACCCATTCATCCTTTTCTTCAATTTTAGTAGCCAAATCCTTCTCCTTGGTATGAATTTCATCAATGACAGGTTATGGAGTATCATCCTTGATAGCAATAAAGACCCAATCTTTACCGGAGATTTCATTGCCGGATCCACTCACAGGTTCATCATCATCATCATCATCACTAATACCAAAATCATCATCACCAGAATAATAGCATGATTTATCCTTATTCCTTCTAAATCTAGGTTTTCTTTGATATTCTGGATTAGGCTTATAATTCTTCACAAATATTTCATGATTCCTAGCAGCTTTTTCAAGGCATCTAGAAGCAAAATGACCATTCTTATTGCATGAAAAACATTTAAAAGGGACTTTTCCTTCATACTTACTTCCAGTTGGTCCTTTAGGAATTCTTCTAGCAATCAGGGCTTCCATCTCTTCAATTTCTCTTTCTTCTCTCTCAATGTCCTCCAAATCTTTGGCATACATCTCCTTCCAATCTATCTTCTACTTACTGGCGGCAGATGCTTTAAATGTAGTCTTAGTTTTAGTAACATTCTGATCTCCGAGGTCTTCAAGCTCAAAAGCAGTCAATTTCCCAAGCAATGTATCTCTGGTAATAGGGGTACTTGACATTTTCTGGAGTTCATTAATTGCAGTAGCCTTCATCTTGTAAGCTAGAGGTAGAACTCTCAGAACCTTTGACACAATCTCATCCTCACTGACTGATCTATCGCAATATTTGATACCCATGACAATCTCATTCACTCTCTCTATGAAAGAACTAATCTTCTCATCTTCTTCCATCTTCAAAGTTTCATACCTTACCCGAAAACCTTCAATTTTTGCAATCTTTATTGCCTGGTCACCTTCATAAAGAGTGTCAAGCTTCAACCAGATCTGCTTAGCATTCTCCAACTCTATGACATTCAATATTTTTTTATCAAATAGGGCACTTAGAATTGCTTCTTTTGCTCTAACATCATTTTCATCTCTCTTGTGTTCATCAGCAGGTGTCGGTGTTCCAAAATTAGGATCACAAGGTATATACCCTTGCTCCACTATCTCCCAAACTTTAGCTCCAAGACATCTGAGATGAATCTTCATTCGCACCTTCCATATTTTGTAATTTGTTCCATCAAATCTGGGAATATCCTTCTGATAGGGATTGAATGTGGAACTTGATGCTAATGCCATCGGATCTCCTCAGTCGATTAATAATCTATAGAGAGGACCTTTCTCTGATACTAATTGTTAGATAGATCTGATACCGAGAGTAAACTGGGAGTGGGGGGGTGAATTAGTTTACTATCAGAAATCAGAACTGTGCATATCAAAACCTTTGAATCAGAGCACAAATAAATCAATACAAGGAAAGATAAAACATGAAAGCATAGTACACCTAACACCAATATTTTTGGCATGGAAAACCTGGTAAAGGGAAAAACCATGGTGGGAAACTCTACCCACAATCAGATAAAAATTTTGCATCAGTATATGAAATAATTACAATGGGGATTGCACTTGCAATCAGGCTAACCGCCTAGAGCTCACTGCTCAACACAAAATAATTCTCACTGACTTACAAAAACATTGGACTACAATTCAGAAAGAATGAACTGTGAAAGTAGCATCTCCTAATGCTTGATACAGTTCTGGTTAAGCACAGATGTCTATCGTGTAATACAAAACCCTTTCCAAACCTTCGTTGAATGATATAACCTTGTTCGCATATAAACCACTCTCTGATAATGCAGACATAACCATCTCATAACCATCCATACCAATTACATGAATAAGTCACATATAAATATAGATCATCAACCTTATTGACAAGGTTGACTAAACCCTAAACCCATAAACCCATAATTACAAAAATTACATCACAAGGTACCACCGGACCAATATTATGATTTACATTACATAGCATGGACCTAATTCACATATCCAAACAATTCCATCCACCATAAATTCCGCTAAGACCAAAATCCAACACGCTTCACCAACCGGTAGAAACCCTCAGTGAAATAACAGAAAGTCTAACTGCCCCTAGATAGGACCATCATAACAGCAAGCCAACCAATCCAAAGTCACCAAACACTCAGGACATGGTCAAGAAGTACCTTCAACTTGATAAAAACTGATTCCATAAGACGAACCAAAATCGTCTAACCAAATCATCAAAAATCGCTTACCGGTAAAGCTAACGGTGCCAGGAAATACCAACCAGGAACAAAAGCGATAGTAGTCAGAGCACCAAACCATAAACCAACAAAATATAGAAAACATATAACCATCCAAAATAAGCATCCAAAACTGATTCCAGAGATCTAATCATACCGTATTAGAATTATAGCCAAAACCAAGATGATCACCAAGACAAATCGAGATAGGTCCAACCGGGATATAGTGTTGACATCAATGACAACACTAAACCAAATCCATCATGTACCAAAAAAAATATCCATATAACAAATAATTGGAAAAACACAAAATTTAAGAAAATAAGGAGTCGTCTAAAAACCATAATGAACAAGTCATATTTGATGTTGCCAATAACTCTCTTGTTCTAGGAAACCAACATGAAGATGAAACTTATGATTTGAATAGTCATACTTGAATGATTCTCTAGAATAGATAGAGCATGAGATGTTTCTCAAATAGAACGAAGAAATTTGGACCTTTCAAGACATGATCAATCAACTTAAAGATAAAAATAAAGGGTTGTCAGGGTAGTTACAAGAAGTCAAGTTGCAATCAATTAACAACAGGCTGAATATATTAATATGTCAAAAGGATAATTAGTCCAATTTATGAAGTACAAGGAACTCAAGATACCCATTCAAGAACATGAAAAAAAAATGGAAGAGTTAAGGGTAACCTAGTGTTAGAGTTTTGTTTTTTTACCCTATTTATGCCCTAAAAGAGGGGTTTTTTTCTTTTTGGCTGTAACTTGGTCATACGGAGGCACTTTTTCAAAAAACTTATATATTCGGAAAGATCTTTTCAAGCTCTATCTAGATCTAGAGGTTTGAACTTTTGATTTTGATTTTTTGATGGTGTTTTTTTTCTGTCAAAGCTAGAGGTTCCTTTTTGCACTCTGGAAGACATCACTTGAGCATCCAAACTCCATTTTTAGAAAAAATTATATTGTTGGAAATCTTGTTCTGTGTGATTTCTAGTCATATGAGTGTTCTTTCCAAATTCTTCTCCAAGTAATTTTTATTCAGTTTTTTTCTTTTCAGCACTCTAGTGAATATCTTGGATGTTTCAGGTCATGGGATCTCTTTCTTTGAGTAGGATGTCTCATCTTTGATTGTTCTTTCTGTTTCTAGTCTTTTGTCTCTTTTTATCATTGTAGAATTTTATTTATGCAAACGCACTGAGATAAAGCGCCACCATGCATTGTATACTTGGGATCATACACATCTTGTGTCTTATTATACATGCACTACTTATAAAGTTTCATGTGGGGTCGATGTTTGCCTTTTGTTTGCCATCTACCTTTGTCATGTGAGTGTTCCTTCCATGAAATTAGCCTCATGATGTGTGTCAAGTGAGTGTTCCTTCCATGACACTATGTACTTTTCTCTGCACCCTTGATGTTCCTGGTTCTTCGTCATGCAGTTCTTGTTGGCCGTTCTTTTCAATGTACCTATCCCTCTCCCTTTTCAGCATTATGGGGAGGTTTGTCATGTTGTTCTAATGCTTCCTTGGTTCAATTGATCATCTCTTTAGGCTTTGGTGTTTCATGCCATCTGTATCTTCGAGTTCAGTTGTTTGCCTTTGTTTGCCATCTGATTCGAGTAGTGTCATTTGAGGGCACTCATGCAGATTGCATTCTTCTCCACCTAGTCATGTTCTATTTCAGTGGAGGTTCTTCAGATCAGCAGTTACTCTTCGACAGTGTTTGCAGCTATTTCATGCTTCGTTAGTGTTCTTCATTCTCTTCTTTTTGTTCCTATCTTCTAGAACACTCTTGTTTGGAGGCTTCTTAGTCCTTCACTTGAGCTTTCATTTCTTCTTGGAGAGGAGTTTTGTTCCCACAATGTTTTCTCCTTTTTCTCCACTTTACAGAGGTTTTATTGCACTTGGGTACCTCATCAGGCCTAGTTGTCAGGACCCATTGTTGCTTTCCTGCATTTTTTACATGCTTTTTTAGTCCTTGGTTGTGTTTTAGCTACTCCCTAAGTTCATCTTAAGGGGGGGTGTTAGAGTTATATTTTATTAGCTAATAATTATTTATTTAATTATTAGTCTAATATACTCTATGCTTAAGCTAAACTTAGGAATCTTATAATTATTTAGGGTTTTCTCCTTTAGGGTTTCCAGTACCCTTTTATAAGGATTCTCTCTTTGTATTTTCATAACAATTGTAATTATTGAATTGTATTCTTGTTGCACTATCAATATGACTCCTCTTTTCTGGATCTCTGAATTTTGTCCTCCATAGCTTTTTTGCTTCTCTCCTTTTGTGGTAGGTTTGCATGCAGGTTATCTTTGGGAGCTGTAGAGTTGATTTTTCCTCAACTCCAATACCTAGCATAATGAAATCATAGCTACAATGTATATATTGGATGTAGAATCAATTTCTAAAGACGACATGATTTGCAACTAAACTTGCATGACGACATGTCAAATTCATAATCTAGGGAGAATGATGGGATAAAAACCTACTTTATTTCAAATCCTTCTATCATTTCCCTTATCTATTATAATTCTCATTTTTTTTCTCATTCCTACTATTATTTACTCTTAAGAAAAAAAACTATTTAATGTATTTTAAAAGAATAAATATACCCTTGTCACTAACTCCTAAGGAAACTAATCCTAATTGGATGGTTGTTTTCAAGTTGAAAAGGATGGTAGGTGAAGGATCCCCATCTTGAGGGTGAATTACAATTATAATTGAACATTAATGATATTTTATTTATTACTGGTTGTATATTAGAGACTTTGTTAAAGTTGTTGCTATTTGCCTAAAAACATTATCGACCAAAGGCCAAAACAACTTTTTTGAAGGCTATGGGTCACATGCCAACATAACCACATCTTTTATATTTCTAAGCTATTTTTATACTCTATAGAATGTATCGATGTGTGTGATTTAGCCTTATTGATTGTAGTTGTAAGGAAGTTAAGTAGAAAAACAACTTCCTACACTAACCTTGAGAGAAGGGTAATGAAAAAAAAATTATAGATCTTTACAACGGTTACATAAATCTAAAAAAAATAAACATAAACAACATGCATACCACAACACAATGATTTGTGTGTAGAAAACCCTTTCAGGAGAAAAACCCCACACTATAAAAGCTACCCAATACATTATTCAGAATTCAACAACAAATTACAATATACTTGTAGAGCAAGCTTCTTACAAGAGTGTCACTAATGGGGACCTCTAGGTAAATCAACAACTATCAGACTCTAATAATAAATCACACTACACAGTTGTAATTCAATGTCCTTATAATATAGGGTTGCCTTCTAGGGAAAACAAAGCACACAAAATATCCACTGTTAGATCTATGATGTAATGATAAACAGTCAAAATTTACAATGATAAATTATACATAAAATGTGGCTTTATCAACTATCAAGCATTCTAAAAACACTTCCGTTACACACAAAATGCACTAGTAGGAAAAATTAAGCGTTCCTTATCCAACACTCTAAACACTTGTATTTTTTCCAGGCATCTAAATACACCAGTACAATATTCAACACCCAAATGGACCAATACAAATTTCATTATTATTCCAAGGTTGAGACTCCATTTTCCTAACAATAGTCTTCTTTGAATTTAGAAAAAATATTTAGTATTACTATTATATAATATATTCTTTGATAAGAAGGTGTTCATTAAAATAGTGCATTTTTTATCACCACATCAAATGAAACAAGGTCCCACTCTTTAGGGAGCATGTCATGCCCTCTCCTTACACATGGAGAAAAAAAGACACGATGTAAACTCAACCACCAATTTTTTTTATCTCATAACAAAACCTTTTAAAAGTTAATTTTGACTTTAACTAAGTTAAGGCACCTTACATTAATTATAACAATAACTCAATATGGTGTATCCCTCTTAATTAAATTTAATGGTAATCATGGGGATCACCTGTTAGTGTAACAGTGAAATTGTTGCATTGTTCGTGGTGCAACCCAAGTTCCAGTCCCTGCCTAGACCAAAGTGGTATGTTAATATACCGGTTTGATCCCACCTTGATAGGAGATATTGATGGTGGTTGATCTTAGAGGACGTACAGGTGATCTTGGTGGACATGTGGACTAACTAACCATGCTCGACCCCTGTTGGGCTAGGTGTGCTTGTGGACCCTGTTCCTCGTAGGCATGTGTTGCTCGCGGATCTAGTTTATTGTTGGTGTGTGCTACTCATGGACTTTTGTCAAACACACATGGGTCTTTCATGCCTGGTGGTTATGTATCAGGCCCTCGTGGGTCTTTCACCTCTACTAGTTTGTGGTCCCTATTGGGCTACAATGCTCGTGGTTCTACACTGTTGGTTTTAGAGATATAAGGTTGAGGAAGGCACCAAGGAGAGATAAGGGTGTAAGAAAAACCCCGTAAAAACTGAGGATGAGGCCCCTCAACAATGTGGTCTCACTGGTTCATAGCTCCAGTCAAAAGCAATTACCAATAAATAAATTTTAAAAAAAATAAATGATAATCATTAACTAATAAACAAATTTGATAGACAACCCATTATATTAGGGGTCATATTCCAAGGGATAACATCCCATGCTAACTGGCTAAATTTAACTAAGATAAATTTTTGCAATAAGGGTAATGCAAGGCTTTAGTCAAGTTAATTAAATATTTGAAGAAGACTTCATTTGAAAATCTCAACCATCTAAACTTATTCTTACCAATAGGTTTTTCAATTCTAATTTAATTAATTTTCACAAATATAATGCTTAAGTTTCAACCAAAAAATAATTAACCCACTTGGCCCAATAGCCTTCCAAAACATTTAGCATTTGTTTTTATCTTCAAATTCCCTTTTACTTTTATCCAACCTAGACATTAAATTCCCACCACATAGATTCATTTAAATTCAATTTTTAAATTGACAACTTAAGTTGTTTTAAAAGCCCAAGTGATGGGTGCCTAGCAACATAGGCCCCCACCTTACTTTTAAACCTGGTTTATCTTTTTAGCCAAATACTAATGGGATGTGCAAGAAACCACAACCATTGGATTAACTCCATCTCCACCTTTAGATCTTAGGGCAACATGTAGAAACCCTAATCCATAAGGAAGCCATAGAAAAGGATTTTCTTAACAATTTTGCTCATTTTGTTGTGTAGGTTGAACATGGAAGCTATGGAGCCAAATTTTGTAAGGATAAGGGTTTGAAACAAAGTATGAACAACTCCATGAATGGATTCTTCATATGGGTATAACCTCTTTTAGTTGAAGTTTCCACTTTTCCCTTTAAAACCTATGTTCATTTTCTATTTTAAACTTTTTTCTAATCATCTATCTTTGAGCTTCTTGCGGATTAAACAACAACAAAGGAATTTTATCATTTTATTTCATCTTTGCTAGTGTAATAATTAATATGTATATTTTTCTAATTTTTTTTTTCTAAATAATTTAATTAAATATTTTTATTTTTTTTTGGTGCGGTAAGGGTGGGCAGAGACCCCCCCTTTCAGTTGTCGCAACCCCCATGGCCATGACCCCCACTAATGGGAGCTGCAGCTTCCATGGGTTGTGACCCCCACAAGTGGATGTTGCAACTCCCATGGGCTACAACCCCACAGGTGGGCACTGCAAGCCCACTCGTAGGTGCCACAACTTACATGGGTTGTGTCCCACTAGAGGCACAACCTCAAACAATGTTTTTCTATTTCATTATTTTAATTTATTATTATTATTTTAATTATTTATTTATTATATATATAAGGGTAACTAACAAAATTATATATATACACATGTATGTATATATGTATGTTTTGGAATCAACAATTATATTCTAAGGTGTTTATAGGAAAACATAAATAGATCATAAATCTAAATTTATCTAATTTTCTAAAAAGAAGTCACATATGCAATTGACATATTTTTGTCTAGGATTAACTATCTGAAGTATAATATTTTAGTAATATTATTCTCCACAAACAATACTATTAAAATGAAAGCTTTAAATAAAAGGGAACTTTCATTTTATACCCAAACAAAGAAATGGCCTAATTATCAGTTGATTTTAACAATTGGATATACATTCAACCCTTAAATGTAATCATAGTATATTCATAATAAATTACAAATCCAAATTTCCAAAAATATAACCAAGAAATTAGAGATATTTTTATACAAATAAAGGAGACTAAATCCAATATGCGCTAATTACATAGCTTAGATTTAACATTTCACATCACAACTTCTATTGGATCTTAGCTTCTAAGACCAATAACAGATTTATTATATCAAATCAAAACTAATACAAACAACCAACCTTTAGTATCATAAAATCTGGAAATCTCCTTCCTCTTCATTCTCTTTCAACAAATAAATAGAAAAATCATTTTGACCAATGAATAACTTCTTTCCAGCAAGCATTTCTTACACCAATTTTAATAAATATAAAACTTTCTTTGAATATCATACAATCTACATCTTGCTTAAGATCACAATATAAACCATGCAATGAGGTAGCACACTAACATACTTCATAAAACCTACATAGTTCTTTAGTATAGTAGTTTCAACCTACAAATAAAACAAAGGCTAAGGAGTCAATGGAGAGCTCACCTCCCATCCATAGAAAAGGATTTCTTTCCACCCTCAAGCTAGGGGTTGAGTCTCGACTCTGTGTTTCACCCAAGCCAACTCGAATCACCACAATGTTCAAAATTCTTCTCAATCACATATACAACATTGAACAATCACATAATAAACACATCCACACTATATTCACTTTACGATCCTAACACATCACACCCACACAACGAGAGTATGACTCTCACCCTCCAAAGGGTGTAGGGAGAACCTCCAAGGGTGTATATATATGTGTATCCCTTATAACTCCCCATCATACACATGTGTATACATTAGATGGAATTCCACATAATAACATGGCGGTACTCATACCACATTCTATAGCATAATTTCACATAATACCACAATGGTACTCATATCACAAAATAAGCCCATGGGTACTCATACCCTTTTTTTATAGCATAATCTCACATAATCACATGGTGATACTCATACCACAAAATAAGACCATGGGTACTCATACCCCTTTCCATGAGTTCCTTATCCTACGCTTTGATAGACCAACACAACACAAAGAAATTCAATCAAAGCGAATCAAATTCATAAAACAACTCTTAGCAAAATTCCAAATACAAACTCCCAATATTTCCCACCAACACACATACAATCACAGTAAAATTAGATATAAACAATATATCAAATATCAAATACAAGCAATAGATCAAGATCAAATATAAACACTAGATTGAAGATTAGCACAAGCTATAGTTTTGAGAAAATAACTCACCTTAACAAAGGTCTTTTACAAACACCAACCATCTCTATCCTCACCTCCCCTTCTTCCCCATCCCATAATTCATGAAAAGAAGAGAAAAAAAAAAAGCCAAAAAGGGCCCCCTTACACTTACCTTACCCTATTTATAACCAAAGGTTTTGAATGTGAAAATGGATGAGAGGAGGCCAAGTGGCCACTCCTCATCCCATCCATCCACTCCATATAATAATGCTACTTGTCATTCTATAACGCCCCCGCTATGAGGTCTAGAGGACCTATACAAATAAACCAATGAAAAATGCGAATAATTTTTATTTTAAAAATAAAATAATCCATATATATGTATAGAGTTACAAGTTACAACATGATAAAGAAAAGATGCACAAATAATATCTAGCAAAAGTCCTGAAGGCCCCACAACGTCATTACTCAACATTACCAATAGACCCAACAAACAAAACCATGAAGATCATAGAATTTTGCAACATATTTTATTACATATAATCATTATACATAATACAATGCCATGAGGATATACATGAGTTCATCAATTACATTATAGTGTATCCATAAGGATATAATCTCCAACCATACCAAGGATTAAATCACTTGCTAGAACAAGAATACAACAAGAAGTAATAAACAAGCAAGCTAGGAAAGACCACCTAACATAGAGAGATTTTCAGGGACACGGATCCAATAATCATCAAGAGATGAAGAGTATCAATACTCAAATAAGAATTCAGAACAACCCCCTAGCATCTGGAAGCAAAATACGTTTACATAGGATTCCCAAGGTTCCAAATTATATAAGACAATCTTCAAAATACAAATAGATGCAACGTGCCAGCAATGAGAACTAAATCACATTTGGTTACTAAAATAATACTTAACTATTTACTTTTTACTTTATCCAGTTTTAGTTAATATTAATTCTATTGACCCACAATGAAAACATATAATATACCACTTAAGTCTATGTAATATGCACAAAAGAATTGATATTTTCCTTTCAATCATAGAAATATCACAATCCAATAATTCATTTAATTGGCTAAAATTATTAATAATATTCAAATAATCATTTGAAGGCATATTAGGCTCATACATGTTTATATATATACCCATATACATATATATTGTTGGCATTCTACACTCTTATGAGAATAGTTGATGTTGTCATTGATGGCAACCAACTGGCAACCAACTTGTAACCAACCGGTTATAGACTTTGAGGTGAAATTTTTGTACTCTTTTGATGACATCCATTGTCATTGATGTCAAAGGGGGAGTAATGGAGAGAAAAATACTTGTACAGAGGAAATCACTTGCTTAGGGGGAGCACATCTTTTTGGAATCTTTTTGGACTACAGTTTTTGGATTTTTCTCATGAGTGTTGCCATCAATGCCAAAGGGGGAGATTGTTGGCATTCTACACTCTTATGAGAATAGTTGATGTTGTCATTGATGGAAACCAACTGGCAACCAACTGGCAGATACTAGCACCGGCATTAGATTTCTACATACACCGGCAGGCACTTCACCAACATCGGCAACAATTCATAACGGCACTCAGGCCGACATGGACTAAACTTTTGTTTATTGTTTTGTAATGTAATTATCCTTTGTAAATCTGACATGGTATATTGTAAAAGACTCATATATGTATGAGATCTTATAGGTCATTTTAATATTAGAGTGGTACGAGATGGATGAGAAGTATAAGGCAATTTTGTATAAGGTAATATAGTTGACAGCAAAGGTTTTGGTTATTGTCTGAGCTTAAACTGGTACCGAACCTGTCATATGAGATGTTATTTTGAACAGTACATTGTATTGGAGTTTGATAATGCATTTTGTAGTCAGTGTGACTCCTATTTTGTGATTGAGCAGTGAGCTCTAGGCAGTTGGCCTCCCTGCATGTGCAAGTCCCTCATTGTAAGTAGTATTTATTCATTGGCCAGTGAGTAAATATTGTGGGTCACAAATCCCACTGAGGTTTTTCCCACACCAAGTTTCCTCGTTAAATATGTTGTGTTATGGTGTGTTTCTATGCTGTCTCTATTATTCTTATTTGTTGCATTAATTGTTATTTACTGATACATTGCTTTGGAATGCAAAGTTTTAAATAAGTTTAAATATTCTACTAACTGGTTAGACATTGATTCACCCCCCCCCCTCTCAGTGTCTTTGGGACTATCATTGAATCTAACATATACATTACAAAAAGGATGCAATCAAAAGGGTGCGACAAACACTCTGCACAGTCCCACATGGGGGGGCCACGAAACGGCCATATCGAACCACACAATCAAACAAAACTATTATTACCGCTCAAGGTAGGAATTCAAAAACATACCCAAAAAGGCTACAACAAGGTATAAGATATACCCTCGACTAACAATTCAAAGCATCCTAAAATATAGAATCGGTGGATATAACAAGTACATAATAGGAGTAATCTGACAGTCATGGGAAAACATCAGTAAGTTACAGAATACATGCCAATGATTCAAATTGATCAAGGAAGGGCATGAAAAGGTTGCCTCGGCAACAAGGATTAACAAAGGGATATACCGACTATGACAAAGGTGAACCAAATGAAACATGAACAGATGAAGTCAAGAAAAAGAATAATCTTGCCCTAGAACAATGAAAATGAACATATGAGTTATTAAGAATATATCAATTGGATGAATACGGAATGCACTCCAGCTTGAAAGAATTGGTTGAGCAAATGCCTATAAGATGAGACAAAGAACATCAACAAGTTCAATGAAAAGTCTCCACACGAGAATATGTTTTGGTAATAAAATCAAGCATACAGGCCAATAATGAAGCTCAATATGCAAGGAGGATAGCATAATGAACACTTTGGTAGATGATTCGCTATAAACTTCTTGAATAATGATGAGAGGGAACAATCATTACAAGGTATCACACATCGATCTCAACAATCAATAGACTAAAGAGCATACTAAATACATGGATCGGTCATTATAGAAAACCCATTGTTATATACCATGAACATAGAGCATAAATCAATTACAACAGTAAAGTAGTCAATTTGACAAGATAGCACGCCAAGGAAAGCAATTGACAATTAACGGAGGAAAACCGAGTATGAAAATCTACTTAGACGAAGATCTAAAGAAGAAATATTGTTGCAAGAGAGAAAGAATAGAATCTTTGCAAGAGGAGAACTAAAAACCAGTCAATGATTAGACAAAACACAATTAATCTAATACAACTACAATTCAACCAAGGCAAGGAATTGTGGAATATACAAGGAAAACAATGCAAGCTAGAATATCATTATCCTGAAGGATACAAAACATATACATCTATAGAAAAAAAGAAGATTCAATAGCAGCCCAACCTATAGTCCAATGTTCAATGGAGATTTTCCGGCATTGTAGAGAAATTCACCAGTCCATCAGAGTGATTTGAGAGCCTTCTCAATACATTTGGATCAACTCCTGAATCAAAACCCCAAGACCCCCAAATTTACCAAATCTAATTCAAAACCCATACCCCAAAATTCACAAGAGTAATTTTCATAGGAAGAACAGAATTTCTCTCCCTGTTTTTCGAAAAAAGCAGGGAGATATACTTTTTCCAAAAGGTAACTCCCCATTCAAAAATGTATGCAAGATACCTCCCACTAATTCTAATGCCATTGGTCAACTTATCTCATATTCGAGTTGTTATTGTGCTTGTTATTTATCTTCATTTCATTTTTTATGTTTTCATGGTATCATAGAAAACTAATTTTTTTTTAAGCGAAGACGGGGATCCATGAATTACACCTATGTATTGACTACAAGGTGAGGGTTGCATGCATGACTCATCACAAGCATTGATGTAGGAGCATCTGGTGGTGTCAGGGCAATCCTACATCACCCAAAAATATTTATTTTTTAGTTATTTTTATTTTAATGATTTTGCATTTCTGGATACCCTTTTGGATGAATAAGCTATTCCTTTTAGAATTGACAAGCTGCTTTTTCTAGCCAACTGCCCAAAATAGCAGGCTTTTATTTAAAAGTGGATAGAGCCCAAAATTTGTGGGAAGCTTAAGGAAGTAAAAATAAGAACTTTGGCAAAAGAATCAGATTAAAATCATTTATGGTTTGAAAGTTATTCAAGTTTTAGTTTCCTGAAAAATCGAAAAAAATTCTTCCAAGTCAGATTTGAGGCATTAAACGGTCTCGAATGGCCCTAAAAATGGCAAAAATCAGAAAAGTGGATTTTAATCATATTCTTTTCTTAGAGAGATTTCCAACACTTCAAACAGTTCATCAATTTGATTCTCGAATCAGAAGTTATGGCTCTCGGAAGTTGGTTAATTTTTCAAAAATTTCCAGTTTTCAAATCTGGCTGAATTTTCATATTTCTAATTTCATGTTTAGGCATTTGTCCACCAAATGGTAATTTCTAAATTGTAGTTTTGGCTCCAAGTTTGAAATATTCTATTTAGGACTCATTTGAGGAAACTTGTAATAGTTTTTATATATGAGTTTTTGAGAGTGTAGTTCTGGGTTGGGAAATTTACATTGTAAGGGTTTTCCAGAAAACTCTTTAAGTTGTTGTATTGCAGCCTGTGAGGATTGATTCCTCTTATTTATGATTGCATGTATTGAAATATTTTTCAGATAATAATAAAATATCGATTTTCTATGTTTCTTTTGTTGTTTTTTTTCTATTCTTTGGGTTGTACCCTCATCAAGTGGTATCAGAGCGAGTTGTTTCTAAGTGTGTGGACAGATGGCCGAGCATGAGGCAGTTCATACCAAGATCTATGATTATGGGCTCATGTTCAAAATGCCTCCAATATTGATGCATGGTGCCAGAAATCTTGGTGGAAGGAATGCTTTGGCAAATGAAGGTTTGAGAGCCCTCCAGAGACAAATTGATGCATCGCAAGAAGAGCTGAGGAGAGGGTTTAATCCAACGAGAGGAGAAAGTGATGACAAAGGAGAGGTTGAAGATACATCCTAAAGTAACGGAAGAAGCAATAGATCAAGATCAGGCTCAATTATTGAGGGCCATTTCTTAGATTGGGAAGAGACCCAAAATTGAAGTCTCGAATTATTCTAGAAATTTAAAACCAAAAGAGATTATTGACTAGATAAATGAGCTAGAGGAGTATTTTGAATATGCGGAGATAGAGGACCCAGATCGGGTCAAGTTTGCAAAAACAAAGATGAAAGATCATCTGAATATTTGGTGGAAAGAGGTCCAGATTGATAGAAATAGATGACGAAAGGGAAAGATCACCTGACGGGACTGAATGGTTGAGAAGCTAAAAAAATAGTTCATTCTAATGGACTACGAGTTGGATTTGTTAAAGAAACTGCAAAGGTTGAAGCAAGGCAATAAATCTGTCAAAGAATATATAGAAGAATTCTACAAAATAATTATCAGAACGGGCCATGTAGAGGCACACAAGGATAAATTCACTTGTTATCTTAATGGGTTGTGTCCAAGTATTCAAGAGGAGCTCAGTTTGGTCAAAATGACCAATATTGAAGAAGAATACCAGTTTGCATTGAAAGTGGAAGAGAAGCTAAATAAAAGATTCGAAGGGAAAAAAAAAAAGGGAAAGGTCAAGGAGAAAGAGGTGGTGGAAGATCCTTTGGGGATTGAAGTGTGGATCAAAAGCAAAATGAAGATGTGGGTACCATTCAAAATCCCAAGAGTGATGATTTCTATCACCCCCATGATCATAACAATGGTGAATAGTGAGGGAGAGGAAGAGGAAGACCTAGACAAGGATTTGGGAGAGCTGGTTTCAAAGGAACTTGTTTCTAGTGTGGAGAAGAAGGACATAGAGCCTTTGAATGTGCTCAACACCAAGGAGGGACAAATAGAAGTAATGAAGGCCATGCATAAGTAGCACATGCAGATGAAGAAGCCCAATCAGAACATTTTGATGATGATCAAAGGGGAGAAACCCTAGTAGTCAGAAGAGCCCTAATGAATGAGAAGGAACCAGATAAGACCATTGCCATCATTAGTGAGCATTATTATTGGCCTCAATTATCACAAGATGTGAAGAAATTCATGCAGAGTTGTAGAGTGTGCCAAATGGCTAAAGAAGTAAGTCATAATACAAGGTTGTATTAGTCATTACTTGTACTAGAGAGGCCATGGGAGGTGAAGAAGCACATCAATAAGATGAATTTATAGTATAAGGAAAAGGTAGATTAGGAAAGGAGGAATAAGGAGTTCCAGATTGGAGATGAGGTGATGGTTCATTTGAATAAAGAAAGGTTCCCAATGGGGATCTACAATAAGCTAAAGGTGAAGAAGTTTCATCCCTGCAAGATACTTAAGAGGCATGATTCTGGAAATGCATATGAGGTAGAGTTTTCGGATGGGATCAATATTTTCCCTGTGTTCAACATTATAGATTTAATATAATATCATGAAGGTGGCACAGAGGAGGAACAAGTGGTAGGACAATGTATAATCCCTGCACCTATTTCAAAGGAATAGATCGAGGCAAGTGGGAAGGACTACCAGAAATAGGCAATATGAGGATTATTTGGTGAAATGGAGAGGAAACCATGTTGTAGATTCTTCATGGTTGTCCATTTGGGTTTTCCCCAACTAGCTGAGACATGATGGGGTCACTTCTCAAACTACCCCGAGTGTCTGATGCAGGAGCATCCTCTAGTGTAAGGGCAATCCTACATCACCCAAAAAATATTTATTTTTAGTTAATTTTTTTTAATGTTTTTTCATTTATGGATACCCATTTGGATGAATAAGTGATTCCAACTTTTAGAATTGACAAGCTGCTTTTTCTAGGCGATTGCCCAAAATAACAGGTTTTTATTTGAAGGCAGATGGAGCCCAAAATTAGCAGGAAGCTTAAGGAAGGAAAAATAAGAACTTTAGCAAAAGAATCAGATTAAAATCATTTATGGTTTGAAAGTTATTCAAGTTTCAATTTCCCAAAAATTGAAAAAAAAACGTCCAAGTCGCATTTGAGGCATTAAACTGCCCCAAATGGCCCCAAAAATGGCAGGAATTGGGAAACAAGATTTTCAGCATATTCTTCACTAAGAGAGATTTCCAATGCTTCAAATGGTTCATCAATCCAATTCCTAGATCAAAAGTGTGGTTTCCAGAAGTTGGGCAATTTTTTGAAAATTTCCAATTTTCAAATCTAACTGAATTTACATATTTCTAATTTCATGTTTTGGTGTTTGTCCACAAAATGGTAATTTCTAAATTGTAGTTTTGGATCCAAGTTGGAAAAAGGCTATTTGGGACTCATTTGAGGAAACTTGTATTAGTTGTTGTATGTGAGTATTTGAGAATTCAGTTTTGGGTTGGTAAATTTGCATTGTAAGGGTTTTTCAGAAAACTCTGTAAGTTGTTGTATTGTAGGCTGTGAGGATTGATTCCTCTTATTTTTTAATGAATATATTGAAATATTTTTTTGATAATAATAAAATATAGATTTTTTGTGTTTCTTTTGTTGTGTTTTTCTTCTCTTAGAGTTGTACCCTCATCAATTGGTATCAGAGAATTCCTATCAAACTATCATGGCCCCCCTAACAACATATGACACGCATCCATGGGCATGATGTCACATACTACCACATCATGGTAACTGCACACCATCCACAGACCGATGGGCATACTAAAGTGGTGAACAGGAGTTTGGGTAACCTACTAAGATGCTTGGTAGGAGACAAACCCAAGGAATTGGATCTAATCTTACCACAGGCAGAATTTGCTTACAATAATTTTGTCAATATGAGCACTGGTAAATCACCATTCTAGATTGTGTATGGAGGCAATCCAAGGCCTGCTCTAGAATTGAGGAAGATGGGCCAGGGGATGCATACAAGTGTCGAAGCTGAAGACTTTGTTGAACACATCAAGAATATACATGAGGACGTGAAGAAGCACATCAATGAGATGAATCTACAGTATAAGGCAAAGGTAGATCAGAAAAGAAGGTATAAGGAGTTCCAAGTTGGTGATGAGGTGATGGTCCATTTGAGGAAGGAAAGGTTTCCAGTGGGGACATACAATAATTTGAAGATGAAGAAGTTTGATCCCTGTTAAATTTTGAAAAAGCGTGATTCTGGAAACGCATATGAAGTAGAGTTACCAAATGGAATCAATATTTCTCCTATGTTTACTGTTGCAGACTTAACAAAATATCATGAAGGTGGCACAAAGGAGGAGCCAGCAATTGAACTATACAAAATTCCTACACCTTTCAAAGAAGGAAGAGATCAAAGTGATCCTGGATAGTCATGTAGGAAGAAGTACTAGAAATAGGCAATATGAGGAGTATCTATTAAAATGGAGGGGAAGACCTATTGAATATTCTTCATGGTTGTCCAAGGCAGAGGTTGATTGTTTGGGTTTTCCTCGACCAACTAAGACGTGACGGGGTCACTTCTCAAACTACCCTAGGTGTTTGATGAAGGAGAATCCGATGGTGTAAGAGAAATCCTACCTCACCCAAAAATATTTCTTTTTGTTTAGTTTCTTTTAATCTTTTTGCAGTTCTGGATACCTATTTGGATGAATAAGAGATTCCAACTCTCAGAATTGACAAGCTGCTTTTTCTAGCCACCTGTCAAAAATAGCAAGTTTTTATTTAAAGGTGGATGGAGCCCAAGGTTTACGGGAAGCTTAAGAAAGGAAAAATAAGAAATTTGGTGAAAGAATCAAATTAAAATCATTTATGGTTTGAAAGTTATTCAAGTTTCAGTTTCTCAAAAAACTGAAAAAAATAAATCTTCCAAGTCAGATTTTAGGAATTAAATGACCTCTAATGACCTTTAAAATGGTGGGAATCAGAAAAGTGGATTCTCATCATATTTTTCACTCAGAGATCTTTCTAACGCTTCAAACGGTTCATCAATCTGAATCCTGGATCAAAAGTTATGGCTACCAGAAGTTGGACAATTTTTTGGAAAGTTTCAATTTTCAAATCTGGTTGTATTTTCATATTTCTAATTTCATGTTTTGGCATTTGTCTGCCAATTGGTAATTTCTAAATTGTAATTTCAGCTCCAAAATGGTGGAAGTCTATTTATGGCTCATGGAAGGAAATTTGTTAGTTAGTTGTTGTATGTGAGTTTTTGAGAGTTTAGTTTAGGGTTGGGAAATTTGCATTGTAAGGGTTTTCCCGAAAACACAGTAAGTTGTTGTATTGCAGCCTGTGAGGATTGATTCCTCTTAGTTTTTGTGTTGTGTAACTAAAATTTAGAAATAATCATTTGGTGGAAAAATGCCAAAATATGAAACTAGATATATCAAAAT
Organism: Cryptomeria japonica; assembly: GCF_030272615.1. Taxonomy (NCBI): domain Eukaryota; kingdom Viridiplantae; phylum Streptophyta; class Pinopsida; order Cupressales; family Cupressaceae; genus Cryptomeria; species Cryptomeria japonica. The sequence goes on along the minus strand of NC_081411.1, from coordinate 640,251,137 downwards.
TTAGCTAGATTAGAAAACTAGAAATTTCTGAAAAATTGCCCAACTTCCGGCAACCATAACTTTTGATCTGGGAATCAGTTTGACGAACTATTTAAAACTTCAAAAATCTCTCTGAGTGAAGAATATGCTAAAAATCCAAATTGTCGATTCCTGCCATTTTCAGAGTCGTTCGAGGCCGTTAAATGCCTCAAATCTGACATGGAAGAATTTTATTTTATTTTTCAAAAAATTGAAACTTGAATAACTTTCAAACCATAAATGATTTTAATCTAACTCTTTCTCCAAATTTCTTATTTTTCCTTCCTTAAGCTTCTTGCAAAATTTGGGCTCCATCCGCCTTCAAATAAAAACTTGCTGATAGGGAGGATCTCACAAAAGAGTTGCACCTTGATTAGTAGGTTGGTAAAAGATGTTATAGTGGGCTTCCATACTTGTTCACACCCTTCTCTTACCAAGTATCAAGTCAAACAACTAAACTCCTTTGGAATACTCCCTAACAACTTGTTTGCTCCTATTACTCAAAAATCATGGTTGGGATTCACTAGAGTAAATCCAACCATCAAGTTGTCAAAATATCCCACATTCACTTGTAGGGGTCTAAGATGATGTTGAGAAGGCGTTTCAATTCTCTTCATGTGGTTTTGTGACCGGTTTCTCTCCATTTCTCCATCGCTTTCTCTTGTTCCTATTTTCTAGGCCTAGTAGCCCTAAGAGCCCCTTTTAGCCCTACCTTCCCAATTTTTGCCCAATTACTCAAAAATATTCCAAAAGACCCCCTAAGATATTTTGTGATTCGAACACCCTTTTGGACACTCTTTGAGAATCAAGAGGTAGGGTTGTCTAATACGACCGTACCGGTACGGACCCCAAAATGGCTCTTTTTGAGGATTTAAGGGTTTAAGAGTCTTATCTAGTAGGGTTTGTTGATTTCCACACCCTGTCACACCTCCTTGCTTCTACTGAGACTCCATTAGGCTTCCTTCGTCCCTTCCAAAAACTTGGCACAACCACATTTGATCTTTCCTACAAGCAATGATAAAAATAACAGTCATAATCCCTAGTCGGGCTATGGCAGAGCTCGCCTAGGATATGATGGAAAATGACTTTAAATAAACTTTCACGACATTAAAAATAATATTTACACTATAAACATTCTCTATGACTTGAATCCCAAGGGCCATTGAGCAAACACAATGGGATTTCAAGCTGGAGCCATAGCTAGGGTCTTAATCCCTTGCTCAAACCAAGAGCAATGCAGTTGAAGAAAATTTGTAGACAAGCACTAAAATGGCACTAAAAAAAGAGTAAAATCACTTCCTAATAACCACAACAATATGTACTAAACCACCATGAAAGGACGATACCAATATCAAACCATCTGGTATGGACTGCTATAACCAAAATTACAAATCTTATGCAAAAATCTGAAAATTGCCTTCAAGTATTATTCAAAATTTTCTCATGGATCTTCCAACCTGTTTAAAATGATTTGAAAATAATTTTATATGCCTCCTTTCTCATAACCAACCACCCATCGGTTTCTTAACCACCAATTTGATCCATTTTTTAAAAGTTGTTCCAAAAGTTGCAAAAAGTTGTCAAGCAACAATGAGAACTTTTGCTCCATTTTGCATTTTTGCAACTTATGCATTTTTACTCACTCTAAACCCCCTAGTATGGTTCCATAACATCAAACTAACATGTCCAAAAATCCTTATGAAGCCTTACAAATATTTTTACACTATTTTGCAAAATGATGCCATTTTTGGCTTACAAGGGTACATTGGCCAAAACTAAGAAAACTAACAAACACTAGACACAAATACACTTCAAATAACCCTAAAACACTCTTTTGGACCTACCAATATTCCAAGCTTTGGAAAGTCTTCTTCAGGTACCCAAGTGGCCTCATATTTTGGAAGATGCTTCCACTTAACCAAATGTTCCATAGTCGGTATGCCTAGTCTTCTTGAGGATTCTTGAATCCAACACCTTCCTGGCTTGAAACCTAGGTGTAGGTGGTAAAGGTAGATCTAAAAGTGATTGAGTGACCTTTTAGACTCTATTGCATTCCTCTTGAAGTGTTCCTTTATACTGCACCAAGTCTGCAACATTAAAAATAGGAGACAAAGCCATGTCCCCGGGTAGATCAAGTTTGTAGGCATTTTGCCCATACTTAGACAATACCTTACAAGGTCCAATCCTCCTCATTTGAATATTTATAGGGACACCTTTTTGAATCCTTTCTTTGTTAAAAATTCACCATCACTAATTCACCAATAGCAAATTGAATATCCCTGCTCTTTTCATCCACTTTATCCTTGATTCGTTGAGAGTTGTCTAGTAAAGCTTGCCTAACCTGCTCATGAATCTCTTTCATAGACTGAGCCATGTCAACAACATGTCCACTCTTTTGGTCCACATTTCCAATGTCTCTAAGCTCCAACACACCTCTTGGATGAATCCCATACACTACTTCAAAAGGACTCTTACCGGTTCACCTATTCACACTATCATTGTAAGAAAATTCTGCTTGATGGATGATCTAATCCCAAGCTTGTCCATACTCCTTTGTTAAACATCTGAGAAGGTTCCCAAGTTTCCTATTTACCACCTCCATTTGGCCATCTCTTTGAGGATGGTAGGCTGAGCTAAAAGACAAGTTAGTACCCAATCTCTGCCATAAAGTTTTCCAAAAATAACCAATGAATTTGGTATCTCTATCTGACACTATACTGATTGGTAAACCATGAATCCTAATGAATTACTTGAAAAACAAATGAGCAATATGACTAGCATCATGACTCACCTTACATGGAATGTGTAGACACTAAAAAATGGTCAACACCTGTGTCTCCTATTTTTAACATATCATGTGCATAGTCTTTAATTAAACCCCTTTTTACTAACAATTCTTCTAAGTCCTAAATAAATAAATTTAATAATTTATTTATTTATCCCCTTTGTCCATTAATTAAATAAATTCATTTTATTTAATTAACTAATTCATAAATATAAGCAATAAATTAATAAATCATTTTTATTAATTTATCATATTTATCTTCTTCCAAAATAAAGATAATTAATAAATTTTATTTATTAATTCATCTTTATTTCCCGCTTTTCTTAATCTTTTATTCTTCCATTTTATCCTCTTATGTGGAGATATTTAATAATTTTTAATTATTAAATCTTCTCATAAATCCTCCTAATTTTCAAATTTGGAAACTAATATCTTTCCTTGATTTTCAAAAATCAATCTTTTTGGCAATATCTCTTTAATTTTAATTTTAAATTTCAAAAATGAGGTATGCATCTCCAAAAATCTGCTTTTTGTGAGGAGATATTTTCAACTTGCTAATTTGGTATTTATGAGAAGATAATTAAAGATTTTATTATTTATTCTCATAATATCTTCCAATTTGCTTTCTTCTATTTTCATCCTTTCCTAAATGGCAGCTCTGTTGTGCACTCAATCTTGTCCGTTGATTATTTTCAGTCTCGAATCAATCTTGTCCATACAGTCAATCTTCTATAAATTAGACTCTTTTATTCATCATTTTCAACCACATTTCGAGTATCCTTATGTTGTCAATTTCATTATTATCTTGCTTCCAACACACTTGCTTTGTAGGTGGCTTCCACAAATTTGAAGGAGAAAGAAGAACAATGGAGGAACAATGAAGGAGATTTCAGCATTTTGGTTTGCGTTTCTTTTTTATAACTTATCTTCAATTCCTTCATTGAATGTATTAGGATTTCTTTTCATTGCAATTTAGCTTTGTGGTTAGCTAATTGATATTGCTTTGATGTTTTCCCAAATTCCTAGTTACATTTTTTGGGGAACCCGACGTGAACACATAAATCTGACAATTTTGTGAGTCTAATATTTGCATGCAAGTTTTATGTGTGGATTTCTTTTTGCATGCAGGTTTTTGGTGTTAATCTATTGTTGCATGCAGGCTTTTTGGACTAGTCCATTGTTGCATGTAGGATTTTTGTCCTAATATATTGTTGCATGCAAGTTTTTTAAACTAATTTTTTGTTGCATGCAGGTTTTATGTGAGGATTTGTTGTTGCATGTGTGTTTTTTGGACTAATCCATTGCTGCATGTAGGTTTTTTGCACTAATATGTTGTTGCATGTTGGTTTTATGAGAGGATCTATTATTGCATGTGGGTTTTATGGAGTCTAAACAATGATTTATGCATGATTTATTAACATGCAATGAACAACAAATCTTCACATAGTTTAATTAGAGGGATTTAATGGACAACAATTTTTCACATAGCCGAATTAGGAGGTTTTAATGAACAACAACTCTTCACATAGCCTAATTAGGAGGTTTGAATGAATCCTACAATTCTCACATAGTTTTAATTAGGATTTGGATCAAATAACAACAACAAATTTCATGTTCCATGCATGCAAAGGGTTTTAAATGAACAATGAATTGCATTTAATCATGGCTTAAATTGATCAAATCTTTTTCAAATTAATGCGGAATTAACCTCATCTAGTCTTAATTAGGATGCAAATGAATCAATAAACTCATTTCATTTTCTAAAGGTCAAATAATCAATGCTTGTCATGTCTTCTTTTATTTTTCTTTTGTGTTTTTAGCCTTTAGATAGTGGGTCTGCCTCTCAATTTGTGAGAGGGAACAACCCTAAGTGGTGACAAGGTTGAAGACGAACCCCTTCCAAACCACTCTAAATAACTGTGGATGCAACAAAAGTTGTAGACAATGGGTGTTGGAATGGTATTGCGACAATTTATTCGCCAGATCAATACCCACCCGAACGGATGTCTTAACTAGAACCCTTTGTTTGTAGAGACCAAAAACCTTCTAACTGTTGGCTCAGGTGTTGTGATACATGCATGCCAAAGATACCTCTCATGTACTCCTTAGTTAGAGATAGCAAGTTCTTGGGAAGTGATTCCCCTTGAACTCGAAGCTTGGTATGTCAAAGAAGTGAGTGCACTATAAGGGGGAGCCAGTGCTACCAAGCGTCTAGCTATCCGGCTGAGTGTTGTATTTTATGGTTAGAGGATTCAACAAATATTGCCCCAGCCAGCCATAGGATATGTTGTGAATGAGCATGATTATCTTGGGTCTAATTCCAAACATCTTGTCTTTTGTGATTGTCAAAATTTGAATCATATACAATTGTCACAAAACATCATTTGTCAAACAAGTCCAAACATTGTCCAAACAAGGTTAAAAAAACAAGAGCATTCATCCAACAAAGTTCAAAACATTTTCAAAATATGGCTTTCAAACACATTCAAAAACTTTATCTCAACATTTATGTCACTTAGGTTTAGGTCCTTCATATTCCATACTTAGGTTTTAGGACATAGTCATTGCACTCCATTCAATCCATTTCATTATTAGGTGTCCTCATTTTGAACATAGGTTTAACACCATTTTCCTAAGTTTTGCATGTCATTATTAGGTCCTCTCTTAGGTGTCATTTGCATACCCTAGGTATCTCTTCATAACTTAGGTCATTATCATATCATATTGTAGACTTGCACCTTAGATCATTGTCCTTTTGCATATAGTGTCAAAATTAGATGTTTGTCATACTTGAGGATCCAATTCTTTAGATTAAACCATAAGTTGTTGTTAGGGAGTCTTAACCTTGTCCAACATTTGTCCTTTTGTCATCAACATCATTTTGTCAAACCTATCTTAGTATCCAAACGTATAGGTGAGACATTGTCATTGTCCTATCGTCATTTTATCCTTTGTCCTTTTGTCAATTAAGGTCTTGGCTTCATTTCAATTTCCCAAGGTTGTGTCTTTAGCTTTTCATTTCAAAAGTTTGTCTCCAAAAATTCAAAAGGTACAAAAACATTTAGTTGCATTGTCAATCACCTAGGTTGCATTAGTTGCATACATCAATCCTAAAAATCAAAAATCCCCAAAGCATTGCATAGTGACATGTCTATTGAAACAAGGGTCCAAGCTCCAATGATGCAACAAAGTTTGACATATCAACTGACAATGCAATCACAATTATATCCAACCCAACAACAAGGCAATATTGGTCAAAATTTTTATGATGAAACAAGTCTCCAAATACAAAAACTAGAGGAGAAACTAGCTCGAGAAACAAAGATCATTGAACAAAAGGTGAAAAACAGTGAGAAGATTAGATCCCAAATGTCCAAAACATTTCAAAAATTTCAATGTCCAAACCCAAACTTTGAGCCAACTGATGTAAGATCTCTTATCGAACAATCAAACATACCATCTCTCCTCTCACAAATAGAGACGATGAAACAATTTCAAGAAAAGAGACAACAACATTATGTTCCTCCACAACAAGAACAAGAAGGTGTTTACTATCAATCACATTTTCAACCATCACAACCAATTGTTCAACATTTCCAATGTTTCCAACAAACACAATCAATGGTCCAACATATACAACCAACACAACCAATGGTCCAATTTCAACAATATGTCCAACTAACTATACAATGTCAACAAATGGTTCAACCAATGGTGGAATATCAACAAGTTCAATCAACATATCAATGTCAACAACCACAACCAAACATTCAACAACAAAGGTTGCAGCACTTACCACCCCAAGTTTCAAACATGTCAGAACAATTGAACCAAGTCCAATACCAAAACATGACATCAAACCAAGACCAAATTCTTTCCAAGCAAGTTCAAAATACAAATCTAATCATGTCAAAACCTCACAAGGATTCAAATGTGTCTCCAAAGAAAGGTGGCCTTATTAGACAAATCTAAAAGAGAGTCCTAAGTGATTTTTCTGAGGATGATCAAAATCATACACTAATGTCTAGAAATGGCTCATCCATCCATCAAGAATTTGACCCTCAAGTTGCCTCCACTTCCCCTCCCATTCCATCATATTTTAAAGTTTCACAAGAGCAATTTACACCATCACCTCCAAATGATGTATCAAATAATGCATCCTCCCAAGGATTGTTTGCCATAGAAATATATGCTAATCAAATCCTTTATACAAATCCCTTGTACTATTTGGAAATGCAAGATTTAATGCCATCAAATGCTTCTCTTTTAGAGAGCCCCATTCAAAGTCCATCCCCTTTGTTCCAAAACATTGATTCCTTGTTAGAATCATCCATGCATATCCAAATTCCAACCTCATGTCAAGAAGATAATTAGAGCATGAATAAATTAGTCCTAAAGAAAATCAAGATCAAGATCCTGAAACCTTATCATCCCATCCAATTGTTGACCAGGATCCCATTTCCCCAGACACTCGCCATGATTCCATTATTCCTGTCCAATCTATCCAAGAACACAATATCCTTTGAAATCCCATTGACATTCCACTTCCAAAGAAAGATCAAGATATCCCTTCCATCCTTTTGGATGATCCCATTAAAAGTCAAGAGCAAAGCCCTTTTAAAGAGGAATCAAATGATCTTCCTCCTTGTCAAGATCAAAGTATCCTTCCAAATTCATTTCCACCACAAGACCCTATCATTGCTTCAGATCCTCCACAAGATCCACTTGTTCCTCCATCTCCATGTCCTAATCCCGCATATCCACTCCAAGATCTCATTTCTTTTGTTGATCCCATTATTCCCCCCATTCTATCTCATGAAGAGTTTGTCATTGATCCCAATCCCCCTCATGAAGCTAACATTTTGGAGCAATATGTTCATGAATCGTCCACTTCGGTCAAGTCCAATCCACTTTATGATATCATTATTTCTCTCATGTCATGTCCACCTAATAATGGACTTGCATCTTCCTCTAAAAGCACAAAGTATCCTACAAGTAAAAATATTCATAAAGGCAAAGGGGTAGATCTTCATGAGAAAGAACCCCTCCATATCAAAGAAGATCTTAAGGGTCATGTCTACACAACTCACTCTCAAGATGTTGGTATCCCTCCATCAAAATCAAAACATACACCTTCCCCATCATCCCTTCCATCCATCTTAGGTCCTTATAATATCCCTTCATCCTGTATGCAAAGTCAACAAAGGCACACATATTTGAGTAACTTTCATCCATGCAAAAGACCTCCACTTCATTCCTATCCATCCATGCATTCCTTTCCCCCTCAAAGAAATTTGGGTGCCAAGTATAAAAGTCATAAGTCTAGAAATCCACATGCATTCAAGGATCAACATGTCCAATCTAATCAACATGTCAAAGCAAAGAAAAATATGATCCAAAAAGAAAAGGAAAAATCCAAAAGGTCACAAAGGCCCATTGCTCAAAAACAAAAGTCAAAATATATATGGGTTCCTAAATCCCTTGTGAAAGCAATGCACTCCAATGAACCACAAAATCATGAAAAATCAAAAACCATGTGGATCCCTAAGCGGCTCCTTGAAGCACACAAGCCTAAAGAAACATCAAAATTGGCATCCAAAATTGCTATTCCTCCATCCAAACTTCTCAAATATATTCCTCCATCATCTATTTTGGGTCTTGATGTCCCAAAATCACCATCCTTTCCTCCATCCAAATCTCACAATCTGAGATCCATTTTTCCTCCATCAATCCATCACCCCTCAATGTGTGTGCCAATGTTGATCTTACCATCATTTCCATCCACTGAAGCCCAATTATTCCAATACCCTATCCATTATCCAATGCATATTTTCCATCCTTCGATCCCTTTGGTCCAATCCTTTGCATAAATCCTTGCCTTAGTTCCATCTCATTTTCCATGTCCTTATCCTACCAACATCTTTGAGCATGATTTTAAAGGTCATGGTCCATTTTTTTCAAGGCTACTATCCAAACAACAAGATGGTTGAGTCCCCTATCATGTGTCCATTTTCAACTAAAATGTCAAAATCCAAAAAAAAATTTGAAAAAAAAGGAAAAAGAAAAAGAAAAAATAAAGAAAAATAATTCGTCCATTGGTGAAAACCTGGCAAACAGGTGCCTTGGGCAAGTACCATGATGAAAACCTGACAAATAGGTGTCAGGCATAATTTATGAACTTCTTGCACACCACACTTGGGGGCAGGTTTCCTCCTTCATTATCTTTTCACCCTTCATAATCCTATCACACCCCTATCATACCCCTTCCTTGTCCTATCATCCCTCATGTCCATTTTCTTTTTCCACCTTTGATCTTGACAAGGCAGAGGATCTTCATGAGCATTGTGTATCTTGTTTGCAGCTTTTAGTCCATCATAGCTTTTGGTCTTTATCTATTTGCTTATTACAACCTTCATCCATATTCCCTGGCTTATTGCAAATTTCTACCACTATCCCTTAGCCTACCCCAACCTTCAATCCATGTCCCTTATCCATTCTTGGTCTTGCTTATCCTATCCATATCTTACCACTATCCATACACTCTTTTTTCGTTCCTTTATCTTGATCTGTAGTAAGGATGCAAAATTTAAACATGGTTTCAAAAACCTCTTGACATGTCCCTCATGCCATGTCACTGCTTTACATTGTCATATCCAATCTCTTGTCCCATTGTCTCCATAATAAAAGGCCTTTGTCTTCCCTCTATCCACCAACATTTTAGAAAGCCTATTTATTCACCTGTCATATTCCTTGCCTTGCTAAACACTAGGGGCAAAATAATAAAAATCCAAAAAAATCAAATAAAGTCCTAAAAAAATTGAAAAATGTCCTGAAATAATAAAAAAAATTCAAAAAATGTCCTTAAAAAAAGCCCTAAAAATCAAAATGTTCAAAAACCCTAAAAATTTCAAAACATTAAAAATTCAAAAACAATCGCTTTTATTTCATTTCACCAATAAACTGTCCCTTTTGTACATAAACAAACATTTGTGTAGACAACAAATAGATAACATGTTACAACACTGTGCTTAACAAATCATGCATTAATAGATGAACTTTTCAATCAAACCAAGCATTCAAACTAATCAAAATTGTCATGTCAATCAATCAACATCAATATCATTTGTCCTTGTCAATATTATCATGGGTCTTATATAGGGTGTGATATACTTGAAATAGGACTGTGTCCTGTCTTACACGGGGTACTGCATCCCCTGAAACCAGGCAACATGATCATCCTTTTATCACGACACTATCACTTTGGCAATGAAGATCAGAATGCTTGTATGACTTGTTTGAATTTGCGAGTCTTATCTTTTTATTGATTTATTTTTGGCTTCGACCATGTTCCTATGTTGCTCGATGATGTCACTAAGTGATTTAGAGTGGTTGGGATGGCTCATGGTCCTTTATTATTTTTGTCTTCTATTTGTGGAGTGTTTCATAACATTCTGGGGCAAGTTTGTCTTAGGATTTTTGAACCATTCCTTGTCTGTGAACATGTCTGTCTTACGCAAAGAGATTGCATTATCATCTTGGCCTTCATTGCCATGGTGCGCTGCATCCGTTTTGCCATATCAAATAAAGGATCTCACCTACTAGTTGCATTTCTAATAGCAAGATTTCATCACATTAATCATTCTTCACTTCTCGCTTGCATTTCTTCTGGCTAACATTTCCTCTATCCCATGAATCCTTCTATCTTTTCATCAAGTCGATCATTATCATGCTCTCTATTCTCTTTGATCAATTGAGAATTTCTTCATTTGATATCAATCACCCCTTGTCTACAATCAATTAACATTGATCAATTGAGAATTTCTTCATTCCATACATAAACAGTCTCTCGAGGGGGCATCCTACCTCCATCCCTTAGTTTGTTGGGGCATGATCATTTTTTCAGTTTTCTTTGAAACAATGCTCAAAATCGCATTGTCTCAAAGAGGGGCAAAATGTAGACACTAAAAAATGGTCAACACCATTGTCTCTTATTTTTAACATATCATGTGCATAGTCTTTAATTAAACCCCTTTTTACTAACAATTCTTCTAAGTCCTAAATAAATAAATTTAATAATTTATTTATTTATCCCCTTTGTCCATTTATTAAATAAATTCATTTTATTTAATTAACTAATTCATAAATATGAGCAATAAATTAATAAATCATTTTTATTAATTTATCATATTTATCTTCTTCCAAAATAAAGATAATTAATAAATTTTATTTATTAATTCATCTTTATTTCCCACTTTTCTTAATCTTTTATTCTTCCATTTTATCCTCTTATGTGGAGATATTTAATAATTTTTAATTATTAAATCTTCTCATAAATCCTCCTAATTTTCAAATTTGGAAACTAATATCTTTCCTTGATTTTCAAAAATCAATCTTTTTGGCAATATCTCTTTAATTTTAATTTTAAATTTCAAAAATGAGGTATGCATCTCCAAAAATCTGCTTTTTGTGAGGAGATATTTTCAACTTGCTAATTTGGTATTTATGAGAAGATAATTAAAGATTTTATTATTTATTCTCATAATATCTTCCAATTTGCTTTCTTCTATTTTCATCCTTTCCTAAATGGCAGTTTTGTTGTGCACTCAATCTTGTCTGTTGATTATTTGCAGTCTCGAATCAATCTTGTCCATACAGTCAATCCCCAATTTTTCTATAAATCGGACTCTTTTATTCATCATTTTCAACCACATTTCGAGTATCCTTATGCTGTCAATTTCATTATTATCTTGCTTCCAACACACTTGCTTTGTAGGTGGCTTTCACAAATTTGAAGGAGAAAGAAGAACAATGGAGGAACAATGAAGGAGATTTCAGCATTTTGGTTTGCGTTTTTTTTAATCTTGTCTTCATTTCCTTTATTGAATGTATTAGGATTCCATTTCATTGCAATCTAGTTTTTGTGGTTAGCTAATGTTTATTGCTTTGATGCATTCCATTTTCCTAGTTACAAAATGAAATGGGACATTTTGCTAAATCTATCTACCAGAACATAGATGCTATCAAATCCAGTTTTGGTCTTGGGTAAACCAACAACAAAATCCATACTTCCACACTCCCATGGCTGGTTTGGAATAGGTAATGGCTGATAGAGTCCAGCATTAGAAGAGGTTCCCTTTGCCCTTTGACAAACCACACTTTGCTCCACATATTTTCTGATATCCATTTGCATCTTTGGCCAATAGTAGAATCTTTGAACAAGTTCCAAAGTCTTATTCAACCCAAAATGACCACTTAAGAAACCATTGTGCTTCTCTTGCATCAAGTTTTCTCTCATGGACCCTCTTGGCACACAAAGTTGTCCTCCTTTAAATAAAAGACTATCTTGTAAGATAAAGTTTGCATATTTATCATGAAAATGATTTCTAAACTCTTGAAAAACCTTGTAGATGGCAACAAAATCCTCATCATCTTGATATAGCCCTTTGAAACTATCCACTCCAATGCTCTTGAGATGCACTTCTTGAACCATTAGCAACCTTCTACTTAATGCATCAGCAACTTTATTGCATTGACCTTTCTTATGCTTAATGGTAAAAGTATAGGATGGCAAATATTCTACCCATTTGATATGCCTATGATTCAACTTTTCTTGGGAGTTGAGAAAACTAAGAGCTTGGTTATCAGTATAAACCACAAATTATTTAGGTAATAAATAATGCCTCCATTTCCTAAGTGATTGAACAAGTGCATATAACTCTAAATCATAGGAAGAATACATTTTCTTGGCTTCATTGAGCTTCTCACTGAAAAATGCAACCAGACTATTGTCTTGACTTAGAACCGCTCCAACTGCTATGTTGCTTGCATCACATTATATGGTGAAGACCTTGTCAAAGCTTGGAAGAACAAGAACAGGTTGAGTAGCCATCTTTCTCTTCAAGAGATCAAATCCTTTCTGTGCTTCTTTTGTCCATTGAAACTTAGTCTTTACACCTCCTTTGATTGTATCAAGCATAGGTGCACATATCTCACTAAAACCTCTGATGAACTTCCTGTAAAATTGTGCCAAACCATGAAAAATCCTCACTTCACTTGTTGTTTTAGGTGTAGGCCAACTGATTATGTCTTCCACCTTTGAGGTATCCATCTTCAAATCACTACTTGAGATTATAAACCCAAGATATACCAACTCTTGTTCCATAAACTCACATTTCTCCAAATTGATAGTTAGTTGCTCATCACATAATTGCTTCAATAGAATCTCAATATGCTTAAGATATTCATCTTTAAACTTACTAAAAATCAAGATGTCATCTAAATAAACAACAAAAAATTTACCAATGTAATCTTTGAGTACTTCATTCATGAGTCTCGTGAATGTACTAGGGGCATTTGTGAGTCCAAATGGCATAACAAGCCATTCATAAAGGCCTTCTGTGGTCTTGAATTCTATCTTCCATTCATCTCCCTCCTTGATTCTAATTTGGTGGTAGCCACTCTTGAGGTCTATCTTGGTAAAATAATTAGCACCCCCTAAACAATCCATCAAATCTTCAATTCTTGGAATGGGAAACCTATACCTGATTGTAATCCGGTTAATGGCTCTTGAATCAGTGCAAAGTCTCCAAGTACCCCCCTTCTTTGGTGCCAAAATGGTGGGAACTACACATGGGTTGATGCTCTTTCTTATCAAACCATTATCCAAAAGTTCTTGAATTTGTTTAGCTACTTCTTTATTCTCCTCCGGAGTCATTTTGTAGGCTGCTTTATTAGGCAATGAGGTTGTGGGTATGAAGTCAATTTGATGACTTATGGCACGTTGAGGAGACAAAGTGGCAGGTGTACCATCACTTATGATCTCCTTGAACTGATTGAGTACCTATTGCACTTCAATCGGGATACAAATCTTCTTATCCTTCTTTTCCTCTTTTGATTTCACAACAAGTACAAACCCCACTCCTCCTTCTTTGAGAGTGTTTATGAACTCCTTCTCACCAAATAGTAGCACACTGGAACCTTTAGATCTTCTCTCTTCTTAATCCCTTATGGACTAAATTTTAAATGTAACTCCATCTTTTTGAAAGGTATAGGAGTTCTTTTCCCCATGGTGTATTGCTTTCCTATCAAATTGCCAAGGCCTACCTAGAAGTAGGTGGCATGCATCCATTGGCAAGATGTCACACAAAATCTTATCTTTGTAGCCTCCTATAGTGAACTCCACCCAATTTTGTTCATTCACCAAAACATGTTGCCCCTTGTTGAGCCAAGTAACCCTATAAGGATCACTATGTGGAATTCTGTCCAGGTTGAGTTTGCTTACTGCTTCTTCTGACACTATGTTATCAGTGGAACCTGAATCCACCACCACTCTGCATACTTTACCCATGATCTTACACTTTATCATAAATAAGGATCTTCTTTGACTAGGTTCCTTCTTTACTGGTTCTTTGATCAAAACTCTTCTTATCATGAGATTCTCTCCAACCTCGGAATCTAAGCTTACTTCTGATTTCTTCACATTTGCTACATCTTCTTGAACATAACTTACTCTCCTTTCACCTCCTTGGGATGAAGAAGTCTTCTTAGGACATCTATAGGTTGGGTGTCCAAGTTGATGGCAATTGTAGCACTTCATTGTGGCGAAATAGGACCCTCTTCCTGATCCACTAGACCTTCCTCTGCTAGAGTTGCTAGATCCCCTTCCTCTATAGCTGCTCTTGCTATTGGAATCCCCACTTTTCTCTACCAACTTGGATTCCCCTTGGGATCTTTGGTCTACACTTCTTCCACCATAGATACCTCTATGACCTCTGCCATCTCTTCCCCTACCTCTACCTCTATTTCTTTTCTCTTTATTCTTTTTACTCTTCTCTTCCACCTTGAGTGCCAATTGATAGCACTTGTGGACAATATTAGGACACAACAAACTTATCTCTTCTTGGATATTCCACCACAAACCATTCAAGTACTAGGATACCTTGATGCTTTCATCTTCTATCACCTTGGATCTCAAACACAACTTCTAAAATTCTTCAGTGTAGCTGCTCACATCTAGTTCTCTTTGAGTCAAATTTTGTCTCCTCTTGTGTAACTAAATTTCATAGTCTTCAGGGATATAGGCTTCTCTCACCTTGGCTAGCATTCCTTTCCAAGTGGCAATTGGGTTCTTACCCTCCTTTTTTCTCTCCTCTTGGATGAACTTCCACCAAGTCAAGGTTGCTCCCCTAAATCTAGATTTGGCTACCTTCACCTTTTGTGCTTCACTAATTCTATCACATTCAAAGTGATTCTCTAACCCTTCAATCCATTCCATGACCACTTCTGGTTCCATTTTTCCACAAAAAGTGGCACTCCTTCTAGGGACTTTCCTCCTAAGGCTTTTATGACTCTAAGGAAAGGTTCTTCAGGAAAAATAGGATCTATTTCAAGTGTGCCATCCTCTTCTACCACTTCTTTACCCTTTTCTTCATTGATTTTGATAGTTACCTTCTCAGTCTTGTCTTCTACTTCACCTAGTTTGTTCTC
This sequence comes from Cryptomeria japonica, assembly GCF_030272615.1. Lineage (NCBI taxonomy): Eukaryota > Viridiplantae > Streptophyta > Pinopsida > Cupressales > Cupressaceae > Cryptomeria > Cryptomeria japonica. The sequence goes on along the minus strand of NC_081411.1, from coordinate 640,235,848 downwards.
CAATTGTTGCAATCTTACCCTGAGGAGTCTATTCCCTTCATCTTGGTCTTCTACCTTTTTGGCTAACTATGCATTGGTCACCATCCTGAGGCTATTTTCACCTACTAACTCATTCTCTGACATCAACTGGTTTCTTCCCAAATCTTAACTTGCTCTGATACCACTTTGATAGGGAGGATCTCACAAAAGAGTTGCACCTTGATTAGTAGGTTGGTAAAAGATGTTATAGTGGGCTTCCATACTTGTTCACACCCTGATCTTGCCTAGTATCAATTCAAACAACTAAACTCCTTTGTAATGCTCCCTAACAACTTATTTTCTCCTATTACTCAAAAATCATGGCTGGGATTCACTAGAGTAAATCCAACCATCAAGTTGTCAAAATCTCCCACATTCACTTGCAGGGGTCTAAGATTATTTTGAGAAGGTGTTTCAATTCCCTTCATGTGGTTCTATGACCAGTTTCTCTCCATTTCTCCATCGCTTTCTCTTGTTCCTATAATCTAGGCCTAGTAGCCCTAAGAGCCCCTTTTAGCCCTACCTTCCCGGTTTTTTCCCAATTACTCAAAAATATTCCAAAGGAACCCCTAAGATATTTTTTTATTCGAACACCCTTTTGGACACTCTTTGAGAATCAGGAGGTAAGGTTGTCTGATACGACCATACTGGTATGGACCCCAAAATGGCTCTTTTTGAGGGTTCAAGGGCTCAAGAGTCTTGTCCAATACGGTTTGTTGATTTCCACACCCTGTCACACCTCCTTGCTTCTACTAAGACTCCATTAGGCTTCCTTCTTCCCTTCCAAACACTTGGCACAGTCACATTTGATCTTCCCCGCAAGCAATGATAAAAATAACAATCATAATCCCTAGTCGAGCTATGGTAGAGCTCGCCTAAGATATGATGGCAAATGAATTCAAAGAAATTTTTGAGACATTAAAAAGAATATGTACATTGTACACATGCTCCATTAATTTAATCCCAAGGGCCATTGAGTAAACACGATGGGATTTCAAGTTGGAGCCATAGCTAGGGTCTTAATACCTTGCTCAGATCGAGAGCAGTGCAGTTGAAGAAAATTTGTAGACAAGCACTAAACCGGCACTAAAAAATAAATTAAAATCACTTCCTAAGAACCACAAAAATATGTACTAAACCACCATGAAAGGACGGTACCTAGATCAAACCATCTGGTATGGACTGCTATAACCAAAATTACAAATCTTATGCAAAAATTTGAAAATTGCCTTCAAGTATTATTTAAAATTTTCTCATGGATCTTCCAACCCATTTACAATGATTTGAAAAGAATTCTATATGCCTCCTTTCTCATAACCAATCACCCATCAGTTTCTTAACCACTGATTTGATCAATTTTTGAAAAGTTGCTCCAAAACTTGCAAAAAGTTTTCAAGCAAGAATGACAACTTTTGCTCCATTTTGCATTTTTGCAACTTATGCATTTTTACTCACTCTAAACCCCCTAGGATGGTTCCCTAATATAAAACTAACGTGTCCAAAAATCCTTATGAGGCCTTACAAATATTTTCACACTATTTTGCAAAATGATGCCATTTTTGGCTTACAAGGGCACATTGGCTAAAACTGAGAAAACAAACTAACACTAGAGACAAATACACTTCAAATAACCCTAAAACACTCTTGTGTACCTACCAATAGTCCATTATTTATTAATTGATCCTATTGAGGATCATCCATTCCAAATTTTGAGAATTTACCAAGAAATCAAAGGTGCTCCTGCACCACTTGCTATCTTGGGCATTCCGCTAGAAAAAATAGCTTGTCAATTCTAAAAGTTGGAATCACTTATTCATCCAAATTGGTATCCATAAATACAAAAACATTAAAAGAAAACTAACTAAAAATAAATATTTTTTAGTGATGCAGGACTTCCCTAAGACCACCGAATGCTCTTACATCAGACACCCGAGGTAGTTTGAGAAGTGAACCTGTCACGTCTCAGTTGGCTAAGGAAAACCCAAATGGTTAACCTCTACCTTGGATAGCCATGAAGAATCTTCAACAAATCTTCCCCTTCATTTCACCAAATACTCCTCATACTACCTATTTCTGGTAGTCCTTCCCATAGGGATATCCAGAATTACCTCGATCTCTTCCTCTGAAATAGGTGCAGGGATTATACATTATCCTGACACTTATTCCTCCTCTATTCCACCTTCATGATATTCTGTTAAATCTGCAATGTTGAACACAAGAAAATATTGTTCCCATCTGACAACTCTACCTCATATGCATTTCCAAAATCATGCCTCTTAAGAATCTTGCAAGGACCAAACTTCTTCACCTTTAGCTTATTGTAGATCCCCATTGGGAACCTTTCTTTCTTAAAATGAACCATCACCTCATCTCCAATTTGAAACTCCTTATTCCTCCTTTTTTGATCTGCCTTTCTCTTATACTATATATTCATATTATTGATGTGATTCTTCACCTCCCATGGCCTCTCTAGTACAGGTAATGGCTAATATAGCCTTGTATTATGACTTACTTCTTTAGCCATTTGGAACACTCTACAACTTTGCACGAATTTTTTCACATCTTGTGATAATTGAGGCCCATAATAATGCTCACTAATGATGGCAATGGTCTTATCTCAACCAAAGTGTCATGTCATTCCTCCACTATGCTTCTCTTTGATTAAATTCTCCCTCATAGATCTCCTCAGAATGTACAATTGGCTTCCCTTGAACAATATGTCATCCTGGATTATAAAATCCAACCATCTGGTCATGCCTACAACAATAAGCTCCTCACAAGCTTTCCAAGCTTCTGCAAAATCAGGGTCCTTCGGATGTAAGGTCTTGAGTTTATTGAACCCAACCACTCCAAACTATTTTTTTGTCAACACAATCTGCCTCCTACTAAAGGCATCTACAACTTCGTTAGTCCTTCCACATGGAAAACCCTCAAGCACATTATTAGAGACAATGTCTTGAAAATCATTCAACAAACCAAAAAAATTTACATGCACCTCTTTACTATCTTCTCTTTCCACTTTAGGAATTGAAGCAAAACACATACATTTGTGTTTCCTGTCTTCCAAAAAGTCCTTTCCCCCAACAAAACACATTCTAGCACTACTACATACCTTTTCTTCCACCTCCTTCAAGGGCTTCAACTTATGACGAACTCCATCCTTTGTTAGGGTGTAGGTATTAGCATGACCATCATGTACAACATTCCTATCAAACTGCCATGGCCTCCCTAACAGCATATGACATGCATCCATGGGCATGATCTTGCATAGTACCTCATCACAGTAATTGCCAATATTGAATTTCACCAAGCACTACTCATTGACCAGAACTTTATGGTCATTCTGCAACCAAGATATCTGATACTGATGTGGATGTCTCTCCCTCTTCAGCTTCAAATTTCTGACCATCTCTTCAGACACTAGATTATCAATTCTCCTATTGTCATTAATCACATCACAACACTTATCCTCACATTTGCATCTGGTGTGAGACAAACTCTTCCTCTGATATGGTTCCTTCTCATTCATTAGGGCTCTTCTGACAACAAGGGTTTCTCCCCTTTTAGAATCATTAGAATGTTTTGACTAGTCTTCTTCATCTACATGTGCCACCTGTGCATGGCCTTCATTTCTTTTGTTTGTCCCTCCTTGGTGTTGAGGACATTCAAAGGCTCTATGTCCTTCTTCTCCACACTAGAAACAAGTTCCTTTGAAACCACCTCTCCTAGATCCTTTTCCAATTCTTCATCTTCCTCTCCCTTATTTTCACCATTGTTCTAATCACGAGGGTGATATAAATCATCACCCTTGGGATTTCAACCGGTACCCACATTTTCATTTTTCTTTTGATCTGCATTTCAATCCCCAAAGGATCTTCCACCACCTATTTCACCTTGACCTTTTTCTTTTTGTTTGCCTTCAAATCTTTTATTCAACTTCTCTTCCACTTTCGATTCAAACTGGTATGCTTCTTCAAAACTGGCCATTCTGACTAGATTCGGCTCCTCTTGAATACTTGGACACAACCCATTAAGATAATGGGTGACTTTCTCCTTGTTGGCCTCTGCATGGCCCATTCTGATAATTATTTTGTAGAATTATTTTGTATATTCTTTCACAAATTTACTACCTTGCTCCGACCCTTGCAGTTTCTTTAACAGATCTAGCTCATAGTCCATTGGAATGAACTAATTTTTAAGCTTCTCAACCATTCAATCCCATCTGGTGATCTTTCCCTTTTCCTCTTTGATTTCTATTTAGCTAGAACTCTTTCCACCAGATATTTGTATGACCTTTCATCTTTATCTTTGCAAACTTGACCCAATTTAGGTCTTCTATCTCCTTATATTTAAAATATTCCTCCAATTCATTTATCCAGTCGATTAGCTCTTGTAGGTTTAAATTTCCAAAATAATTAGAGACTTCAATTTTAGGTCTCTTCCCAATCTAGGAAATGGCCCTCAACAATCGAGCCTGATCTTGACCTATTGCTTCTTTTGATTCACTTGAGGATGTATCTTCAACGTCTCCTTCGTCATCACTTTCTCCTCTCCTTGGATTAAACCCTCTTCTTAGCTCTTCTTGCAACACATCAATTTGTCTCTAGAGGGTTGTCAAACCCTCATTTGCCAAAGCTTTCCTTCCACCAGCATTTTTAGCACCATCATTTCTACCACCATACATCACTCTTGGATGCATCTTGGACATGAGACCACAATCATAGATCTTGTTATGAACTGCCTCACATTCGACGATCTAGCCACGCACTCAGGATCAACCCGCTCTAATACCACTTGATGAGGGTACAACCCGAAGAATAGAAAAACACAACAAAATAAACACCAAAAAACTATATTTTAATATTATCTAAAAACAATTTCAATACATGCAATCACAAATAAGAGGAATCAATCCTCTCAGGCTGCGATACAACAACTTACAGAGTTTTCTGGAAAACCCTTACAATGCAAATTTCCCAAGCCAGAACTAAACTCTCAAAAACTCACATACAACAACTATTACAAGTTTCCTCAAATGAGTCCTACATAGCCTTTTTCCAAACTGGAGCCAAAACTACAATTTATAAATTACCATTTGGTAGACAAACGCCAAAACATGAAATTCGAAATATGAAAATTCAGCCAGATTCAAAAACTAGAAATTTTCAAAAAATTGCCCAACTTCCGGCAGCCATAAATTTTGATCTGGGAATCAGATTGATGAACTATTTGAAGCATAGGAAATATCTCTGAGAAAAGATTGTGCTAAGAAATCACTTTGCTGATTCCTATCAATCTCCGAGCCATTTGGGGTCATTTAATGCCTCATATTTGACTTGAAAGATTTTTTTTTTTGCTTTCTTGAGAAAGTAAAACTTGAATAACTTTCAAACCAGAAATGATTTTAATCCGATTCTTTCACCAAAGTTATTAGTTTTCCTTCCTTAATCTTCCCATAACTTTTAGGCTCCATCCACCTTTAAATAAAAACCTGCTATTTTTGGTAGTCGGCTAGAAAAAACAACTGATCAATTCTGAGAGTTGGAATCTTTTATTCGTCCAAATGGGTATCCAGAACTGCACAAACATTAAAATAAAACTAACTAGAAAAGGAAATATTTCTGGGTGATGCAAGATTTCCCTTACACCATAGGATGCTCTTGCATCAAACACTCGAGATAGTTTGAGATATGACCTCTTCACGTCTCAGCTAGTTGAGGAAAACCCAAACAGTCAATTGTTGCCTTGGACAACCACAAATAATCTTCAACAAGTCTTACCCTCCATTTCACCAAATACTCCTCATACTGCCTATTTCTGGTGCCAAAAATGTTGGCGAAAGAAATTCTCTGGAAAATGAGGGTTTGAGAGCCCTCCAGAGATAGATAGATGCATTGCAAGAGGAATTGAGAAGAGGGTTTAATCTGAGGATAGGAGAAAGTGACGATGAAGGAGAGGTTGAAGATACATCCTCAAGTGAATCAGAAGAAACAATAGATCAATATCAAGATTGAGTGTTGAGGTCCATTTCCCAGATTGGGAAGAGACCCAAAATTGAAGTCTCTAATTATTATGGAAATCTAAACCCAGAATAGTTGATCAACTAGATCAATGAACTGGAGGAATATTTTGAATATGAGGAGACAAAAGACCTAGATCAGGTCAATTTTGCAAAAATGAAACTGAAAGGTCGTGCAAATATTTGGTGGAAAGAGGTCCAGCTAGATAGAAATCTGAGAGGAAAGGGAAAGATCACTATATGGGATAACATGGTTGATAAACTGAAGAAACAATTCATTTCTATGGACTATGAGATGCATCTGCTAAAGAAACTGCAAGGGTTGAAGCAAGGTAGCAAGTCTGTGAAGGAATATACAGAAGAATTCTACAAGATAATTATTAGAACAAGCCATGCAGAGGCTAACAAGGAAAAGGTCATTCATTATCTGGATGGGTTAAGGCTGAGTATTCAAGAGGAGCTAAGTCTGGTCAGAATGGCCAGTATTGAAGAAGCATACCAGTTTGCTTTGAAGTTTGAAGAGAAGTTGAATAAAAGGTCTGAAGGTAAACAAAAAGGGAAAGCCCTAGGTGACAAAGGTGGTGGAAAATCTTTTAGAAGCTAGAGTGAAGATCAAAAGAAAAATGATGAAGCGGGTATGAGCCGAAATCAAAAGGGTGATCATTTTTATCAGTCCCATGATCAGAATAATGGTGAATAGCGAGGAAGAGGAAGAGGAAGGCCTGGACAAGGGTCTAGGAGAGGAGGTTTTAGACGAACTTGTTTCCAATATGGAGAAGAAGGGCATAAAACCTTTGAATGACTGCAACACCAAGGGAGGACAGATAGAAAAATTGATGGCCATGCATGAGTTGTGCATGTAGACCAAGAAGATCAGTCTAAACATTCTGATGATATTTAAAGGGGAGAAGCCCTAGTTATCAGGAGAACCTTGATGAATGAGGTGAAAGAACCAGATCAGAGGAATAGTTTGTTCTATACCAGATGTAAATGTGAAAATAAGTGTTGTGATGTGATTATTGACAGTGGGAGCACTGATAATCTGGTGTCTAAAGAAATGGTTACAAAGTTGAAACTAAAGAGGGAAAGACATCCACAACCATATCGGATAGCATGGTTTCATAATGACCACAAGGTTTTAGTCAATGAATAGTGTCTGGTAAAATTCAAGATTGGTAGATACCGTGATGAGGTACTTTGTGACATCATACCCATGGATGCACGTCACATGTTGTTAGGGAGGCCATGGCAATTTGATAGGCATGTTGTACATGATAGCCATGCAAATACTTATACCCTAACAAAGGATGGAGTTCGCCATAATCTGAATCCCCTAAAGGAGGTGGAAGAAAAGGTATGTAGTAATGCTAGAATATGTTTTATTGATGGAAGAAAATTTTTGGAAGCATGAAACATGAACCTGTATGTTTTTCTTTAATTCTGAGAGTGGATAAACAAGATAGTGAAGAGGTGTCTATAGAAGTTTCTAGTTTGTTGAATGAGTTTCAAGACATTGTGTTTGATAATGTACCTGGGGATTTATCACATGTGAGGAAGATTAGTCATTAGATTGACTTGATCCATGGAGCCAGTTTTCTAAATAAGGTAGCCCACAAAATGACTCCAGCAGAAAATGAAGAGTGGAACCGACAGGTTCAAGAGTTGTTGAGAAAAGGATTGATCTGAGAGAGCCTGAGTACATGTGCGGTACCTACAGTACTAGCACTAAAGAAGAATGGATAATGGAGGATGTGTACAGACTCTAGGGCTATAAACAATATAAAAATCAAGTACAGATTTCCCCTACCAAGGATAGATTACCTTATGGGCTACTTGAGAGGAGTAGAGTACTTCACAAAGATTGATCTGAAGAGTGGATATCACCAAATCCGGATTAGAGAGGGGGACGAGTGGAAGATCGCTTTCAAAACCAAAGAAGGCTTGTATGAGTGGTTAGTCATGCCTTTTGGGCTAACCAATGCACTGAGCACATTCATGCGGCTCATAAACAAGGTATTGAAATAAATTTTGGGTAAGTTTTTTATTGTGTACCTCGATGATATTTTAATTTTTAGTAAGACATTGGAGGAGCATTTGATGCACATTCATAGAGTTTTTGAGAAGCTGAGAGAGGAGATGTTGTTAATTAATTTAAGGAAGTGTACTTTTGTGAAGGAGTTAGTGTACTTGAGGTTTGTTGTCTTAGAAGGTCTTAAAATGGACCCAGAGAAGGTGAAGGCTATTCTGGAATGGCCTACCCCAAGGACTGTTACTAAGGTGAGATCTTTCCATGGTTTGGCTAGTTTTTACAAGAAGCTCATTAGAAACTTTTGTAGCATTTGTGCACCCCGAACTAAAACAATGAGAGGGGATAGGAAAGAATTTAGGTGGAGTATGGGGGCGACAAAGAGTTTTGAGTTGTTGTATGTGAGTTTTTGTGAGTTTAGTTTTGGGTTGAGAAATTTGCATTGCAAGGGTTTTCCAGAAAACTCTGTAAGTTATTGTATTGCAGCCTATGAGGATTGATTCCTCTTATTTGTGATTGCATGTATTGAAATAGTTTTCAGATAATAATAAAATATAGATTTTTAGTGTTTCTTTTGTTGTGTTTTTTTGGTAAATTTTCTCAAAAAAAATAAAAAATTGGAGGATTAATTTTGTAATAAGGCAAAAATTGTTTTGCTCATAACTGTTTCTCAGCCGCTCAAAATTGAGTGTTGTTTTTTGCAAAAGTCCATGTTTTTTTTGCCACAAATCCAATGGGAACACTCACACACTCTCACTATAAAGTTCCAATTTATGTGCTTTTTTTTTAGTTTGGTTACAAGGCACTCCTTCTATAAAGTGTCAAAAACAAGGGGGGACAAAAATCTCTTTCAAGGGGGGTGTTGTGTGTGGTCTATCTTTCACACTTCCTCAAGAAGTACTTTTTGGTGTTGTGTTATTCCTTCACTTCACACTTGTTGCATTTCTCAAGCTTCATTTTTGCATTCTACAAAAGAAACAATCTAAGTCTAGCAATATGGATTCTAATATTGCTATACAACCTCTAACACCTTTCAATTATCATGATTGGAAGTTAAAAGTAATTCTTATACTTAAGAATAAAGGCTTATTTAGGGTAACAATGGGAACAAAAAAGAACATAATGCAACTAAAGTCAAAGAAAAGTATTTCAATAATTGTGCCCAAGCGTTTGGTTTCTTGTGTTTAAATCTATCTCCTGAATTAGTATTTCATGTTGAGAACTTGAAAACACCCAATGAAGTTTGGGAAGATCTAAAACAACTATTTGGAACAATTGAAGAACTTAGAAGTCATGAGTTGGAAAATCAACTCTTAGGTCTAAGTCCTAGAGATTTTACTAATTTAGATGATTTTTTCACTAAATTAAAATCTTTAAAGTTGCAATTAAAATATTGTGGAATTGACAAGAAATAGGATCAATTAATCCTTCCAGTACTTTCCAAACTAGGTCCTGAATTTTGTATGTTTATCTCTACTTTTTATTCTACTAAAAGAGCTCTTGGTAGCTCATGGAAAATACCCACACTAGATGACTTCATTTATGGTCTATCAATGGAGCAAGAAAAGTTAATTAAAATGGGCGCTTTGAAATCTACTGAGCCTCAATCTCTAATTGAAGGAATTGAAAAGTAACAAAATGCTAAAGGAAAGAAGAAGAACACTAAAAAGGACAATGAAGGGAAGGAAGAAGATAAAATTGACAACTTCAAAAAGGATAACTCTTCTCAACAAAGTAAATCAACTATTGAGAAAGTTACATGTTCCTTTTGTAAGAAAATTATGTTAGGATAACCGGTGGACAACTGAGAGGGGGGTTGAATCGGTTGTCAACAAATTATATTAATCAAACCACTTTATAACCTTTAATCGGAGCACATAAACATTGAATATCGGAATAGCAGAAATAGATATCGGTAAGCAATAAAACTTAAGAATGAAATAGAGAATTAACACAATGCAACCATACCATATAACACCATGATTTATATGTGGAAAACTTGATAAAGGGAAAAACCAAGGTCGGAAGCCTACCCACAGTCAGATGATACTTGTGCAAAAATTATGTGATACAATAAGGGGTCTGCACATGCAGGAAGGCACACTGCCTAGAGCGTACTTCTCATTACAAAGGAGTCTCACTGACTACAAAGAGGTTATAACCACCTCAAGATAATTGGACAACAATCTAGAAGAATGAACTGTCAAAGATAACATCTACCATGACTAATTACAGTCCCGGTTACACTCAATACCGAAGGCCTTTAACCTCTTACTTAAACCCAATTCTATCACCTATGATCAACCAAATCTCCTTCGCATATGATATTTTATTCCACGACCATGACCATTTCCACCACCATGATCTACAATGAGATCTTACATCAATTTATATAAACCCTAAGGCCTAAACCAATTAGGTCAGCCACCTAAAAGATATCACAACAAGATCATTACATACATCCATATTACAATGATATTCCATGTCGTCTTTAGACCAAAACAACATTAACCAATCCATAAAACATCTCGGTAACATGTAGAGAACACATTAGAATGATACTGGTCCATAACCTAGATAGGTACCAGACCTAAATAGATTCTCCACGCTAAAGTGATGTCACCAATCAGTCAAGGCATGATCAAGGATCACCTTCTGCATCCTGAATTCCATCTAGAAGTCACACCAACACCACTTATGCATCTTGTCAAACATTCTCAGTAAAAGCTCTGGCAGTAAAACGTTAAACCCTTACCAGTAATACTAGTTCTTCTACCAGTAACCAAAACCTGTCTGCCGATAACCAATCATAAGAACTAGTGTTGACATCAATGACAAAACATCAATGCAACACATAATCAATTCCATCATATTGCCAACAATCTCCCCCTTTGGCATTGATGGCAACACTAGATGTGAAAAAGAAAACATCTAACTGCCAAGAAATGCCAAACATTTCTTATAGAAGATATAAATATGAAAAACTGAAAAAAACCCAACAACTCCCCTTGAGGAGTGCAGTCCAATCTGAAACTGATCTAAATTTTTTACATATAACTCTCCCCCTTTGACATCAATGCCAAAGATATGACATAGATATCAAAATTATGTGAATCTCAAAGCTAACTACTCCCCCTAAGTAGTAGCGCAACTACATCAACCCAGAGCAAAGGATAAAGTCGATGATGCATACATGATTGATGGTCTGCTCCATCAATTAAATTTTTGCCGGAGGGGTAGATACCCCTAACTTGTCTCTCAAATACTCAAATGATTCCTTAGACAATGGTTTAGTGAATATATCTACAATCTACTCTTTAGTGTTCACATAAACCAATTTGACTTCCTTTTCTTCCACCTTGTCCTTCAAAAAGTTATATTTTATGGATATGTGCTTAGTCTTAGAGTGAAATACCAGATTCTTAGACATGTCAATAGCTGCAGAGTTATCACAGTAGATAACTATCGGTTCACTATAATTTACCTTGATATCCTTCAACATTTTCTTCATCCACAAGACTTGAGTGCAATTAGTTGTTGTTGCAACATATTTAGCTTCTGCAGTAGATAAAGAAATGCATGACTATTTTTTGCTAATCCATGAAACCAGTTTCTTTCCAAGAAAGAAATCTCCACCAGATCTTCTCTTCCTGTCATCAGTATCTCCTGCCCAATCTGAATCTGTATATGCACATAAAGTGAAGTTATCATCTCTAGAATACCATAAGCCATATTTTGTTGTTCCTTGCAAATACCGAAATATCCTCTTTACTGCACATTCATGATTTTCTTTAGGATTAATTTGATATCTTGAAACGATACTTACTACATTCATAATATCTAGTCTATTCTGAGTTAGATATAACAAGCCACCAATCATAGACTTATACCTTGTCGAATTTACCGATGTAGATGTGTCTTTGATAGATAATTTCTCACTTGTCACCATAGGAGTACTTATCGGTTTGGAATTATCCATACCAAACTTCTTCAACAATTCCCTCAGATACTTAGTTTGATAGATAAAAATGCCTTTGTCAGTTTGAGTATTCTGTAAACCTAAGAAAAATCTCATCTCACCAATCATGGACATTTCAAATTCATTCTTCATATTATTAGAGAATTCCATGCACAATTTAACTTCACCTCCAAAAATGATATCATCAACAAATACTTCAATAATCAAAATATCATCATTAGTGATCTTGTAATATAAATTATTTTCAGCACTGCCTTTAGTAAAACCAAGCTTCAAAAGATATTTATCAAACCTTGCATACCAAGCTCTAGGAGCTTGTTTCAACCCATATAATGCTTTCCTTAACCTGCAAACCATATCTTTGTCATCTGTCAATGAAAATCCATCAGGTTGCTCAATGTATACCTCTTCCTCAAGTTCACCATTCAAAAATGCACATTTAACATCCATTTGATAGACCTTATAGTTCTTATATACTGCATAGGCAAGAAATAGTCTAACAGCTTCAGTTCTAGCTATAGGTGCAAATGTCTCACCATAATCAATTCCTTCCATTTGATAATATCCTTTACAAACCAATCTAGCCTTGTTTCTTACAACTTGAACATCCTCATTTAGTTTATTTCTAAGAACCCATTTAGTTCCAATAACATTCTTATTTTTAAGTCGGGGAACTAAAGTCCAAGTGTTATTCTTCTCTATCTAATATAATTCATCTTCCATAGCCTTTAACTAATGTTTATCTCTACAAGCTTCAATAACAGATGGTTTAATTTGAGAAATAAGAGATACTTGTTCATTTGCTAGTCTTCTGCTTCTCATAACTCCCTTGTTCCTATCTCCAATGATTTGATCTTCAGAATGATTTGTTTCTTACAACTTGAACATCCTCATTTAGTTTATTTCTAAGAACCCATTTAGTTCCAATAACATTCTTATTTTTAAGTCGGGGAACTAAAGTCCAAGTGTTATTCTTCTCTATCTAATATAATTCATCTTCCATAGCCTTTAACTAATGTTTATCTCTACAAGCTTCAATAACAGATGGTTTAATTTGAGAAATAAGAGATACTTGTTCATTTGCTAGTCTTCTGCTTCTCATAACTCCCTTGTTCCTATCTCCAATGATTTGATCTTCAGAATGATTTAACCTTACATATACCTTGGTGTCTTTTGAACTTCAGGTTCACTATTCTGATCATCAGTCACAATTGAATTTTTTTATTGTACTGGTGTAACTGTCTCAATGTCTTGTACCAGTTGAGGCATTGTCAGTTCAGTTATGATCATTTCCACTGTCGGTTCCCTATCATATGATATAAATTGATCTTTGTATTTCTCATACACTTTCACATTTGCACTCTCCACAATTTTCTACAATCTTTTGTTATAACATCTATATGATTTGGTCTGAATTGAATATCCAAGAAATATAACTTCATCACATCTAGGATCAAACTTCCCAATTGAATCATCCCTTTTGATATAACATTTACTTCCAAAAATTTTGAAATATTTATTAGTAGGTGCATGTCCAAACCATAATTCATAAGGAGTCTTACCAGTTTCACCTTTGATATGAACTTTGTTGAATGTGTAGACTGTTGTACTCACTTCTTCTCTCCAGTAGATGTGAAGCAATTTGGCTTACATCATCATGGTTCTTGTTGCATCCAAAATGGTTCTATTCTTCCTTTCCACTACTCCATTTTGCTAAGGAGTTTGGGGTGTAGGTAAGTGTCTCCTAATCCCATTTGTCTCACAATAACTATAAAATTCATGAGAAGTGAACTCACCACCTTGATCTGATCTCGGATATTTGATTTTCATTCCAATTTATATTTCCACCTTTGCTTTAAAGATCTTGAATTTCTCAAAAGCTTCAGACTTCTCCCTTAGAAAAGTCACCCACATCATTCTAGAATAATCATCAATTATCATCATGAAGTATCTATCATCTTGAAAGATTCTGGTCCTTGCTAGACCACATAAATCAGTATGAATCAAATCAAGCACATCATTAGATTTATCATGTATGCTCTTAAAAGAAGTTCTAACTTGCTTTCCCAATTGACATTTTTACATATCGGATTATGAGGCTTTATAATCTTAGGTATATTACCAGTGTTCAGGTGAAAGATATTACCTCCAGTCTGAGTATTGGTTGCAATCTCCAAACCAGTTTTGTTTATGATTTTGCATTTTCTATCTTTAAACTGAAGTTGGAATCCCTTGTCCACCAATTGACCAACACTTAAAAGATTATGCTTTAAACCTTCTACATAATAGACATTATCAGTATTATGCTTGCCATCCAGAGAAATAATACCTCTACCTTTGATCATACATGCTTTGTCATCCCCAAATCTGACTTGACCGCCATTGTATTCTTGCAGGGATAGAAATTTTCTTTTATCTCCAATCATATGATGTGAGCATCCACTATCAATTACCCATTCATCCTGTCTTCAACTTTTGCTACCAAGGCCTTTTCTTCATTCTTTATTGCCAGTTCTGGTTCATCTTCCTTTAAAGCATAGAACACCCATTCCTTTCCATTGTCGGATCCACTAGAAGAGTTTGTTGTCGGTTCATCCTCTGAGTCATCACTTACTCCTTCCTCATCCACTATGTAGCATTGTTTGTTTTTCTTGAATCTATATCTGTTCTGATTAGGCTTAAATGATTTCTTAACTCTTTCTTCAAATCTTGCATTCCTTTTAGGACATCTAGATGCAAAATGACCAATCTTATTACATGAAAAACATTTAAAAGGTGTGTTTCCTTCATACTTACTTCCTGTTGGTCCTTTAGGTACTCTTCTAGCAAGTAAGGCTTCAAGTTTCTCAAATTCTTCATCTTGTTTCTTCATATCTTCCAATTCTTTTGCATATAAGGCTTTCCAATCACTTTTTCCAGTAGATGATGATGCATGAAAAGTAGGTTCATATTTTGCAGCTCCAAAGGGTCCAAATTCTTTAAGCTCAAAAGCAGATAATTTCCCAATCAGAATGTCTCTGTTAACTGAAGTGTTTGCCATTGTTCTCAGTTCATTAATTGCAGTCGCCTTCATCTTGTAGGCTGGTGTAAGGGCTCTCAAGACTTTGGAAATTATTTCATCTTCACTCAAAGATCCTCTGCAACATTGAATTCCCATGAAAATCTCATTTACTCTTTCCATAATTGTAGCAATTCTTTCATTATCTTCCATCTTCAAGTTCTCATATCTTACCCAGTAACCATCAAGTTTATAGAAATTTTAACGTTAGGGTCACCTTCATTTAAAGTTTTCAATTTATCCCACATAACCTTTGTAGATGCTTTATCAGTCAATGCCATGATTTGCTGATCAGTAAGTGCACACAAGAGGGCTTCTCTAGCTCTACAATAATTTTCAATATTCTTGTCCAAGTCTGCAGGAGCAGGATTGCCAGATATCAGATCATAACGTGTATATCCTTTCTCAGTGATCTCCCAAATATCCTTTCCAAGACATCTAAGATGAGTCTCCATTCAGTTTTTCCATATCCCATAATTTGTTCCATGAAGCTTAGGGATTTCTCTTCTGAAAATAGTTGTTGGTGGATTTGAAGTATTATTTTCCATAGGATCTACCTCAAGTGGATAAGCTTCTGCAAAAGAGGACCAAAGCTCTGATAACAATTGTTAAGATAACTGGTGGACAACTGAGAGGGGGGGGGGGGGGGGGGGTGAATTAGTTGTCAACAAATTATATTAATCAAACCACTTTATAACCTTTAACCGGAGCACATAAACATTGAATACCGGAATAGCAGAAACAAATACCGGTAATAAATAAAACTTAAGAATGAAACAAAAAATTGACACAATGCAACCATACCACATAACACCATGATTTATACATGGAAAACCCAGTAAAGGGAAAAACTACGGTGGGAAACCTACCCACAGTCAGATGATACTTCTGTAGAAAGTATGTGATACAATAAGGGGCCTGCACATGCAGGAAGGCACACTTCCTAGAGCGTACTTCTCATTACAAAGGAGTCTCACTGACTATAGAGAGGTTATAACCACCTCAAGATAATTGGACAACAATCCAGAACAATGAATTGTCAAAGACAGCATCTACCATGCCTGATTACAGTCCCAGTTAAGCTCAATACCGGAGGCCTTTTACCTCTTACATAAACCCAATTCGATCACCTATGATCAACCAAATCTCCTTCACATATGATATTTCATTCCATGACCACAACCATTGCCACCACCACGATCTACAATGAGATCTTACATTAATTTATACAAACCTTAAGGCCTAAACCAATTAGGTCGGTCACCTAAAAGATATTACAATAAGATCATTACATAAATCCATATTACAATGATATGCCATGTTGGCTTTAGACCAAAACAACATTATTCAATCCATAAAACATCCCGGTAATGTGTAGAGAACACGTTAACATGATACCGGTCCATAACCTAGATAGGTACTGGACCTAAATAGATTCTCCATGCCAAAGCGATGTCACAAATCAATCAAGGTACGATCAAGGATCACCTTCTGCATCCTAAATTCCATCTAGAAGCCGCACCAACACCACTTATGCATCCTGTCAAAGATTCTCAGTAAAAGCTCTGCCGATAAAACCTTAAACTGTTACTAGTAACACTAGTTCTTCTATCGGTAACCAAAACCTGTATGTCGGTAACCAATCATAACAGCTAGTGTTGACATCAATGACAAAACATCAATGCAACACATAATCAATTCCGTCATATTGCCAACAAATTAGTCATGAAGAACATCAGTGCATGAAAAAGCAATTTGAGCACCTCAATTTTCTACTCAAAAAGAATATTGGGGTAACTGATTCTATAAAAGTGTCTTCTTCAAATCAGGAAAATACTAAGGACAAAGAGAAATTAAAAGGCAAGGCCTTAGTTGCTACATCATCATCTTTATCTCCATTGATTATATATTATGATGCTACACACCATATAGGTTCTCACAAGGTTGAGTTTTTGTCCTTAGAAGAAATCAATATGCCTTCAATCACCCTAGGGGATGATACTCCAGCATTGATCAAAGGGAGAGGGTCTGTTGAAGTTGAAGGAGGAACATTTTTAAATGTTTTTAAGTGTGCCTTCACTAACAACTAATCTCCTTTCATGGTTAGATCATTGACTTAGTCTTTTGCAAGTTCATTCATCTACAAGCTCTTCTTGGCATGTAGCCTGCATCAACAACATCATCATCCTTGGGGGGCACCTTCTAGGCTTCTTCTCTTCTTATTTCATTTCTGGAGGATAGTTTTTTCCCACTAGGTTTTTTACCTTTCTCCATTTATGAGAGATTGCTTTGTACATGGGTACCTCACTAGGATAGTAGCCGAGACCCATTTCCTTCTTGTCCTCCTAATTTATGCTTAAAGGGGGTGTTAGTGTATTTAATTTATTTATTTACACTTAGGCTTACTTAAGCCTACTTAGTCATCCATTCACGCTCGACACTTTTCCATGCAAGATGTCAAGTCCATTAGGAGTTGTTAGATAGTTGTCAACTCGGTTTCGACATCTTCTCTACCTTTGGGGTAGGCAACCTGCCACCACTCCATGTTTGAGAAGTCTTATCCTGATTTCATGGAGATCGGGTGTCTTTTCTACACCCAACATATATGTGTTCATAAGCTAATACATTGTTTCAACTTTGCTCAATTTGTGTAATCTTGTGCTTATTTTAATCTCTTTTATTCTAGGGTTTGTCACATGGTATTAGAGCGATTTTGAGGTTATCCAAGCCATTGGTCAACTTTTCTCATATTTGGGTTGTTATTGTGCTTGTTATTTATCTTCATTTGATCTTGGTGTTTTCAATTTTCTTTCCTAAAAAGGCTTAATGGGTCAAATAAAGGCCTAGAAACACAAATTATAAAGGTGAATTTTTTTCACAAGAACTAATGTGCAAGACCATAACACTTTTAAAGTTAAAAACCCAAAACAATATTAAAAACATTAACATAATACCACAATCATACTCAAGCTCACACTTATAAAATCAAACATAGTTACAACACTAACATATGATCTAATCTCCTACATATGAAAGAGGATCAACTGCATTGATGAATCACATTAAGAAATGAGATCTCAACCCTAATTGCCCATTGACATGTACCTACACACTTGCAATTGACATCAGTGCACATTCACAATTGGCATCAATATTGTACCCATGGATCATATATGAAATGACAATATGAACTTGCTAAATAATAAACATCAATTGCACTACATCTAAACATTAATAATTATACCATATCACTACTCATCACATCCTCTTGTGATGAGGATTCATAGGGTATAGGTTAGACCTCAGGATTTAAATTATTTTATAATTTTTGTTAATTTTTAATTCTATGTAAAAAGTACAAGTTAAAAGTAACATGTTAGTTTCCTAGTTATTAGGAAGTTAGAATATATTAGAAAATTTTAGGAGGTTAGTATAAGTTGGAATTTATATTATTTTGGTCATTCCTGCGAAGATTTGGATGAAATTCCAAATCCTTAATTTTGACATACATAATGCTTCTATAATAATGTATTTTGCTCTTTTATGGAGCATATTGGAATGCAAGTTTTACAGTGTATTATTTTGCAAAGATTAGTGTCAATTTGTCTTGCAGAGATCTATGGTATTGTTTGCAAATTTCATCTCTGATTGTTGGTTAGCTTGCCTCTTTCTATATCAGTTGGTATCAGAGCATTCTCTGATCCATGGGTTTGGACTGTTCATTCAAATCCATTTATCAAAAAAAAAAAAAACAGTCTTGAAGCTCTCCATAATAGCATGTATTTTTTGAATATTTTGCACTCATTTCAAGAAAATTATTCATCCAAAAGCAACTGAAGGTGTTTGCTTTAAAAAGTAAGTACTTTTCTTTTGAATTTTTTATGTTTTTGCTTTTAAAACCAGTGCTATTCTTTCATTAACAACTTTATAGATAAGAAATATTTTGTTAAATGGTTTGTGGATCTAGAAGCACCTTTCTAAGATCTTTCTCAAACGCCTAGGTGGTTTTGTAAGTGGTTTTGAGTGCAAAAACATGGTATTTGGATTAAAAAATTGGTTTTTTGCCTTTTTCATTGTTTTTCTTTGAAAAATAAAGAATTTTTAATAAAAGATGTGTATAGGGCTCCCAAATGATAAAAGAAAAAAAATGTATATTTCAAGTTTGTTGGGAGAGTATAAATTGTAGGTTGTGGTCTACTTGGCATTTTTTAAATTTTAAAGTTTGTCCATTGAGTCTTGAGGAGTCCCATGCATCCCTCTAAAGAAGTTTCACTTAAAGATTTAAAGGATTTCTTGATTTAATTGTTTTTGTCAAACCCAAGTCTAATAGAGTGTTGAACCTCATTGTTAGTCCACTTTTTTGTTGGGGGATGATGAGGATTCATAGGGTATAGGTTAGATCTTAGGATTTAAATTATTTTACAATGTTTGTTATTTTTTAATCCTATGTAAAAAGTACAAGTTAAAAGTAATATGTTAGTTTCCTAGCTATTACAAAGTTAGAATATATTAAAAAATTGTTAGGAAGTTAGTAAGTTAGAACTTCCTATTATTTTGGTCATTCTCGTAAAGATTTGGATGAAATTCCAAATCCTTAATTTTGTCATACATAATGCCTATATAATAAGGTATTTTGCTTCTTTCTGGAGCATATTGGAATGCAAGTTTTACAGTGTATTATTTTGTAGAGATTATTGTCAATTTGTCTTGCAGAGATCTTTGGTATTTTGTCTGCAACCTCTAACTGTTGGTTAGCTTTCCTCTTTCCATATCATCTTGACCATAAGGAATTGCATCATAAAATATCATCATTAGATACTAAAAATCACAATTAGAAGTAACTAAATAATATCTTTCACATATCTCTAAAACATCTAGAGTAATCATTGTAACATCATCACCTTAATTGAGCAACGAGGGCAAGCATATGGAAATAGATTGTAACCTCTCATCAATAAATTGACAATCATCTATGATATCCAATATAAATGACCACATCAATTTCTAACATAATTACTAACACTAAACATCATATCACATAGGTTATAAATGAAGCAGAGTAGCACATAAACATAAATCACATCAACCTCAACTCATCTAACTAGAATCTTCAACATCACATCATAGCATAGCTTTAACATAACTACTCCATACTTAAGCATCTTAATATTCAAGAACTCACTATACAAAACCCAATCAATTGTACAACATCACAATTAGGGAAGGACTATAAGTACACCTTAAAAATATGAGCACTCGAATAGATCACATTAAAGCATGTATGCACAAATGAAACATAGAACTAGGTTAGCAACATTGCAATAGGGGTGACATCACAGAGCACAATGAAGTTTGGTTAATTTTCCTATTTATGAAGTTTGGTTCACTTTCCTATTAGCATTCTTGTCATGTTGTGGTAATTATTATCCTTAGAGTTGTATTGTGGAGTGAAATTAATTTAATTATAATGTATGGTTTCGATTCACATATTATTTAAAAATTCCAAAAACATTTTTGTTTCTTGTTTATCATATGTTTCTATGTGGTTTGAGTAGATAACTAATTATTTTCTAGATAAGGATACAGTTGATGCTCATGCCATGTATTGTTTTGTCCCTCTAGTAGGGCTTGCAATTTCTATAACATATTTTAGTATTTTATGTCATATCTTGTAGGTAAATTATTCCTGTATAATTTAGTAATCCAAACTTCTAGAAGTAGGATTACTTGCATATCATCCCACTTGCCTTACTGCCTTCAACCCTTATGTATACAACCATTATGCTTTTCAAAATTCTTATGCCCTAGAATGAAATTGGACTTAACTAAATTCTAGGTTGCTAGAAATTATCTTATTTAAAAACTTACAATTTTGTCCCAATATCACATAGTCTACATAGTTACCTCATGTAACTAACTTATGTAACTAACTTATAGCATTGCTAATAAGAACAGTCATGATATCTTGTAAATCATTTTGCTACATTATCTTGGACATCTTTTTTCTTTCTTAATTAGAAAAAGAGATCAAACCATACTTGTAACAAATCCTTTTTATTTGGATGACAACAAAGTTTCACCTTTAGGATATCACCTCATATTATATTTTATTTTTTTCAAATTTTCATATAAAGTTATGTGCGCCATTGTAAAATTAAATGGAACATCCCATAGATTGTAACACTACTTTTAAACAATTTTTTCATTCTCTACTCCATTTAATTTATTGAACAACAAAAAAAAACTCAACATATGCATACTTATCATTGATTTCTTTGTAAAATACCCTTTAGTCTATTGATGAAGTTGTTAAACTCATAAAAAGGACTCTAAATTCTTACAAAATATATCAACCCAAATTCTATAACACACAATGATAAAAACCTAATAAGACCCAAAAATATTAAAAATGTTCATTTGATCCATTTGACCTAAAAATAACCATAATGATTGTTATCAAGAAACATTTATTTACTAAATCCATTAGGGGAAGAGTAGTGCCCCTCCCTGACTCATCTTTCAATGTATGGATCAATATACATTATGGACTTGGTTTAGACTCTTTTATGATACTTATGATGGATGCTTATGGATTTATTTATATTTTAGATACTTATAGTTGATACTAGACATTTCATATTGATAGTAATATATTATGGTTTTATGCGGATGATGATATATCTAGGACTATTATGAAGATTGGATATATGCATGGTTATTTATATGAACTCTTTAAATACATGTTGGGGTTTATATTTGTTTATGATGGGATGGTGTTATGTGCTAATCTTATTCTATACTTATATTGGATGTGGTGATGATATTGATGATGTTATGGATGGCACGATTGTATTACTACTACAGACATGATAGAGACAGTGTCATACCACTCGTTTACAAGCATGGTATGATGTCATGACTCTCTTTCACCCATTTGATTATTTTATGTCATATGTAAGAATATATGTTGTGTTGGACATTGTTGCTGCTAGGATATGTTGTTGCCATTGATGTCAACATATTCTTGTGTTTTGGTATTGTAGAGAACTGGTTTCAGTGATCCGAAAGTCTTCTTGATCATATCATCTGATTCGGTGATTTCATTTGTGGTTTTGGTCTTTAGTTTAGTGGTTGGTTTTTGATCCAATGAGCTCCGGTATGATCATATCTTGTGTTGCATATTTGGGAGAATTTTTTGGATGTTCGTGTATATTTTAATTTCACGTGGTTCATGATTTGGTGCCCCATAAGCTATCTTTCTTATTTGATTTGTTGTTGTTGAGTGCTCTTGAACGTTAGCATGTTGATCGATGAAGATTTGCATAAGTGGTGTTGATGCAGCTAGTGCAGATGGTTCTAACATGCTTGTTGGTGTTTCCTAATCATTTCCTATTTGTCTTTGTTGTATGCATTGATTATTGTGTGTGTTCTTAATGATCTTCATGGTTCGGTGATATTCTTCGTGTTATGCGGTATTCTTGGTGGTGTAACGTGTTGCAGTTGATCTTGGCGATATTTTTGATGGTGATGCATGTTTGAGGAGTTGATTTAGGTCCATGCTATGTTGTTTATGACATTGTATTGGTCTGGTGGTTGATTTATGTATTGTGTAATGTAATTTTGTAATTAGGTGTTATGGGTTTGGCCGACCTTGTAGTCAAGGTTGATGATCTGTATAAATGGGTGTAACATTCATGTAATTTGGGACATAGGTGTTGAGTCTGCATTATCAGAGAGTGGTGCATGTGCAAAAAAGTGAAATCATCTTTCGGTGTGGTTTGTTGAGCAGAGATTAGTGAAG
The DNA here is from genome assembly GCF_030272615.1 of Cryptomeria japonica. Taxonomy (NCBI): domain Eukaryota; kingdom Viridiplantae; phylum Streptophyta; class Pinopsida; order Cupressales; family Cupressaceae; genus Cryptomeria; species Cryptomeria japonica. The sequence continues at coordinate 640,212,947 of NC_081411.1, read as the reverse complement.
GGTAGACATTTGAGCTTAACGGAATTGTCATTAGGCATTAGCAGATGCTATTTTTGTAGTAGATTCTTTCTGGATTGTAGTCTGAATCTTTCAGTAAGGTAGTGAACCTTCCCTAAGGGTTGGAGCCTTTTGGGTCATTATAATTTGAGCAGTGAGCTCTAGGCAATGTGCTTGAATGCATGTGCATTCCCTATTATAATATTTTCACATACTACTATAGAGTATAATCTTATTGTGGGTAGGTTCCCGTCGTGGTTTTTCTCTTAACCGGATTTTTTACGTAAAAAATATTGGTGTTATGTGTGTTGTTGTTATTGTTGTTATCTTTCTTTTTGTTGCAGTTGTTCAGATCTAAGATTGTGCTTAATTGTTTTAATCCGGTGAAAAAACATTGGTGTTGTGCAGGAATGTGGGTACTAGACATTGACTCCACCCGATTTCACAAGTCTAAGTGTATCTCTAATCCTAGTGACAAGTTGATTGGAGGTGACATGAGGTCTTATCATACTCTAGGCTTAGTTGATACCTTGTTAGTCTAATATCAAGGTTAGAGTTGTCTAGTTTAGGCATCATGTGGTATTTTATGTAATTCTATGTTGGGATGCCTTGTAGGACCCCTCCTCGATCAACCTCTTTTGTATGTTTTGAGTTACTTCAGTGACTGTTCTGTGGAACATTATTGTATTTTGATTCGGATATTATGCAATGTTATTTCATGTTTTATCTAGATTTATGGTGTATGATTTTATGCAGTATCTCAGTGCTTATGAATAATGTTATTTTATGGATCTTTATCATGGACTGACACTTTTCCCTTATATTGCGATGCGTTATTTATATGTTGCGTGTTTGCAAGTGTATTGGGATGTGAGGGGATGATTTTCCTTCACTCACTCCGATGAGACGGGGAATGTCATGATTCTCCTACATCAGTGTGTGTGCCATGTCTGTATATTTGTATATTGGTCTATATGCACGTGTGGTTCTTTGGTGCTGGACATTGTAGGTACTAGTACCAGGTAGGTATGGGGTATTGACTCCACCTGGTTTCATAGGTTTGAGCATGTTTGATATATCCAATGGGGTTGGAGGAGATAGTTGTTGTACCCTAGCTTGACCCGCAGTTACACTGGTGTGAGTGTTGTTAGTCAGTTGTGTTTCCCCGTCTAGCTGGTATGCGAGTCATAGTGCGTTGGTTTGGTCATTTGTGAGTCATCATTTGATCTGTCTTAGTTTTGTGTGTTTTCATTTATTTAAATGGTTATTTAATTTAAATGAATGATGCTATCTCATGTTGGCGTAATTAGCTAATTATTATGCTCTCTCATTATTGATTTATTTAAATTGATGAAATGCTAGATTAAATAGTTAAATGGCTAAATGTTGTTGTTAAATATGGATCGAAGAATAATGACAGCGATTCTGGAAGACTGATTGTCGTGAGTTATTGATCGTCTCCATCATTGAATCTGGTTTAAATACAAGAGGAAAGGTTGCCTACGTAGGGACATGTCCATACGTGGTAGTTGCCACGTATGGACATGTCCCTACGGAGGCAACCGTTCATAACAATTAGTTTGTTTATGTTTAATTTCCAAACTGTATGCTCTGTTAATATATCACTCTCCAGATAATAACCGATTTACCATTAGTTAGATTCAAAAGGGCTATATCTTAACACTCCCTCTTAGCAGGAGTGGATCTAAGTAATTTTCTTGGGAGCATATTTTGTCATGACTTCCGACACAATTCAGGACAACATTTAATATAGTCTTGTCATGACAATAAACTCAATATCATGATATTTGGCTCAGTCCGGGACAATCACTTAAGAAGTCAATCATGAGATGATCACATACTTTAGGATCAAGATATCCGGCACAGTTCGGGACAACAACTTAATGTAGTCAATCTTGACACTTGGTCAACTATTGTCAAGATCGTCACCTTGAAATAGTAACCTTAAACATAAGAAGATCGTCATCTTCTTGAACACAGTTAGAATAGTGCAATATACATTTTATTTATTTATTCAGGAACAAATTACACATGGTAGGAATTTCATCCTAATAATTTCAATTATAATCTAGTCATACCAAGTTTACTTCTGAAGTATTCTATCTTCAATCTTGCAAGTGGCTTGGTGAAGATATCAGCATTTTGTTCTTCAGTACTGATGTACACTAGTTTTATGACGTTTCGATCTACCATATCTCTTATGTAGTGATAAGGGATCTCAATATGTTTGGATCGATTGTGAAAAACTGGATTTACTGAGAGCTTGATACAACTCTGATTATCATAGTGAATTATTGTTGAATTCAGAGTTTTTCCAAATAATCCAAATAATAACTTTCTTAGCCATACCGCTTCACGAGCTCCCATGGAGGCTGCCATATATTCTGCTTCGATGGAGCTTTGTGCAACTGCTGACTATTTTCTACTGAACCAAGCTATCATAGCAGAACCAAGACTGAAGCAAAACCTTGTAGTACTTTTACGGTCAGTGGTACTTCCGGCCCAATCAGAATCAGAATATCCTTCAAGTTGAATCTCAACATTTTCATACTTTAAGCCAAGTTCGATTGTGCCTTGTAAATATCTTAAAATGTGTTTAGCAGCCATTAGATGTATCTTCTTAGGTTCACACATGAAGTGACTTAATACATTTGTAGCATAGCAGATATCAGGATGAGTATTTACCAAATACATGAGTGAACCGATGATTTGTCTGTAGAGTGTGGGATCTGTAGGTTCTGAATCTTCTGCCTCAATTTTCAGCTTGTGCAAATTAGTTTCCATTGGTGTAGCTAATGGCTTACACTCCATCATCCCAAATCTAGTTAGAATATCTGTGGTGTACTTTCCTTGATTTAGGAAGATGTAGTTTTTCTTCTGCCATACTTCTAATCCCAGAAAATAATGTAGAAGCCCTAGATCCTTCATATCGAATTCTGCTGCCAAGTCTTGCTTACATTTCTCAATGAGATTATCCTCTCCTGTTATCAAAAGATCATCCACGTAAAGGACCAATATAATAATATTGCCATTTGAAGCCTTGAAGTAGATGTTGGGATCTGCTAGGTTCTTGGAGTACCCTAGTTTGGAGAGATAGTTGTCTATCCTTGCATACCAGGCCCTAGGTGCTTGTTTTAACCCATAAAGAGCTTTCTTTAGTTTACAAACATAGCAATTTTTATCACATATGGTGAATCCTTCTGGTTGTTCTATATATACTTCTTCTTCAATTGAACCATTTAGGAAGGCAGTCTTTACGTCCATTTGGTGAATTTTCCATCCTTTGGATGCTGCAATTGCAATGATTGTTCTTACTGACGTATACCGGGCAACTGGGGCAAATGTCTCTTCATAATCAATTCCTACTTTCTGAGAGAATCCCCTAGCCACAAAGCGAGCTTTATGTTTTTTAATGCTACCATCAGATGCATATTTGATCTTGTATAGCCACTTGGATGAGACAACCGATTTGTCTTTTGGTCTAGGCACTCTATCCCAAACATCATTCTTTAGTATAGATTGATATTCTTCAACCATAGCATCTTTCCAAGCCTATTTTGATAAGGCTTCTCTGACATTTGTTGGTTCAAAATTTGTGAGTTCGGTTAGAAGTGCAGCATAACATTTTAGAGTTCTTGTTCTCTTATTTTCTTTGGAAATTTCATTTGGTTCTACATTATTCTCTTCAATCATTTTCCTTGCCCATAGAGGTCTTTTCTTGTTATTGAGTGTTTCAATATTTTCATCAACAAGAGGTTCAGAAGCTCTTATGATGTCCTCCCTCTCAGTGTCTGAAGGTTTGGAATTTTCTATGATATTCTCCCTCTCAATCTTAGTTATGTGATCTTCTTCTTCTTTAGTAATGTTATCATCCTCAGGTTCTTTGAGTGTAGTGTTTTCTTCAAACTTTACATCTCTACTTATCTCAACAGATTTTTTCCCTGGAATGTAAATGCGATATCCTTTAGTATTTTCACTATAGCCAATGAAGATACCTCTTTTTCCGAATGGTTCTAGTTTTGTCCTCTTTTCTTTACGAACATGTATATATACGGGACAACCAAATATCCTTAAATGACTTAAGTCTGGTTTGTTCCCTATAAAAGCTTCTTCAGGAGTTATGTTTTCTAGAACTAAGTGCGGACATCTGTTTTGAATGTAGACTGTTGTATTTGAAGCTTCTGCCCAGAATGAAGTGTGTAAGTTTTGGTCATGTATCATGGCTTTTGCTACTTCAATTATGGTTTTGTTCTTTCTTTCTGCTACTCCATTCTGTTGTGGATTATATGGTACAGTATACTCCCTCTTAATCCCAACAGAATTACAAAAGTCTTTGAAGTTGTCAGATGTATATTCTCCCCCATTGTCGGACCTTAACACCTTAATTTTCTTCCCTGACTTGTTTTCTACTAGTGCCTTGAATTCTTTGCACTTAGATAGTACTTCATTTGAGTCTTTGCACTTTAGAAAATATATCCATGTTTTTCGAGAGTAGTCGTCAACAAAGATTATGTAGTATAAGGATCCAGTTAGGGATGGTGTTGACATGGGACCGCATAGGTCTGAGTGAAGTAGTTCTAAAATAATTTTTGATTTGTGCTCGCTTGAGGGAAAAGAAACTTTCACATTCTTTCCCAAGGCACATCCTTTGCAAATGCCTGTGTGTTCAGATTTTAGTTGGGGCAGTCCTGAAGTAATCTTCTTTATGTTGGATAGAGCACTATATCTTAGGTGTCCTAATCTTTTATGCCATAATTCATTATTATTTGAAACTTCAAGATTTAGTGCTTCCTTTTGATCACTGCATAGTTTGTATAGGCTACCATCTCTTGAACCTACTATTATGGCATTTTTTATATTTGTATTTTTAGGCCAGAGTAGAACTTTATCTTCATTGAAGGTAACCCGATATCCTTGATTAGCTAGGCCTAAGATTGAGACTAGATTTCTTTTTATTCCAAGTACAAACAGAACATCCTTTAATTGTAGAGATACTCCATTTCTTAGTTTGATAGTACAGGTCCCAATTCCTTTCACAGGATATGTGGAGTTATCTCCAATAGTAACCTCTTCACTTGAGTGCCCGTTAAGTGTTTCAAACTGATTTCTGAATCCAGTTATATGCCTTGATGCTCCACTGTCTACGATCCAAGTGTTTTTATTTGTATTTATTTCACTTGATAGGGCTAAGAAGAAAAGTGAGTTTTCTCCTTTGACTTTGGCTAGACTAGCTTGTGTTTTCTTCCTTTCTGGACAATTCCTGTGAGTGTGCCCATATTTGTCGCATTTGTAACACTAAATTTTAGACATATCTCTTTTCTGATGGTTTTTATTTCCTCTCTTTCGTTTGGAGAACTTTTTCTTTTTGTTGAAGGTATTTGTATTAAGTGCTTGGATTTCTCCTTCTTTATTTGTCCCTAATCCTCTTGAGATTAGTTGAGATTCCTCTTGAATGCACTCATTCTTAAGTTGTTCAAATTTGCGTAAGGGGGGTGTTCTACTAATACATTGAATGTAGGATTCCCATGAAATTGGTAATCCTCTTAGGGCTATGAGAGAGATTTCTTGATCATCTACCTCATTTCCAATAGTTTGTAATTGGTCTTTTACTTCAGATATCCTTGAAAAGTATGTAGATATTGTATCATCTTTATTCATCTTTATGTTTAAAAGTTGTTGTTTCAAGGTTAACATTTTGCTCACATTGTTAACTTCATATTTATTTTTAATGGTTTTAAATACTTCATATGCTTTAGGCAGTCTGGCTATAGATGGAAGAATATGATCTTTGACTGAGTCAATAATTATTTTCTTTGCTTTATTATTATGCCTTTTCCAAGTAGATTTCTCTGGTTCATCATTTGGCATGTCTAGATTTTCTTCTATGTAAGACTCTAATTCTAGTTCTTCAAGAATGGCAATGATTCGTATCTTCCAGGAAATGAAGTTGGAGGCTCCCTCGAGTCTATCTTCCACTCTCATATTACTTGACATTTTGAATATTTTCTTAGTCGGATATATCCTCTACGTATATAGCCTCTGCGTATATAGCCTCTACGTTGATTTGTTATTTACTTCCGATAAATGCTTATGAGTAATATGGTTGTCTAATTTATTCTCTTAATATGCTGGCTCTGATACCATGTTGTTAAATATGGATCGAAGAATAATGATAGCGATTCTGGAAGACTGATTGCTGTGAGTTATTGATTGTCTCCATCACTGAATCCGGTTTAAATACAAGAGGAAAGGTTGCCTACGTAGGGACATGTCCATACGTGGCAGTTGCCACATATGGACATGTCCCTAGGGAGGCAACCGTTCATAACAATTAGTTTGTTTATGTTTAATTTCCAAACTGTATGCTCTGTTAATATATCACTCTCTAGATAATAACCGATTTACCATTAGTTAGATTCATGAGGGCTATATCTTAACAAATGTATTGTGTAAAGTTGCATTGATATTTTTGTGAAGTAAACAATTGCCTAGCCATTTAAAAAGGTTAAATGATTATGTTGAAGGAAGTATTTAAGGAAAAAGAAATAAATAAAAGCTTCCCTTTTTATTTTTCCATTTGGCCTTTTTAATTTAATCATTGGAAAGAATTATTATTTTTGGGAAAGAAATAAATCTGATTGCCTTTTAGTTTTAAAATATTTAAATTTGATTGGATGTAAACTTTAACCTAGAAGCTTAGGTTAAAAGATATTTTGGACATCCATTCTGGGGATTCATGGCAAGAGAAGAAGACAATTTTTGGAGAGAAAATTCTGGAAAAACTCCCTGGAGGAGCTGTAAATTCGACCTGGTTGCAAGACTGAAATTTCTTCATCTCTTTGCTTGCTAATTGATTCAAGGTTGGAGGTTCCCTTCTTGTTTTGATTTTTTTTTTTTTTAATTCAAGTTTGCTTCCTATGTCTGGAAATTTATGCAATCTTCCTATAGATGGTTGTGGAATAATTGGAATGGAAGAAATAGTGTTTATTATTGTTGGTTTTGTGAAATCTATATCACATGTTTGCATTTAGGAAGGAAATGGTTCATTTCTCTATCTACTGTGTGTTTGTTCTTGAAAACCAATTTCTTGTTTTACCTCTTATATTTGGAATTAATGATCTAGATTTAGCTTGGTGTGTGTTTTCTAGTTTCATGTTGAATAGATTTGGGGTTCTTGTGGGTCTATATTTCATCTTTTACCTTGCTGGTAAATATCCATTTGAGAAAAATGGATTTGGTACTGTGTATGTGTGTGCCTATGAACTGATCCAGGAATGAATCATTTTCATGTTTAAATGATTTGGTGGAGAGTTAATTTTTATGCCTTGGAGGCATGTGTTTTTGTTTGTTTTGTAGACTTTATCGCTCCCGTGATGGGCTTGTCTCATCATGTGAGTCAGTAGTGTCTGCTACCTGCAGGTAGCAGTACTACCAGTCGGCAGCACCGCTACGCAGTAGCAGTGCTACCGATTGGTAGGACTGCCACCGATTGGTAGCAGCACTACCGATCAGTAGGACTGCTACCAGTTGGTAGCAGTGCTATCGGCTAGTAGCGGCACTATTGGTCGGCAGTACTGCTGGTAGCAGTGCTACCGGTCGGTAGTGGCTGTTACCAGCGGTAGCAGCACTACTAGTCGGTAGGGCTGTTACCAGTGGTAGCAACACTACCAACAAGTAGTGCATGTTGCCCCAGCAACAACACTACTGCGAGTTGGCTTTTGCCACCGCTTGACCCTGTGCCTTACCAGTGCAAACTGGTATGTGTTATAAATTTAATTTAATTTTATTAAGTGAACATGTTGATGTGGTTGTTTTATGTTAAGCATAAATGGTGATTTTTCATGTGATTTTTATTATGTGGTTAATAAATTTATCAATGGAAATCAAGGCATGAATTAGAGATTCAAATTGGTAGATTTGGATATATTCTGGAAATGAATAAAATGCATGTTAGGAATTCATGTTATAACCGGTTGAATGTTTAATGTGGATTTCATTCCTGATGGAAAATTGATTTGGAAATTGAATAATGTGACTATTGAAAGAATGTTTTATTTCATTTATTTTCAATCAATGATGTTGCAAGTGTATTATGTGTTGCTTTGGTCTGTGGTTCAGTCGTCCTGTGGAGGCGTATTTGGTACCTTTGACCAAGAGATACATGTTGGCTTCATTGTCTTAACCATGTAGTGTCTTTGCCTTATGGTTAGCCAAGAGTCAAAATGTCCTTGTTTGATCACTTGTTTTTGATAGTGGTGTTATGGTTGTTTGCTTCACCATAGGGTCCTCGGGGAGTGACCATGTTTGTTTAGTGTCCTTTGAGAGAGTGGCTTTCGCTTGGGGGTTGCACCCAAAGTGGTAGGCATTACAACCCAGTGAAAGTCAAATAATAACTGGTAATCTAATGAATTGATTAGGTGGGTAGTATCATAACATTAAAAAGATAATTGTACCTCACACCTGGGTGAGTGCTTGTATGAGACTCATCATGTTGTGAGAAGGCCTAGAATGGCAAACCGACCACCTTGGCTTCACGAAAGGCTGGTAGGGTCCACATGAGACTTAGTTGGAACCGGAGGTTTGGGAGAGGTTACCAGGATAGTGAATCAGGACCTATGGAGATTGTACCATGGTATCCATCTTAAGCTATGTGATGACACTCTCTCATTTGGTTCACTTATGTGTTGTGATGTTGAGTCACCCGTATTTTTGTGGGGTCATTTTGTGCTATCATGGAGTCGTATTGTTTTGTCGACCATGTCATGCTTATGCTTGTTTGAGGGTCCTCAACTATCTCCTACCATGATGGGGTGATTCCATTTGGGAATTACATGGTTGGGTGGTAGTGCCACTCCCCATAGGATGTTTGGATTTGTACCTTCATGTGAGGATTGGCTTCGCAGGTGTTCCTGTGGTTCGTGACTCATGCTTCATCTCTTGTTTGATGATTATTGTTATTTGGAGACCCTTGTGGTAATTGTATCATTGTATCTTTATCTTATGTAACCTTGTAAATGGATGAGATCTATCCTTATATGTTTATTGAGAAGCTATGTATTGGAAGAGCAATGTAATCCTATGTTGGGATGTTTTTATCAGTTTCCTTGATGATGTTAGTAAATGCTTATTAAAGTGGATATTATATTGTATCCTTTCAATCTTTCTTTGATAAATCTTTATTTACATATGGCTTCTTGTGATCATTGAGTTAATGATGCATATGTGGATTATGATTTTTGTGGAATTTATTCTTGAAGTTAATTCTTCATTGGTAACCCTTAAGGAATTCTGATGTAAGTCCTCCACTTGTGTTATCGTGCATGTGGTGTAAATGCACTTATGATGTTTATACTTAAAAAAAAAATGTTTCACACTTGTGGGTTTTCCTTCGGGGTTCCTAGCGAGGCATTACATTTGGTATCAGAGCCCATGTTTCAACACTGGGTACTCTAGATTTGTAGTGAGCCCATTTGCCTTGACCTTTTTGTGTAGGTTTTGTGGTGTGACTTCCTTGTGTCTTTCTTGACTTTGATCTGAAACTTTTTCTCTTGTGTAGTGTTAGGTGATGGCTAGGAAAGCCAAGGGAGGTGGCTACGTTGGTGGCTACACCAAACGCAGAGGAGGAGGAAGGGGTTGAGGTTTTGATCGCCATAGTCCTTCGCCAACACCCACTCATGCGAGTGTGGATAGGGATCAGTTGATTCATCAGGAGGAACTGCATTCAGTAGAGCAAGTTCCCGAAAGGGAGGAGTTGCATCAGATGTTTTAGGAGGTGCTAGCTAGACTAGGCCCCAGACTCGAGGTGGATCAACCCATCCATGGCCGGGTAGAGGGATCGCTTCAACAGATTCCAAAGAGAGAGAGAGAGAGAGAGAGAGAGAGAGAGAGAGAGAGAGAGAGAGAGAGAGAGAGAGAGAGATCTCCTAGAAGGAGAGAGGACCCAGCGGACCCGGATCCAGTGATCTTAGGGCACATGAGGGACTTGATGAGGTCCAATCCTCCCTTCTTTGATGGAAAAGGTACCAGTCTCGAGGCAGAGACCTGGCTTATCCGTTTAGATTGGTGTTTTGCTATGTATCCTTACAGTAGCAACACCAAGGCAAGGTGCGCGATCATGCGTCTCAAGAGCTTCACATCTATCTGGTGGAGATTAGAGGAGGAGAGGATCGGTGTGAGCATTAACACCGCATCTTGGGAGATCTTTTTGGAGAGGTTCAGGGCACGATTCCTCTCACCCCAGTGGAGGCAGTCGCGAGCAGATGAATTCTATGCTCTGCGTCAGTTTGGGTTGTCAGTGGATCAGTTTGAGCACAAGTTCTATGAGCTCAAACAGTATGCTGAGATCAACAATGATGAGGCTATGCTTGTGCAACACTTCTTGAGGGGTCTTAATGACCGCATTAGTGGAGGTGTGAGAGTTTTTGAGGCTACTTCAGTAGAGGTAGTCGTGGCGAAAGCCAGGTTGGTAGAGCAGAACCTTAGCTATGCTCATGGCAACCAGTTTGGAGTTCACATTGGGAGTGATCCTTTCAGTGGGTCTAGAGGTAGAGGGAATCAGTCCCAGCTTATTGCACCTTTTAGGGGTCCTCAGGCACCAGCCAAGGGTGGACAGCAGCATCAACAACCACCTAGACCAAAGAACTCTTAGAGCCAGCGGGGTGGCATCTCTCAGTCCCGAAAGATCAGGAGATGGCAAAAGGGTAGGTAGACCTTTTCAGGGCAGTCTTCTCAGGGAGCATCTCAGGCCCCTAGTGGGGAGAGCTTTTAGTAGTCTAGTGGACCGTCTGGGAGTAGAGGATTGGTTAGGGGAGTTTTCTTCACTTGTGGTCAGTATGGCCACAAGGCCGCTCAGTGTCCTCAGCATCCTCACCAAACGAGTAGTTAGAGGCCAGTCGCATCAGAGCTGACAGTGGGGGATGCAAGTAGATCCCATAAAGTATTTGCAGCGGTGGATGACTGCCAGGCTAAGAATCAGAGTACTGTGATTGAGACCACAGGTGTGTTGTGTGGTACCCCTATCTCTGTACTTTTTGATTCCGATGCTTCAGATTCTTTTATTTCTTCATCTATTATGGAGCGGTGCGGGATCATGTCTACTAAGAAGGCAGATAGGTGGCAAGTAGAGTTGGCTACCAGTGTGCGAGTGGTTGTAGATGCCTTTGTTCCTAGTTGTGAGTTGGACCTATGACCCTTTGTCACTTCAGTTGACCTTCGAGTCATTCCTTTGGGGTCCTATGGAGTTGTGTTGGGGATGGATTGGTTATCATCTCATAGCGCTCATGTAGACTGTCGTCTAAAGATAGTAGAGTGTGTATATGACCATGGCAGGAGAGTGGGGATCATTGGAGTTCAACGATTGATATCCTTACATATGATTTCTTCTATGCAACTTAGGTGGTGCATGCGTCAAGGGTGTCAGCTTTTTGCAGTTGATCTTGAGGATGTGGATGAGGGAGAGAGTTGAGAAATCGCTCTTGATGGTCACCCTATTCTTCAAGAGTATGCAGATGTGTTTCCTTTGGATATTCTCGGTATGCCTCTGAAACGAGACATAGATTTTCGCATTGGCTTGGTTCCTGGTGCGGAACCTATTTCGAGAGCACCATATCGGATGACTACTCAGGAGTTGAGTGAGTTGAAGTTGCAAGTTGAGGAGTTATTGGCCAAGGGATTCATTCATCCTAGTGTTTCCCCTTGGGGTGCGCCGGTTATCTTCGTCAAGAAGAAGGATGGTTCTCTTCGATTATGCATTGATTATCAACTGTTGAATAAGGTAACCATCTGGAATCGATATCCATTGCCTCGGATTGATGATCTCTTTGCTCAGGTGAAGGGAGCCAAGGTGTTCTCTAAAATAGACCTGAAATCTGGGTATCATCAGTTGCACATTCAAGATGCAGACATTCATAAGACGACATTTCGTACTCGTTATGGTCACTATGAGTTCGCAGTGGTTCCATATGGGTTGACGAACGCACCTTCAGTGTTCATGAGTCTTATGAATGGGGTTTTTCACACCTACCTTGACCACTTTGTTCTTGTGTTCTTGGATGACATATTGATTTATTCTAGATCCATGGAAGAGTATGAGGGTCACTTGCGTCAGGTATTGTAGTGCTTGAGGGAGAATCAACTTTTTGCGAATTTGGCGAAGTGTGATTTCTTCCAGTCAGAGGTGAGCTATCTTGGTCATATAGTTTCAGGAGAAGGTGTATCCATGGATCCTTCTAAGATCCAAGCCATTGTTGATTGGCCAGCACCGACCAATGTCTCTGAAGTTTGAAGTTTCATGGGTTTGGTCGGATATTACCATCGCTTTGTTCAGAGATTTTCTCAGATAGGCCATCCGATTACTTCTCTTCAAAGGAAAGGGAAGAAGTTTGTTTGGTTAGAGCAGTGTGAATTGGCTTTTTGTACCTTCAAGGAACTCCTTGTTAGTGCTCTAATTTTGGCAGTTCCTGACCCATCCAGAGATTTCATGGTATGCACAGATGCCTCTTTAGAAGGTATAGGTGCAGTGCTTATGCATGATGGACGTGTGGTTGCCTATGAGTCTCGCAAACTCAAGGATCACAAGTTGAAATATCTAGTTCATGACTTAGAGTTGGCAATTGTAGTGCATGCATTGGTTTGTTGGAGACATTTCCTGTTGGGGCGTCGGTTTGACCTACATAGTGATCACCATAGTTTGTAGTATATTTCACGCAGCCGAACTTGAATGCTCGACAACGAAGATGGATGGAATTCCTCTGCGAGTATGATTTTGAGGTTCATTATATTCAAGGGAAAGAGAATGTAGTGGCAGATGCTTTGAGGTGTAGGCGGCATGAGGTTGCAACATTGTCCCTTGGTGTGGACTTGAGTAAGAATTCTTGGAGTTCTTCCTCGGGACACCTGGTATCAGGATGTTAGAGCCATGGCGGAGTCTGGAAGACCATTGGAGGGTAGATATTCTGGATGTTCTCTTGAGCTAGGTGGTCTTCTTAGACATCTTGGATGGATCTATGTACCTCCTTTGGAGGGTCTTCGCGTTCAGATCATGACTGAGGCCCATTGTGCACCTTGTTCGGCACACCCTGGTGTCAAGAAGATGCATGCAGATCTTAGACAGATATATCATTGGGCTGGTATGAAACATGACATTGCTGATTTTGTGTCCAAGTGCTTGGAATGTCAGCAGGTGAAGGTGGAGCATCAGCACCCTACAGGGATTTTACAACTGAATTTAATACCGGATTGGAAATGGGATATCATTTCCATGGATTTCATAGTAGGGTTGCATGTTTCTTCGTGGCGTCATGATGCCATCATGGTCATTGTTGATAGATTGACCAAAGTTGCTCATTTTGTTCTTATTCGATCTTCTTATACTGTAGCAGTGGTGGCACTAGTCTTCTTGGAAGATGTGGTGAGGTTGCATGGGATCCCAAGGCGGATCATTTCTTATAGAGACCCTGTCTTTACATCGGCCTTGTGGACCTCACTTTAGCATGCTTTGGGAACCCAGTTGAACTTCAGTTTAGCTTATCACCCAGAGACCGATGGTCAGACTGAGCGTGTGAACCGGGTCTTGGAAGACATGCTTCACATGTATGTTATGGATCAACAGTCGCATTGGGAGGAATATCTTTGCCTTGTGGAGTTTTCTTATAATAACAGATATCACAGCTCTATAGGCATGTCGCCCTTCCAGGCATTGTATGGTCATCCTTGCCATACTCCTTTGAGTTGGGATCAGTGGAGGATAGGGTGTGTTTAGGACTGGATTTTCTTCGTGCAATGGAGCAGCAGGTTGAGCAGATTTGTGGGCATTTAGTTGCTGCCCAGGATAGGCAGAAGAAGTATGCCGATGCTCATAGAGTCGATCACTAGTTTTCTGTTGGCGACTGTGTGTTCTTGAGAGTGTGTCTGTGGAAGAGTTTGATCCATTATGGAAAGGGTTCTAAGTTGGCGCCTCGTTTTGTAGGCCCTTTTGAGATCCTTGAGAGGATAGGACCTATTCTCTACCGTCTTGCCTTGCCACCGAGTCTATCCCGCATCCATGATGTCTTTCATGTTTCTGTTCTTCATCCTTATCATTGTGATGTGACCCATGTTCTTGATTGGAACGCATTGCAGGTTGAGGACGGACAACTTTCCATGGAGCTCGTACGCATCCTTCAGCATCGGGATTTGACCCTAAGGGGTCATACCATCGAGCAGGTAAGGGTCCTATGGGACCCCAGTGATGAGTCCTCTGCGACTTGGGAAGATGCAGCGAAGATGAGAGAGCTTTATTCTTATTTGTTTTAGGCTTCCAGGAGTAAGCCTAGGCTTGGGGGGGAGGATGTAGTACCCCTCCTCAATCAGCCTCTTTTGTATGTTTTGAGTTACTTCAGTGACAGTTCTGTGGAACATTATTGTATTTTGTTTCGGATATTATGCAATGTTATTTCACATTTTATCTGGATTTATGGTGTATGGTTTTATGTAGTATCTTAGTGCTTATAAATAATGTTATTTTATGGATCTTTATCATGGACTGACACTTTTCCCTTATATTGTGATGCGTTATTTATATGTTGCGTGTTTGCAAGTGTATTGGGATGCGAGGGGATGAATTTCCTTCACTCACTCCGGTGAGACAGGGAACATCATGATTCTCCTTCATTGGTGTGCGTGTCGTGTCTGTATATTCGTATATTGGTCTATATGCACGTGTGGTTCTTTGGTGCAGGACATTGCAGGTACTAGTACCGGGTAGGTATGGGGTATTGACTCCACCTAGTTTCACAAGTCTAAGCATGCCTGATATATCCGATGGGAGTGGAGGAGATAGTTGTTGTACCCTAGCTTGACCCGCAGTTACACTCGTGTGAGCGTTGCAGTCGGTTGTGTTTTCCCATCTAGCTGGTATGCGAGTCATAGTGCCTTGGTTTGGTCATTTGTGAGTCGTCATTTGATCTGTCTTGGTTTTGCGTGTTTTCATTTATTTAAATAGTTATTTAATTTAAATGGATGATGCTATCTCATGTTGGCGTAATTAGTTGATTATTATGCTCTGTGATTATTGATTTATTTAAATTGATGAATTGCTAGATTAAATAGTTAAATGGCTAAATGTATTGTGTAAAGTTGCATTGATATTTTTGTGAAGTAAATAATTGCCTAGCCATTTAAAAAGGTTAAATGCTTATGTTGAAGGAAGTATTTATGGAAAAAGAAATAAATAAAAGCTTCCCTTTTTATTTTTCCATTTGGCCTTTTTAAATTAATCATTGGAAAGTTATTATTTTTGGGAAAGAAATAAATCCGATTGCCTTTTAGTTTTAAAATATTTAAATTTGATTGGATGTAAACTTTAACCTAGAAGCTTAGGTTAAAAGATATTTTGGGCATGCATTCTGGGGATTCACGGCAAGAGAAGAAGAGAATTTTTGGAGAGAAAATTCTAGAAAAAACTTCCTGGAGGAGCTGGAAATTCGACCTGGTTGCAAGACTGAAATTTCTTCATCTCTTTGCTTGCTAATTGCTTCAAGGTTGGAGGTTCCCTTCTTGTTTTGAATTTTTTTTTTAAAATTCCAGTTTGCTTCCTGTGTGTGGAAATTTATGCAATCTTCCTGTAGATGGTTGTGGAATAATTGGAATGGAAGAAATAGTGTTTATTATTGTTGGTTTTGTGAAATATATATCACATGTTTGTATTTAGGAAGGAAATGGTTCATTTCTCTATCTGCTGTGTGTTTGATCTTGAAAATCAATTTCTTGTTTTACCTCTTCTATTTGCAATGAATGATCTAGATTTAGCTTGGTGTGTGTTTTCTAGTTTCATGTTGCATAGATTTGGGGTTCTTGTGGGTTTATATTTCATCTTTTACCTTGCTGGTAAATATCCATTTGAGAAAATTGGATTTGGCACTGTGTATGTGTGTGCCTATGAACTGATCTGGGAATGAATCATTTTCATGTTTAAACGATTTGGTTGAGAGTTGATTTTTATGCCTTGGAGGCATGTGTTTTTGTTTGTTTTGTAGACTTTACCGATCCCGTGATGGGCTTGTATCATCACGTGAGTTGGTAGTGTCTGCTACCTGCAGGTACCGGTACTACCGATCGACAGCACCGCTATGTAGTAGCAGTGCTACTGATTGGTAGGACTACCACCGGTTGGTAGCAGCACTACCAATCGATAGGATTGCTACCGGTTGGTAGCGGCTGCTACTAGCGATAGCGACACTACCGGTCGACATTACCGCTATTGGTTGGTAGCAGTGTTATCAGTCGGTAGTGGCTGTTACCAGCGGTAGCAGCACTACCGGTTGGTAGGGCTATTGCCAGTGGTAGCAACACTACCGACAAGTATTGTCTGTTGCCTCGACAGCAGCACTATTGCGAGTTGGCTTTTGCCACTGCTTGACCCTGTGCTTTACCGGTGCAAACCGGTATGTGTTATAAATTTAATTTAATTTTATTAAGTGAACATGTTGATGTGGTTGTTTTATGTTAAGCATAAATGGTGATTTTTCATGTGATTTTTATTATGTGGTTAATAAATTTATCAATGGAAATCAAGGCATGAATTAGAGATTCAAATTGGTAGATTTGGATATATTCTGGAAATGAATTAAATGCCTGTTAGGATTTCATGTTAAAACCGGTTGAATGTTTAATGTGGATTTCATTCCTGATGGAAAATTGATTTGGAAATTGAATAATGTGACTGTTGAAAGAATGCTTTATTTCATTTCTTTTCAATCAATGATGTTGCAAGTGTATTATGTGTTGCTTTGGTATGTGGTTCAGTTGTCCTGTGGAGGCGTATTTGGTACCTTTGACCAAGAGATATATGTTGGCTTCGTTGTCTTAACCATGTAGTGTCTTTGCCTTATGGTTAGCCAAGAGTCAGTATGTCCTTGTTTGACCACTTGTTTCTGATAGTGGTGTTATGGCTGTCTTCTTCACCATAGGATCCTTGGGGAGTGACCATGTTTGTTTAGTGTCCTTTGAGAGAGTGGCTTTCGCTTGGGGGTTGCGCCCAAAGTGGTAGGCATTACGACCCAGCGAAAGTCATTTAATAACTAGTAATCTAATGAAGTGATTAGGTGGGTAGTATCATAACATTAAAAAGATAATTGTACCTCGCACTTGGGTGAGTGCTTGTATGAGACTCATCATGTTGTGAGAAGGCCTGGAATGGAAAACCGACCACCTTGTCTTCACGAAAGGCTGGTAGGGTCCGCATGAGACTTAGTTGGAATCGGAGGTTCGGGAGAGGTTACCAGGACAGTGAGCCGGGACCTATAGAGGTTGTATCATGGTATCCATATTAAGCTATGCAATGAAACTCTCTCATTTGGTTCACTTGTGTGTTGTGATGTTGAGTCACTCGGATTTTTGTCAGGTCATTTTGTGCTATCATGGAGTCGTATTGTTTTGTCGACCATGTCATGCTGATGCTTGTTTGAGGGTCCTCAACTATCTCCTAGCACGGTGGGGTGATTCCAGTTGGGAATTACATGGTTGGTTGGTAGTGCCACTTCCCATTGGATGTTTGGATTTGTACCTTCATGTGAGGATTGGCTTCGCAGGTGTTCCTGTGGTTCGTGACTCATGCTTCATCTCTTGTTTGAAGATTATTGTTATTTGGAGACCCTTGTGGTCATTGTATCATTATATCATTGTATCTTGATCTTATGTAATCTTGTAAATGGATGAGATCTATCCTTATATGTTTATTGAGAAGCTATGCATTAGAAGAGCAATGTAATCCTATGTTGGGATGTTTTTATCAATTTCCTTGATGATGTTAGTAAATGCTTATTGAAGGGGAAATTATATTGTATCCTTTCAATCTTTCTTTGATGAATCTTTATTTGCGTATGGCTTCTTGTGATCATTGAGTTAATGATGCATATGTGGATTATGATTTTTGTGGAATTTATTCCTGAAGTTAATTCTTTGTTGGTAACCCTTAAGGAATTCTGATGTAAGTCTTCCGCTTGCGTTATCGTGCATGTGGTGTAAATGCACTTATGATGTTTATACTTTAAAAAGAAATTGTTTCACCCTTGTTGTGGGTTTTCCTTCGGGGTTCCTGGCGGGGCATTACATGCCTTGTGGAGTTGTGGTTATTAATTAGTTAATTGATTTATATGGTTTATTGGTGTTAAATTAAATTAATGGTTGGTTTTGGATATTTAATATAAGTATATTTAATTATTGAGGGTTTATAAATATTATTGTTTATTTTATGGGTTCATATTTAATTGAGTATTTGTGTATTTGATTTAATTTGTTATTTATTTCATTGGCTTATTTTATTGTTTACCCTTTTTACTTAATTGTTTTATTTATTATTTACCTACCCTCTTTTACTATTGGCTTTTGATAGTTGTATTTAAAGATTAATATTATTTAATAATATTTTATCTCGATTTTCTGAATGGTTGGTAAGTTTAATATTATTTTTATTACTTTTGATTTTTTGGCTGTGATGATGTATGGTTTTTGGTTATTTTTTAAATGTGGAGATTTGAGATTTTTGAGAGGTTCCTTTGGCTGGGAGTTATTGGATTTCTGAATTTTAGCTTTGGATTGGATTTTTCCTGTAAATGCTTGAGGATTGAGGCTTGGGATTTTTGGATTGGGCATGGGAAGAGCTTGTTAGAATTTTGTGGACTTTGGCTTCTTCAGATTGTTGTGCATATCGTCTTCAATTTTCTTGTTGATGTCTTCGTTTCCAGGTTGGTGGTTTGAATCACACTTTATGCAATTTGATTTTATGGAAAGAATGTTTGCATTGCGATTGTTTTGAAAGGGAATTATGACTATTGTGAGTGTTGAAAGCATATTTTAGTGTATTATGCATTGTTGTAGTTCTATTTCTCTGATTTGGGGTGTATGAGGCCACATGGGTTTGTATTGTTGTATAGTGTCTTGAGTATCTACATTCATGGTGAATAGAATTTCACAACAATGTTCACTTCCTGAGTATCTACATTCATGGTGAATAGAATTTCAAAATTAGGATTAGTGTCATCATGTGTGATACCTTCACTTTCAGTAACCGGGGGATCATCAGTATGTACCGGTGTAGTATCCAAAGGTGGTGGCAAGTTGCCAGTTATCTTGATGTTTGGTATTCCACCAACTTTACCTTTCCCTTTGTCCTTATCCTTCTGACAAACTTTGAATGTTTTCTTCGACCTGTTCAATTCTTCTTGTTTTTCTTTTTCCACAAATAAGATATCCCATTTATCAGCAGTTTCCTTTGCAATCTCATTTACTCTACCTGCCATCAAACTCACTTGTCGGTGACCACTAGCAAAAATAGATCTGTTAGCTTCACAAATCAGGTCATCAATCTCTTCTTTTAAGTTAACCGGATGTACAACTAGAAGTTTTTCAACCTTAAGTTTCTTGTCCAATTCCATTACTACAATCCTCTTTGCATCTAATATCCTATATAGTTCATTAGGCAAGTCATCCACAACTTCAATTAAAACTTTCTTATATATATCCAGATGTAAGATTATACTATTTTCAATGCTTTCCTTTTTTGAATCCTTGAATGTGTTATACAATTTGCTCGCATTAGACAAATTAACATCATCAATTATTTCATTCAACAAATTATCCAATGAGGGTATGACTGGTTTCTATTTCTTCTTGGGAGTCAGTTTCTTAGTCAGTTGCCTTACTGCCTGTTGTTTCTTCCTTAAGGTTCTTGTCCTTTTGGGTGGAGGAGAGGGTACCGGTGAAGGTTTTCTCTTCCTTTCAACTCTTTTAAATTCAATTGGTATCTCACTGTCAGAGGATGTGCCAACCAGTGAAATGTATGCCTCCGGTTGCAGTCCTTCTCACTAGCCTTTATACTAGTAATGTTCATAACATTTTCTTTAGTTTCCTTTACCTGCTTTGATGCATCTCTTATGTATTTTTCTCTTTTCTTCTTTTGCTTCATTGTTTTCACATTACTTTCAATTGTTTCAACACTACCAAAAACTTCTTCTGTTGGTTCTCTAGGTGCATCTAACAAAGCTTTTGCATAAGTCTCAATTATGTTGAGATCTACCTCATAGCCCATTTCTGTTACCCATGCAGTCCTAGGTAGTACAACTTCCATCCATCTTTCATCCTTCTTGATTACAAAATGGATTTCTTTATCATATTTATCCACTACACTTTGCGTAAGTCTTTCTCTAGTTTTCATTTTGGCTTGAAAAGCTTTGAAATATTCAGTTATATTGTTTTCCTTAGCAGTACCCATGCCGGTGAAAGCTTCCTGTAATTATTTTCCTATCGGTATGTCATATCCAAAGTCTTTTTGTCCTATACCGGGGATCTCCTTTGTGAAATACAACATTAAGCATACTAAGAGATTACCAAAATGAAATGTTCCTTTCTTATCACCTTTAATCTTCTTCAAATTATCAATGAGTTCATCCTTTAGCCATTCACATACATCAATCATTGCATTATTGTTGACCATTTCATATGCACTATTAATGCAAAGACTAGAAACTGAATTAAGTCTGTTTGCATGTGTAGTCTTGTAACCAAGTATCATACTTATGAACCTCATATTGATGTCCTTGATGTCATTCACTCTTAGAGATCTACTATCAGATGTTGCTCTGGTTAGGGTCATGACTTTGTTGTTAGGAACCTTCTTTGTTTTGTCTGGTCTGCTGCTGGTTGAGGGTAAACCTGTTACTGCCCTAATTGCTTGCCGAGTGAATTTGCAGACAAAGTCTAACCAAACAAATTCTCCATGTGTGCCCTACTTAGGACAATTCTCACTACTTCTTCCAGAAATTCAGGGATGTTCAGTATCTCAACAAAACCTAAAGTCTCCACAATCTTGTGCTCGGGTTTAACAATGCCATTTTCATCACAAATTACAGTTCTAAACATTTTTAACAATTCCTCAGAACCTAATTCTTCAATGTTGCAGTGAATATATATCCTAGGGTCTTCAGCATAAGCTACACCTTTAGGAATCTTTGAAAATGCGCCTATGGAATCATCTTGCTTAACTACTTCGGGAATAATTTTGAATACGGGCCTAAGGCATTTTACGTTTTCCATAATAGTAGGGTTTGTAATAAATTCGGGAGCTGAAGAAGAAGCCATTTGAAAAATACGTTTAGCTGCCTGATAATGTCTGAATGCTTGAAAGAAATTGCTTCACACCTTTGCCTTGAATGCCTTCACTCAGATTTCACGCTCTCTGCTAATTTGAATGCTCGGTGAATGAAAAATGAGGGAAAACTGATGATTTATAATGACCTTTCCTTCAACAACCGCATTAAATGCTTACCAGTTAAGTGAAAACTTAACACATCTGCCAGTAGAAGAAATTTATCTTCTCACCATCGACTGAGGGTAATCTGCATGATATTCAATTTGCTGCAATACCCCCAAAGGGTTACTTCTCAGTTGGATGAAGAATCTCCAGCCGGTGGAGTAATACTCTATTCTACCAGTGAAGAAATAGTCTCATCAACATTCTGATCTGTCTTCCTAATCCATTGTTTTGAAAATTCTTGCTTTACCTCATCTACCTTTTCTTTGCCTTTCAGACTGGGTCCTTGATTATTTGTCGGTGAAGTCTTGCTTCTACAAAATTTTGCAATATGTCCAATTTTGTTACAAGCATAACAAGTCACATTATTCCTCTGAATAGCTTTTCCATATCCTATGCCGGTTTGTGTTCTGCATTGATTAGATAAGTGCCCAAATCTTCCACAAACATAACATTTCACATTCATTCTACAGTTTTCTGAATTATGACCAACTTTGTTGCATTTGGAACATTGACTGGTGGGTGCATTTGGAAATTTTTTTTGGTTGTCTTCATATACCACTTAAGTGCTTATAACTATTGTTTTGGCTTTTGGGTAGTTACCACAAATGTTATGGGATTTGTTATGCATGCAAGGATAAAAAATGATCATTTTGAGTTGATGTCCCATACATATTCTTTATTTTTCCCATTAATCACCCTCTTCTCATTATTAAGAAAATTAATTAATTAATTAAATAAAATATTCTTTTATACATATTACTTCACACTTTAAATCTTATTTTATGATCTTTACATATAAAATTAAAAAAACTCATTATTGAAACTTGTACATAAGAACATAATTTATTATCCTCAAATTCTTTAGATTACTTAATCTTGTGTAGTTTATTAAACTTTTCCTATCTTTTTTATTGGATGTCTAGGAAGAGACAAACTTTTCCTATAACCCTTTTACGAATTTTCTATTCTTTTCTTTCATTTAAGATTAATGAAAGCTTATGATTTTCTTATCTTAACTCTTTTGTAAATTTTCTATTCTTTTCTTTCATTTAAGATTTACCAAAGCTTATGATTTTCATATCTTAACCATCCTCAATATAAATATTCTATTCTTTTTTCTTTCATTTAAGACTAAAAAGATCAATTCTTTCTTTTTACTCTTACCCCTCCTCCTGACCTCCTCAATGTAAGTATTCTATTTCCTTTCATTTAAGACTAATGGAAGTGTACGATATATTCTATTCTTTCCTTTATTTCATTGAAGTCTCCGATGAAATTGGATGACATAGAAAAAGATTTGTTAGTCATACATCTGGCATGAGCGAAATGGCTACCCAAGCAAAATAATAGTGTTAGATTTCTCCGGATAACATTCCGGGCCTCACCACTCGCGATCCATGCGAGATCATACGCAAAGATAAATCACGACATGCTTACCTCCCAATTTCTCGGTCCATTAGATGCGGAATGTCTGAAAGCATATTCTATTGAGCTACATCTTTCGTCACAGATTCTTATTCTTTGCCCCCAAAATCACTTCAAATGCTTGATTTATTTACAGAACAAATATCTAGTGCACTATGCTCTAGCTTATCAGCCATGGCTTCCTGTCGTAACGCTTCAAGCAGGGGAATTGCAAATAATGACGCTGGGCGTCAAATTGGATTAGTTTCAACTAAATTAACAAGGCATTCCTTTCGCAACTTGGGTGTGGAAAGAAAAACCCCCAAAAGTTGCTCTGCAAGCCGGTTTCCAGTGACGAGGCGACTCATAGCCATCAAAGCAGTATCTATCATCGATGCCCCTGTTCAGAGCTCTTCCCCGCTGTCAAATTTAGAACAAGAACTCCGCGATTTAAAGATTGTACAAGCCAAGCTTCGAGCTGCCAAGACTGAACGTGACAAAATTGAGATCATAAACCGGCAACGACGAGTAACGTCTTTCTTGGAGAGAAAGGAACAACTGAAAGACCTTTTCGATTTTGAAAAGTTGGGAGAACGTCAATTTTATCTGCTGAAATGTCTTGTGGCCATAGGGCAAGAACACGTTTTGTTTATAGAACAGTCTTGGTTGGACCTGAAACAGGGGCCAGAAAATGGAGGGCAGGTCCGCAGCTCTAGCCCGCTTAAGAATGCCTTATATGTTTTGCTAAGTATGATTGACAACTGGGAGAAGACGGGGAATTACGCTAAAAACCACATGTTTTTGAATTTAAAGACAGGTGAAAATAGCGTCAAAACAGTTCATGCAAAAAATAAGACTTGGAAGGAGGAGATATCCCATGCGCTGGACGGGCTTCTTACTACTCTTGAGGATGTGGAGACATTTTATGATTGCATTGGAGGAATTGTCGGGTAAGAGTTTGTAATTTTAGCTTCGAGTCATTCGAATAGAAGAATTTTACTGTTCATGAGGTCAAATCTGTGGGACATCGGATCTTGTTATTTTAGTATCTTGATTTGTTAATTTATTGCTTGTTTTTCCAACCTCCTCCTCTTTAAACAAATTCTGTAATGAAGCAGCTGCTAAAGAGTCCATGGAGTTGGCTGGAATGTTGCTTTAAGCTTCACACTCTAGAATAAAGTGTTTTTCTAATTAACCGTCCTGACTGTACTAAAGGTAAAACTTTTTCATTCCATTCTTCTTTAGGCCTCTTATTTCACATCAAAGATGATGTAAGCTAGTTCACAACTATATTATTAAGTATCTTCATCCCCAATGTACGTTTGCTTCTATGTATGTCTTTTGTATATCCATTAAGGTAATATTTCCTCAAAAGTTTTTATTTCCTTGTTCTTAGTTGGGCATGTATTTAGGTGGATGCCCTTTGAAGTTTGTTTCATTCAGGATTTCTTTCTCCCATTCAAAACTTCTTTCTCTCATTCAAAACTTCTTTAATGACAGCCTTAGGCCACTCATGTGCTTCCATCTCCTCAATTTTTTAAGATAACTTAAAGGATGCACCATAGCAATGGCCTCAATAGGGAAGGTACCTGTTTCAGCTAGAAGAATCTCATATGGGGCTGAAGCTTTGAGTTTGAATTTACACATAATCATGTGTTTTGAACCCTCTCTATTGACTTCCATTTTACCTCAGAAGTATTTTTAACCCATAATTCACATCTGTAAAACATTACTGTAATAACTAAAACCCTTAATAGAATCTGCATAGTTTTTCAGACGTGTACGTCCACCTCCCTACTTCTATCTTGCAATGCATAAAGTGCTCTCTACGCTCTCAAAAATCCCTTCCTACTTGCTAAAGTCAATTACAAGAACTTGTTACTTCCACTAGAATATTCCTTTCAAAATAAAAGTTGAGCTGTTTTTCCTTCTTTTTATTGGAGAAGATCATGATATAAGTCTTGCTGGTGTTGACTTGCATACCTATTTCCTTGTAAAATTGCTGTGAGGCATATGAGTGCTGTTATAGCCCTTGAACGGATCTATGAAGCACAAAGAGATCATCGACATACAAGAGAAGCCTCTCAACATATTCTTCCAAAAGGATGCCATCCCTTGCTTATTTATCCATTCTTCTAGTTTGCTAATATATGGGCTAAAAAGGTAGGGGAAATAGAGTGTACTAATATATGGGCTAAAAAGGTAGGGAAATAGAGTGTACTAATATATGGGCTAAAAAGGTAGGGGAAATAGGACACTTTGTAAGGAAGTTAAGATAGTGGAACAACTTCCTACACTAACCTTGAGAGGAGGGTTGTGCAAAACTTTTTAGATCTTTACAACAGTTATAAAAACTTAATAAAATAAACATAAATATCATGCATATCATAACATGGTGATTTACGTGGGGAAAACCCTTTTGGGAGAAAAATCCCACACTTCAAAAGCCACCCAATATAAATCAACAATAGAATGCAATATACTTGCAGAGCAAGTTTCTCATAGGAGTATCACCAACTAGAGATCTGGAGGTAATGCAATAGCTATAAGACTCTTACACACAACCTCCATCTTATGCACCTATTATATAGGAGATACAATATATGAAACCGCCAAACGATATTACAAAACCATGAGTTAAAACCATCCAAAAAAGTGGCGCTCAACTTATCTCCAATTGAAGATATCCTATAATGTGTTAAAACACACCTCAACATGTGTAACTCCCTTTATGTGTCCAACCCGTTTTTATATTTCCCATTTCAGGAGACCTAACTTCTGGAGGCCATAATTTGATCTGGAAGTTTGATTGACGACTTGTTTGAAGTACCATAAAACTTGCGAAGTGCTCTATCAAGCTACAACCCACTAGTTCAGTTGTGACCACTTTCGGGCCCAAAAAATGCCTCTAAGGCTTTCAAAATTGACTTTGAAACTTTCAAAAACAAAAAAAATAATATGTTCAAATCTAGACATGGTCTTGCAACGAAAATTTACTGGCATACTTATTTAGCCAATCTGTAACTTTGGGGAAAATTTTGGACCAATCCATGCTCAAATGTCAACTTACTATAAATAGTTATTGTTGTCATTTTATGACACCCTCGGTCCATCAGTGAGAACCGATCAGAGATATGTTCCATGGACCAGCGCTGCCTAGTTGATCAAGGAGAAAAGCAGTGAAATCATGGTTTGAAGTGTTGTCTTGTCGGAAGTTCCTTGGCCCTCTCTTTCTCTAGCCTGGAACTTCGGAACCCCGAGGTTCCGAGTTTCTTTGCCTTATCTTCTTTCTTTCCTGCTCCGGAACTCCAGAACTCCAAGTTTCCGAAGTTCCCTTCCTTCCCTTAGCTTTTCTCTCAAGTCTTCTACCCTGGAACTCCGGAACCCGCAGGTTCCGAAGTTCCTTAGTCTTCAACCCCGGAACTCCGGAACCCCCAGGTTTCGAAGTTCCTTGTCCAACTACAGAGACCTCGGTCCTCGAAGTTCCCCAACTACAGAGACCCCGGTCTTTGAAGTTCTCCAAGTTCCTAAGTCTTCTACCCCGAAACTCCGGAACCCCCAGGTTCCAAAGTTCCTTAGTCTTCAGGTTCCGAAGTTCCTTAGTCTTCTACCTCGGAACTCCGGAACCCCCAAGTTCCGAAGTTCCTTAGTCTTCAACCCTGGAACTCCAGAATCCCTAGGTTCCGAAGTTCCTTGTCCAACTACGGAAACCCCGGTCTCCGAAGTTCCCCAACTACGGTGACCCCGGTCTCCGAGGTTTTCCAACTACTTCCGACTTGCAACACTTCCGGATGGCGTGATCGACACTCAAAGCTTTAAATGCTCCGACAACTTTGGTAACTTATGCACTTTTTTTGTGGAGCCACAGGGGTGCATTTAATGTTTTTGGCAGGATTTCCATCAAGGGAGGTACAGGGCCATGCTTGGTGACTTATGTCATGCTTGACTTTGGAAGGTCAGTCAATCTATCCTCCTGAGAATTGCTTTTGGAGGTATGGCTAGGCTGCTTGCATGTACAAGTCAAGTGCATGCACTTCCCTGCACTTCCAGACTGACATGCAGGGGTCATGGTCACCATTGTAACCCATTTTTCTATATAAGGCTGTTAGGCCTCATTGTAAAGGGTTCTCTCCTTGCTGCCTTGAGCTTTCTTATGCTCTTCTCTTCTCTTGAAGACTTGTAATCTTTTGCATTTCTGCAACTGTAAGATTGGCCTTTGGCCTTGTGATTAATTGAAAATCTCTATTCTTGCCTTCCTTCAACTTATGTATGATGTGTATGTGTTCTTACCTTCATTATAAGTGTATGTTCGTGGTTTTTCTTTCACATGTATGTTGTGTTAGCTTGTTTTTTGAGTGTGACTTGTGGGAATCCTTCTCCCCTCTTGACACTTAGCAAAATTCCAACCTCCATACATGCGTCTGAGTCACTTATGCAACTGAAGTTTGTGCATCTCTTGGGTATTTCGGTTGATTCCTTGTGCCATTTCGGGTGGGCAGAGGAACAATCTCTTCTTGGTGCATCACCTCCCTTTGTTTCAAGCAATTTCTCTCTTCTCTTTTCCTCTGCAAGTTGTTAGGGTAGGCTTAGGAATTAGCTTTGAAGTGTTGAGTTGGTTCAACACCTGCACCTAGATAGAGAAGGAAGCCGGCCTTCTCCAGAGATTCAACCCCCTTGCGCAAGGTCCCACACTTCGGGGTTGTTTCCATGTCTCACAAGGTTGCTGAGTTGATAGCTCAGCAAGGGTGCAAACTTTTGTGATAACAGTTACCTTATGTAAATGCAAGGTTGGGGCACCATTTTCCTAGCACACACTTGTTTGACACCTATGGCACTTCTAAAACGTTTTGAAAGTTCTGTTTGAGTTCTAATTATTACTTGAACTTCCTCATAAAGCCAATGAACAGCCCCACTTGAACAGTCACTTATGCTAGACCTTGGTGTCACAGGATTGTCAGAAAAGTGGATTGCAATTTGCTACTCTAGGCCTGTTGTCTAAGCTAGATTAATTGGACCTTAAAAAGATCTTTATTTTTCTTTACGCAAGTCTGGGTATTAAATACTTATCATATCTTTTCTACGAATAGAAGATAAAATTTATAATGTAAGCAAAAGAGTTTATGGTTTTGTCCTAAGGTCCCTGCTTTTAGTAATGTTCTGTAGTACATCTTTGCACAACTCGATCCATTTATCTAATAATGTCATGCTAATGATAATAACAAAGCCAGTGATTTTAATTTCCATTTGCATACATGTTATTTCTGGATGGTAATATTCTGGAGGCTGTATTTAACTCTGCCTTGCATAGAAAGGCAGAATCTTGTCACTGAACCAATTACTGCTTGTGATCTTGCTTCTCATAGATACATGCACCCTTTGAGTAGTCTCCATGTGTTGCTTTTGATCATACACTGTAGAGTGATAACTTCTTAGAGATGTGATCATTAAGTTACCGAATTTCATTATTTCTTGCATTTTGACAGACTGCCAGCATGAACTATGTAAGTATGCACATTTATAAAAGCTTTTGTGCTAAGTTCATTGAGACTGACAGGTCTGCCAATCTTCATTAGGATAGGAAAAGAACATTATATAGGTTCATACACAGGTATATGCAAAAATCATGACTGACAATAGAAACAAACACAACACAAGGCTAGACAATATAAACTAAGAAGCTGCTGCTACTGCTACCATAGTGATCACTAACACCATCCAAAAGGAACAAGCCCAAGAAAAACTTGATACAAAGGGCCTAATTAACATCTTGTATCTCCAGCAAGATGTGGAAGGGATTGAATCGATCTGTATACTGTTGAACTGAGTGTCTATATGGTTGGTAGAGTTGGAGCAAACATGTTGATAGCTTTTTGTACTTGAGAGGCTAAAAGTGTTTCCAAATCACTTCGTTGGAGACCATTCAAGTGGCAATGGTTGACTCTTTGTTGTGACCAGGAGTTGGACACAATAATACTGCCATGCGAGTGCTTGCTCTTTTATACGAATTTCAATAATGAAATCTGCCGTGGCTCTATGATGGTTTTATGCTGTTTGAAGTATGCCTCTAGACTACAAATTTAAGAATCCAGCATATCCTTGTCAATTGTGCTTTCAAATTGAGCAATAGATATCTTGGGGTCCAACTTGTCAATTTTGATGGCACTAGGAATAAATTGGAGGTTGATTGTTGACCCAGGAGTTGCTGGAACATGCTGGTCATATATCGCATGAGTTTGAGTTGAAACTCCTTTTCTTGTTGTTGATTATGTAGCTCTTGTTAGAGCATTTGCACCACCTTGGGGGTCTGGGTCAAGTTCACACCTGATGGGCATTTGGGACTGCTAAAAACATCCATCACACACATATATATATATATTTTGATGAAGAGATGGTGCAAAAAATAAAGTTTGACAGTAGGCCGGCCATCAACGACACAATTAACAAGAAAATACATTTTTATTGTTCTTTTATACGAATGAAAGTCACAAGGGGAAGTCAGTCCTGTACAACACAGATAAAAGGATAATTATAATGGAATTGATGGAACAATGTATTGGAGGGCACAACGGATTAACCCCTTTTCTTTGACTCTGCTGGCAAAGCATAGGGCACATTGGAATGGTTGTGAGTGATAGCAGACAAAAATGCAGTCTGTACAGAGATGGAAGATGGTCATGACCTCTCAAACCAGAAGATACTTCACTCCAGGTGAATCTGAAACAGCAGGGAATGGATCTGAAATAACAACAAATGGATTTGAAGCATCAGTGAATCATTCTGAAACAGATGCAAATGAACCTGAAACAGCAGCAGATGTATCTGAAACAGCATCAACTGGAAATGCATCTACAGAAGAACTATGATTAAAGGCAGCTATGGTAGCAGACAGGCAAGCCTTGTCAAATGGGTAAAACACAAGACAAACTGTGAGAAAGATGTAGATCCTCAATCCCAAAAAAGAAATTCAGTGCCGATCGAGGATGGTTGGCCCGAAAATGTTAGTAGGGATAACTGAGTGTTAAAAGCAGGAGCTTCATATGTCAAAATTTCACGAGAGTACAGAATGACAAGAGCGTATACGGAATTAGCCAAAAGTTGATTCTATAAACTCTTCATTAGCATGGTTGAATAGATTTACAGGACCGAGGGTGTGTATTGGCTAGATAAGGCCAACCATAAGCAAAGTGTCCCAGAACTGCGCATGCAAAATCAACTCAGTTAGTCTAACTTGCTGTCAGTGACGTTCCATTGAACTGTAGTCCTCCTCATACCCTAAACTACTTTCAGTCAGTGAGGCTTCAATGAACTTTAATTCTCCTCAGTTAGTTTAACCTACAGGCAATCAGTGAGGATCCAGCAAACTTGGCCAAGACTACATGTAGGGTATGTACACCGATATGGTTAATTACAAGAGATGAGATAATTGCAAGGGAGATTTTCATTCAAAATGAAATATTCTATAAATCTAGAAAAAAAGAGGAAAATATCTATTTACAATTTTATTGTTCAAAAGGAACCCAGTAGAACTATGGAGGGGCAAGGAAATCTCATACCTTCCAAATCCAACTTAAATCAAGGAAACTTCCTAGACCTCATGAGCAAAATTGTAGGGAAAAATTGGTTCAGCTGACCAGACTGTCAAGAAGTAGAATTAAGATTGAGCTTGCGTGAAGCCTTGTTGAAGGATCAAAATCCCCAAACAGCCCCAACAATTTGAGAAATAAGGGATGCTATCGACTAGGCCATCCGAGTCCACCTTTTGGCAATAGTATTGTCCTTTAATGACTAAAGAAATCGGAAATGATTGTAAAACCTTGCAAGAACCAAACCAGACTTGAGGTACCTCCAATTGGAGGCAAAAGGGAGATCAAATTCCTTTTCAGAAAACAAATGAGAGTCAGCTAGGAAAAGTCAATATCTTTCTCGAATGATACATGTTTTATTACTAATGAGATCTCTTGCTATGGCATATAGTGTAGATGGAAAGGTTTTGTATGGGATGTATCAAGAATCACCACAAACTTTAACTTGGTCTTTGTTAAATGATTGAATTTCACCTTCTAGGATATGCAGATCCACAGTAGTTTGAAAAACAGTTTGTTTGAGGTTTTTCCTCCATGATAGAGTTTTGCAACATAATAACTACTCTCTTAGGAAAATGTTTGCAGTTGTGAAATCACTATCTTCAACCCAATTATGTTTTGAAGGATAGATTTGAACCTACGAACAAATGCTTGTTGTTCTCCTTTTTCTTTTTTCTTCTGTAGTCAATAAGGTTTTTAAGTTTTCTGTTTTCTTTTTTCTTTTGTAGTCATTAGGGTTTTAATTTTCATATTATAATATATATTCGTTCAGCTCATACTTATAAATGATATGATGTTGCTTATGCTTGTCTGTAGAATGTTTTGAGGTTTAACTTCTATCTTTAACATTTACAATTTGTAGGTACCAAGCTGCAGTTTTGGAACTTATCTTGGCCTCAAAAAAAGAATGGCATTCTTTAAGCAGTCAATTCCATCAAGAGTTTTCTGTTTCAAGCTCATTGAATGAGTGCTATGTTCCTCTTGGACCAGATCTTTCAAAGAACATAGAGTATGCAGCTCAAGCTGCTGTTTGGGGTATTGAGGTAAGCTTAATCTACTAGTGATAACTAGGCATTCATATTCTTGGAAATCATCTTCATTTAAAGACATTTAATATAAAAGTTTATTGCTCCCTCCCTCACAAAATTTTCAATATGTATGCTTTGTAGGGGTTACCAGAGTTGGGAGAAGTTTATCCTCTTGGAGGTTCTGGAGATAGGCTTGGATTGATTGACAAAGAGACAGGCCATTCTCTTCCCGTAGCAATGCTTCCGTATTGTGGTCGGACTTTGTTGGAGGGACTTATTAGAGATTTGCAGGTACTGCAGATTATTTCCATTGCATCTTTTTTCTTAATGCTGAATCTTTTCAAACTTTGGACTATTTAAACTCTTAAATTGGTTATTCTGGTAAAGAATAACTGAAATAACATGGCTTGACAATTTGTAATTGATCAATATATTTACTTTTGGATTAGACCATGCAGATTTGTTTTTGTAGCCAACGTTTCAGATTACACACTATCAATTTGAAATTGGTTCAGGCATGACACTTCTATTGTTTCATCTTAGATTGAACAATGCAGATTGGACTCAACAAAAGCTCAATAACTTAAAAGATTGCTTAAAATTTCATTAATTGAGTACAAAATTACATCATCACGCAAAATCTTGATACAATAGTTAGCTGACAACTATTATGAATTATGATGATTCTCTTTGAAAATCATCATTATAATTCATAAATACATATTACAACATTTTACATCTCCCTCTTCCTTAATCTTGTGAAAACTTGGGGAGATGTTCTAATCCTTGCACTCCACTATAGCTCCTTTCTTCAGAATAGAGGTTGTGTTTGTGGCTTTGGCTCAATCTCCATCCTTCTGTTGGATGACAATGACTTCTTCTTTACCTCATCAATGTTATTTTGTGACAGTTCAATAGTTCCTTTTGTTGCAGCCACATCCTCCATTGCCTGCCTCTTAAAATCAAGAATTTCGTCTACAATAAACAATGGGGTCTTCTCATCCTATCCTTTTCAATTTCTATAAGGATCAATGTCATTCAAAACAATGACCTCTAATTTTTCTTCTACCTTTCTTGTGTGAAGTCAAAGGTTGTATTGTTCAAAGACAAGGTCATTAAAGGGAGTTGATTTATTTTGCTTCTTCGTGTGAATGGCCTCAAATAAACTCCAATTGCGCTCACAACAACAAGCACTAGAAGGTTGACACAAAATACAGAGGGCTAATCAAGATTTGGGGTATTTACACCCTAATCTCTCCATTAAGAACCTACAAAATAAGATATTCAAAAGTTAGTAAGCAAACCATTTTTTTTTAATAGTTGTAAATTTGAAATTGGTAACTTGTAAGATGCATGTAAAGGCTCCAATTTTTCTTACATGGTGATTGAGTGGGTCTTGCTTGGATAGCTAGTGCCAAAGAAAAGAGCTTCCCCCTGCCAATCTTGTAATTTTGCAATTCTTGCCCAATGAGTTCTTTGTCCTCAACCGTGGGTGTTCTCTCAATGCATGTCGTGAGGCCCTCCATAAAAAATTAATTTGGATTTGCAAAGCTATCAAAATAGAAACAATTGGGGTTGAGGAAGTACCTTGCTACACGAACAGGTTAGTAGGGTTGATTGTTCCATCTTTGATCAATGATCTCCCAAATGGGATGTAATGTCCCCTTTTGGGATCACCTTATCCTTCACCCTAAATTGACAATTCCAAAATGAAACAAGGGCAAAACATAGAGAGAGATATAATCTTCAGTTAAGAATAAGATAAGCTTGTTTTCGAAACCTGCAACCAGATTAGACAACAATGTAGATATAACTCATGAAATACATCCAATTCTAGGGTTAGGAAATGTATATATATATATATATATATATATATATATATATATATATATATATATATATATATATATATATATATATATATATATATATCGATTTACACAACAAAATTCGATGATTACATGGAAGCTCAACCATAGCGAGGGTTGTTTTGGGAGACATGATGAGGTGTCCCAAGGATCGTCTACCCTAGGCCCAACAACAAGACCTTATCCTCTGTGGCCTCATGTGGTCCTTAACCGATGTCCTAAACCATCATCATGAGGTGTACCTAGTCAGTGCTTTACGCTGTTCCCCTCCATCATGTCAACCTCTTACCCCTTATGATTGATTCACTTGAACAATTGATCAATGTGGAGATAGTAGGGGAGCTGCAATAGGGTGCCCTAGGTCCAAGGTCAGGACCTTATACTCCTTTGCCTCGTGTGGTCCTTGGACCTTAACCGATGGTCCTAAACCATCATCGTGAGGTGGCCTTGTGGTCCTTAACCATCTTTACGAGGTGCCATATCTAGTGAGGAATCTTTCACCGTTCCCCCTCCTTCCCTTCCTTCCTTCCACATGATCGAGAAGTGTATGGATATTTAGATTCAAGCATATTTCTGAGATTGCCTTGCTGTAGATATGATTGCAATTGCTGATGCAGATGTAATTTTGGTTTGATTACTGCCATATTCCTTAAATTCTGCCCACAAATCTGCTATCTATCTGCTCATAAGTCTGCTATAATGATCTTCAATTCTGCACATAAATCTCCTTCAGGAATATGCTATAATTTACACTCAGATCCTGTCTAAAAATCTACACCCAGGTCGACTATTAGAGCCTGATTCTTCATTGCTTAAGATCTGCTCATGTATGATTGGATAACCCCCAATTCCTTCTGCTGTTTGTTTGATTGTCTCTGCTATATGAGTGCTTCTACTGGATGATCGATTGTGTCCTCCTCCTTGCATTTCCTTTCCTACCCAGAAGAATTTGATATGTTACTATTTAATCAGATCTACTGCAAATGAAATATCTTTGCAGATGTTCGATGCTCTGCCCTGATGGCTGATGTTTATGACTGATTTGCAGTATTCAAATTTCTGAACTGACTCTTTATTCTGTTCTATCTCTGCTCCTCTTTCTGCTTTTAGACTGCTCTAAATGGAAGAGATGTGCAACTGAAACCCATGATAAATGATCTCCAAAGACCTTCCTTTTATACCCCACACATGCCAAAAGTTGCGACCTTTTGAAACAGGTTGGCCAGCTTGAAAAATTATTATTTATTTATTATTATATATATTTTTGATTAATTAAAGACCCTTGCCCTAGGGTAAGCGCACCTTTCTATGGGGTCGGACCTCTTGTTGAGGGTAAAAATAAATTGAAAATTATTTTGATTTCTTTTTACAAGGTTGGCTCTTGATGGGGCATCCAATATTTGATTTTTATTTTATTTTTTATATTTATTTTTTTGTTGCCTTTAACCAGGTTGGTTTTTAAATATGTTTTCATTTTATCTAACTCTACCAACCATTCAAAAGGACTAATAACTCGTTCCCTTGGTCAGCAAACTATAAGTCTTAATAAAATCAGTAAACAAAACTATTTCTAAAGCCACGATGAATAGGCACTAATCCCTCATGATTCACACAGCAAGAGTATCATCGATTATTGCAAAGGAATCAAGTGAATGGTAGTGATAGAAAGTCAAAAGGTGCCTTAAACACAAATCAATAAATCATAGACAATAGCGATTTGTTAATGGAAAGGCAGTTGATGGTTTACAAGAGATGCCTCTTTTGGGAAGGGGTATCCTTAGCAAAGGTCATGACTATCCGTCCCTTCTTGGCAGACCACATATTGCATCCAGGGGGGAATATGAATAAGTATTTGATCTGATGTAAGCAAGTTAAGGCAGAAATAAGTGTTTAATCAGCATCGAAGGAACTGATTATATTAATATACTGGTAGATCATTATTATATTACTGGCAGTTATGGTGGTGACAGCAGATTGGTATGCCTATGAGAGGACAGGTTGGTTTGTGTAGGGAAAGGCAGAGTAATTCGGTCACTAGATGGGTAAATCCCAAGATGGGTAAGGACATATTTCTGAAGCCTTCAGGGAGAGTCCCGAGATGAGCATAAACATATGTTCCTAAGAAACCTTGAGGGAGCCCGCTCGTAGACTGTTTCCAAGCACCTTAGCACAGTAATTCCACCATCTTCCGTAGGGTTAGGGAAGAAGTGAGGGCGAACTCTAAATTTAATGTTATTTATTGCATTATATATACTTCTAATCTCAATAACCTAATTTAAGACATAATGATGTTAAATGATGTATGTAACTATTGGGAAACATGTAGCGTTCTAATAGGGGACATTACAGCATGACATGGGATCAAATTTAAGTCGTCCCCCCTAGTAATAGTTTTAGTTGGAAGCTTTGGCCCTATCCATGACCTTAGAAATGTACCCCAATTGGGTTTTGGTCCCCATCTACCAAGTGCATAACTCTAACAAGGGCTTCGACATTGACAAACAAACAAATTAAAGTTAAAAGTTTATAATGAAAGAAAATACTTTTAAAGTTAAAAAATAAAAGATTCAATTTGAATTTTAAATTGAAGTTTTTAGGTTACCTTGATGATCTTTGTATCTCTCTATACAAATAGATTATAAAGACTATCCTTGCAATCCTCTTTCATTTAGGCATCTTTGAATATTATGAGTCTAGCCATTCTTGAATCACAAACGTTTGTTTCAAAGAAGTCAACAAATCAATAATGCTTTGCAATGTTAAAAAGATCGGTGCAAACCTTGTGACACTCAATTGCACTAGCTCTTTCCGTTTGGTATGATCTCTCATCGAACTAGGAACCCAAGGGTGATTATAAATAAATTTTGTTATGTTTCTTGCATCTTCTATTTGCCTATGTCCTCCAAAAGAAGGTCAAGGCAATGTGTTGAGCAAGGGGTTCAAAAGAGTGATGAAGGCCTCTCTTGAAGCAATCTCTCAGCCACCACATTCGTTGTTGCATTGTTAGTTAAAATTCACACTACATTCTCTATGCCCACCTCTAAGACAACTTCCTCCAACATCAGACTCAAATTTTTTGCATTTTTACTTTGTTAGAGGCATTAATTGATGCAGTCGGCCAAGTAATAAATGTAAATATAATTGTGTCGGCTGAGAGTTTATTTCTTTATGTTTTTGTTAGTCATTTGTTATGCATTGTAATTGGTAGTTCCCAATTGGTTGTCAGTTAGTTATCAACAGTTGGTAATCTTAACCAACATCGTCTACTATATATTGTATTTTGGTTCATAGTCGGAAACTCACAACTGACTAGTAGGCTGATATATGAATATTGTAACAATTGCTTATCATTGAATAGTAAAAAAGAGAATGACATATCTTTCGTATACTGTTGTAAATGCTAATTGCTAGTACTTGTAATTCTGTTTACTTTTGTAATTGGTAGAGTTAGGCAATACCCAGAAGATTCTTGCATCAAGATTCAAAACTGCTATTTTTGACAGTTGCTTTTTTGGAGGTCTTGTTTATGAGTAGGGTGTTAAAGGCCTGTTTTAGGTTGCTTTATCTAGTGTTTATTTATTCTTTCTTTGGGTTCATTGTTTGTTTTAAATTCTTTTGTTACTACTTTTTAGACGCTTTTAAGAGTTTCTGCCTCAAAACAATGTTTTCTGACTATTAATTATTATCATAAATTTTAAAAACTGTGTATTTTGTAACCTACAAATAAGCGCTTGGAGCAAAATAATTATTAATGGCAGTTAATGCTACACTTTTCTTGCTAAAATATTGTTCAATTTGTTATCTTGGTGTTTGCATTACCATGTTTGTAATTTCATCAATTGAATCAAAAGTAGATTATAGTGTCAAGATTTGTATTGATTACTGTCTATCAATGTTGTAGCTTTGCATGCAATGCAACCTTTCAATTCGTGAAATTGTATGTTGTTATTTGTCCAAAATTTATTCATTTTCAAATGTTTTATGCCCTGAACGGTTGGTTTGAGTTGTCTCAAAACAGTCAAATTAAAATGCTAACAAAAGTT
This sequence comes from Cryptomeria japonica, assembly GCF_030272615.1. Taxonomy (NCBI): domain Eukaryota; kingdom Viridiplantae; phylum Streptophyta; class Pinopsida; order Cupressales; family Cupressaceae; genus Cryptomeria; species Cryptomeria japonica. The sequence continues at coordinate 640,175,714 of NC_081411.1, read as the reverse complement.
TAAATTACTCTAATCTACTCCAGTCTTTTCAAATTAGAGGTATGTAAGATAGCATAAACAAGGGATGTATACGTGATGCTTTTTCACGTCTCAAGTCAAGAAAAAGTTAGGGGCACACCCTCTGATTCAATTCGAGCTTCCAGTTTTGGATGGAAGAAGAAGACTTATTCTAGAACCATATAATTTTAGAAACATGAACCAGGACCTTATGTTTAATACATTAAAGGAATGTTTAATACATTAAAGGAATACCTAATAAAATGAAAAAAATGACCAAGGAAGAATTTTTTTGGGAAAGCCAATTCTTTGTGGATTTTCTCATACTTTGCTTCCTATGCTTTGAGCATGGCACATTTTGGAATGGAGGACTTTTCATCATCCTAATTAGTTATTATGGACTATCTTTAAGGGGATGCATCCCTACAATTTCATTCCCTCTCTTATACACACACACAAACTCACTCTTTTTATCCTTAATATCCTCTCATATTTAATATTTATATAAATTTATGTATTATTATATTGTATATTCTCGATTGTTCCATTCTATTTCATTACCCCTTATAGACTTGGATGTCCTATACAATTGGAAAACATTGTTAACAACTGCTCAACAACAGCTTGACCAATGATATTCCATGTGCTTAGTTTGTTACATTTCTTATCACATCAATGATTTCTACTTTTTACTGACATAATGTATGTAAAGCTGGACTTCACCTTATTTGTAATTGATGTGCAAATTAGAGGTCATCATTACAACATGGTGACTAACATACGTTACCATCATCTGAAGCTAGAATGTGCATGATTTAGTGACAAGCACCTTATTTTTGGTTCCTTGTGCACCATATTAAGCATTTGTCTGACTAATATTTTGGAAAATTTAGACTGCAAGTTGAGGTTTCAAGATGAACTTCAGACATCTCGCATGTGTACATTTGCAAAAGCGATTATTTCTTTTCTTTGCCAGTTTGTTTAATGGAGGATGAGAGGGAGAGGGAAAAGGAAGCAAAGTTTCTTCAACGATGGAATTAAATGATTTTGCAGGCAAGGGAGTTTCTTTACTACAAAATATATGAAAAACAACATATCACTCCTGTGGCAATTATGACGAGTGCAGCGAAAGACAACCACAAACACATCATGGCACTTTGTGAAAAGCATGAGTGGTTTGGTCGAGGAAGAAGGAGCTTTCAATTGTTTGAACAGGTTTCTCTCAATTTTATGTAGACATTCATTTTCATTATCACAAATAAAGGCAAGTACATTAGACTCTTGTTTTATCTAATCACAATGTTATTGTTGCTTGCAGCCACTGGTACCAACCGTTGATGCAGATGATGGGAAGTGGGTGAAAAGCGAGCCTTTTAAATTGGTACTTAAGCCAGGAGGCCATGGTGTCATATGGAAGCTCGCTAGTGATAAAGGAATTTTTAACTGGTTTTACAGTCATGGTTGTAAATCTGCAACAGTTCGGCAGATCAGGTATATAAACAGAGTCAGTAAGATTGCTTTGTTTTTCTCGAGCTCTTAATGAATGTTTTGTGATGACCTAGAGATTCCAATGTAATACTCAGCCATTTGACTAAATTGATGATATGTTTTTCCTTAATTCTACAGTAATCCAGTTGCTGCTACTGATGTAACTCTTCTTGCCTTGGCTGGCATAGGTCTTCACAACGGAAAGGTTGAACATTACCCTTTAGCTAATTTTAAGAAACTGCATATAATTTCTTCGTTAATAGTTTCTTTATGTGGACAAAGTGCACTCGTGATCCTAGGGCTTATATAATATGTCTTGACTCTTAACATAGATAGAGTTCCTGCTCACTGGATCTGGTACTGCAGTGTCACCTGCCATTAATTAAGCCAAATTTGTCAGTGGAATAAATAATAGTTATGTTGAGACTGCATTTCATTCTATTTATGGCGTTAAGCAGTTCTTGAATCAATAAATTTTGCATGTTACTTTATCCTCTCATTGTGTTCCTATGTGTAACTTTTTCCTAAACTGTGGTTTCTGTCTCTATTCTGGTGTTCTTCTTAACATTATGGTTAGATTCCTCTATGCAATCCTTATTAGTTTTCTTTGAAGTCATTCATCATATTGGTTTGCAGAAGTCCAAGATTATTATTGTATTTTAATGCCAAGTAGGTTTCATATTAATTTCTATCACGCTACTATCTTTAGTCTGTTTACCTTTCGACCCTGATGTTGGTTGTCCCTGGGCTTTTAGAGTGCACTTGTGAATGTTTCAGAATTTATACATTATGATTTGTTTTTCTTGCATAATAATACTGTGAAGCATTCTTGTAATTTGATGTTTTGTAAAATAACTTACAATGTTTTCTTCAACAACATACATTTTGACCTCAGATGTACAGTATGAGGGCTTATATTGAGAATTAGGCATGTCATATATTTTAATGATAAAAGGTGTAAAGTGCATAAGATAATGATTTTGGTTTCAGCTACATGATATCTTTTTCTGTGGACTGTAGCTTTAATTTTGTTCAAGTTTTCATATAATGGTAACCAAGACTTGTTAAAAAAATTCTAATATCTAATGCATCTCTGAATGAACTCAATCTGATTAATTTTATATTTGGTAATTTTTGCAATCGAGTGATTTCTCTCAGTAGTAATTTTTCTCTTCTATATTTGTTTACTGTTTATGCAGAAACTTGGTTTTGCCTCATGTCAACGCCGTGTTGGTGCTACTGAGGGAGTAAATGTTTTGTTGGAACGTAATACAATTGCTGGATGTTGGGAATATGGTTTAACCTGCATTGAATATACAGAGTTCGATAAGTTGGGTATTATAGATGCTCCTGTTTCACCTGGAAGGCAATTTTCTTTCCCTTTATTCATATGCTTTTCCTCTTTCTCTAGTGTTCTATAGTTTACATGACGAATCTGAAGTGACTGAACTACTTTCCTTTTGAAACAGCCAAGCTATATACTATGACTTTTCTTGATTCACTATTTATCAAGTCACTATCTGCATGGGAGTCTGTCTTACATGTCAGACGTGTATGGTCATTAGTAAATTTAAATAAAAAATCTATGTGTCAGTGGCATAATGCTTGAGGCAACCAATGCCAAAATTCTTTCTTGCAATCAATAAATACAATCATATGATAATGCCATGTTGTACATGAACATCACATATTGGTTAGAACAGCGAGTCTTGAATAAATAGTTAAGCAAGATCACTAATGCCATGTTGTAGATGAACAGAATGTTTTGGTTACAGTGGCTAGTCTTGAATAAATAGGCAAGCAAGACCATGGGGATGACAAGTTTTGAGATGACATTCATTGATAATTCAGAATATTGTCTAAAATATTGTGTAGGTTTGAGAATGAGGGGATCAAACAAATCCTGGTGGATAGAAGTAACAAGCATGAATAATGTATAAAGAAAATACATACAATCCAACATATAGGTGGTTAATGCATGTTCAGTATGAAAAATACTACATCAATTTTTCTCCATGATCAGGTTTAGAGGTTTCCCAATTGTGCTTTTGAGTTCTCTGGTTAGAGGTTGGTTCAATTAAATGATTTACAATCAATTCTTTGATTGTTGATTATAAATATCCACCAAAGTTTTATGATTGTTTTCACTTTTTTTATTCTATACTATTTATATAGAACATCTGGAGAGACTGATGTTCCAATCCTGGGAAATAATGCATTTAGAGACAACAAGTCTAAAAAGTGTAAGAAGGAAAGAAATTATATTGTTCTTGAGTGATTAAAGTAGGTCACTGGGACTACAAAGTACATCTAGTTTAAATAGAAAATTACTAGGGTTGGAAAACTAGGCAGTAAAAATAAGCAAACAGTAAACACTAAAAATATGTGATTAAAGTACAAATTACAATATGCAAATTTCCATGAGCAAGGACCCTGTAATGTGTTAAGGGGGTGATGACAAGCAATTTTGAGTACAAGGCTGGAATCCAGCACTGTCACACTCCATGGCAAAGCTAGAGATGAAAGAACAAACAATATTATGGTCCATCTCCATGAATTGGTTGATGCATTTTCTATTAAGAGGGAGTGTTCAAGGCTAAAGGGACCAGGTTGTATGATCCCAAGAGGAATCAGTGTACTTCTAGAACATTTCCTAATACACGGTCAATAAACATCTACAAGTAAGTGAGAAACTGGTCATGTGTACTGTGTACCCGTCCCTGTAACCTAGATTGTGCAATGAGGAGAAGTGATGGCAAATGCATCCTGCCTAGGCTGAGTGAAAAAGTTGGTGTGCAACTAGTTGTAATATGCTTTCTCAATGGTTTGTACTTTGTATAATTTGTTTTACCATATCTCAGGCATTGAAATTCTTAGAAATCGTTCTTGTTCTATGATTAAAATTTAAAAACTTAGTCTATTTTCTTGATTCTTGGTCAATGTGTAGAAGATATGGTTGATGATTTTCAGGGTACAGACTCTGTTCTCTTAATTTGTATTTATCTAACTATAATTTCCTCATATCTTATATCTCTCTCTCTCTCTCTTTTTCATTTCCTTTCCCAGTATGCTACCCTGAATTGGAATCACTTTAAAAAATGTAGGGCATCATTACATAACAATCCTAGTTGCAGATCACATTGATAACACCATGCCAAAATAAAGTCTCTGAACTAAATAGATTTAAATCTACTTGACAAAATCACAAAATACTTATCCATAAATGATAAACGCAGATGTTAGAAAGCAACGAAACAAACTTGTCTTATTTAATGCATGCTTGTGGATTCTTGCCACAGTATAATATATAAACATAAATTCTTAAATAAATTATTTGACTGATACCCATTTATGAGAAATATCTGTGTTGCATACAAAACCTGTTTAGTGTTTGTTTGTTTTATCAAGTTCTGGAAATTCTTTATTCTGTGGTTTAAACTCAATTCATATTCTTTCTAGTAAACTGTGTCATCCACTAAAATGAGGAAACGTATTCCAACATAATGAGGTCTATTAATCATACAGGAAGACGATTTTCTTGCTTAAAGACTATTATGCATGAAATGTTTTCATGATTTTATTTCAGAACACCACAGGAAAGTCATTCAACATGACTAAGCTAAAAATGTTTTACTGTATCATTTAGTGTGCAGGCACAATATCCAGCTAACACCAATGTTCTTTATGTTGACTTGGCCACTGTTGAGCGGATTGGATCCAGCAAAAGTGAAGCATCCTTACCAGGAATGATTTTGAACTTGAAGAAGCCTATTATCTATGAGGACTATCTTGGAGTAAAACACAGGTACAATGCTTGATTAAAATTCTTTTCTTATGAAATTTCAGCCGCATTTTCTCTTAGCATAGCTTGTTTATCTAGGTGCAGTGAAGGATGTTTCTTGATATGGTTTTGCATGCACAAACTTACATAAACAATATCATTATGGTGTTTACTTGGATAATGTTTGTAGCCCTTTACTAAATGTCAATATTATAATCAATGGTGGATAAACAGGCAACTCAAATCTTGTTCACGTTTGGTACAGTTTTCTATGAAGTTTAGATCACCAAGACGAAATTTAGGGTTTGTAATTCTCGTGTTACTAGAAAAACGATCTTAACCGTGTTAGTTTCAGTTTTGCAGTTTTCTTGTTTCTTTGTTTATGTAATTTATAGTATGTAAAAGCCCCTATCCATTTATAATTTCTCTCTGATATGTCTTTTGTCATTATTTCATGTTTTATGCTACATATAGAAAGGACACACTGCAGTGAGAAGAAAGTTTATGAGATGCTAAATCTGCAGAAGTTGAACAGTGTCAGACAGTTTCTGATCCATTTTGATCATCATAACGTGTTTTTCTATAACATCTTGAACTGTTGGACCTACTGTTAATGTGCAGGATCAACTATTTATTTCATGCGATTCCTTGCATTATATAGAAATTGTAAAATTCACATTACTGAATAGAAAGTCATCAAAGTGATTTGGTGCAGGACCACTGTAAACATGCATATGGACCAGAGTCTGAAATGTTTTTTAAGAGCTTGGATAAGAAGTACATTAAGAGATTGTAGGCAAAAGATTGACTATATGACTATATCATGGTAAGCAACCGTGAAAATATAAGGATGGATTTCTTTATAAGTAGAGGTAGAGAGAGAGCAGCACATCTTCAAATTGGGCCATGGTGGTGTGTACACTACCTTTTTTTGTGATGTCACTCAATATCTCTTGAGTTCCTGACCTCATTATCATGGTTCACGTGCTCTTCCTGTGGTTGTTTCTTTGTGTTGTGTATAATGATTGAGTATAGGTCTTCTTGGGTTTCTAGTTATATGGGAATCAGCCATGGTACTGGCAGCAAAATGTGCAATGTGTTGGGCTGGGTATCGTACATCATGCAAGTCCTAGTGCTAGTTGCAATTATTTAATATTTGTAAAATATTGTAAATGTTGGGTGCTCGTGGAAAAGGGCTTCCTTCCATGCAAGGAGAGAATCTTGAGATTTCTTTGTTGGCACTTTCCATTATGAGTCATTGGTCTTATAATAGTTGTAAGAAGTCATTGAAGAGGGATTACAAGTTAGACTATGCCCGTATCTTTGATTGATGAGGTGTTTAAGAGATTAATGCACCACATGGAGTGTTTAGGAGTTACATGGGCCTTCTTGAGGTCAAATGCTCCAATCAAGAGTTACATTATAATTGTGGAGGAGTTTCTCTTAGAGAGGGGCACATGGGTCCAACATGGACTCGTTCGACCAAGACTTGGCTCATGCTTTTGAAAATTCAATGTTGTTTCTTGGATCCCCCTGGCTAATAAATTGGGGGCTTGGGATGGAATTGTATGGTTGGCTTTATATAGGTTTGTGCTGTTGGGATTACTATAGAGCTGGAAGTTGAAGATCTCCAAAGAAACATAGATATTGCATTAATGTATTGTAATCTGTAACTACTTTGTTTAGTTAATAGATTGAGTGTCCTTTCTTGTTGGGTTCTTTCCCCTTTCAAGGTTTTTCTTAGGGTATGTCTTGCATTCATATCTAGAACTTTGTGATAATTATTTAAAATATAGCTTACTTGTATCACTTCTCTCTTTGGATTAAGGAGGAATTCATCATTTTTGCTTTCACAATGATGTGTTGGTACTTGGGGCTCACAACCTTGTACAACAACAATAAAAGAGAGAATTGTAGAAAATGATTGACCATAAAAGTGTGTCATGATAAGAAATCCTCAAATCGCAAGGAGGGGTCTCTTCTTTAGTAGAGGTAGAGAACACAATGTCGTCAAATTCATCCATGGTGGTGTATTGTTGTGGCGTTATCACACATCGCCCCATTGCAATTGGGGATCTGTTGGTGTCTATTTTATCATCTACCAAACATTAGAATAAGATACGCAAAGGTATTCTATCCTCTTTTGAAAAATCACTACTGATTCCAAGGTCTATATGTGCGAACAAGCGACTTTAATGAAATAGCTACTTGGGTAGTGTATGCTGAAAATCTCAAGGGGGACTTGTTGATGTGTGTTTTATGCACATAACATTTCAGAATAAAATACCAAGGTAATTTACCCTCTCTTGAACAAAATCACCTCAGATGCTAAGGATAAGATCAACTAAAATGATTCCAAGGTTTCTACATGTCAGGTCTTGACGAATGGGTAACTCAATGGTCGATGTGAATTGCTGTGTTCACTTGGGGACTTACGCAAATGTTAGGATTATCTTCTTCGATCATGAAGATGCGGAATAGGTGTACTGACAACTTAAGATTTATCAATGAAGCTCTAAACTTAATTCATACTAAAACATGGGCAAAAGGAATAGGGTTCAAGAAATCTATTCCAAGCCTAGGAATGTAGGAAATGGTGAGTAGATCTAGTGGAATCAAACTAGGCGAGGTCTCACAAACAGGTATTGACACAAGCTTAGTACAATTGTCTAAGGTATACTTAAAGATTTTCAGGCTATCACCATCAAACGTTGACACCATCCAAGTTGATGCTTGTCAAGGGACGCGTAATAGTTGAAGTTAAGCTTACTCAAATTTCTAGTTGACCACACAAGGCGCACTTACCAGCGGCATAGGCTAGTGGTATGGATTAAGGATTCCACACAAATATATTCAACAAATCTTTCACTCAATCTAACATACATGAAAATAAATTCTAATCTAAAATTCTAATCTAACTTGGAGGAATTGAGAACCATGAATGCAAATACAACACTTGAAGAGCAAAATCACCAACAATTGAACAATGATTATGATTCAAATAGCTGCAGCATATACCAACAATTCTACAAAAACTCTCTTACAAATGAGAGACAAGGAGGTATATATAGAGTCTCTTACAAAATGGATGGCTAGGATTGATACAAGATCAACGGCCAAGATCATGCCAACAAAACCCTAGAATTGCCCTAATTAGGGTTTATATAAAAAATGGCGACACCAACAGATGGCCCAATAAAAAGATACCTAGTCATCAAATAGGGAATCTTCTAGAAGATTCCTCCCTGTATCTCTCTCTCCTAGCAAACTCCAAGAATCTAGCCAATACAGAATCTAACTCATCCATGGAAATGCTAGGCAAGGTATCCTGTTGCAAATCAATCACGTCCAGTGAATCTGAGCAAGCGTCCAAAGTGTTCTCCCAATCTGGCATAAGCTTCTGCGAAGTATGAACATGAATCAACAAAGAGACCAAGTCGTCTATCTGACTCTTCTTCAAAGAGTCCAACTGGCAAAAATACATAAATTTCATCTTGTCTCTTAATTCGGCTAAGTGTAAACCACAAGCATCACTAACATCAACACCCAATAATTCCTCAATTGAGGCAAGGATCTTCATCTGAATGTCCTGAATCAATCCCTCCATCTCTGTACAACTCAACTGGGCGTTCTCATAAGTTGATCTCTTCACGGCTAATGAACAATACCAGCCATGTAAATCGTATCTGTCTCCACTATGCACAATGTTTTCGCTGACCAAGGTGGAATTAAGAATCCTCTTCAAAGCCTGGAGGCGTGGAATAGTCTTCTTCTGAATAGGCTGGAATTCTTCCCAAACTCCCTCCAAATATTGGATTCTAAACACGAGCCCTGTTGTCCTATCGTATGCTTGGACAAATTGAGTGAGGAAATCATCTGCCTACTTTCTTGTACTCTCAATCCACTTTTCCACCTCCGAGAGTGTATCTCTCGCTGCCTCATAGTGTGAATGTATTCCATGGTCAACTACAATAGGGGAAATAAGGGTGGGATTTTCATGCCTTATCCTCGTAATATACTCTCTAAGTCTGATTTTCTCTTCTCTATACTTTTCTTTTTCTGCAATTTCTCTGTCTAACCTTGCATTGATCACCTTGAGGTTATCACCAACCTCCTAAAACTCTTGCTCTCTTGATGTACGGCCAAGGGCAACTGAAGTGATCTGGAAATCCATAGGAGTAGCAATGTCCGCTGTCACGCCTGCAATAGGAACAACCTGCGCAATCCGCATTCCTGTCTCATCTCTAGCTATGTGCGACAAAATCTCAGCTCTCTTGGGTTCCTTCTCCTTAGCACTCCTAGCTAGGTAGTCATCAATGTCATCAATAGGTTGTACCTCTATCATTTTCTTACTTTTTTCCATACTTCTCATTAGCCAATCAGGAATAGCGGCCATCTCCATACCATCATCGAGACACATCTCTCGATCAAGCCCTCTCAATGCTGAGATAACATCATCATCATCATCAGGATTATTCTTGGTCAAATCGTATATCTCATTTCCCAAACTAACTTCCAAAAGGACAGTAGGGGATCCCGACTGATCATCATTCTCATTTGGAGGTGCAGATGTCGCTGTGGCATGTAACTCCTGAATATTCTTTGGTAGTATCACTGTGTTGGAACATTGCTGGGTTTCCTTGTTCTGCTCTGTTATTTCAATCACCTTAATTGATGAGACACTGAGAGGTGGTGAAGGAGTGATAGGTGGAGGAATGATAGTCTTTTGTTTCTTCTTCTTCACCTCCTCAATCTTCTTCCCTCTGGCCTTGACTTCTCCTAGTGTGTTCTTCCTTCTCTTGGGAGCTTGACTCTCTTCGTCTGCATGAATCCTGACATCACTGATAGTCCTCTGATCATCTTCGGAAGCAGACTCTTCCGGCTTCATCTTTTCATAAGTAAAGGGAACACCCATATCAACTAACTTATTCATCTGTATATCTACCCATGCACAGGAGAAACTCAAGACCTCTCTCATCAATACATTTAGATCAATCTCTTCTGACTCTGACCAATTAGGCAATAGGATTGCCTTCTTCATTTCATTCTCATACTGTGGATGCGTATGATCCCTGTCATCTAACACTTGATCAGGAATGAGAAAAAGTCCACACTTCCTCATGAAATCCACTAACATTCTGGACCACATTTGTCTCTTCACCGCTTGCTCGTCCATCAGGTTGGCCCAATAATCTTCTATGTCCACTTTGTGGATGAACTTCTCTCCCCTGATCCTTCCAACTTTCTTATCTGGATCAAATCTTTCTCTTTTCTTGAAGGTTGCAAATCGATAGAATGCAAACTCCTCACTCGCAGTGCTGGCGGCTAAGGTAGACTGGCAAGCCTCTGATGTCTTCCCAACTGAAATAGGGAATGTCATGCATGTCCTATGCTTCTCTCTCTGAATGACATCAAACTCTAGAAGCTGTCTCACCATTTCCAACAAGATCATTTTGTCGGACGGATACCTAGGAAGCTTGTAGGGTTCGGATTGAAACCCATGAATCCCAAGGTACGTGAAAGTGGGAAACTGAATATACCACGATCCATATTTCTCTATTAGCTCTGTTGCCTCCTTGGACAATCTTCTATGGATCCCGCCTTGCAGCATCTGCGTGCTGTACATTGTGAATATGTCATTCACTCTCTTATAGTCTTCAATTCTGTACATGCTCAGCTGGGGATAGCACTCATGACTCCTGAATTGTCTTTGCCCATTCCCGACTTCACCTTTGCATATCAATCCTCTGTATGAAACGAACCGTGCAAGCAGGTATACCAAGTAGGAAGTCATGGCGAATGACTTGGACCTCTCTACATTCCTCAGCTGAAAGTCTAGATTGTCACTTACAATCTTAGACCAATTTACCAATGCCCCTCTAAGACAATCCTGGATGAAATAGAACATCCATCCATTGAATTTTGCACCCTGCGGCATCCCCATCACTCTGTTGAGTAGGAATATTAAGTCACTATACTCCTCTTTGAAGTCTGTGCACATGAGTGTCTTGGGAGCCTTGGAATGATGAAGCCTAGGCTCAATCATCCACTCTTTGTTTATCATATTCTTGCAAGCACCCATCTTCGTGTATCGCTCTTTATATTCATCCTTGGTCGCATCTTTCATATCTGTTCCGCGTGGAATTCCGAACACCTCAGCAATAGCATCCTCAACAAGGTAGGCAATGACAACGCCCTTAAGAGTTTTGATCATTCGTGTGAGAGGATCATAACATCGTGCACACTCCAGGATAAGCTCACTGCACTGCACTGTATGGACTGTGGAAATCCAGCGGCATAAAAAATACCACTCTTCATAATGTTCACATATGCCGGGGAAGGAATCTGATTTCTGGCTCCCAACATCCGCTGTCACATCTGGTTCATGTCTAGGAAATGCATGTGTGTATCTGCGATCTCCTTCCATCTGGATGAAATCTTGGGCTTTGGATAGAATTCAGTCTCCAGTATCTTCAGTAGTTCTTTCCTTTCCTTAAATCCGGACTTTGACATCGCACTTGTACAAAGCTTGAAGTTAGAACTTAGGAAAATAAATAAAATTCCCGACTTTCTAAAGATTTTAAGCTAATTAGAGCATAAAGTCAGGAAAATAGTCCATACTCTTGATAGATCTTGACAATTAGATTCAAAATATGACAACGTTAGGGCATGGAAACCCTCTATAAAATTCATTAATACCTCCTTATACTTAGAAATTATGCAAACTAAAGTGCAAAGGAGTATACCGGATCCACGATGACTAAGGAAAGGTGTGAAAGGTTGTGCTTTCACACAAAGTCTGTCTGAGGACACCTTCCATAGTCAACAATGGAGGTTAAAAAAATCTGAAGACAACCTGAAAATTAGACTTTTCAAACATGTTGTAATCATCTAGATATGCATAAATTGATGAGAATTAACCTTCCAAGGCAAACACAAGAAAATCTAAACATGTATGTAGGGCTGGAAATGAAGACTTAGTTTGAAGACAAATCTGAAAATGATGTTTTCAGACTTACCAGCACCCTTAGGAATGATAAAATACTCAGAAATAAACTCCGGAATGAAGCAAAAATGCTTCCCAAGTGAAATTGCAAAGTAGTAGGTGGCTGGAAAAAATTGTTTTCTAAGGACAGCACCCCTACAATGGAGTTTCAGGTCTGCAACAATGGAAGATAACTCTGAAAATTGATTGAAAATGCCTCCAATCAGCTCCTTGGATAAAATCTCTTAAGGCACAAAATAGCTGGGAACAAGGTATAAGTCTGAAAATTGATTTTCCAGCCAGCTATGGAGGTCAAACAAGCTGCAACAATGGAGGACAAACTCAGATCTGCAACATATCAGCAAGCTGGGAATGATGGCAGCCACCAAGTGTGAAGGGAATTCACCAAAACACTTGCCAAATAAAATCGAAATTTCCAGCTATGGCGCCATCCTTGAAAATTCTGAAAAATGTCTTCAATGCACCTCCAATCTGCCAACAATCTGCAACTAGAATCTGGAACAAGAAGCAATAATGGTGAAAAAATCGCCAAAGCTCATCAAACACCAAAATCGCCACCTTCCAACAAAGTCGTGATTTTCACCAAAATGGCGAACTTCACCAAAAAATTGAAAATCTGGAAATGGAGGCAATAAACCTCAATGGCAGCAATGGAAATGATTGCCAAGCTGGAAAAAAATGGAGGCCTTCAATCAAACACTTCACTTCAACACTTCGCCAAAATTAGCCAATAAGAGAGAAAAAACACCAAACATGGAGACACTTGGCAAACTTAAATAATAAAATATTGCTGTAGACTCCTCTCTTATACTTGCTTTTGCCTCTCACTTTCACCACACAAGCAATGTGGGATAAAACACTTGCTTATATACTTGTTTGGTAAAACTAACTTGCTTCTAGAAGGGTAAAAACATTAAATGCTCATTGCAAGTTATTTAATTTTGTTTTTAAAATTTAAATAATCATCAATCATCATTTAAAAACAATTAAAATTGGAGCTCATTCATTAAATATTTCAATTTAAGTCAAAATTGAGCCACAAGGGAAAATCGATATTAGGTAGGGATTAAGAAATCCCACTAAAAATCATTTAAAACACCAAAATATTCCCCACAAGGGAAAATCGATATTAGTATGGATAAAAATCCATGCTAAAACTCATCAAAATGCACATAGAATAGGCTAGGGGAAAATTGATATGTGCATGGATAAAGAATCCATCCAAAAATTCACTACATCTCCAAAAAGCACTCCTTGGTGGAATTTCGACCTTAGTCTGGATGAAAATCCAAACTCAAAACTCATCATATTGCTCTCAGTGGAAAATCGACTTGGGTATGGACTGAGAGTCTGCACAAAAATCCGCATTAACTTGTCACAAAACAGCCTGGTGGAAAATCAACCTAGGCATGGAATCATCCTCAACTTCATTTGCACTCTTGTTCGCACTCTAGTCTGCACTCCCGGTGGAAAAACGAAGGTAGTCAGGACTAAATCCTGACACTTAGTCAAATTTTAATGCTTCTAGGGGAAAAATGACTTGTGCATGGATAAACATTGGTGGAAAATCATAGCTAGTATGGATTTCAGGGGAAACCCATGCGTAGTTCGGATTTTGAGTGGGGAAAACCATGGGTAGGCAGGAATATGAGGGGGAAAGCACCTCTAGCATGGAATTTTGACCTTTTAACCCTTAGAATATGGATTTCCCTTAGGAATTTGACATTTTAACCACTCAAAATTGCTAGAAAACTTTAAATCTTGATAAAACTCAACTGGACTTAGGCAAATTTTCCAAAAAATTGAGCAAAACACAAGGAAATTTATCGGGATAAAGTGCAAAATCAACTTGAATAATACCTTAGAAGCAAGAAAACAACTCCAAAATGTCTGAAAATACTTTGGCACTTTAAAATCACCGATGCGCATGTTTAAAAACACGTTAACGCTCAAGAAGGTCAACACTTGGACAAAATTAGGATCATTAAAATTCCAACGTTTGCAACTTGATCTTATAACCTCAAAAACCCTAAACGGCACTAGGCATGATCAAAACTCCGAGACTCGGGCACGGGAAACACAAAATTGCCCACTAAGCAGCCAAAACCCTAACCTAACAAAGCATCAAGCGCGAAAAGAGGGGGTCCTCGTTAGCAATGGGGCGATGTGTGAAAAGGTCACAACAAGACTTACGTTAACAAGTGTCTTTCAAGCTTCTGCACTTAGATAGATTTATTGATTTCAGGCTCTCTCTTTTTTTGTATTTTCGAGATTTAGACTTTCAAAAAAACGGAAAAAGGGATAGGGTTAAGAACGCTGATCTAAACCTATGAATTTTGGAGACGGTATTAGTTGGGTGTTCTCGGGAAACCACTCTTTGCTTCGCCACACTGAGGACAACTACACAATGCGGGTGCGATCTTCAACGGGTTGTTCTTGTGATCGAAATGTTGGCATACACAGGGGATAGGCTCAGACTAACTTTGCATAGTGAAATGGAAATCATCCATTCACCAAAAGTATGAGCATAGGTACTTCGTCAATTAATACTTATCAAATCCTTCATTCAATTCTAGCAACATGAAAGCAAATCTAAATCAACTTTAACTAATGTGTTGAGGAAATTGAAACCATGCTAATCACTCAAACAATAGAGATTACAAAGCCTTAAGAGAAAGTGCACATGCAATATATTATTTGAAAAAATGACCTTCACGCAACAATATATCAAAAACCTCACACTCTCCAAATGAGAGGAGTGTTGCTGGGAATAATCATTATGTTATGTTGTCCTCGGTAACAATGAGTTACGACAGTCAGTTAGTTAGTCGTCTCGAAGGGCAGTTGGACGCGACGGTTGGTTGCACCCCTTCGGGTATTATATATTGCATACCTTTCCTTCATAGTGGCATCATCATAGTCGTATCTGGGTGTAATGTTATACGCACTTGATGTACATGGACTGTTGAATTAATACAGAAACTGGCTCTTTAATATATCTCAATTATGTTTTGTGCATTTACTTTCTGTGTTTAATCGTTTACCTGTATGTGGCAAACATTTGGTGCCGTTGCTTAGACATACTCGGGAAAGGAAGGAGCGGATGGCGTATGGACATGATGGGCCTAACCGTCGGTGAGATTAACTGAGAGGCCGACGACGCACAAACGAAACTCTACGATGGAGAGGACACTGCAACGAGGGAATTCTCAATCTTGCTTCAGGCGGCCATCGAGACCTACGTCCGAAGAGAGGCCACGGAGGTTGAATTCCCAACAAGTGCCGTGTGGACCGCACTAGAAGTTAGCCCCGCAGTGAACCAGCTGATGAACCACCTCCCCCGGTTGCTTGCACAGGCATCACTGGCACACGAACTTGCCTGGAGGAGATTGCCCGTGAGGAGTGACGCCAACAGGTCCTTTGACAGTACGAAGAAAACAATTGTCGTTGGGACGCAGAGCGTGATGGCAAGAGGCGAAGGGGAAATTGAACCTTGTAATAATCCCGACACAATGTTGACATAAATTGTGGCCGAAAGGGAAAATAATCAAAGTTTTTTTTTTTGCGTAAATGGTGTGTGCTTGCTATGTACGGAAGTGATTTATGCCCAATATACTAAATAAGGACAAAAATAAAAAGATACAAAGTGACGAATGGGAAGTGGCACAAAGAGCGTTGAATCTCAGACATCAAATAGAACAAAGGCGTAGGCTAAGGCAGCTTGCCAAGGGACGACTGACTGAGGGGTTGCTCGAAGGGAACCCAGGAGGTGTCACGGAGGTTGCGGAGGCAGAGATAGACGGAGAGAATTACACTCTCTACACTGTCGTAGGGTTGCCCGAAGGGAACCTAGGAGTCACGGAGGGTGCCGAAGGAGAACTTTACAATTCGCCAGAATACCACCGTAGGGTAAGAAGTCACGAAGAGTTGGTGGAACAAACAAGGCGAAGTTTAAACTTGATCGACGCTACCAGAGACCTACTAAAGAACTTGTCCATTTCGGAGGACAACTGAAGGGAGACGATCGAAGGTGACGGTACGGTCGACGGTGCTGAGGGAGCACAAGGGTATCGTACGGGAGGCAATTTGTTCGGTTCGGGGTCAACAACCTTCTCCGGAGGACCCACGAGTGGAGGGTTAGGTGCAGGAGGTGGAGGCGGAGGATCACCAGGTACAAGCACACAAGGCACCAGAGGAGCGAGACCTAGTGGTGGGATGGCAAGTAAGCAGAAGCTGCTGAAGTTCAACGGCGACGGGAAGGAAGATCCCGTCCACCATTGCCGCACTTGCGAAACCATATGGTCAGCGAATGGTGTTACTGACCAGGACGAATGGGTAACACAATTTCCAGCAACCGTAAGGGGAGTGGCCATCGACTGGTACTCCGATACGGATAAGACCAAAGTCGGCACATGGCCCAACCTGAAGGAGTTCGAGATAGAGTTTCGCTTCCTCAGAGACGACAATGAAATAGTAGCTGAAATCTATGGCACAAAGCAGAACAAGAACGAGACTGTCCGAGCCTATAGTCGGCGGCTCAAGGAACTGTTGGGGAAAATGGAACCAGCGGATGGGTTGAAAAAGAGATGGTTCGTGGAGGGACTGAAACACTCCATCCAGAAGAAGATGAAAATTGTTCCACCAACCTCGTACGAAGATGCATATAATAAAGCGATGGATCTCGAGAGCGAGACCAAGACATCCAAGAAGAAAAAGAAGAAGGATAGCTCGTTCGAGGATGATGACTCTTCCGAGGGAAGCAGCAGCGACGACGAGTCTGGCAAAAAGGTGCAAGCCCTGCAGAAGGACATGCTGAGGATGATGAAAGAGCTGAAGGTTATGAAGGGAGGTCCGAGCAAGCAGACGAAGGGGAGCTTTGGTGCATGGAATGTAAGACAGACAGCCACACGAAAGGCTCCTGCCCAAAGAAAGCCTATTGTGATATATGCCAGTTTATGGGGCATCCCACCTGGGAATGCCCCTACAACATGAAAACACGAAACCAACAAGTATTGCTTACGCAAGAACAACCAACTACATCGGGCGGTACCGGCAGCTCCCAGGCGAACAACAATGCAACATCGGGAGGCTACCGAGATAACCGGTGGGGAGGACGAAACAACAATAGCAACACAAGGAGCCGGATCCAATATGACTCCAAAGGCCGATCGATGATACAATGCAGAGCGTGCAGCCAGTGAGGGCACTTCGCCCGAGACTGCCCGAAGGGAGAGGCCACACAATATTTGTGCAAATGGTGCAGACCGGGAGACCACGAAGACGCCACCTGCCTAAAGTCCGACATCAACTTGCTCAATATCGAGGAAACCAAAGAAGAGGAAGTGTTGGCCGTAACCCGTGCCCAAGTCAGACAAGCAACGTGCCCAGACCCAGAGACGGAGAAGCGAAGGGTATGGGAAGCACAAGAAGAAATTGAGAAAGAGATACGAGAGAGGGCGAAGGCGAAGGGTACGGTGGGTACTTCCAGCCGACCGAAGGCGGAGGAGGCTATACTAAATCAAATTTTAAAACTGGAGGTGCCTGTGAAGGTACACGACCTCCTCCAGACGATGCCTCAATTACGAACGTCGTTGGTGAATAATTTCTCCCAACCACGCACCAATACCAACCACCGCACAAATGTTCTTGGGGGGTCTGCAATAGACCCCATGCTGCTGGTAGTTAACACTAGAAGGAACCCGACCATTGTGGAGATGGGTATCCTTGGCACCTTAATAACCGATACCATCGTCAATGGTGGATCAAGAGTGAATGTTCTTCCAGAAGAAACTTGGCGGAAGCTGGGAAAGCCGACGCTGTGGCCATCTACATTCAATCTGCTGGGAGCAAATCAGCATGGAATCAAACCCATCGGGACACTGATGGGCCAGCAAGTTACCATCGGGACGCAACCCTTCATACTGGACTTCGTGGTAATCCCACTAAAGAAAAAAGGGTATGATGCGATCTTAGGGAGAGGGTGGCTGGTGGCAGCCAAGGCCACCCACAACTAGAAGAAGAACACTCTCTCTATGGAGAATGGAGGAAGGAAGTTTATCATAGACCTGGGGACGCAGTTGGTTAGTGAGGGACTGGCATCATCTTCCGAATCGGAGGGTGAAGGAGAAGGCGACCTGAGGGACGAAGGACGAGGCTGCAGGGAGCCCAATGACGAAGGGATCCTCAAACTAGTAGAGTACTCCGAGGATGAGACGAGGTCATTGAACGAGCTCTTCCACTGGCAGATGGAGGATTACGAAATGTTCCAGAGCTACAGGCTCAAAGTAGAGGAACTAGAGCAAGTAACAGAGGAGGTGTACCTGCCAGAATACAGAGAATATTGGAAGGGAGACGCCCCAAACCTCGATGACGTAGATAATCCCAAGATCATTCATGTCGGCAACGATTGGAACCCTGTGTGGAAGGCCGCAGCCTTCAAAATCTTTATTATTCTTCTTCTTCTTATGTACGGGAAGGAGACCGTGGTTCCTGTAGAATTTATGGTTCCAGGTCTTCGGATGGCCATTGAAACTAGACTTGCTACCAACGGGTCCAAATTGAAACCCTACCATGAGAAGTGCGCAGGGGACCCGAGAGGCCGGAAGGACACCCGAGAGTCTGAAGGGGGACCCGAGAGGATGGAAGGGGACTCGAGAGGCCGGGCAGGCGACTCGAGAGGCACGGGACCAAAGCGAGAGACTCTCGAGCGAGGAAAACCGAGAAGGATGAAGGGCGATCCTAGAGACACGTGACCCGAGCTGAAGACTCTTTGGACAATTAAATTAGGAAATTGAAAAAAAAAAAAAAAGTAAATAAAAAAAATTTGAAAAGTTAAAAAAAAAAAGAAAAGAAAAAAAGAAAAAAGGAAAAAATCGGTGGAACCACCGTCGGGGGGCCATCGTATGGTAGAACCACCACGGGAGACCACCGTGCGGTGGGACACCGTACGGTGGAACCACCACGGTCGACCACCGTGTGGGGGACACCGTATGGTGCATCAGCGTGTGGGGGACACCATGCGGTGGGGTCCTGTACGGTGCACCACCGTGCGGTGGGACCACCGTCGACGGAGGTCACCGACTGGCCTAGGGTGGAACTCGACGAGTATTCATCCACCGTACGGGAGACCAATCACCGTACGACACCAAGCTTCGGGTGACCCCAGTCGCCGTACGAGTTCACTCCATCGTCCGACACTCTGTTACGGGCTCGGGACATTACAGACCGTAGGCCTGAAGGAGCACGGCGACGGCGGCGGCGGTTTAAAAAAAGGGTGAAAGGAAAAATACCACAGCACGGCAGGGATAAACGGTGGTGATGGCACGTGAAAAAAAAACAAAAAACAAAAATGATGACCAGATTGAAAAATCATTCGATGGAGTCTAGAGCCAGGACGCTGAAAAATTAGAGTGGAGAAGGTCTTTGGCATCTTAAAATATCACAAAAATGATGTGCGCCATGGACTTCCGTGTGGTTCTGAAGGTTGTAAATTGGTGTTGGCGCTGCCCTCGGACCCCGCGAGGTGCGCTGCCCCTCGACCCCGCTGGGGGCACTGCCCCCAGACCCCCAGTTTATTTTTGAGCTACAATACATTTTTTGGAGTTCAGCGAAGGGCATCCGAGAAGTCGCGGTAAGTGTTGGGGTTGTTCCGTACTGTGAGAAAGAAGCCTGAAGCTAAGCATTGGCGGGGAAGCCATAAGCTGTAGAGGGAGACAGATTTGGAGGTTGCGAACAAATAGGGTTTGAAGGAAAGGCATTGCAGGAACGCGAAGTCGTATAGCACCAGGGAGTTATTCAGTTTAGTTATCAGCCTTTGGGGAGTGTGATGGAGGATTTGAGGCGTCTCCTAGCTGTTGTGACGTATTCACACATTGGCCCATTGCAAATGGGGATCCCTGCTTTTTTTTTTTTTTGCTTTCTAGGGTTTGTTTTCTAGGTCTTTTAGGGTTTTGTCTGTTAGCCTTTGCATTTTGAGTGTCGCCAAGGGGATCACCTGGATAGCAGGTCCTGCTTGAGTGATGTCCTGATCCTGAAATTTGGCTAAGTCTGGAATGTCCTGATCCTGAAATTTGACTAAGTCTGGAAAACTGATGAATCCTCCAAAAACTAGATTTTGCAATATAGCTTCTGGAGGTCTGAAACCACTCTCAAACATCCTGAAAGTATATATGGAATATAACTTAAAGTATAAGATCTTTCTTCTTTCTTATACTTAAATGTTATATTCCATAAAATGATCCTGACAGAGAGTTCAAAAAGTCAAATTTCGCTCCTGACCCTTCCAAAGGGTCCAGGGTGAAAATCTCCATAAGGCATTCTAGTTTGACCCAAACTTGGAACCAACTTGTTCCCAGGCATCTTTGAGGGCAAAACACTTGTTTGGATGGAAAAACCTTGAAGAAAATGATGGATTCTAGCCTGGAAGAGGAATTTCACTCCTGACCCTTCCAGAGGGTCCAGAGCGAAATTCATCATGAACTCCATTTGCCACCTTGTTTGAGCTTGAAACCTTGTTCCTAACTTGGAAAATGATCTAACTTTGCCTTGTGAAGTGGTTTGAAACTTAAAGATTGAGCAATTTAGCCTGGAATAAAGATTTCGCTCCTGACCCTTCCAGAGGGTCCAGAGCGAAAATCTTATTTGTCACTAATTTTGGCTAACTTTTGTATGTGCAGGGTCTCTGGGAATGAAGATTGGACGTCGTTTAATACATTTGAAGACTTGAAAACATGCAAAATGAAGAATTTTGGACAAGGAAGGCAATTTCGCTCCTGACCCTTCTAGAGGGTCCAGAGTGAAATTCCTCATAATCACATTTTTGGCCTTCCTTGGACATGAGACTTTATTCCTAGTATGATGAAAGATGAAAACCTACCTTGCAAAGAAGTTTCAAGTTGGAAAAATGATGATTTTTGGTCAAGGATGAAAATTTCGCTCCTGACCCTTTCCAAAGGGTCCAGAGTGAATTTTCTCAAAATCACTCTTTGCTATCAAGTTTTGCTAAGGCAAGTATGGGACAAGGTGAAAATAGAAGGAATTGAGCCCAAATGAGAAAATTCGCTCCTGACCCTTCCAGAGGGTTCAGGGCGAAAATTCTTCAAACACCTATTTTCCCTGGCAAATTCAAGTGAAACTTGGGTTGAACATGCAAGGAGAAGTGTGTTTTTAGCCTTGAAGGCGAATTGAAGTTGAAAGGATAGAGGAACATGCTCAAAACTTGAAAATCGCTCCTGACCCTTCCAGAGGGTCCAGGGCGAAAATCCTAAAACCTATCTTTTCCTCCAAAATTTGAGCAAGGCCAAGCTTAGACATGGGTGTAAAATGACATTTGAATTGCCTTGAAGTTGGGTTGGATTGCTAAAGATGCAAATTTTGATGCCCAAAGGGAAATTCGCTCCTGACCCTTCCAGAGGGTCTAGGGCGAAATTTCCAAATCCTCCTATTTTCCTTGCATTTCAAGATGAGATTTTGGTTTTTATGACTTGAAGGGGAGTAAGGCAAGATGTTTTATGCCATGGAAGTGATTTGAGGATGAAAGGATTGGAAAATTAGCGTAAAACCTAAAAATCGCTCCTGGCCCTTCTAGAGGGTCCAGGGCGAAAATTTGAAAATCCCCTATTTTGCCCTGCAGGAGTGAACCAAGCTTGGATGGAGTGAAAGAAGAAGACCTTTGCCTAGCTTTGTAAAGTTGATTGGAGTTAAAATGATAAAAGAGTAAGCCTAAGGAGGAAAAATCGCTCCTGACCCTTCCAGAGGGTCCAGGGCGAAAAAACACTAAATACACTTTTCCTCCAAAATTCAAGTGAAATCAAGCCCAAACTATAGTAAAAGATGTCATTTGGAGTGCCTTGGTGATATTTTGGATTTGCAAAAATAGGATATTCAAGGCCTAATTTGGAAAATCGCTCCTGACCCTTGCTGAGGGTCCAGGGCGAAATTATTGTCAATCTTCATTGAGGCCTTAATCAAACATTGATATTCCTCAAATCCCCCAAAATTGCTAAGTTCGAGACATTTGGAAAGTCTAAATCAAATTCGCATTAAATTTGGGGCATTTTTAATTTAATAAATTAATTTTTAGGCCTTGAAATAATTAAAAAACCCACCTTTGAAGCCTTGAAATTAATTTTCAAATTTTAAATGAAGGTGAGCACTCAAATACATTTATTTGCTTTTACAAGCAAGTCGGCCTCCTTTTAAGTGGGATTTTATCTTATTTTAAAGATAATTTGCCAAGTCGGCCATCCTTCAAAAAGGGGGGTTTTATTTCATTTTCATTTCCTTTTTTCAAGTCGGCCTCAACAAGAATCAAGGTGAGCGCTCTATATAATGGGAGAGGTTCTTTAGCAAATTCAAATCATTCTTGCATTATCTCTCATGCGAATTTGAAGAGCATATTTGGAGGTGCAAAATTGGGCAAGCTGGAGGATAATTTCCAGATTTTGGAAGGTGTTTCAAGGCAATTTTTTGCTAAGTGTGGAGACTAAAGAAGGTGAATTCATTTTGAAGGCTAATGGAGGCGTAATTCATCCAAAGGAAGACCACAATTCAACCCTTGTCCAGCAAAATCCGGTCTTCTTTCTTCATTTTTCAAGGTTTTATAGTTAAGCATTCAAGGAGGAGGTATGAAGAATCATTTTTTTTTGAAGTTCTTATTCAAGACTTATTGTGATTTCGTAGCAATTTTGTAAAGTCTAAGTCTTGAAAATCCAATTTCCATTCATAATCAATTTGAAAATGTGTAATTCTTGATTTATCATGTCTTTTTCAAATTAATATCTTAAACTATTCCTTTGAAAGGTCTGGAATTCTATGCTCTAAGGTTTGATGCTCAAAGACTAACTTTAATCTTTTTGTGTAGGCATTGAATGACGACCTCCTCCAGTCCAGCATCAACAAGGACGACCTTCTCCATCTATCTTCTAGTCCAGCATTTGAAGGAAAGCATCACCAAATTGAGCATCAACCAAGTGTTAGACTAGGTGGCATCCTAGTCATTACTCCTCCAGTCGGATTGGTCCACCTCAGCATGTCCAGATTCAATGTACCTGACTCATTGAAGGTGGCACAAACTTCGATGTACCTACCCTAGCTATCCATTGGTCGAATATTCCAGAGAAGACATGTGTCCAATTAATACAATTATTTCATTGGTCAGCATTAAGTTTGTTGCAACAAACCCTAATTAGGGTTTTCATTGTAGAATCTTGGCCATTGATCTCAAATTGATTTTAGCCATTGAATTGTATTAAGGGCACTATATAAGCCCTGACTCTTCATTTGTAAAGGCTAATAGAAGAAGGAATAGAAAATAGTTAGTTAATAGAGAGTAGTTAGAAGAGGAATAGTTAGCTAATAATGGATAGTCGGTTAATAATATAGCAATTAGAGTAGAGTAGAGAGAGAAGGCAAAGATTGTTGCCAAGATGTTGTAAAGGACTTGTAAAACTTCATTGAAGAAATGGTGAAATTTATGGGGCGATTCAACAATTCGCATGGTCTCTATACTTCTCATATTTGATTTCATGTTATTAGATGAGTGGAAGAAATGTGTTTGATTGGTGGTGAAATTCGTATATCCATACTACTAGCAGTTTGTTGATTGCAGACTTGCCTTGTGTAGTCAACTAGAATCATTCAGCTTAAGCTTAACTTCAATTGTCGCTTCTTCATTGATATGCATCAGCCTGATGGTGTCTATGCTTGTAGTGATGATCTGAACATCATAAAGCTTTCCTTCGAAGATCGCACTAACCTTGTGGAGATGGTCCTGGGATGTCAAAGCAAGACCTAGTTAGAATTTCATCAAAGATCATTCATTGCTCCTACATTCTTAGTGTTAGGATTAGATCCTTTCCTCGCCCTTGTCTTTTTTCCTTTTTTTTCAAGTCAAAGCTAGTAAAATTCTTTGTTCCAGCAATATTCAAAGCAAATCAGACGTTCAGTCATCAAGTGTAAGTCCCCTTGTGATTCCAGCAAATCACATCATACCACTGGTGCTTATCCACACGTAGAGATCCTACAACAAAGAACCTTGAAGTCATCCCGATTGATCCTTTTCGCGACATCTTTAGCATTCGGAGACTTTATTCAAGAGAGGATAAGGTACCTTTAGGTATTTTATTCTGTGTTTGGTCGTGTACAAAATACACATCAACACTAGCCCTTGTGCTAGAAGGTTGTGGCCACTTCCAGGCATGAATGGTACGCTTTGAGGAACTCGAAGTATGTCTTGGCTGGACGTGAGGTTGCCTTGGTGGATGCATAGAGGGCTCGGGAGGAGCTGACCACTAGGTTGGAGGCAGTAGTAGCGTGAGACTTAGCTCAATGTACCCGAGAGTTGGATGC
Source organism: Cryptomeria japonica (assembly GCF_030272615.1). Taxonomy (NCBI): domain Eukaryota; kingdom Viridiplantae; phylum Streptophyta; class Pinopsida; order Cupressales; family Cupressaceae; genus Cryptomeria; species Cryptomeria japonica. The sequence goes on along the minus strand of NC_081411.1, from coordinate 640,151,094 downwards.
CGGGAGGGCAGCGCGGGTGGCTATCGAGGACAAATTGGCTAGGGAGATAGTATCATTTGAATAGCAGTTGGTGGAGGCTGAGACTAAAAAGCATGTTTTGCAGACAAGTTTGGTTTAGGCACAGGAGGACTGTGATGTCAAGGAAAAAAGAACTCCTTGCGGAAGCAATACTGGTGACATCCGCACTTGAGCATCGGATGGTAGCAGCAAAGGGTTTTCAGGCGAGGACGTAGCACGTATATGAGTTCCGGGCTCGCCTGGCGTCAGCAGTTCCTGCAGTTCTCTACCTTGGTTCTGTTTAATGTCATCTCTATTTTGTATTAAGTCGTCCGGAGACGACTTCTTTTCTTGGGGGGGATGATGTTGCCGGGAATAATCATTATGTTATGTTGTCATATTATGTTTATGTTGTCGTCGGTAATAATGAGTTATGGTAGTCAGTTAGGTAGTCGTCCCGAAGGGCAGTTGGACACGACGGTTGGTCGCACTCCTTCGGGTATTATATATTGCATACCTTTCCTTCGTAGTGGCATCATCATAGTCGTATCTGGGTGTAATGTTATAAGCACTTGATGTACATGGACTGTTGAATTGATACAGAAACTGGTTATTTAATATATTTCAATTATGTTCTATGCATTTACTTTCTACGTTTAATTGTTTACCCGTATGTGGCAAACAAGGAGGTAGCCTTATATAGTTTTTCAGAAAATAATGAACGATCGAGATCAAACAATGATCAAGGGCCCAGATTGAAAGTTATAATCCTAATTAGGGTTTCTCAAAATTCTATCAACGAGAACAGACAAAAGAGTGACATGTGGCATAGCTGCTATTGTCATTGAGGTGAGTGTCTAGTTCCCCCTTTTGCAGATTCAATGTATCTAGACACGATGAGCGGAACCTCTTCCGTAGTGACACTTGGCAGGTTACTAATCTGGAAGTCGACAATGTCCACATCATCAGTACACGTGGTGAGGATGCCTTCCCACTCAACTGCCTGGACAAGAAAGTTCTCGTCAATGAAGAGAAAACTTGCAATCCTTGAGAGATCACCCTTATCAATCATCCTCGAGTCTTTGAAAAAGCTAGACTGAATTCTGACCCTCAGGTTCTTTGCCTGCAAGTGTTTTTCTCGTATACCCTCTTTCTTCCAAATCTCTAATGCCACACGAAACACCTTACTTAAAATCTCTCTGACACTTTCCTCCGTCTCAAAACACTTAGTTTCAGATTTCTTCAGGACTTCAATCCTGGTGACCAAAACATAATACCAAGTGTTAAAATCATACCTATCCCCAACCTGGATGACACCTGCATCTACCAAGCTTCGCTTTGACAGACCTCGGATAACCCTCAATTGTGGAAGTATTTCATCTTCGATTTCTTCAACATCTTCCCGGTTTGCAGCTAAGTCCTGAATTCTGCTGACCAATGAAGAAGCCGACTCATGTGCTGATACTAAATTTTCCACAAGTATGTCAGCACGTGCTGAAGCATCTGAGATCCATTCCTTAGCTTGTGTGAATGTGCCCTTCATGTCCTCGTAATCTTTCATCGACTCTTGCTGAAGAGGCTGCGGAGGGGTGACTGGTATCTCATGGTTAAGTGGCCTGGTTAGATGGAGAACATATTTCCTCCACTGCTGATTCTCTTCCTCAACCTTCTTTCTTTTTTCCTTCTCCTTGGCTAGCCTTGCCTTGAGGGCGTTGCAAGAGTCGTCAAAGTATTGGACTTCTTGGTTCTGAGTAGGCTTACCCAACTCTACAGTAGTAATCTTATTGTCCTCTGGGGCAATATTGTCCCGAGTCTTACCTTCTTTCGAAACAACTATCTGAACTGATCTAAACCCTGCACTATCCCTCTGAATCAAAGAGAATTTTCTAGCCAGCTTAATTACGCTTGATTCATTCACCTTTGCCAAAAATGCTGCTGTATTCTCTTCAGAATGGGTTTCATTAGGAACCTTAGCCCTTATCCTTTCTCTCAACCAATCAGGAATGGTTGACTGCTCCATAGTATTTTGATCAAATCCACCATCTGTCCCTCTTGGTTCAGTAACTATACCATCAAGGAAAACTACTAGGGGCTCATGCTCTTCAACTTTTGTGGTTTTATTAAGAACTTGTTCCTTGTCCGGGTTTTGGACAACCTCTCTCATTATTTCTTCAATCAAAGGAGAAGACACTCTCACTTCATTATTCCCCATATCTGTGTCCATCTCTTGCTCTTCAACTGCATTCTGGTTAGGCACAGCAGATGCATCACTCAGAATGGAATGACCTTCGTTGGATTCAAGTCTCTCCCCAACAACTTTCTTTCCCTTGGCCTTTCCAGAGCTTCCAACCAGTTCCTTTCTTTTCCGGGACCCAACACTTTCTGGATTCCGAGCATTGCCTGTAGAGATACAAGGGTTGGAAGACATAGAGTCATCCATTCCCATTAAATCATAAGTCAGGGCAACACCTTTGGACTTCAGTTGCTTTGTCTTCTCAGATGCCCACCACTTGGAGTATTCGACCACTGATCTCATAAGGTCTACCAAATTTGACTTTTCTCCTTCTGACCAATCAACCAAGGCCAGTTGCTCATTTCTTATCTTCTCAAAACCCAACTGCTGAAGCTCAGGACTGTCTTCTATTTGATCAACAACTCTGAATACTTCTGTTGCTCTCACCATACTCAGGGGAATCCTTGACCAAAATCTTCTTCTGATTTCAAAACTATCGGCTGCATTAGCCCAATAATCTTCCAAATCAGCTCTGTGCTCGAATACCATTCCTTCTACCTTTTTCATCTTATGGAATGGATCAAAGTTCCCTCTTGACTTGTATTGGTAGAAAGGGTACCAAGCCAACTCTTTCTCTGCAGTGGCAGCGGCTTGTGATGATGGGCATGTCTCTAGTTCATTTCCAATCGTGAGAGAGGATGTTCCTGCCTTCTTCTACTTATCTCTCTGAATTGTCATATAGCCCTCTAGCTGCCTCATAACTTCCAGTAGCACAACTCGGTTGATAGGGTAGACTGGGAGCTTATAGGGAGATCCGGAAAATCCCTGATTTCTAATATAGGTGAATTTCGGGTATTGAATATGCCAATACCCGAATCTTCTTATGAAGTCCATAGACTCTTGAGAGAGTCTCTGATGTAATCCACCTTGCAGTGTTTGTGTGATGTGCATAAAAAATGTATCATTTACCCTCTTGAAATGTAACTTTTCTTCCATGTGCAGCTGGGGATAACAATCATAGACAGGAAATTGATTGTCTTTATTTCCTACTTCCCCTCTACAGGTGAGGCCTCTGTATCTATAGGTTCTAGCAAGGGAATAGAACAAGTATGAGCTCATGTAAAAGGTCTTATCCGCCTCCAGATTTCTCAGCTGGATGTCCAAGTTATTGCTTATCATCTGAGCCCAGTCAATCATCTTGACTCCTCTCATTATCTCGTTAATGAAATAATACATCCAAGGCTCAAATGGAGCGCCTTGGGGATTACCCATTATTCTGCTCAACAGGACAATCATATCTCCAATATCCTCTTTAAAATACGCCCTTACCAAGCTCTTCCTCTGTAGTTTGGAGGTACCCTTTCTTGGCTTGTTCAACCAGGAATTATTGATGATGGCGTCGTACTCCTCCAAATGGTCTTGATACATTCGATCAGCCTCATCCTTGGTCACATATACAACATTATGATATTCCGGAATTCTGAAAGCTTCCCTTATGGCCTCATCACTGATATTGGCAAACACTCTTCCATCTGGTGCCACAATATCTCTACTGATAGGGTTATAGTGCCCAGCGCACTCAGCTACCAACTCCGTGCACTGCATGGTAGCGAGAAAGCTAGCAGCATGCACGATACCACTCTTCATCATTTTTCGCACGGTCACGGTAGGCACAAGGTTATCTAAGCCGAACATCCGCTTCTTAAACTCCCTCAAATTGATGTGCCCGAGGTTGGTATCACTAACACTCTTCCATTTTGAGTTCATTCTTGATTCAGGAGGAGCATCCTTGTGTACTTGGAACTTCATCGTCCTCGAAATCTGCAAATAAAGACAAAACTTAAGTTAGAAACCAGAAATTTAACTTAAAATTTAGGATCTTGATGACTAAGTGGTTGGTATTTGACTCTATTCTTGATACTTAGTCACAAAAAGATGGAATTTTTACATATAAACTCCATACTTTTACGATTTCAATCCAAAAACTAGGTCTTATAATCTTGAAAACTTTCATCCCATTCAGTCCAACATGATCTTTCTTACTGAAAATTTGGATAAATCCACTAAAATCATCTCCAACGAATTTTGAAAACTCAGAGAATGTAATAAATCTGCATTTAACCAACTTCACCTTCGATGGGGAGAGAAGAAAAGACAAGAAGACAAAAGATCTTTAGGAAAACTCAGAAAATTCGAATGATCTGCCTCCTATTAGCTGGTTATACTCCAAAAATCTGTCAACGTTAATGAAGAACAAAGCTGGAAATGATGATTAATACGTTCAACCTGTGAAAATCTTCTTTGAACCTCCTTCAGCCTGCAAGATAACTCTGAAATCTGCTCTTAACTTGCTCAGAAAGTTCGAACTTTTGTGTGGGAATGAAGAAGTGAAGAAGGTATTTGTAATGAAGTTTGAATTTGCAATTAGAAACGTGCAGATCTTTTCCAATTCATGTTTCTAATTCATCCTCAGTCCATCGTATCCACAAAGAAAGTTTCTATTTTAGACTTTAGTTGGCTTGTCATCTCTTCAAGTTTGAAAATCTTCTTCTTGGTTCACAAAGTGCAAGTTTCTAAATTGATTTTTAGTCAATAAATTCGAATTTGATCTTGAGATATCTTCTTTCAAAGCTTTCTAATTCCATCCACAATTCGAATTTCATGAAGATTTGGATGACATCACCAAGGAATATTCTCCTTTCCTCAATACATAGCAAGTATTTTTGGCGTCACCTTTGACTTAGGCGGACTTCATGAAGTTTGTTTCTCATTGTGTTGCATGGCAAAGTCGGAATTTTATCGAGTGGGAACTTTCCTTATGTTTATGTGCACTTCATGTCTTAACTTTATTACATTTCCCTCAAGGTGGACCTTTTTTTTTCATGTTTCTAACTTGTTGCAATGTTGGGCGAACTTCCATCAATATGAAGGATAAGAGCCATGTAGCATAGGGCGGACTTTATACATCATACTTTTCAAGGCGGACTTTTGAAGTATCACCAAGGGCGGAGTTTAAGTGTTGCTTTGAAACCATCTTCTAGGTGGAGTTTGGAGAGATAGGCATCTTCCTTCATCACCTTAGGCGGACTTTTGAGAGGCTTGCACACCATTCACCATCATCTCATAGGGCGGACTTTTTCTTGTTTGCAAGCACTACCAAGGCGGACTTTGTAGACTTGGCATCATGGGTGAACTTTTCTTCACTTTGAAATCATCTTGCATGTCCAAGTAGGGCGAACTTTCTTCACTTTGAATGTCTTCTAAGGCGGACTTTGAGACTTATAACACTTGCTTGGGCGGAGTTCTTCTTACACTTCATATGCCTTCCTGACTTTTAGGCATCTCCATCATCATGCTTGGGCGGACTTCATTTAGATTGTGCACTTCAAAACTCCTTCATAGGGCAGACTTTATGCACTTAACTTCAGGGCGGACTTTTAGAAGACCATCTTAGGGCGAACTTTTTCTAGCCATGCTACCTTGGTTAGGCGGACTTTGGAGAGACCAAGAAGGCAGACTTTTGGAAGATCAAGACCATCACCAAGGCGGACTTTGTGGGCATCTCCATCATCATGCTCGGGCGGACTTTCTTGAAGACTTGGAACTCAACCATGAAGAGGGTGGACTTTTCAACTCTTAGGCAGCTTGGAGGGCGGAGTTTGAGCTGGTTCAAGAAGGCGGACTTTTGCTTGCCTTAGACTTGCTTTGATGTCACCATGGATAGGGCGGAGTTTTGAGCTTACCATACGTATTCACCATCATCCCATAGGGCGGACTTTTCTAGAACTTCTTTGACATAGGCATCACCTCAATTCTTCATGGTGGACTTTTCACCTCTTTCCATAGGTCGGACTTTTCAGCTTCCTGCCATAACACTCACCATCAATCCATGATTAGCCAGACTTAGAAAATATTTGGAATGCTTCAAAATTTCACAATCTCTTCAATTTTAACCAAATTGACTTGAAATTTGAAATCCATACTCAGGCAAACCATCTAAAGTGTCATGACCCCCTAAAATGTAGGAAATTAGCTTTTTAGGTCAAAACTTGGAAATTTTCGATCATGATCAAAGCAGGTTAGTGGTACTAGTCCAAACCCTAGGTCCCCACTCCGAAAAAGCAAAAAATAGGCATCCCTAAAAAATAGGGAAAACTTTCTAAAAAAAGCTATACCGGGGATTGGGCTAAAAATGCCAAAAACGAAACTTCCTAAAAAATAGGAAAAAGCAAAAAAACAAACTTTCTATCAAATTCGTTCAATTAATTGCGTTCTTCATCCTTTGGCCTTTCTAGGCACTTTGACGGTATCTGGACTCTGTTATCACTTAGCTTGCACAAACTGACTTTCAATCTCTAGAACTCAAACCGTTCAAAACTTGACATAACCGAGCAGAACTGAAGTGGAAGGCCATGAGCACTAACAAAAACCCTAGAAAGCAGGAAAGGAGAGGGTCCCCATCTTCAATGGGGCGATGTGTGAAAAAGGTCACAACAGGACCCCTATTTTTTTGCTTTTTAGGTTAGGGTTTTGGTGTCTTAGCATTTTGTCTCTGATTTCTTGTCTCTGCAAATGAGTCAGGGTTTCAAAACTTGAAAGAGTCACCAAAGTTAGAAAGTGAAGGAATGGTCAAAAGGGCGTTTTGATGCTACAAATGGGCTCAAATAGGTCGAAGGAGTAAAAACACAATTTCTTGGGGTCAATTTTGACAACTTGCTTTTTTAGGAAATTTTGCTTTTTTGCTTTTTTCTAAATTGAGAAAGTTTTGCTTTTGGCATTAAGGGGCCAATTCGGGAACTTGCTTTTTCAAGTTGCTTTTTTTCTAAAAATAGAAAGTTGGTTTTTGCTTTTTTTGATTATAGATGGTTTCAGGGTCAAAGGAAGTGTCAGGTTGGAAAAATTCATCTAGAACGGACCCAGTGTGAAATATCTTTCGAATTTAGAAGATGTGTTTCTGAAAAGCTAAGTTGAAGATCATGGCGAAATGGTCAAGTTTGGAATCAAGATCAAGAAATTCCTTGTTCAAATCATGGAGGTCACTTGGAAAGAGGGAAATTTTCAATTGAAGACCAAGGCATGTGAACGTTGCATGGCACTGTGCAAAGTCCGCCAATGAGAAGCAAAATCTTACGCGGCCTGGTGCAAAGTCTGCCCATGGCAGGTTGTCAATTATATGTGACCTTATGCAAAGTCCACCCTCTCTAGGTTGGCAATTATATGTGGGACTATGCAAAGTCTGCCCCCAAGAGAACACAAATCTTCCTTGGAGATAGGTAAAGTCCACCCATGGGACATGATAGGCTTCTTGACCAGCAACAAAATCTGCCCAGGGAATGGGTGTGAAAAGGAATTTAGTGTTGGGAGAAGAAGAAAAAATGGTTAAGTGTGGGCAACATCATGAGATATTCTTCAACCTCATGGTAAAGTTCGCCCATGCCTTGATCAAATTTTCCTTGTGCACTAGCCAAGTCCGCCCAAGCTTGTGAGAAATCTTCCTTGGTTTAGTAGCAGGGGTAAGAAAAGTGTTCAAGTGTTGGCATATTGATGAAGAAGAAAAAGTCAGAATTTTCGACTAAGTGTTAAGACATGGTAAATGTTCCTCATCAACACGCAAGTCCGCCTAGGGAAGGGTTAAATTTCCAAACTACATGACAAGTTCGCCTAGTGAGGATGGCAATCTTCCTTGTCATCTAGCAAAATCTGCCCCTCCTTGGTAATAGAGTTCCTTACCCCTAGCAAAGATCGTCCTTGGCATGACAAGGTCTTCCTTAGACTATGCAAAGTCCGCCCTACCTCATGGGAAAAGTTTTTTGTGCCATCACCAAGTCCGCCCTAGGGTAGAAGCAAAAGAAGTTGCTGAAGGTGAAAAAGGGAATAAAGCAAGAAATAAAACATAAAAACAATTCGCCCAACAAGGAAAGAGAAAGTTAAAGATTAAATCAGAAACTGGCCTAAGTATTGGATCGAAGGGAGAAAACAAATAAAGCAAAGAGAATTCGTCTAACTCATGGAAGGAAAGTTTGAACTTTGGCAAAAAGGAAAAGAAAAGAAAAACAAATAAAGCAAGGATAATTTGCCTAAGATGAAAAGGGAATTAAAGCAAGAGTTTGCCTAAGAGAAGGAAAAGAGGAATTGTCAATAAGTTTTAAAACTCATCAAAAACAAAAAAAAAAAGCCAAGCAAGTTCGAAATTCCTATAAACATAGGCATTGGCAAACTCATTATTCACAATTTTCTCCTCATACTTGGAAATTCGAACTCTTCCAAGAGTTTTTTCCAAGTTGTGAAGTAGATATTTAAAAGAGAAATTGCAGGTTCAAAATAATTTCAAGGAGGAATTTAAAGACAATTTAAGGTAATTTGGAAAATTTTCTTCAAGATTTACAGGTCTAGAAACAAATTTCAAAGCAGATTTTCAAAATTCCAGCTCTTCAAAATTCTTTTCTCAGTCTGATTTTCTGATTCTCAGACCTGCATGTGGATTTCCTGCACATTTTTTTGAATTTCATCAGAGAAACATCTTGTTTTTTGTGCTTTTTCAATGTTGAAGTCAGAATTTTCGTAGATCAGACTAATCTCACAATTTCAAGAATTTTTAAGTTCTAAGGTTCATAATCATTTCTAAGGTTCATAATCAGACTTAATTCCATAATTTACAAAGTTTTTCTAACTCTGATTTTCATTTTCAGACATAGCTTAGTCTGATTTTGGCTCTGATTGTAAGAATTCATGAGAAAAATCAGAATTATCCTTTGAAATTCCTTGAGTAAATATCAAGCTACCTTGTTCTAACTTGGATTTCTAGAAAGGTGCTGATGAAACAAGGAACCGGTTGGAAAGATGATTCCACAATACATGGAAGAACAACATTCACGCTTCAAGGTGGAATCCAAGGATGAAAGGAACAAAGAAGGAGGACTTACAATCCATCAAGACATTCAAGAAGATTAAGTCATCCAAGGATGGAAGACTCTACAATCTCTTTTGAAAATCCAGAACACAAAAGATTCCACACCAAGGAGCGATAAGTTCAAGATGTAATGAGAATGAAGAAAATGTTCTAATCATCCTGAATTTCCTTTGGAAATCCAAGAGTAAGGGTCAATACAAGGATGCAATCTTGGTTGAGGAATGTTGCAACATGAAGTCAAGAACTCCACCTGGGAATCCAAGTCCAAGGCAAGGAATTTCATGATCAAGGAAGGAAGATGGTTTAGAAGAGTTAATCAAAGTTAGTAATTTGATCATCCAAAGGATATTGCCTTAGGTATCAAAACTTCTTCATGATGGGGAATCAAATCTGCAAGGCAAGCTGAGGTGGCATCCTAGTCATCAATCAACCAATCAAGGGTTCCAAGTCAGACATGTCCAGGTGCATTGAACCAGACTCAACAAGTAGAAGATATTAAGTGGCTCCTATTTTCTCATTGGTTATCCAAAGTGTTATAATTTTCCCATTGGCCAAAAGGAGGTTTTTTGCAATTAACCCTAATTAGGGTTTTATCTGTTAATCTTGGCCGTTGATCTTGGACCAATCTAGGCCGTTGCTTTGTAATGGGATATCTATATAAACCCTCCCCTTCTCATTTGTAAAGCGAGAGATTTCTGAGAAATTGTTGCAATAATATCTCTTAAGTGCTAAGACATTATTCATTGTTCAATTGTTGGTGAATTTTGTCTACTTTTGCAAGTTAGCCTGGTCTCTCTGCTCTCAATATAATAGTTTTCATTTTGAAGTTGATAGATTGAATGAAGGATTTGATAGAATTGCTCAATGTGGAATGATGTGTTCATACTTTTGATAATTGGATGATTTTTAATTATCGTGCAAAGTTAGCTTGAACCAGTAAATTAAATTTAACTTCTATTGCTTTATTCATTGTTCAAGATGTTGGTGAATATGAGTGATATGAAAATCTTTTGATTTCCTTAGAAGATTGCACCATTCTTGTGTAGTTGAATTTGGCGAAGCAATAATTGGTTTTAGATTCCACTTTTGTAATTTCCGTCACCAGAGTTCAAAGGATTAGCTTAAGATTAGAAGTAGCCTCCTAAACCCTCATCCTTTTGCCTTTTTTTCAAGTCTTAGTAGAAGTAGGATTGAAAAGAGCTTATTGCAAAATCATTCCAAAAAAGAAGAAAGTTACAAGTGGCGGCAATCAATAGAATCCTTTGATTGATTCACTCCTTGAACAATTGTGTAAGTCCCCCTTGAGATTACTAGTATGTCACAACGGACCAACTGAGACTATCCATATGAATCTAGAACCTTGGAGTTGTCTTTGTGATCACATAGTCCATCTGTTTAGCACATAGAAGATTTTGATCAAGAGAGAATAGGATATCTCTGGGTATTTTATTTTGAGTTGAATGTGCATAAAAAAACACCAACATGTACACACTACCTTTTGTGGGGATGATGCCCAATATCTCCTAAGTTACTAACCTTGTACCCATGGCTTATGCAAGCTCTTGTTGTTGTTGTTTCTTTATGTTGTTAAGAACAATAGACCATAGGGCTTCTTGGATTTCTAGGAATGTGGGGAGTAGCCATGGCCGTGGTAGCAAAACATGCAATGGTCTATTGGTACTTGGGGTGCTCGGTGTATAACCTCAATTAGATGGCACTTTTGCTTCTTTGTGGCATGGATCTCCTCTAATGCTTTTGCTTTCCTTTGGAGTTGTTGATGTGTTTTTTATGCACATGCGAACACAGAATAAAATACCTAAAAGGTACCTTATCCTCTCTTGAACAAAGTTCTCGACTGCTGAAGATCTCGCCGAAGGATCAGTCAGAGTAACTCGAAGGTTCTGTTATGTAGGATCTCTACGTGTGGATAAGCTCTCCACGGTATGATGTGATTTGCTGGAATCACAAGGGGACTTACACTCGATGACCTGAACATCTGATTTGCTGGAATCACAAGTCCTATTAACTAACTGGAAGACAAACAAATGGCAAAAGATGCAGGGTTCAGGAAGTCTACTCTACTACCTAGAATGCGAGAAGATGGATGAATGACTAGGTGGAGTCCTACTGGGCTGGGTCTCACCATCAGGTTGAACAATTCAACACCAACTCAGTGTGATCTTCTGGGGGATGCTTTAAATATATTCAAATCGGATACCATCAGATACTGATCATCATTCAAGTTAATGCATGAACAATAGATGTGTAACGACTTGAGATTAAGCTCATTTTATGCCAGTTGACCACACAGGGCGCACTTACAATCAGTAAGAGGCTAGTGGTATGGATTAGATGGATTCCCCATAGGTGCATTCAACAACTTCTTTCATTCAATTTAATTATCTATCATCTAAAATGAAGATTCAACAAGAGACCATGCATATTGCAACGAAATGACACATTTCATCATATCTTCAATGAAAAAGAAGTCTTTACAATTAAGGCAACAATGTCTTGCCTTCTCTTCCTAGTCTACTCTAATTGCTATTCTATTGGCTATTCTACTACCTATTCACCGACTATCAACTATTTACTAACTATTAGCCTTTACAAATGAGGAGCCAGGGCTTATATAGCACCCTCAATACAATTCAATGGCTCAGATCAATTTGAGATCAATGGTCGAGATTTTACAAAAAAAACCCTAATTAGGGTTTGCTACAACAAACTCAATTCTAGCCAATGAAATAATTGCATTATTTGGACACATGTCTTCTTTGGAATATTCGACCAATGGATAACCGGGGTAGGTACATTGAAGTTTGTGTCATTTTGATGAGTCAGGTACATTGAACCTGGACACGCTGAGGTGGACCAACCCAATTGGAGGGATGATGACTGGGATGCCACCTTGTCTGACACTTGGTTGATGCTCAATTTGGTAATGTTGAGAAGCTAACTTTAATTAACTCTTCTGAAACTATCTGCTTCTCCAACGGACCCTTGCTTTGACCTCCTTTGTCTTTGATGTGCAGGATGGATGGTGTACCTTTCCTTCAAATGCTGGACTGGAAGAGGTCGTCCTTGATAATGCTAGACTGGAGGTGGTCGTCCTTGATCTGGTCTTCTTTCCTCTGCAAAACAAACCAAAAGATGATTAAGGACATATAATAAATTCATTTCAACATAGTATTTTACACCTTAAGTCATCAACAAGAAGATGTTAAAATGAAGCTTGCTCAAGATTTTCCCCAGGGACAGGACCTATAAGAATTTCGCCCTGGACCCTTTGGAAGGGTCAGGAGCGAAATTTGCATTCCTGGCCAACTTGGACCTCTTTTCAATGTTACCTCACAACCATCTCCTCGCTTGGCCCAAACAAGGTGAAAAATAAGAGTTTAAAAAGATTTCGCCCTAGACCCTCTGGAAGGGTGTTGTGACGTTTTCACACATCGCCCCATTGCAAATGGGGACCCATGTTTTTTTTTGCTTTTTAGGGTTTGTTTTTTTGGTCTTTTAGGGTTTTGTTAGTTAGCCTTTGCATTTTTGAGTGTTGTCGGGGAGATCAATAGGATAGCAAGTCCGGCTTGAGTGAAGTCCTGATCCTGAAATTTGGCTAAGTCTGAAAGTCCTGATCCTGAAATTTGGCTAAGTCTGGAATGTCCTGATCCTGAAATTTGACTAAGTCTAGAAACTGAAAAACCTCAAAAAACTAGATTTTGCAATATAACTCCTGGAGGTCTGAAACCACTCTCAAACATCCTAAAAGTATATATGGAATATAACTTAAAGTATCTTCTTCTTTCTTATACTTAAATGTTATATTCCATAAAAATTATCCTGATAGAGAGTTCGAAAAGTCAAATTTCGCTCCTGTCCTTCACTGAGGATCCAGAGCGAATTTCGCTCCTGTCCCTCTCCAAGGGACCAAGACGAATCGCTTCTGTCCCTCACCAAGGGTCCAGGGCGAAATGGCTTATTTGAGTCATTCCTGACCTTGTTTGGTCAAATTGAAACATCAAAGACACAATGAAGGACGAAATGAGCATAATAGAGCATCGAGACAAGACAATGAAATGATGAAGTTTTTTGCTTAGAAGGTCAAATTCGCTCTTGTCCCTCACTGAAGGACCAGAGCGCTTTTCTTTATATGCACAATTTTAGACCTTTTTTGGACATTAACTTTTATTCATAGCATGAAGTAAGGTGAAATCTTCCCTAGCAAAGGAAATTTGAGATGAAAATTGTAGTGATTTGGCCTTGAGGACAAAAATCGCTCCTGTCCCTCACTGAAGGACCGGAGCTTGATTTTCAAATTTGCACTGTTCTTGCAGGATCAGGACAATTTTATGATTGGAAGAGATCAAGGAGGGCATGTTTTGTCCATTGAATATAATTTAAGCAGTCTACAAAGGAGTAAATCAACCCAAATGACAAAAGTGCTCCCGTCCCTCACTGAAGGACCGTGCCACTTTTTCAAGTTTCTCCTATTTGTTTGATATTTTATGGCAAAACTTGACTTGGATGGGAAGGACGAAGGATGTTTTATGCCTTGGACACAATTGAGAGATTTAAAGAACAAAAGGGTACGCCAAGATGTCAAAAGTGCTCCCGTCCCTCACTGAAGGATCGTCCCACTTTTCCAAAAGTGCTCCCATCCCTCACTGAAGGACCGTCCCTCTTTTCTAAAAATACAAATTTCTTGCAAAGGCAAGGCAAGTTGCGTGATTGAAATGAATGAAAGAGGGCAAGATTCATCCATTGAAGATAATTTGGAAGACTAGCAAAGGACGAATTGGCTTAAAAATGAAAAAGTGCTCCCGTCCCTCACTGAAGGACCGGAGCTTGAATTCCAAATTTGCATTATCCTTGCAAGATTTAAGTGATTTCGCGATTTGAAGAGTTCAAGGGAAGTGTGTTTTATTCGTTGAATATAACTTGAGTGGCCTACAAAGGAGAGAATCAACCCAAGTTGCCTAGGCGCTCCTGTCCCTCACCAAGGGACCAAGGCGAAAAACACATTAACAAGCCTTCCTCCCCAAATTGGGACGAATCCAGGTCAAGGCACAAGTTTGGAATGATACTTAAAGTGCTTCAAGGTGGAATGGAGTTGCGAGAACCACAAATTTTAAGGGCAATTAGCTAAGGCGCTCCTATCCCTCTCCAAGGGACCAGAGCGAAAGTTATCAAAATTCATTATTTTTTTGCCTTATTTTAGCAAATCGCACTAGATGCCAAGTTTGCCCAAAACTTCGAAATATTTTAAAATTTTTTAATTAAATTGGCATTTAATGAAAGGCGCATAACATTTAATAATTAATTTTGGAGCCTTGGAAAATCGTTTTTTTAATTAATTGAGGCATTTCGAAATTAATTATTATTAAATTAAAGTTAAAAGAAGAGCGCTTGAGTTATCCTTTTTATTGCTTAATTAAGTCGGCCTTATTCTTTTATTAATTTTTGTTTATTTTGGCCTATTTTCACCAAGTCGGCCTATGGGAGATGTAGATGGTGAGCGCTCTATATATTTGGGTGTGTTTTTCATTATTCAAATCATTCACTCATTGTTTCAAGTGCGATTTGGAGAAGCAAGGAAGGAGGTGCGAAATCTAGCAAGTGTGGAGCGAATTTCTACCAAGTGTGGAGACTAAGGAAGGCGAAATTCATCTTGAAGGCTATTGGAGAGGTGAATTTCTTGCTAGTTTGGAGGATAATTTCCAGATTTTTGAAGACATTTGAAGGCGAATTTCCAGATTTTTGAAGAAGAAGATGGAGTTCTTTTCCAAGCTAAAGGAGGCGCATTTTGCTAAAGGGAGTCTTGATCTACATTTTACCTAATGAATTCACCTTATTTTTGCATCTTTTTCTAGAATTAATTCTCAACTGGAGGTACGGCGTAATCACCTTGGCACCATTTTTGAAGATTTAAATTTTGCTTTGAAAATCCTAAATTAGGAAATGATAACTCAAGATTTATCATGAGGTTTCCTAAATTAAAATCTTGAATCTTCCTTTTAAAGTTTAATTTTTAGATTTCAAGATATATTATTAATTGTGAAATGTTGTGTAGGTATCAAGATGGCGACTCGCAAGCTCAAAAGATCTACAAGTCGAAAGACTCTTCTCAAGGAAAATCAAGCCAGATCAAGGACGGTCTCATCAAGGACGATCAAGCAAGGACAAGGGCGACCTCCTCCAGTCTAGCATTGACAAGGACGACCTTCTTCGATCCAGCATCATCAAGATAAGGGCGACCTCTTCCAATCCAACATTCCAAGGCGAGGTACATCATCATCCTGCAAATCAAGGACACAAGAAGTCAGAGCAAAGGGTTCGTTGAAGAAGCAGATAGTTCCAGATGAATTAATTAAAGCTAGCTTCTCAACAACATCAAGTTGAATATCTACCAAGTTACAAGTGTCGGACGAGGTGGCATCCTAGTCATCGCTCATCCAGTCAGTGTGGTCCACCTCAGCATTTCCAGATTCAATGTACCTAACTCATGGAAGGTGGCACAAACTTCTATGTACCTACCTGTTGTGACCATTTCACACATCGCCCCATTAAAATGGGGACCCCCTCATTTTGCTCGGTTTTGCTTGTTTTTCTCTCTGCTTTTAGGGTTTTGAGTAAGTGAGTGAGTCGTCTGGACTAGGGCTAAGCCTTAGGGTTTCCTTTTTTTTGATATTCTCAAGCTGCAGTCCAGTCAAATTTTGAAAGATTATTGAGCATCCTCGCGTGGATTGCAATTTTGAAATAGGATGAGTCTGTCAGGATGTCAGGTGTGTCTGTCTAGGTCTAGTCGGAATTTTGAAAGCAAGTTCAAATTTTACCTAGGTGTTAATGATGGAATTGTGCAATTTTGTCCGGGTGAATTTTTGACCAAATTTTGGAAAGTTTGATAATTGACCCCTGGCCTTGGAGATGACCTAATTATGCCTTGTGAAGTGATTGAAAGCCTAAATTCTTGATATTTTGGCCTATAGAGGTAAAATCGCTCCTGTCCCTCACCCAGGGACCAGGGCGAAATTGATATTTTATGCATCTTGGTTATTGACTTATTTTATTTGTCTTGTGCAGGGTCGCCAGGAGATGCAATCGAGCATGAATTGAAGATTTGGAAGATTTTTTGAGACTCAAAATGACAAGTTTTTTAAGGTTTAAGGCCAAATCGCTCCTGTCCCTCTCCCACGGACCAGGGCGAAATGGTTTACTTAGGGCATTTTTGGCCTTAGTTGATCAAACTGGAGCATCAAGAACGCAATAAGAGATGAAATCAACATAATGGAGTATCTAGACTTAGTCGTTTGCAATGAAAAGTTGAACATTTGACCTTAAGGACAAAAATCGCTCCTGTCCCTCACTGAAGGACCGGAGCTTGTTTCTCAAAGTTGTACTGTCCTTGTAGGGCCAAGACAATTTTTGGATTGGAAGAGATCAAGGAGGGCATGTTTTGTCCATTGAATATAATTTGAAGTAATTTGCAAACAAGGAAATATGCTAAGATGACAAAATCACTCCTGTCCCTCACTGAAGGACCGGAGCTTGAACACCAAGTTTGCCTTATTCTTGCAAGATTAAATGATTTTGCGATTTGGAAGAGATCAAGTAAAGTACGTTTTGCTCGTTGAATATAACTTGAATGGACCACGAAGGAGAAAATCGACCCAAGGTACAAGTTCGCTCCTGTCCCTCTCCCAGGGACCAGGGCGATTTTCAAATGAAGCTCTTGTCCCTCTCCAAGGGACCAGAGCGATTTTCTCAAAGGACAAGTTTTGGACCAAGGAAAGGCGAATTTCAAGCTTGAGATGAAGGAAAGGCAACCCAACCAATCCGTCAAAGATGATTTTGAAAGTTGGCAAAACACAAATAAGCTTATAAATGCAAGTTCGCTCCTGTCCCTCTCCAAGGGACCAGGGCGAAATCTTGGTTATCTAGCATTCCCTTCCGAATTTGGTTGAGTCCAGGCCAAGGCACATGATGGTAAAGATGTTTGGAATGCCTCAAAGAAGAACGAAGTTGTAAATAACCCGAGAACTTGATGGAATTGCCCAAGGCGCTCCTGTCCCTCTCCCAGGGACCAGAGCGAAATCCTCAAATTTGCCTTATTGCCTAGTATTTTGGAGTACTACTATCGTTTGCAAGACTCAAGAAGGAATAAGAAACAACGTTTTTCGCTTTGAAGGCAATTGGAAGTTGATATGATCAAGGGTTCGCACAAAGAACAAAATGGTGCTCCTGTCCTTCAGTCAAGGACCAAAGCGATTTCAATAAAGTCAACCGTTCCCTTCAAAAACTACATCAAGGCAAGGTCATGCAAGATCCCAAATGTCTTTAGGAAGATGATAAACAAGGAATTGACCCCAAGACTCGACAAATTTTGGCTAAAATGTAAAGTTCGCTCTTGTCCCTCAGTCAAGGACCAGGGCGAAAATCTCCAGAATATCAAGTTTGCTTTGCAAAGGACAAGATTGGCATGCATAGAACAAACAAGGATGATCATTGCCTACCTCGCAAGTTGATTTGACGATTTAAAAAACAAGGACCAAGGAGTTAAAGCAAAAATCGCTCCTGTCCCTCACCAAGGGACCAGGGCGAAAATGGTTTAAAAGGCATTCATTCAAAAAATTGAATAGATCAAACCCTAAGCTACGAATGAAGACCCCATTTTGGACGTAAAGGAAGTGACTTTGAACGTGAAAATCAATCCAAAATGCATGAGCGCTCCTGTCCCTCTCCCAGGGACCAGAGCGATATTGATTAATGTCCCAAATTCCTCCCATGTTTAGGCGCCAATAATTTTTGAATTACATTAAGTGCTAATTTCGATAAACTTTGAAATATTTAATTAAATTGGCATTTTAAAATAGCGCATAAGGCATTTAATAATTAATTTAGCCTTTTAAAAAATCGAAATTATTAATTACAAAGGCATTTAAATTAATTAATTATTAAATTAAATAAAAAGGGAGAGCGCTTGGGGTTTTATTTTTTATATTTTTACAATAGTCGGCCTCCTTTTTATTTAAATTTTGTTTATTATTTGCCTTATTTCCAAAAGTCGGCCTATGTGAGAATAAGGAGATGAGCGCCTATATAAGAAGGGTACTTTGAAGCATTTAAACCATCATTCAATCATTATTACATGCGATTTTGGAGAAGCAATAGAGGGAGCGAATTTTGATCCAAGGAGAGGAGCGAAATTTCCATCCAAGGAGGAGTGCGAACTTTGTTTGTGGTTAGAGGTGGAGCAGATTTTCCTTTAAGGCGTTGAAGACCCCAAGGGTGGTGAAGTTGATAAAGGAGGCGCAGTTGCTAGGAGAAGCTCACGTTGAAGACTCCAATCTTCATTTTTGCCTAGGGGAATTTCCTAATTTTGCATCTTTTTTTAGAGTTAGTTCTCAAGAAAGGTATGGCAAGATCTCCCTTGTCCAAATTTTGAATTTTGAATCGTCCTAGCCCCAATTTTGAATTTTGAATTTTGAATTCCAAATTGCATCGTTATATTTAGGAAATGATAATTCAAGGATTTATCATGAAGTTTCCTAAATTTAAATTTTAATCTATATTTCTATATTGCAAAATCTGTTACTCATTATGAAATGTTGTGTAGGTGTCACAATGGCAACCCCAAAGGCAGGAGCATCTACCAGTCGTCCAGCCCTCATGAAGGAAGATCAAAAGAACGAAGAATTGGAGACCAAGATCGTGTCGAAGTGGAGCAACATTGGAGATACCAACTTGGGAAACTTCAGTACGAAGAAGTTTCGAGAGGTCCCTTACATTGGCAAGCCATCACCTGTCGCAAGGAGAATAATTGAAAGTGGCATTATCAAGGCAGCGGGCTTCCCTCCAGCAATCCAGTGCCATGAGTTGATGATCGAGTGTGCTCGCCATTATGATCCACAGTCCAGATCGATCGTGTCCAAGGAAGGAAACACTTTGGCTTATCTTTCAGAGGAGGCTATCAGTGAAGCTCTTCATCTTTCGGAGCACAGAGATATGATCTATAAAAGCTTAGAAGGAGCCAGGTCCATGTACGAAGATGATCCAGACACTTGCTTGAGCATCATCAACAAGAATTGGTTACTCAAGAGTCGTCCTCGCCTGAGCAAGATTCCGAACACACCACATAGGATCGATTTCCAGGAGGAGTATAGAGATTTGATAACATTACTCAACCGAGTTACAGGGGCTCCTCAAGCCTTCTATTTTGAGAAGTGGATGTTCTACTTCATCCAAGTGATAGTTCAGGGAAAAGGAACAATTCATTGGGCTAGAATGATTAGCCATTGCTTGGACGTGCAGTTAAGAAGACTGAAGGCTACTAAGTCCTTCCACATGAGTTCATACATCATATATGCCTTGATCAGGAGTTTTGAATATGTAGGACTACCTCACAGAGGAGTGATCGGGAGAGGGCCCGGGGAAGTCAGAGTTTGTGATTCCTATGTTCATTTGCATCATCCTCCAGGAAGTGACTACAAGTTAGTCAATGATACCTTCACGATGAACATCACCAGGACATTGCAAGGCGGGATTCACAATCGGCTATCTCAAGATGCACAAGAGCTTGTAAAGAGGTACGATGCTTGGTTCATCCAATTTCAGAAGTTTACATATATTAGAGTTCATGGATGTCCTTCACCTCCCTACATGTTGCCGAGATATCCGACAGACAGAATAGTGTTACTTGAGGTAACTAGACAGTTGGCAGCTTATGCGAAGGCATTCAGACACAGGCATGGAAATGGAGTTCTTGTTCCTATCATACTAGGAAATTCAGTTGAGGTATGTCCTAATGCTCTAGCCATGGATGATGCAGAAAAGGAGTTAGCTTTATATTCATTTTCATTCTTTGCCTTGAGAGAGAGTTTTGATCCTTATGGGTATATAGAGGAGACAGTCGGAAGAAAATACAAGCATGAGTTTCAGATAGAGGACTTTATGATGAATCTCTCAGATGATCTTGAAGTGAAAAGAAAAATGCATTCCAGATTGCCTTTAGACTTCATCAGGAAATGCAAAATTTACAGAGTGGCCGACCAAGCTCAGGACAGTGGCAGACATCTCCAATCATCTTATGACCGAGAAAGCAAAACAGTGAGGCTAGATTGGAATGAACTTGAAATTTTGGATCTAGATGTTTTGATGGCTCCAGTTTTGTCTTGTACTCGCAGATGGGTTGATGTGCAACATCAAAAGTTGAGAGAGCAGGGCATATCTATGACTTTTACTTTGGAGGAAAGGCCAGGAGAAGGAGGAGCAAGTGTAAACGAAGGAAATCTTAATACCAGAAGCACAAGCGAAGGCAACCTTCGAAGCGCAAGTGAAGGCAATCCCCATCCTAGAGGCTCAAAGAGAAAAGAGAGACCTGAGAAAAGAGAATCCTCCAAGAAGAAGCAAGAGGCCAATCGAGATCGTTCATCCGGCACATCTTCTCGACAAGAGAAGAGGACACTTTAAATGGAGGAATCTATGGAATCAATGGTACAGAACGATAAACATGAAGAAGGACAGGCACCTCAACGTTCATCAAGCCGATCTCTCCAAGTTAATGAGTTACATGAAGACAAGAACGATGACGAAGTGAGATCTCCTCTCAGAGAAGAAGAAACATTGCCTAAGGAGATACAGGTTAGAGAAACAAGATCTGCCATTCTGGATTGGTTAAAGGAGAGACTGACAAGGGTGATTGTGATCGAGGACGAAGATAATGTGATTGATTTAGAAAGCCTTGTTGGAAATTCTCAGGAAGTGACAGAAAAGAGGAAAGCCACTAAGATGTCCAAGATGATCAGAGATGAGACATGATCTAGGAAATTACAGATAGCTACACCAGCAGTGGACAAGTATGAAGGTGAAATCCTTGCAGAGGAGTATGATGTAGAGACATTTGAGCTTGGTCCACTCATAGCCGAGCAGACATTGGATGAGGCCACTGATTCATTTGAGGCACTTAAGGACAAGCTTAAGGAAGAAATGGAAAAGAATAGAAAGCTTGAGAGAGAGGTCGGTGCTTGGAGAGGCTACTTTAGCCATCTCAATCAGCCTTTGAGGCGTCAGGATCCAGCAGTATCTCCTATGCAGGCACTTCCCCTTGAATCAGTTGGTGAGGCAGAGAGAGTCAGGAGTTTGGTTCAGCTTATGAGCTCTTGGATTGACAAATCCCATACAGTTGCTATTGAATTTGCAACAAGGATGATGCAGACCATTCACTGAGCTATCCAGGTTCTTGAGATCATCCACAACCTAATGATAACTGTAGCTGCTTTTGCTCATACTAAGGATGTTATCATTCCTGTCCTGCAAGTAATCAGACAAACATCAAGGAAGGTCCTAGCACAAGAAAAGATAATGGATGGAGGACCTCATAGTTTACTCCAATGGTCAACTTTACTCCAGATGAAGGAAGTTCTTTTTGAGGACATCAGTAACAAATGCAATCAAGTTGAAGAAATTATCCATCCGATCCAAGACAAAGTGTTTGAAGTATTATGTACTATTCTTGGCAGGAGGATTGCAGTTGAGACAGATGTGGATTTGCAAGAATTAGAAGAAAGAGTCAAGGTCATCTTTTGCAAAGATGAGAATGTTATTACAGATGAGCAACGGGATCAGATGTTTGCTACCATGCTCTTGATTGAGAAAATCAAAGAACTTGAACTTGGATGGGACACTGCTCTTCTCAAGGCTTTCGATCAGGTCATCCACTTGGAGGAACGAATGAGGAATCTTCCTGAGATTCCAATTGCTGAGATCGAAGGAATCGTGTCTAGATTCATTGCATATGCTAAAAAAGAGCATTGGAAAGGGAATAAGATTCTAGAAGAAAGGTTGTTATAGATGATGTGGCACCTTAATTATCATTGGTCTATGTCTCCTAGGTTTTTGTGCCAAATTTAATATTTGGCTATGCATTTAATATTGTTCAATAAAAAGGGGGCTATTTGTAATAAACCCTAATTAGGGTTTAGGTGTCATAATCTTGGCCATTGATCTTCTTTTGATCTGGACCGTTCATTGTAATTGAGGATGCTATTTATACCCTCATTCATTTTCATTTTGATATATAGATATAGAATTAAGAGAGAGCAATAAGAAATAGTTAGAGTTTAGAGTTTTTTTAGAGAAGCAAGTTATTTTGTAGCAAGATTGAGCTTTGAAGAAGGAATTTCAAACAATTGTTGTTTATGATGGCTTTGAGATCAATAAAATATTGAAGTTATGGTGTTTTATTGCAATTCTTGTGGCTATCTTCATGGTTGTTTACTTTCTTGAATCATTTTCAGTCAAAGTAGTATTTAAGTTTGAAGGACTAAGTGTTGGGCTTGATCTTTGGTGAGATTCACATTCCAAACCACTAGCTTCTTACTGATTGTAGGAACGCCTTGTGTGGTCAACTGGAGAGACTTGAATTACTTAAACCTTCAATCGTCATTGAGCTTTAGATATGTGCCTTCGCGGTAGTGTCCATGATCCTTGATGAATTGAAAGATCATTTGTTACCTTAGAAGATCGCATCAATTTCAGTTGAGTTGTTATTTCATGGCAATATTGAAGTTGGTAGGATCTTACCAAGTCCTGCCCGCATTGAGTCATTCTTAAGATTAGATTAGGATTTATCTCTTGCAAACCCTATCCTTTTGATCTTTTTTGGAATTCATTAGTATTAGGAAATCTTATTCCTGCAATTCGGATACGTAAGGCCCCTTGATGAAACAGCAATCACAACGACCACTGGTGCTTATCCACACGTAGAGCCCCTACATAAAAGAACATTGGAGTCACCCTGATTGATCCTTTTTTGCGACATCTTCAGCAATCAGAGGCTTTATTCAAGAGAGGATAAGGTACCCTTGGGTATTTTATTCTGTGTATGATTGTGTACAAAATACACGTCAACACTACCCCGGCTATTCATTGGTCGAATTTTCTAGAGAGGACATGTGTCCAAGCAATACAATTTTATCATTGGTCAAGCATTAAATGTTATGTAATGGTTGTAACAAACCCTAATTAGGGTTTTCATTGTAAAATCTTGGCCATTGATCTCGAATTGATCTAAGCCATCGAATTGTATTGAGGGCACTATATAAGCCCTGGCATTTCATTTTGTAAAGGCAATTAGAGAGAGTTAGAATAGTTAGTAAGCAGTTGGAAGTATTAGAATAGCAATTAGAGTAGAGTAGAGAGAGAAGGCAAAGATTGTTGCCAAGATGTTGTTGTAAAAGACTTGTAACTTCATTGAAGATATGGTGAAATTTATGGGTCGATTCGACAATTTGCATGGTCTTTATACTTCTCATATTTGATTTCATGTTAATAAATGAGTGGAAGAAATGTGCTTGATTGATGGTGGAATTCGTATATCCATACTACTAGCAGTTTGTTGATTGCAGACTTGCCTTGTGTAGTCAACTGGAATCATTCAGCTTAAGCTTAACTTCAATTGTCGCTTCTTCATTGATATGCATCAACCTGATGGTGTCTATGCCTGCAGTGATGATTTGAACATCATAAACCTTTCCTTCGAAGATCGCACTAACCTTGTGGAGATGTTCCTGTGATGTCAAAACGAGACTTAGTTAGAATTCCATCAAAGATCATTCATTGCTCTTACATTCTTAGTATTAGGATTAGATCCTCTCCTCGCCCTCGTCTTTTTTCCTTTTTTTTCAAGTCAAAGTTAGTAAGAGCCTGTGTTCCAGCAATATTCAAAGCAGATTAGACGTTCAATCATCGAATGTAAGTCCCCTTGTGATTCCAGCAAATCACATCATACCACAGAGAGCTTATCCACACGTAGAGACCCTACATACAAGAACCTTGAAGTCATCCCGATTGAACCTTTTCGCGACATCTTCAGCATTCGGAGGCTTTATTCAAGAGAGGATAAGGTACCCTTGGGTATTTTATTCTGTGTTTGATAGTGTACAAAATACACATCAACAAAGGGTCAGGAGCGAATTTCTTGGTTAGGCCTCAATTACTCCATTTTTTGACTTCAAAATCCTCCGGAAGGTGAGCATATGCTTGTTTTGGCCCAACAAAGTCTAGGGATCCATCCTTTTAGTTTCTCACATGGGCAAATTAGGTGATAATGGGAATTTTGCCCTGGACCCTCTGGAAGGGTCAGGAGCGAAATTCCTTCTTTAGGCTTCATTTTACACTTACTTTACCTCAATTCATCTTGCAAGGCTTAAATAATCTCCCTCCAATCTTTTCATGCCTTAGGAATCAAAATCTTGTCTTGACACAGAGGGGAAATAGTGATTTAGATGAATTTCGCTCTGGACCCTTTGGAAGGGTCAGGAGCGAAATTCACTTTTTGCTTGCCTATTCACACCCAATTTCATTTTCTTCACCTCACTTCATCTGAACTCCCTCACATTGAATCCACTTCCCAACTTGGCAACATTGGTTTGATCTTCACAAGGCCTAAAAAGTCAAATTCACTCAAAAACCTAGCCAGGGACAGGACCTATCTAGAATTTCGCTCTGGACCCTCTGGAAGGGTCAGGAGCGAAATTCTCATTTTAGCTCAAAATTCACACTTTTGATGGTCAAACATCTTTCCAAGGCATTCCAAATAGTTTTTCTCACCCTAGTCCAGGCCTGACTTAGCACAAAATTTGGAGAAAAGGATGGTTTTAGTGTTTTTTGCTCTGGACCCTTTGGAAGGGTCAGGAGCAAATTTCTTCCTCTAGCCCGAAATCATCATTTTTGGAGACCAAAATCCATTCAAGGGCAATCTCAAGGGCTTCTATCATCTTTGTCTAGGCCTGGCTTGGTCTAAATGTGAAAGGAATAGGTGGATTTTAGAATTTCGCTCTGGACCCTTTGGAAGGGTTAGGAGCGAAATTCTTGATTTGGCTTCAATTCCTTCAATTTCAATGTTTCCTAGCAACTTGAAGTTACTCCTAAAAACTTCTTCCATCCCAATTCACTTTAGTTTGCAATTGTCTTGTCACAAATTTGGAAAAAAGGTGGTTTTGGTGAAATTTCACCCTGGACCCTCTGGAAGGGTCAGGAGCGAATTTCTTAATTTAGGCTTATTCCTCCATCATTTCAAGTTGAATTCACCTCAAAAGGCTAGTAAACACTTCTCCTCTCACATCCAACCCAAGTTTGACTTGATTTTGCAAGGGAAAATAGGTGGTTGAAGAATTTTCACCCTGGACCCTTTGGAAGGGTCAAGAGAGATTTTCATCATTTAGCCCAAAATCATCATTCTTGGAGACAACAATCAACTCAAGGGCAATCTCAAAAGCATCTTTCACCTTGGTCTAGGCATGGTTTGGCACAAATTTGAAAGGAATAGGTAGATTTTAGGATTTTCGCTCTGGACCCTTTGGAAGGGTCAGGAGTGAAAATCTTGACTTGGCTCAATTCCTTCAACTTCAATGATTTCTAGCAACTTGAAGTCACACTTAGGGATATCTCCTCCTTGATTTTACCTTAGCCCACACCTGATCTAGCACAAAGTTGATAGCAAAGAGAGGTTTTGAGAAAATTCGCTCTGGACCCTTTGGAATGGTCAGGAGTGAAAATCTCATCTTTGACCAAAAATCATCATTCTTTCAACTTGAAACTTCATTGCAAGGTAAAATCTCATTTCTTTTCGCCCTAGGAACAAGGTTTTAAGCCTAAGAAAGGTCAAAAAAGTAGGCTTGTAAGGAATTTCGCTCTGGACCCTTTGGAAGGGTTAAGAGTGAAATCCATCCTTTTGGCTAAAATCCTTCATTTTCAAAGCTATCAAACACTCTCAAAGGCAAGATCATGTCCATTTTCCCTTTCAACATGCTTTGGACATCATAATTTGGTCAAACTAGGGAAGAAATGAGTTTTAGGAGGATTTTCGCTCTAGACCCTTTGGAAGGGTCAGGAGCGAAATTCACCCTTTTAGGCTTGATCACTCACTTTTCCAACTTCAAACTACCTCAAGAAGCAAACTTAGATCATTTTCCACCTAAGGAACAAGGTTTCAAGCTCAAACAAGCTAGCAAATGAAGTTTATGATGAATTTCGCTCTGGACCCTTTGGAAGGGTCAGGAGCGAAATTCTCTTTTAGGCCAAAATCTTGCTCTTCAAAATCAACCAACTCCATCTCAAGGCAAGAACATACCAATTCATCCCCAACATGCCCTAGAAACCAACACTTTAGCCAAAATTGGGAAGGAAATGAGGGCTACAAAGATTTTCGCTCTGGACCCTTTGGAAGGGTCAGGGGCGAAAATCATGTTTTGGGTTTGATCCTTGACTTTTCCAACTCTCATCCTCTTTGGGAGGCAAACATAGATCCCTCTCCTTTCATTTCCACCTTGGTCTTGACTTTGGCTAAAGGAAGAATGAGTGTTTTCAAGAATTTCGCTCTGGACCCTTTGGAAGGGTCAGGAGCGAAATTCCTAACATTGGCCAAAATCCTTCACATTTTCATATCCCATCATCTCAAAACTAGAACGTTGGTCTAAACAAGGGAGAAAATAAGGTTTTCAAGAATTTTGCTCTGGACCCTTTGGAAGGGTCAGGAGCGAAATTCGCTTTGGACCCTTTGGAAGGGTCAGGAGCGAAATTTGACATTTTGGTCTCTCCGTCAGGATCATTTTATGGAATATAACATTAAGTATAAGAAATAATTATACTTTAAGTTATATTCCATATATACTCTCAGGATGTTTGAGAGTGGTTTCGGACCTCCAGGAGTTATATTGCAAAATCTAGTTTTTGGAGGATTCTTCAGTTTTCCAGACAGTCAAATTTCAAGATCAGGACATTCCAGACTTAGCCAAATTTCAGGGCATTTGAAGATCAGGATGACATTCCAGACTTCATCACTCACCAACTTGACCTAGCTCCGACCTTCAAGGATGATACTCACTCACCAAGCAAGACACAATTAGCAACAAGAGCAAAACTAGGCCCTAAGGAAGACTTTCAAAGAAACCCTAATTTTGGGGCCCCAAAGACTCAACCTAGCTCAAGCAGAGCCTACTATCCAGGTGATCCCCCTGGCGACACTCGAAAAGCAAAGGCCAACAGACAAAACTCTAAAACCTAGAAAGCAAAACCCCACAAAGCGAAAAAAGTAGGGGTCCCCTTTTGCAATGGGGCGATGTGTGAATACGTCACAACTATTGAAATTAGCCTTTCAGATTAATATAAGAACCCAGAAATCAGAATTAGCTCCTAATAGAGATAAGCAAATGAACACAAAGACACAAGTACCCTGGGAAAACCTCCCTCTAGGAGGAAAAACCCAGCAACAACAGATCCTCAGATCTTATTAGGCAATAATCAATTGAATTTACAATGAGCTTCACACTTGAAGCTAAACTAATCACAGTAATAATTCTAACCTAGGGCACACTGTAATAGAGAGCTTATTTGCCGATGTTACAGTCACAAGAATGAAGTTCGTTGCCCCTTAAATGGAATTTGTAGACCTCCAAATGTGATCGTTGTGCTCCTGAGCAAGTTCGTTGTGCTACCACTGCGATACCAATAGGGTTTGCTGTGTATTGATGATGTTCGCTGTCTTCTAGATATGTTCGCTGCTCACTGGATATGTTTGCTGTCTTCTAGATGAAATTCGTTGATCACTGAAGGTAGTTCGCTGCTTGATAACAGAGATAATATTCGCTGAATGTGTATATCGCCTTTAAGCCTTGGCTGGAATATATATGAGGTACATCTTTTAACTTATCTCTAGGTCGGCCCATTTAACCTTGTGCGCTAAAACCATTTTTGCATATAACAAAGATGTGGATAGGTCCACACGTTTGGAGTGTAGGCTTAACTTAGTACATTTCAATATAGGGTCGGCCCTATAATGAAGCGTGAGTTTCTTTTATGTTTGGCGTGGAGGATATAAGGGGGCCAGCCCTTTTTACACATAAATACAATAGATAGGGCCTTGCCCTATAAGGATTCGGATGATGCCTTAAGGCAATCCGAATCATATTTATTTTTCTAACCTAGTTACAAAATCAACAACAACATCTAGCGCCACCTTGAATAAATGTTCCTGAACATTTCAGAGATAAAGACTCAATTGACACTTAGAAGCTTCGGAAGATTCAACCCAACTTATCAGGTGACTAAAAAGTATACTCAAAGAAGAAGAAGAATCCCTAACCAGATCAAAATGCTTAGTCTTTGATTACGCATGTGTGTGCAAGTGTATTCATTCCTCTCGACAAGACAATTATGATCTCTGGGTTCCCCTGTGATTAGCTACATAGTTTATCTGAACCTCAAAAACATCTTGGATAGAGCCTCGCTGCCAGTCAGACGTCCATAGTCCCGACAAGGTTATCGCCGCAAGCTCACGAATATTGCTCCATTGCCAGCTGGGCGTCCATATCCCCAATGGAGTTATCCGTATATTCCCGTTAGCCAATTTTGGTATTTCATTTCATTTTTTTCTTGATTTTTCTCTTTCATTTTCTCATTTTTTCCTTTTGATATTGCTTTTTCATTCCGTCAATTCCTTTGGCTCGTAAGCAGTGAAGCTTACTAGGGTTTGAGGATTGCGGTGGTGCTGAAGTCAGATTTTAGATTTTTCACCAATCACAACTTTGCCTGAAAACCATAATGACTCGGAGTCTATTAATGTGTGAAGATATAGTAATCAACAGATGTCGGCATCGAGGTACAGAAAATGATTTCCTTCCAAGTCAAGCACAAGTCCTGATCAGATGATAAAGCTGGAGAGGAACAACCTCGAATTCCAAGCACTTCATGAATAGATATCTAAGAAATGAGTCTAACATAAGATCCAGGATATTGCCAGTGTGTGAGCAACAACACAGACGCCTTTCTCACGAATGGAGGCTCCTACTCAAGACACCTAAACTAAAGCAAACCGATCGACAAACCGACTCAAAGCAAACTAAACTAAAGCAAACCAAAAGCCAACGAAAGAAAGCAAACAACTAATCTTGAGCCACTCAAGAATCGTGAGTCAAATGACCCAAGGCAAATTAAGAACAAGGCTCAAAAACCTCTAATCTAAAACACACGAAAGGAAAACCTACTCCAAACCTATATACAAGACTCCCAGACTCAACACGACTCAAAGAAGCAAAATATATACATGACTTCACATGATTTCTCAGGTTGTGTAACAAGAGCATGGCAAACGTGATGGTTCTCAACCTAGCAAATTCATCCTTAAATACAGAAAAGCAAACTCTCATCATGCATCTCTCATACTCAGGCAAATTTTCACTCAACATGATCAACTGAGGTAATTCGTTAGGACCATGATTAATCCAGATGCAAGTTGTTTTCCCAAAACCTCCATAATCAAAATCATAATAACTCTCAAGGCTAGGATTAAGGAAAGAGACAACCTGGCATATTTCAAGCTCAGATGGCACTGCATTGTCAGAAGCGAGATCACTAGCTGCTTCAGGAGGTTGCCATTGATGATGAACTATTCCACGAGCATCCATAATATGTTGATCTTGATTTTAGCTTTACCAGGAGTGTAGGCTAGCTTTACCATAGGAGATTGAGATACCCAATCTATTTGAGAATAAAATTTTGGAGAATGAGTTTATTGTTCTTCTATTGTTTGATCTAGGAGATCAATAAAGGAAACACATGTGTAAGGTGTTTCTATTTCTGACATTTGTTATTCATTTAATGCCCATAATTTTGGCCATTTGTTGCCCATATTGTTTCACAGGTCTTGTAATGCTTCACTAGATCCCCCCATCCATTACTAGTGAATTTGGGCAATTTCTACCTCTCAAAACTAGAACTTGATGGGGGAGTCATCATTTTTTTGTTTTGATGCAACTTCAATGCCTTGAACTTGCTCACCAAGGAGTTTTGATTCAAACATTCCGATGCTTCTCTCACACTTTTGGCCATGTGAGAATCCTCAACTTGTCATTCTTTAGCATTCTACACACTTGAATTGCCTTCAAGTTTTCTCTTGTACACCTTTGGCATAGGAGTTTTTGGCTCAGTTCCTTCAATCATCAATTCTTCTTCACTCAACAATTCTTCGATATGTTGAGGATTAATTTTGTTTGTTTCAACTAATGAATCTTTATAGTTTATTTCATTTCTTCGTTTTCTACTATGGTTGTATTGAATTTTCTACTTAATTGGAAAGATCGACCCACATTTTGTCAGATAGTGGTAAGTACCTTGCTATTTCCTCCCACTCTACTCATGTATGTTTCTTTGTTGCATAAATGTTTTTATTTTCTTGACTATGGCTCTGAGTTCAACTCACACTTTGACTTCAACTTTGTTCTCGGGATGAGCACTTTGAATTTGTAAGGTTGTAGTTTCTTTGGTTTGTTATCATAGTCATCACCTCCTTTCTCTTTGTTATATGATCCTTAAGGACCATCTAATCTCTTGATCTTGACCATTTTGTGGTCTCTTGCACATTTATTGGGGTTTAAGGGCATGACTTTCAAATCTAACCCGTTTTCTTTTATGTCAACAACACCAAATGTTTGGTCTTCTATTTGATAAAATTAATACTTGAATTAATAATAGAAATAACGATGCAGACTAGATACAGTTGTACAAGTATATCTTCATTTCCACATGAAGTTAATTACAAAAGTAGACCAAAGATGGTCAGCCAAGGATCAGATTACTTTCCCTATCATGCAAAGGCTATTTAAAAGACTCGACGGTTCCTGTAAATGTTATTCAATTCTCAATTCAAGATGCAAGTTATATTCAAGGTTACCTTTTCCTTTAACTATGTATTATATCTTTAATATGATAAATCTGATTATATTCTTGTATATTGCAGGTGAGAGGAGCATTTTTTGATTTCGATGTCCTTCTCACAAATGCCGATTGATATATATATGTAAGCAGGGAGGATCAAGCGATGCCTTGACCGGTCATGTCTATTAGACATGATCGATCAAGACATTACTTGATCGCACCCTTTGACTTATCGTAGCATTTACCAATCGGTGTATACTTAACAAACCACCCGATACTCAATCGGTGTGTCTATCATATGCAAGACAACCGATAT
Source organism: Cryptomeria japonica (assembly GCF_030272615.1). Classification (NCBI taxonomy): domain Eukaryota; kingdom Viridiplantae; phylum Streptophyta; class Pinopsida; order Cupressales; family Cupressaceae; genus Cryptomeria; species Cryptomeria japonica. Next base: position 640,119,930 of record NC_081411.1, on the reverse strand, counting down.
TAATCGGTATATATTAGTTAAGCCTGATAACCATCAATGTTCACCGTTTAATATATCAACCGATATTAATCGGTATGCATTGGTTAAGCCCGATGATAATGTATCAATCGGAGTGCATACGTTATAATGTTAACCGATACCAATCGGTATTCTGTGCTATGAGATTTACAATCGATGATTATCGATAGTTAAGCATTGATCGAACTTTACAAGTATGATTGAACATATACAAATTGAAGAATGATCATCAAATGAAGGAACAATAGCTTGAAGTTTTTTTTCATCATAGTTTATTGATAGGATAGATGATTGAATGAGAGACTTCATTTATCTCTCATTCAATCATTTAACTTACCGAGGCTATCATGCATTAACAGTTCCCACGAGAAGAAAACCATCTATCAACTGACTTCTATAACTACCTGAAAGCTGACAAAAAATTAATGCATAGTCCAACACAACCATATTAACAAAACATAATAAATGCATTGTATGTTGAATACAAATACATCTTGCTCTTCTAGGACCCTAACACTCATAACAGCTACCCTGACCAGCAACATATTTTATTTCTTAGCATTGTCTGCATTTTTACCCCAGCAAAATGCCTAGCTATACTTGCCCTCCAATTGTTCATAGTCACACATGTGCCTCTTCTAAGTGTTCTCTCAGAATGTGGTCCTGGATGGGTTCCTGTTTTTAACTCTGAGGACAGACTTAAGGAATTGAAAAAATCCCGCTACAAGGTTAAAATGAATCTTTCCATCTAAAGTAGGAGCCTTGCATATGTAGCTGCAAGCTTTAAGCTGGTGTTGGGGAGGGGGGCTGAAAGTTTCCTCCACCAGCTTAGGGACTTTTATGTCTGTGTCAGATTGTATGACATATTTTTCTAAATTTTAATTGCTATTTGCATATATTTTCTATAATTTCTTATCTAAGATTCCTCACCTCCAATCAAAGTTCCTTGGCAGAAAATAATTAAAAATTCCACAGAACCCTTTAGAAGAAAAGGCTCCTAGTTTTTTGCAATAGCACCTGCTGAGAAATAAGCTTGCTTACCTCCCTCGATGGGACATTAGCCTTACTGCAACACTCCACTTCCATTGAAACCAAAATGCAAGTACATTAGGTAGACATAAGGAAGCTGTTCAAATGGCTCAGAATTGGAATGTGTAGTCGGCATAGAATGCGTATCGTTATATTTGATAATTTTGGTTACCTGACAATGTATTAATTAATTGTATTAAGTGGGTTGTCACTCTCGGGTAGTTATGTGTCAGTTGGTTGATGGTTGTGTACCTCTCGGCAACCGTTAGGTCCTTTAAATATGTTGTGTATCACCAAGGAAGTAGTATGGTATAGTTAGGTCTATTGTAATCCTTGGCTGACCATCTCTGGTCTTCTTCTCTGTAATAATTGCATGTGCGAATAAAGATATATTTTACTGCCGTGTTTGGTATGCATTGCCATGTACATTATTATTTCTTTTATTTAATTTACCAGTTGTAGCGGTAAACATTTTGGCACCGTTGCCTTAAAAGAAGTCGGGTCAGTCTTGAGTGGTTCATGCCTGTAGACCCCAATAAAAGTGAGAAGAGGCCACAGGGTGGTCAAGACCAAGCAATTAGGTGATCCGCTGACCGTCGGCAGAAGGAAGTCACAAGGACGAGTCAGAACTTGGAAGTACTTGGAGTGTTGGGACGCTAGAGGTGGATGTGTAGAGGACGCGCGCGTGGTCGAGAGTGCAAGTAAAGCACCGGAACATAGTGGTTGGAACAGTCCACCCAGGTCTGACACACCTCGAAGTACTCGGAGTGTTGGGGACGTTGAAGGTGGATGTGTAGAGGACGCCTGCGTGGCCGAGGGTGTCGGGAAAGCATCGAAACGTAGCGGTTGAAACAGTCCACCCAAGTCCAGCACCCAAGGTGAATACACACGGTACCTTCCGAGTGAAAACAATGGTGAACACCCAAGAGAAGCAGAAACTACCGAAGTTCACAAGGGATGGATCAGAGGACCCCATACGACATTGCAAAACATGTATAACCTTTTGGGAGGCAAATGGCCAAGATGACCGGGATTACTGGTTGAAGACGTTTTCGGCCACCCTTCGGGGGATGACAATTGATTGGTATACCGACCTCAACACCCAATACAAAACAAGATGGAATAATCTAAAGAAGGCCTTCGAGGAGGAATTCAAACTCTTGAGGGATGATAATGAGATCGTGGCCGAAATCTATAATACCAAGCAAGGGAAAAATGAGAGTGTACGCGCTTACAATTGTATGCTCAAAGAACTGTTGAACAAGATGGAGAACCAGCCAGCTGACAGGTTAAAGAAGAGGTGGTTCACGGAGGGATTGATACCCTCACTGCGAAAGAAGATGAAAGTAGTGCCTCCGTCCTTGTACGCCGATGCTTACAATCGGGCGATGGACATTGAGAATGAAAACAAAACCTCCTCCCGAGAGAAGAGGAAGACCAACGATGATGAGAGCCCCGAAGGTAGCAGTGACGAAGAATCCAAAATCGTACGAGCCCTTCGATGGGATATGTTGAGAATGATGAAAGAATTGAAGGTTGAGAAAGGAACCAATAGAGAAGGTAATGAACTATGGTGTACTGAGTGCAAAAGTGAGGGGCACATGAAAGGTAATTGTCCTAGAAATATGTTTTGTGAAATTTGCCAAGTGCTGGGGAATTTAATCAAGGAGTGCCTACACAATTTGAAGATGAGAAGTACACAAGTACTCTTCACACAGGGAGAGTTCAACCCACCGTAATCACATAATGTATCGCCAAGCGGTTATGTAAATCAACGAGGGCGAAACCAAATACAGTATGATTCCAGAGGATGTCCTATCATACAGTGCCGACAATGTAGTGAATGGGGACACTTTGCCAGAGATTGCCAGAACAAGAAAGACAACATACAATTATTGTGCAAATGGTGTGGACCAGCCGACCATGAAGATACCAACTGTCCAAAGCAGGAAGGGGTAAATATGTTGGACATCAAGAGCCAGACGAGGAGATGCTCGCAATCACGAGGTTACAAAGCAAAAAAGAAGTGTACCTCGATCCCCGTACGGAGAAGGAAAGGCTCCAAGAGGCAAAGGAGGATGTTGAACGGGCGATGGCGGAGGAGCGAAGGGCCTCACATGATGCTGCCAGTGCTCCACCATGGTTGGAGTCCGAGAAAACTATCATAAAATAAATGTTGCAAGCTACCGTACCAATACGAGTATCTGACCTTCTGCAGACTATGCCACAATTGAAAATGGCCTTCACAAATGTAGTTGGCGACAATATCATTGGCCAGGAATGCCGCGAACCAGCGACAAAATCACTTGGCACATCTGCCATGGACCAGCCAGCAGCAAAACCATCTGGCACATCGGCTGCGAACCCCATGCTGCTCACTATGAGTATTGGCCAGGAGCCAGTTGTAGTAGAAATGGAGATCATGGGACGGAAGTTGTCCAATACCATCGTGGATGACGACTCTGGAGTAAATGTATTGCTAGAAGAAACATGGAGGGGTCTGGGAAAACCAACTCTCTGGCCACCAACATTCCAGCTTGTAGGTGCCAACCAACATGGTATCAAACCCTTGGGAACACTTATGGCACAAAAAGTTGTTATTGGCACCCAACATTTTTTCCTCGACTTCGTCGTCATTCCACTGAAGAAAAAGGCCTATGATGCCCTCCTCAGAAGAGGTTGGCTGATCATGGCGAAGGCAAATCATAACTAGAAGAAGAACACACTCTCCATCGAGAGTGAAGGGCGTAAATATGTGATTGACTTGAGGAACCAGGTGGTGAGTGAAGAACTGGCATCCTCCGACTCAGAGTCTGAGGGTGGATAGTTAGGTATGAATGAAGGGAGGAAAGACATGTAACCCAACGATGAAGGGTTGCTCGAGTTGAAAGATTGCTTTAATGATGAGATGAGCTCTCTCAATGGACTCTTTCACTGGCAGATGGAGGACTATGAGGTCTTCCAACTGGGCTGTAATATGTTGGAAATAAGGGAGATCGAAGAGGTTGGTGAAGGTATGGAAGAAGTCCCTACAACCGAGGCAGTGGTACGGGAGGATACCCCTACGACCGAGGGAGTTATACAGGAGAATGTCCTTATGGCCGAGGGAGTGGTATGACAGGTCACCACTACGACTGAGGGAGTGGTACGTCAAATTGCTCCTGCGGTTGAGGGAGTGGTACGACAAGTCACTACTATGGCTGAGGGCGTGGTACGTCATGTCACCACTATGGCCAAGGGAGTAGTACAACACGCTACCTTGAAGGAGGTTGCTGTAACAACAACAAAGAGAGTGGTACGAGACATGCGTCGTGATAGAAGAAGAGGAATTGCCCACGGCCGAAGGGGAAGTTCAGACACGGCAGAAAGAATTACCGACACCTGGTAGAGTTACAACCAAGGTCAAATTTGCAGCCGCAAAGTTGCCCCCTTCTGCCCGCTTGGTACCCATAGAATCACTTAGATTGGTGATACCTATCGGAAAAGCCACTCTCGTAGACATACTATTTCAGAAGGTGCCTGAAGGACCTACGCAGACAACGCAGGTACATGTGCAGAAAGTGGCCCTGGCAATTGAAGGGGTGGTACGGAAGGAAACACCTACAATCGAAGGTGTGGTACGTGGAAAGACCCTTACGGATGGCAAGGTGGTACGAGATGGAATTCTTACGGCCGAAGGTGTGGTACATGGAAAGACCCCTATGGATGGCGGGATGGTATGATATGGAACTCCTATTGTCGAAGGTATGGTACGTGAGAAAACACCTACGACCAAAGGTATGGTACGTGAGAAAACACCTATGGCCGAAGGTATGGTACGTGGAGAGACACCTATAGCCGAAGGTATGGTACGTGAGAAAACACCTACGACCGAAGGTATGGTACGTGAGAAAACACCTACGGCCGAAGGTATGGTACGTGGAGAGACACCGACGAACGAGAGTATGGTACGTGAGGAAACACCTACGAAAAGTATGGTACGTGGAGAGACACCTACAACCGAAAGTATGGTATGTGGACAGACACCTACAAATGGCAAGGTAGTATGGGAGAAAACACCTACGGTTGAAGGCGTGGTGACACCTACGGCCGAAGGCATGGTCACACCCATGGTAGAAGGCATGGTCACGTCTACAGCCGAAGGTATGGTATGCGGACCGACACCTACGGATGGTAGGAGGAAACCCCTACGGCTGTAGGGGTGGTATAGGAGCTAGCCAAGTTAGCTACTCCCATGGCAGAGGTGGGCCATTTGGCCTGTTTTGCTGTAGTCGTTTGGAAGACGACTTTTTTTTGGGGGGATGATGTAGTCGACATAGAATGCGTATCGTTATGATTGATAATTTTGGTTACCCAACAGTGTATTAATTAATTGTATTAAGTGGGTTCACTCTCAGGTAGTTATGTGTCAATTGGTTGATGGTTGTGTACCTCTCGGCAACCGTGAGGTCCTTAAATATGTTGTGTACTGCCAAGGAAGTAGTACGGTATAGTCGGGTCTATTGTAATCCTTGGCCGACCATATTTGGTCTTCTTCTCTGTAATAATTGCATGTGCGAATAAAGATATATTTTACTGCCGTGTCTGGTATGCATTGCCATGTACATTATTATTTCTTGTATTTAATTTACCAGTTGTAGCGGTAAACAGAATGCTAGTTTCATTTGCTTCATTGACCACCTCTTGAAGGATGAGATTATGCATTTAATGGGGAAGGCAACTTGAAATGCCAGGAGTAAGATTCTTCCCAGCATTTAGAAGGTCAAGATCTAGTGATTCAGCCCTTGTACATACATCCACGTCATTTCATAACGACTTTTCATGTTAGACTTTCATATCATTAATGCATTTTGATGGCACTTAAACCCTCTAGACAATCTTTCTCTCCCATTGTGAGAGATGGCATCGGATTTTACAGCTAAATCATAAAAAGTGCACTACTAGTATGTGTTATTTTTTTTTGTCTAAAATGCTGCTCAAGAGGAGTGTTAGGCTGCAAAATTTGATTTTTAAATGGAGGTGTTTTTTGTTCCAAAATTGCACTGGAGGCCACATCACTAAAAACATTCAAATTTATAAGAGAAAAGCCTATGAAAAAGAAAGTGCAATCACATTCTAAATTTGCTCAAATGAAGAAGAAATGGATAGAAAGCTCTGAAATGCAGCAACCAGTCCAGACTGGTGACACTCTTTCAAGAAGCTCATTTGACTTGGATGATGGTGAATAACCTTAATATTCAGATTTCTCCTATTTATCGTAGGTCTCAGCACACATCATGAATGTATTCCATATCCAAAACTTATTAGATCTAGAGCATCCTTATATCATACTTTGGATGTGTTTGGGTTTCCTTCTATTCCGCACACTTTAGAAACGTATAAAATGTCTCACCCTTTAATGTTCCTAACCCATGCAGTCTGCCTCAGGCCTTCCAATTCTGTTTTGGAATACCAATCCATGAAAGGAGAAAGCAAGGTTAATCCTTTCGGTGCATAGGAAATAAAGGCATGTTGCAACGGACCTCTTGAGAAATCCAAGTGTGACCCTACACTCCTAGCTAATTTATTTGGAATGGCAATAACATTACAGAAAATCAACAAAAAAAAGAAAAAGGGGTTTTATATTCCTATCTGAAAGGCTGTCTGGCAAGCCTTCTTCATGGAGTTCAAAAGCAATACAAGTGAGTGTAGATGCATGCATTGATCAGATTGGCATAACTATAGAGCAGCATGAGCAGAAACTGGAGGCTATTAAAATACTTATGAAAAATGCAAAGAGAAGATTGCTTAGATGCTTCAGGAGCAGTCTCAACTTGTTCCATTTCCTAAGAGGCAAGTCACTCATTCTGGAAACTCAAATGGTGCAACCACAGAGAGCTATGCATGACATGTTTCAGCTTAGAAATATCAAACCGCCTCTACCAACTCAAATTAGTAATCTGGGACCAACAATAAGGATAGTAATTAGGTCCATCTTTCTCATCGAGCTTCAAATATTTCTACTTGATGGTATTCATTGTTATTATAATTGGTTTGTGTATAATCTGGTCACTCGAGAAAGGATACAAATCTTCTAAAAGTAGGGCTTTTGAATCGGGGATTGTATTATTGTCCTTTATAACTCTAGAAGAAGACTTTAAACTAAATCCATTTGAACGTTCTCATTTTACCACTTGTCTTTCTTGATTCTTTCATAATATGTAACATTTTACCTTTCTTTTGAACAACTATAAAATATTGCATCGATACAAAAAGAGTAGGTTATATATTACATGCCTGAACAAGTAAAATCATGTGATAACGATCTGCCACTTTCAAGGATTTACCTCTTTTACATTGAGATATGAGGACTCAGATGTATAGCTTTGTGATTCCATCCTTGGGACCCACTAACAACAGAGCATGCACTCATCACTTATATTGTCCAAGACATTGACTGACTTACAAGCTATTCCAAGTTCCAACCATACTAATGACCATACTGACTGACTTACAAGCTATTCCAACCATACTAATGACCATACTGCATTAGTTGCTTACTATTAAGGTCATTAGTATGGTTGGAATAGCTTGTAAGTCAGTCAATGTATTGGACAATATAAGTGATGATTGCATGCTCTTTTGTTGGTGGGTCCCAAGTATGGAATCACAAAGCTATACATCAGAGAGTCCTCATATCTCAATGTAAAAGAGGTAAATCCTTGAAAGTGGCAGATCGTCATGATTTTACTTGTTCAGGCATGTAATATATAACTTACTCTTTTTGTATTAATGCAACATTTTATAGTTGTTCAAAAGAAAGGTAAAATGTTACATATTATGAAAGAATCAAGAAACACAAGTGGTAAAACGAGAACATTCAAATGGATATAGTTTAAAGTCTTCTTCTAGAGTTGTAAAGGACAAATATGGCTATCAAAGTTTGAAGTGAGCATAATGGGAACATCTTTGTGCCTCTAGGAAAAAATATTATTATTTCAAAGGAGGTGTGTTTTAGTTAAATACCTGTTTACAAAAGGAAAAGATCCTTTTAATATTTGTTCAGTTTTTGAAACGGAGAAAGAAAAAAATTGCATTCTGATTTTGTACTAAAGAAGTATTTCAATCACTGCAATGATATTTTACCCCTTTAATGTAGACTGGCAACTGACGAGATGCTAACTCAAGGATATAATTAAACTTGGAGGACATATTTAGATAGTATAATTTTTATCAAAAGGAACTAGTTTTATTGAACTCTGCTATGTTTGATGATGAATCTTGTTTCTATGTTGCTGAATATTGAAATTATGTTTGTCCATAAAATTATTGCACCAGGCTAATGGACAAGAACATGTAGTATGAGTTTTTCGTACTTTATTTATAAATTACAGTTCCTTCAAAAGAGGAATAACATAAAATTTGTTATTGGAGGTCTATATTTAGATATTTTAAAATATCTATAAGGAGATTTTATATTTGAAAGTTTGAGTGGATCAATCTTGTCAAAGGAATTAAGTGACAAAGATATACATTTGACAAAATAGATATAATATTTAGTCAAAACTTGAATTCTAAGGACACAAAGAAGCATATATTGAGTTCCATGACTACACACTGACTCCTCTAGCAAACTGGAGTGTGAAGAAGTCACCTAATTTCTTGTTGATTATAAAATATAATGAAGAATTATGGGAATTAAGAACTTTATATGTAATGATCACACCTTTGTTGTAACCAAACGGTAGTTGAACATCTCCAAACAATACATACTCACAACCAGCTTTGAGATTCCTCAATAAGTCCTTAGAAATGTTCTCAAGCATCGGCTATAGTTTACCTGCTCGGGGTGAATTAATTAGCATCAGGAAAGCATTTATAGAAGCTCAAAATTTTAATATTTTGCATGTGAAAACTTCTTGTTATGATGGTTTACATGTGTTTGTCACACACAAATTATATGCAATCGAGTTTATTTTCTTTTCAATAGTCTCTTGTTTGGACATTCAGAGAGCTTATACTGTTATGTGCCTGCTGCATTCTAACGTGGTTAGGGTTAAAATGAGCAGTATATATGCTGGAAGACTTGAATGTACAATGCAAAATGTTGCTGATTCACTATTCACAAGTTTCCCTAATAGGTGCTTTTCTAATGTTCAAGGTATGCATAAGGTCTTTTCTCTAAATTCTTTACTCATCTGCTGTTTGAAGAGTTATATCTTGTTTTGCAAAGTATTTGAAGTATTTACGTAGGAAAATACTATGTAACTTTAGTTGGTGTTTTACAGAAAATTTGGATACATTTATCGTCTACAATGAAAGGCGTAAGGTCACATCGTCTGCTAAAAAAGAAAGGAAAGCGAAGGACAAATCTTTACATCAGGTTTCTTCTAACAACATCATTCTGAAAATATTCGATGTCTATTCATTTGGTGATTTTCTGGCTAGAGAAAGGATACATGGAATTCCTAATGTGTTTTAGTGCTTCCATACAACTGATTATATCAAATAGTCAGTTTAGGAGAAGATTGTTTGTGGTTCAGATTATATTTGAGCTTTACTGAAATGGGTTGAAAAGGATTATTACTAGTTCCCTTTTTGCAGACTCCAGATGGATCATTTTTGGATGTCATGAGGAACGCATATGATCTTCTTGTATCTTGTAATATTCAAATGGACAAGGTGATTTTCATACACTCATATCAGTTTTTTAGAACTTATAAAAATGTTGAAGTAAAACCTTCGAAGTACTTTTCTTGTTATAAGATGTCAATGGGGGACTGGAAAGAACAACAATGAAACTAAGCTTCAAAAAGAGGATGTGTTTATGACATTATGCATTATCATCATTTTATATATCTTTAATCTTGTAGAAATCACATGTTAAATATAGGAGAGGTTTTGGTTGTGGTAAGGTGGTGGAGTGATGGATTTCATTTGGTTGGCTTTTTATATTTTATCTTGGGATTCTCGCAAGCCATGGAGGACTAGTTGTAGGAGGTTTGTGATGGTGTTAAGTTGATGCATGGTAGAATTTTGGATAGTAGGCTCCAATGCTTCTTTTCATGTAAGGACCTGATCACCCTAGGCTTTGTCATAGGAATATGGGGAGAGCAAGCATTGTTAGTTGGGAGGCATTCCAAAGTGGTCATATGCGAAGATTTTATTACCAACCTTGTTTTCTACCTTTTGGATGTGGTGATACGGGTTTGGCTCTTTTAACTTTTTTCTTCCAAATAAATTCATTGGCATGTCTTTGCAAAATAAGGGTTTGGCAGTGAGTATGAAATTGAAGCCTGCAGGAGTGGAGGGGGAAGGCTTTGCTTATACTCCAACTTAGCCTTTAGGTAGTCTAGATGAAATAACTGAGCTGCATAGTGAAGTTAGAGTTTTGTGTGCTTTTTGTGTAGATGTGGGGAAAATTTGTCTTGTTTAAATGTTCATCGCCATCTTGGTTAGCTAGAAGTTTGTAGTGATTTTATTATTTGCATTTTTTGCAACCTCTCAATGCAAAGGTATCGATAGCGACGTGAGATCTACTATGATGTGTGCTTTCCTTATTTGGTGGGTCGGCCTAGAGGCTGGTCTAAAAATGATGTGCAACAGGTAGTCGATACTAGCATGCTTCCCCTATAGCTTGGGAGCATTGGTGATAGTCTAAGTTATTGCTTGTTTATAGTTTGGTTTATGGGTATAGGTTTAGTCACAAGCTCTTGTATCTTTTTTCTTCAAAATCATTTCATTGGTATGTCTTTGCAAAATAATGGTCTGGAGGTAGGTATGAAACTAAAGTCTACGGGAATGGAGGGGGAAGGCTTTACTTACACTCTAGCTTAGCCTTTAGGTAGTGTGGATGAAATAGCTGAGTTGCATATTGAAGTTTGTGTTTTTTGTGCTTCTTGTGTAGATGTGGGGAAATTTTTGTCTTGTTTAAATGTTCATCATCATCCTGGTTAGCTAGAAGTTAGTAGTGATTTTACCATCTGTACTTTTTGCAACCTCTCAATGCATAGGTATTGATAGTGATATGAGATCTACTATGGTGTGTGCTTTCCTTATTTGGTGGGTTATCCTAGAGGTTGGTCTAAAAATGATGTGCAACCTGGAAGAGGTGGTTGATGCTAGCATGCTTCCCCTATAGCTTGGGAGCATTGGGGGATAGTCTGAGGTATTGTTGTTTTTAGTTTGGTCCATGGGTACATGTTTAATCACAAGCTCTATGGGTTTGATAGTTATTTTTTGGGATTTGATTCTTTTTTGGTAAATGTTTGAAATAATTTTTAGCTAGTTTAGCTATAGTGGTAGCCGCTATTACTTTGCAACATTTTAGTAGTGGTTCTAGCTTTGTTTGTTTAAGCTTGCTATGTACGTGCCTTTTATTATCAAGGGTGGGGGTCCTCATAGATTCCCCTATGATATATCTTAAAAAATAGGAGAGAATTTATATTAATACTATGATTCAAAGTTCTTGTGATCCATGTTTTAGCTTTAACTTTTGTGATGGCTATGGCAAGATTTCATGCATTGTTGTTGTCAAATGATGTATATGCCATATTTTCTTTCTATATATGTTGATGATTCTGTAGTTAAGAAATTTGTACTTAGCTAAAACTTAGCAGGCCAATATTTTGAGTTGGACTTAGGATTTAGTATTGTTAAAATTACATACATTTGTAAAATAATTTTAAATGACATTCAGAATACTGAATTTAGAGAACCCAGGTAGTTTTTCTATTAGTTTTAATCCAAAAAATGAGTATATTGCACATCATAGTGATATGATAGGATATTTGATTGGTTATTGATAGAAAATTATCTTTAACCTAAGCTCCTCAGTGATGGTGCTCTTGAATTGAATAGTAATGGCTCCTTAGGAACAATAATATTTTCAAACATATTATGATCATCATCCAATGATGTGGCTTTTGATGCTTCTATCTTTTCTTCTACTTCTACTGCCTAATTTCTGCTTCCTTCTCAAAACAACTGATCTCTTTTACAAAAAACTTGAGCTGCATATCATCAACAATCTAATTTGAATATGAATCACTATCATCCAAATCAATTGATAATGAGTTTTCTTCCCCTCCACCTTTTTGATGTTAAGACAAAAGTTGTACTGAATAAAAATGAGGTCATTGAGGTGCTTTTGTGTTGATTTGTTGCACTTTTTTGTGTGGAGGGCCTCAAATGTGTTCCAATTGAGCTCACACTCATGAACATTATAAGACTAGCACAGAATGTAAATGACAATGCTTTAAAGATTTGGAGTTTTGCACCATATCTTCTCCCCACAAATTTGCAAGGACAACATTTATTATACGTTACAATTTGCACTTATTAAATAAGTCTACTATCTAAGAGACTATGATCTAACTTTCGAAAGACATAATTTCTTCATTTGGCTCATAGCTGGTTCTTCAAATCCATAGAGCTGAAGAAAATGTGCCCTTTGCTCCCTTCTAAATTTTACAACTCATTAAGAACAATGTCTCTAAGGATTTTGTCAAGCATCATCATCCTCTCTATGCATGTGTTGAGGTCATCCATAACCTCCTCATCAAACCTAAATGAATCAAATAAAAAAATCTTTTGATTCGAGTTGAAGACTGCTACATGTATGTTGGAGGAGTTGCTTGTCCCCCCTCTAATCAATTAGTCATCAAATAGGTTCATATTTTCTTTTTATGAACCCATTGATATTGTATTACCTCCTTGGCCTTGCCTATGGCTTCATATAGATGACCTACTGTGTTTTTCCCACCATCCACACTGTAGAACTTTAAGCAAAGGTCTAAAACAAGTAAGGATTTTTAAAATAAAAATTATTAAAAATTGAACAACAAAAAATGAAAATCTACCGAGCTCTGCAAATTTAAAAATAATTTTCTTTCCTAAACATTAAGTTAAAGTTATATTTTAGGTTCATGTTCATGTCAATAGCCAACATATCATAAAAATGGTCTTCGTGACTCTTTAGTCTTTCTCCTTTGACCTTTTTGAGTATGGACACTCCTCCCATCTAGTGATCTCCAAAATTTTCTTAAGAGACATTAGTGAGGCTGAAATGATTTACAATGTGATAAAGTTGGTGAATTGTGTTGTTCCAGATTGGATAAGCTCCTTTTCCTTGGTGTTTTCTCCCATCAATTTAAGTACCCACGAGTTGTTTTAGATTTATTTAGTATCGTTTCTTGCCACTTCCACCATGGTTTTTACCTATCCAAGTTGTGCCTATATCCTTAAATAGAAAATCAATGCAATTGGTGGCACAAGGGCTCTAGAAAATGGTAGAGAGCTTTTTCTCAAGAAGTTTCACTTGACATATGCCACTTTATTGTTGGTCATAACTTGAATGGCATTCTCCATGCCCACTTCCATGATCACTTTGTTCAGCATAGTGTACAAAGTATCAACATGTAATGTCCCCTACTAAGATTAGGCCTCGTTTTAACCATAATTAATCCATTTCCATGTACTCATGACTTAAACTAGATTGATTAAGAATCAAGTTTATCTTAACATGAAACAAAACTGTGATATTCTATCTTTCTTTAGTCTATCAAGTACTTAATTTACCATACTTGATAATTAGTCTTGTTTTGATTCATTTATAAATCATTTACATATTAATTAATTACTAGTTATATGAATTATCAGTTTCCAAAAGATATTAATTATAATTACTATATTAATATCTATTATCATATCAATATCTATATTTATAACCCTTATATTTTTCCTAATTCTGATATGAGTATATATGTATATACATAAATAGTAAATGAATTGAATAATGTTACCAATAGTTTATGTATTTATTAATTACAAATTCTATAAATTATTAATACTACCCCTGCTTGAAAATATTAGTTATTAATATATTTAGGGGCTGGTAAGAGGGCAGACAGATCTGACACATGACAGATCTGGTCTGCTACTATTATGGAATTAAATATTACTATTATTCAATATTGCAGTTTATGTTAATATTGTTATCCAATTCTATAAACAAACATTATCAGGCCACATATAGGAAGCATACTTATTAAACACATTTCCTATGCATACCACCCAGAACAAGGATGTTACTGCCCACCCAGAACAAGGATGTTACTGCTTGTAACTCAATAACAATTCTGATCTGATTTGATCGATGGCTGAAAGATAATATATATTCCCTTGACTCAGCTCTTTTTTTTTTTTATCGTCTGATATCTTCTATATTTCCCTTTTCCCCTACTGTGGCTGTATATAACAATACAACAGAGTGTGTATATATATATATATTCTAAGCAGTCATACACATACAACATATTCCAAACAGTCACAGTCATAAGCAGTCTGATATGTATGTTAACAGTCATATATTATAACAGTTATATATTATAAACAGCTATAAACAATAGCACATTATTAACCATCACTGAGCAGAAAATATTCATCATACTGTGTATGAAGAACTCATATCCAACCCTCCAACACATTTGAACTGTTCTATGTTTATTTATTAATATTTATTCCTTTCTATCATCTGTCTTTTTTTTAATCTTCCTCCTATTCCATTCCCTTCTTTTTTTCGCCTTCCTCTAGACGTATGATTTCCCTTAAATATTTACCAAGGGAATTCTATGAGGGAGGTCCTGTCCTCTTGTCATAACTCTTGCAATCAGTGTTTGTTATCGTGCCTCTCCCTTAACTAATTTGTTTATACCTTAATCGCACATTTTACTCTATTCCTTATTTTAATCGAATAAGCATAATATATCTTTGAGCAATGGAAGATGTATGAGCTATTATTCTTAATGATGGCCAGTGATCGTTGAAAGCTCCTAATCTGTATGTCTTCCTTCATAATTACTAACCGCTGATGTGCTAAGGGAAATGTTTTATGCTCTATTTAATTGATTACCGACTGTGGGTCATATAAGGATAATCGTACAACCTTTACTTGATTATCCGCCTTATGATTTGGCTCTTATCGTGATGGCAGATCAGATGCTTACTTTAATTATATTGATGCTACGAGTGTAAAGTGTTATCTCTTGAATCGCTGCAACGAATAAGACAATTGTTCCTATCCGTAATGGTCTTAAGACAGATCGCCACCTTGCATAATACTTTTAATGAGTTGCTGCAATGAAGTCAATATTTTAAGATGCATGGTATTTGATGCTTTATTTTATTATTGCTACTTTATTTCTTTTGAATCATGATTGCTGCCATACGTAATCTTATAAACTGGTCACCTCCCTAAAATATCATTGTTTATTATATATATATAAAATATAATATTAATTTATTCCTATTTTGAAAATATATTAATTAATAATATTTAATAAATAATTAAATTTCAAATAATCATTCGCTGGTAATTAATTTATAATAATAATTACTTCATTTAAGATATATATATATATATATATATATATATATATATTGATCAAGGAGGGGACATGACACAACATCTTTCACTTAATGGGAGGCATCAATCAACAATAAGGACACCAATAACCCATCTAAATCTACTAAAACACTGATCAGTGCACAACTCTTGCCATCTATCTACCCATCTAGATAAATAGTGCAACTCACCTTGCAACAAATTCTTATTTGATTTACGATGATTTTTTTTTCCATATCTTCATTTAACAATGGCCCACTCAAATCTATGGAATAGGCGTGCTGAACCCTCTTTTAGCAATTGTCAATGCATTGACCAATGAATCTCAAAGTGGGATCCTGTTGATGGTGTTTTTACGCACTATGCAACATAGAATAAAATACTAAGTATTCTATCCTCTCTTGAACAAAGACTCCCAAATGCTAAGCTATGTGATCAAGTGGGACGACTCCAAGGTTCTTGAATGTCAGGTCTTGACGTGCTCTTGGATAGACTCAGTTGTGTATGATGTGATATTGTTGGGATCACAAGGTGGACTTATGTTGAATGCTTGAATGCTCGAATGATGCTGGAATATGGGATTCTGTTGATGGTGTTTTTATGCACTATGCAACACAGAATAAAATACCAAGTATTCTATCCACTCGAACAAAGACTCCCAAATGCTAAGATACGTGATCAAGTGGGACAACTCCAAGGTTCTTGAATGTCAGGTCTTGATGTGCTCTTGGATAGACTTAGTTGTGTATGATGTGATATTGTTGGGATCACAAGGTGGACTTATGTTGAATGCTTGAATGCTCGAATGATGTTGGAATGTGGGATTTCGCTTGATTAAAAAAAGGATAAAAGATAAGGTTTAGAAGGCTATTCTAACTCTAAGAATGTAAGAGCAAAGGACAATCTTTGATGAAATTCAAACTAAGTCTTGTTTTGACGTGCAACGAACATCTCCACAAGGCTAGTATGATCTTCTAAGGATAGCTTTATGATTTTTAAATCATCACCACAAGCATAGACACCTTCAAGTTGATGCATATCAATGAAGAAGTGATAAGTGAAGTTAAGCTTGTCTAAATAGATGTAATTGACTATGCAGGGCACTCTACCATCAACAAGGTGTTAGTAGTATGGATATAAGAATTTCACCATTGATCATACACAAAGTCTTCCATTCATTTAAACAACATGAAAATTAAATGAGAAGTAGAGACAATGCAAATTGTTGAATAACATGTCAATTTCACCATATCTTCAATGAAGTTTACATGCTTCTTACAACAATGTCTCGGCAACAATCTTTGCCTTCTCTTCTTACTCTAACTATTTTCTATCTTCGTCCAACTACTATTCTCTATTCGCTATTCTTGAACTGCTACTATTAACCTTACAAATGAAGAAGTGGAGCCTTATATAGTGCTCTCATTACAATTCGATGGCTTAGATTGATTCACAATCAATGGCCAAGATCGAAAGATAGAAACCCTAATTAGTGTTTGTTACACCCATTGCAAAGCATTTTAATGCTTGACCAATTATAAAATTACAATTGATGGGATACATGTCCTTAGAAAATTCGACCAATAGATGGTGATTGGTAGGTACATCAAACTTTGTGCCCATGTGGTAGTTATTCTCCTTTGATGGATGAGTCAGGTACATTGAATCTGGACGCCTTATCTTGAAATAATATGATTGGATAAGTGATGACTCGGTGCCACCTGAGCTTGTTTGATCTTCGTAACTCATCACAAGTTGTAATTGAATGAATGAGCTTTGTCTTGTGCACTTGTCATCCTAATCTCATGCCATCCTTGCTTTATTCCGTGCGAACCTTGCTTATGTCTTTGACCAATGTCAAAATTTGGGATGCTTTTGGAGGTGTTTTAATCCTTCTTGCCTAGGCGGACCTGAGCCTTTCCTTGCTAACTTTGTTTTCTTTTATACCTTCTCTTAAAGGGCAGACTTGAGGAGCTTTTTGCCAAGTTTGTCATGCCTCAATACTTTCATTTTTTTTAATGCTTTCCTCTTGGGTGGACTTTGTCTTCCATTTGCCATGTTTTATCATCCACCCTAGGCGGACTTTATGACTTCAGCGACAAGGCGAACTTTGAATAGGCTTGGACATCTCTTCATGTTGTTGGGTGGAGTTTGAAGGTTCCTTGCCAAGGGCGGACTTGGAAGCATCTTGGACACATTGCCTTGGGCAGAGTTTGAAGTATGTTAGACATGGGCGGACTTTGAGGGAGTTGTGCCACACTTTTATTACCCAACCTAGGCGGACTTTGAGTGTTCTTGGCCATGGGCGGACTTTAGACATGCTTTGCCTAAGGCGGACTTGGAAGGTCTTGTGACATTCTATCTCTTGGACAAGGTTTGAAGGTGCTTGGACATGTTGTCTTGGCTTGGGCGGACTTTGAAGAAGTCATGCCATGTTCCCTTGTGTGCTATACTTCATAGGGCAGACTTCATCCTTCCTTTGCCATCTTCATTTGCTTGACCTTAACCATAGGTAGGAGTCTGACTAACCTCTGCTATAGGTTTCTTAACTGATGGTAGGAGTTTAGCACGTGTTTGCCAACTTGTGTTTGCATATGGGTGGAGTTGAAGAGAACTTGGACATCCCCAAGTTGGTGTGCCATCTTCCATGCTTCGAGACAAGGAGGACTTCAACCTTTGTCTGCCATTCCTCCCCTTGGGCGAATTTGTCCTCTGTCTGCCATTCCTCTCCATGGGCGAATTTGTCTTTTGTCTGCCATTCTTTCATGTGCTTGGCTGGTCAAACTTGGTTTTCCCTTGGACGAATTTTCATCTTCATGCCATGTCTTCACACTTATTCAAACTGTCATGTCTATCTCTGACCTGCCATGTTCATAGCTGGATCATTTGGAACAAAAGCCCTAATCTTGCTTTTTGCACTTAAAGACAATTTCTCAAATCTGAGGACGTGGGCACTAATCATATGGCTGATCTTCTGGAACAATATCCTAATTAGGGTTTCCATCTTGCTTTTTACCCTTAGAGATCAAATTTTTTAATTTTGACAACATGGGCAGTAATGATATGGCTTGTGGATCAAAACCTTAATCTAAAAAAAAAGCAAAAAAAAGATAACCTTGCTTTTTGTACTTAAGAGGCAAAATTTCTTGAATTTGACAAACATGGGCAGTGATCAAATGACATGAGGAACAAAACCCAGGTTCTACTTTCAAAAAAAGCAAAAAAATGCAAAAAGCGAAGAAAACAAAAAGCAAGACAAAAAAAGCTGCTTCTCGGAATGTGCCCAAAGTGCCAAAAACAAAACTTTCTATTTTTAGAAAAAGCAAAAAAAAAAAGTTCCTAAAAATAGAAAGTTGTCAGAAATGACTCAAAGCAGTTGCGATCCTCGTCCCTCAGACCTTCTAAGCACTTTGACAACGTTCACACACAAATTTGAGCATGATTTTTCTATTTGGCTCGGGATGACTTCAAAACTCTAACTCAAAACTCTCAAAGAAAATGGACTTATGAAACTACAGAGCTAGGACAAAAACCCTAAAAAGCAAAAACAAGGGGTCCCCATCTGCGATGAGGTGATGTGTGAAATAGTTCACAACAGGTAGTAGTAATGGGTTTGGCACCCTCCATCTCTATCACGTGCTCAATGCCTTTATTAGGAAGCCTTCTTGAAGGTATACTATTGTAAGTATACCTTACTTTGCTTGGATAGCAAAGCCTGAACATCTGCATGATAGCTTCTCTTCTAATCATGCACTCTTCTGTCCACTCAATCTGATCATGTCTGAATAACCTTTCCATGTGTTTGAAAGAGAACTCGAGTTCCCCCATAGGATATTCCCCTTAAGACCACTTTCTTCCCTTTTGATTTAAATTTCAGCTCCATAGTCTGAAAATTAAGAGTGATCTCATCCAAAGATTGCAACCATGGTATGCCCAACACTACATTTGTATTACCAATATTAACCAAGTAGAAGTCATCTTTGACTTCATAATTGCCCAACTGTAGGCTCATATGTGAAATCATTCTAGTGCATGTGATAGTGAATCCATCTACTACCATCACCCCTAAATCAATCCACATCCCTCATCAATAAAATTATGAGTTGCACTTCTATCAATCAAAGACACTGTTATCACAAAAGCTTGCACCCTTGCTGAGCTATCAACTCAACAACCTTGTGAAACATGGAAACAACCCCGAAGTGTGGGACCTTGCGCAAGGGGATTGAATCTCTGGAGAAGGCCGACTTCCTTCTCACTCCAAGTGCAAGTGTTGAACCAACTCAACACTTCAAAGCTAATTCCTAAGTCTACCCTAACAACTTGCAGAGGAAAAGAGAAGAGAGAAATTGCTTGAAACAAAGGGAGGTGATGCACCAAGAAGAGATTGTTCCTCTCCCCACTGAAATGACACAAGTAATTAACTGAAACACCTTGAAGATGCACAACTTTCAGTTGTATGAGTAACCCCAATGCATAGATGAAGGTTAGAATCCACTGAATGCCAAGAGGGGAGAAGTATTCCCACAAGTCACACTCAGAAAACTAGTTAACTGTAAGAACCCTTACTAACTTTGCCCTTAAATCATTGATTTCTACCCTTGGGAATTTTGTCAAACACTTGTCTTGCAAAGTCTGTACTTGCTGTTATGAGTTTTCTGTTTGTATTGTTTGGGTCTTGTACACTGCAATTAATGTTTTGAATGCCTCTAACCATGAAAGATTGACTAACAATGTCATAGAAATGATATGCCAATTGATTTTGATGCATATAAGTAACTAAATAACAACTACAGCTGCTTGACAAATCATCAAACACTTGGCATGCAAACTAGAAATTATGTGGCAGCAGCATAATGAAGTTTTTATTAGTTATTCTCACACCAAATAGTTACAAAGGTATAACATGTAATTTCCAAAACTTATGACAGCAAAATTAGAGAACCTGATATGTAAAATGCTTGCTGCAAATGATGGTCTCCACTCTTCAATGGACTGCCAATTAAACACGTTCCTGCTGTAGCTACGAATAATTTGCCAATTAAATGCTTGATTTCTTAGTACTGTAGCACGTCACTATTCACGCCACTGTAGCATTTCACTATTCACGGATTACTGTAGCGCGAGTACTGTAGCGCGGGTACTGAAGCAGCAATTGTATCTTGAAATGATTGCTTCAATTCTGATTTTTAATGGCTGCCAAATGAAACTGTAAGTCTGCAATTGATATATATTTGAAAATCTGCATACCCTAGATGTCTTCCCTTCTTTTTAAAGCCCAAATAGAACTCCAGAATGAAGCTCTCCTGAAATGCCAAATTCAGTGGATATTTCACCACCTCAAATGGTTGCAACACTGAAGAATTGTCGCTCTCCAATGGCTGACTGAATCAGAAACCCTTGGCTTCTTCTCCCAAGTTCATAACAAACAAATATCAATTCTCTAGATGGATGATATAAAATGAACTCTTAAGTCCCTTTTTATTCTTTCTTATGAGAGCTCGAACACTTTCTTGGCCAATGTGGGATTAAAGACATATTCACACATTATAATATTAAAGTGACTTTATTATTATAAAGTTACTTTATAACTTTATAATAACATTAAAATATTTAAATAAATCACTTAAGTCACTTTTAATTAAATTAATTAAATATAAAGTCACCTTTTTTATTTTATTTTATTTAATGACTTAATAAGAAATTAATTTAATCAATTTCTCCTTATTTCTCCACTTAGCCTTCGGAGAATGTAAAGGCTAAGAACTCCATTGAGATGCTAAAAAGGTGGGGACATTACATTAACACAACATATATGAAGAGAAAGAGCCACAACATGCACCTATGATGAAGGTAAGAAAGCATACACAACATACATAAGTTGAAAAGAGGCAAGAATGGTGACTTTCAATTAATCATAAGGCCAAAAGCCAATCTTACAGTTGTAGAAATGCAAAAATACGAGTCTTCAAAAGAAGAGGAGCATAAGGGAGCTCCAGGCAGCAGAGAGAGAACCCTTTACAATGAGGCTTAACAGCCTTATATAGAAAAAATGGGTTACAATGGTGATCATGACCCCTGCATGTCAGTCTGGAAGTGCAGGGAAGTGCATGCACCTGACTTGTACATGCAAGCAACCTAGCCATACCTCCAAAGGGCAATCCTAAGAAGGTGGATTGACTAACCTTCCAGAGTCAGGCATGACATAAGTCACCCAGCATGGCCCCGTACCTCCCTTGATGGAAATCCTGCCAAAAACATTAAATGTACCCCTGTGGCTCCACAAAAAGTGCACAAGTCACCAAAACTGTTGGAGCATTTAAAGCCTTGAGTGCCGATCACGCCATCCGAAAGTGTCGCCAGTCAGAAGGAAGCCTGGAGATTTCGGAAGTTCGGACTCCCAAAGTGAGGAAGACAAGGGAAGGAGCAAGGAACCTCGGAACCTCAAGGTTTCGGACTTCCGGGATAGGAGAAAGGAGGGCTAGGAAAGGAACTTCGGAACCTTGGGGTTCCGGAGTTCCGGAGGAACTAGGGAGAGAAGGCAAAAGGGGAAGGAACCTCAGGGTTCCGGAGTTCCGGGATAGAGAGGGAAAGGGTTAAAGAGAGTAGCGGAACTTTGGAGACCGGGGTCTCCATAGTTGGGCAAGGAACTTCGGAGATCGGGGTCTCCGTAGTTGGGCAAGGAACTTCGGAACTTGGGGGTTCTGGAGTTCCGGGGTTGAAGACTAGGGAACTTCGGAACCTGGGGGTTACAGAGTTCCGGGGTTGAAGACTAGGGAACTTCGGAACCTTGGGATTCCAGAGTTCCGGGGTTGAAGACTAGGGAACTTCGGAACCTGGGGGTTCCGGAGTTCCGGGGAAGAAGACTAGGGAACTTTGGAACCTGGGGGTTCCGGAGTTTCGGGGGAGAAGACAAGGGAACTTCGGAACCTTGGGGTTCTGGAGTTCCGGGGTTGAAGAACAGATGAAAAGCTAAGGGAAGGAAGGGAACTTCGGAAACTTGGAGTTCCGGAGTTCCAGAGCAGGAAAGAAAGAAGCTAAGGCAAAGAAACTCGAAACCTCAGGGTTTCGGAGTTTCGAAGAAGAGAAAGAGAGGGCCAAGGAACTTCCGACAAGGCAACACTTCAAACCATGATTTCACTCCCTTTCTCCTTGATCAACTGGGCAGCATTGGTCCATGGAACATATCTTTGATCGGTTCTCACTGATGGACCAAGGGTGTCATAAAATGACAACACTTTTGGCAATTTCTGCGGGATGCTTGCCTGCTAAGCATGAAGTCCAGAAGCCTTAAGCATCCATTGGGCACTGAGTCATGGAAGACCCAAACATGTGTGCACCAATACTTGGAGGAAACTGAAAACTAAAGCACACACCCTCTTAAGGAGGATGGGGCATGTGCATAAGCACTTATGAAAACAAACAACCTCTAGTCTAATATTTACATAGTCATCAACACCCTCTTTAGAAGCAAGGCTTGAGATGAATCCCATTCACTGGAATTGGAAGAACTTCGCCATCAAGCTTGGAGAGATGAAATGCATTGGCCTCCTTGTAGCGAGTAATGACATATGGACCACTCCGGATAGCATCAAATTTGGAGTGTCGCCCAGCTTTGGCTCTATCTACATCCCACTTAAGAACTAGATCTCCCTCTTTGAAGACCCTATTAGTAGCCTTTTTGTCAAAAACCTTCTTAACCTGCTCTTGATGAGTCTTAAGTGTATGCATAGACTGACTTCTAACCTCCTCCAGCTCCATCAGCTCAGCTAGTCTTACTGTCATGGCATCATTGTCTATTAATTCCAACTGATGTGCTAGCTCAAGAGAGGGTAACTCTAGGGAAGCTGGGAGTCTTGCTTCCTTCCCATATACTAGCATGAAAGGGGAGTTGCCAATCGCCCTCTTGGGTGTGATCCTGTCAGCCCATAAGGCTGTCCTCAACTTAGTGTGCCATGCCCTATGATTGTCTTCAATTGTCCTTTTAATTATCATAATGAGGTTCTTGTTGGAAGATTCAGCCAAGCCGTTACCCTGAGGGTAATAGTTGGATGATGTCTTCAAGTATACACCATGCTTAACTGCCCAAGAACTGATTTGGGTTCCAACAAATGCCCTGGCATTGTCCGATATGATGGTGGAGGGGATACTGAATCTTGTCACAATTCCCTCAAGGAATTCTAATACTGAGGCCTTAGTAGCATCCCTCAATGCAACTGCCTCTGTCCACCTAGTGAAGTAATCTGTTGCGGCCAAGATCCACTTATGGCCAACACTAGAAGGTGGGTTTATCATGCCAATGAAGTCTAAACCCCATTGGGCGAACGGTTGATCTGCTTGGATGGGATGAAGAGGTAGGGCAGCTAGTCTTTGCTTCCCAGAGAAGAGAGCACATTTCTTGCAATTCTTCACCCATCTATGTGAGTCACTGAATAAGAATGGCCAGTAATAGCCAGCCCTCATTATTTTGATAGTCGTAGTCCTTGCAGAGAAGTGGCCCCCTGAAGAGCCATCATGAAATTCCTCTAACAATCTGCTAACTTGGTTTTGCTCGATGCATCTTAGTAATTGGAGTCTTTTTGAAAAAGAGTGCCATTCACTAAGACATAGGGAATGGACTGCAACCTGAAATGTCTTCTTTTGGTCCGGTCCAGACCTTGGGGGTATCTACCTTCCATTAAGAAGGTGGTCATGTCACTTACCCAACTAAATTGAGTGCTGTTGTCAGTTGGTTGATCCTCTTGTAACACAAGGGAGATCTCTGAAGTAGTCTCAGAAGATGAGACAAGTTGTTCACATAGGCCCCTGCCTCTTACAAGCTTGGTGATCTTGATGTTGATGTCATACTCCATGACCTTGGTTATCCACCCAGCCCTCTTCTCACTGACATCCTTGTTTAGAAGGAAATCCTTGACACTTGCATGCGAAACTAAGAGTTGGATCTTGTTGTTGGACAACATATGCCTAAACTTTTTTAATGCCCTTACAACAGTGAGGACTTGCTTCTCTACATAGCTATATCTAAGTTCGTAGTCCTTTAGCCCCTCACTAAAGAAAGCAATAGGTTGCTCCAACTTGTCATTGTTCAGCTGTGTTAGGACAGCTGAAATGCTGGATTCTCCTCCAAAGGTATAGAGGATAAAATCCCTTTCATAATTAAGATTGACGAGGGTAGGGGCCTGAGCAATTGCTTGTTTGATCTCTTCGAACCAGCCCTTCCTTCCTTGGTCCAACTGAAAACCAAGTTTTTCTTCAACATGGAAGTGAGGGGTTTTACCATGGTGGCAAGGTTGGGAATGAACCTCCTCACAAAGTTGATCCTACCAAGGAAACTTTGCAATCCTTTCTTGTGACTAGGGAGTGGAAGAGAAAGAATAGCCTCCACTCACTTTGGATCAATGGTCAAACCCTCCTTGGATACGATGTGTCCTAGCAATCTTCCTTGATCAGTAGAAAAAACACACTTGCTAGGGTTCAAGGACACACCATACTCCCTCCATTTCATGAACACTTGCTCAAGATGACTAGGATGGTCAACTGCATGCTTTGAATAAACAGTTATGTCATCGAGGTATACAAGCACAAACCTTGCTAATACACCCTTGAAGGCCATGTCCATTGCTCTTTGGAACGTGGCACCTGCATTGGTTAGCCCAAAGGGCATTTTACAATAAGCATAGGTGCCCCACTTAGTAGTAAATGCAGTTTTGTATTGGTCTGATTCCTGGACCAAGATCTGATTGTAGCCTGAATACCCATCCAAGAATGAAAATCTTTCTGAGCCACTGACCTTTTGGAGAATTTGCTCCATAGAGGGAAGGGGATAGTGATCTTTAAGGGAGGCTCTATTGAGATCCCTAAAGTCTACACATAGTCTGATCTCCCCATTCTTCTTCCTTACAGGGACAAGGTTGGCCACTCAGGAGGAGTGCTTGATAGGGAAGATGATATTGGCTTCTATGAGTTTGGTCAGCTCCTTCCTCATTAGTGGCTCAATTTTGGGATTTATTGGCCTTTGTTTCTGTCTAACTGGCTTTGCATCTAGGTTTAGCTCTATGGTATGCTGGGCTAAACTAGGATCAAAACCCTTCAAGTCTTCATAGGTCCAAGCAACTATGTCATCATATTGTTGGCAAAGCTCAACGAAGGCCTCTTGCTTGGTTGAGGAACACACCTTGCCCAAGTTCAAGGACCTACCCTCAGCAACAACGACTGGCTTGTAATCACCCTTCTTTGCAGCCAGGTTCATCCTCTTCTTCAACTGATCATCCGAGTTGAAAATGCCCTCCAAGGTAACTAGACCCTTTGGCAACTTGTTGGAGTTGAGCTGCATGATTTGATCTCCATACTGGTCTTGCATCTTGGACTGATTTTTAGCAGAAAATTCTGCTTCATTTTGCAAGAAGTTGATGATCTGCTGATCACTTTCAAATACTTGCCAATTCACTTGATTGTCTGGGACAGCAGGCCTCACAGCAAGCCTGATGTGTTGCTCCTTCTCACTTGCGACATCCGTTGGTATGTCGAATTGAGCACTAACTGCTGCAAGCCTATTAGCATGCTTGTTTTGACCCCTAGGAATGCGATATTGAAGGCCTCGAATCCTTCAATCAAGTCCCAAACCCTGTGTTTGTATGATTTGAGTAGGTTGTTCTTTGCTGCACTTTGGGCTCGGATGTGATTAACAACCAACTCACTATCTCCAAATACTTGCAGAGATCTGATCTTTCTGCTTTGTGCAAGTTGGAGACCTTGGATCAAGGCTTCATACTCAACGACATTGTTAGTGCAACCAAATTGAAGCCTAAAAAAGAAGAAATATTTCTCTTGCTCAGGAGAAACAAGCATTACCCCGACGCCTGCACCATTCTTGTTTCTTGAACCATCAAAAAACATGTTCCATAACCCCTCTGAATCTCCTTGCGTCTTGATGAGGTTAGGGATAGGAGTATCCTCTTCATGGATACAATAGGTGCCAAGCCCAGTCTCTTCAGTCTCAGCTAATGCATCAAACTGAAAAGCGTTGGCCCATTCGTCCAGCAAGCAATCAGGAACCTCTTGCAAGAGAGTAGCAGGCTCACGGATAGCACACTCTTCCCCCTCTTCATGCAAAGTGCAATTCATGTTTATAGGGATAGGGGTGTAGGGCTCAATGTGGTTTTGGGCAATGGGCTCTGCCCTTATGGTGACCTTGGTACCATACCTTGTTCGAAATAGCATATGGCACCAGTCGGAAGACAGGTACCCACCTATCTTGGCTGTGAAGTCTCTAGACAGGCAGATGGCGAAGAAGGCAGGGAGGTCGATGATGGATACGTCTTGCAAGACAGTGCAACCAGGGCATGCATGCAAGGTTAACTTCAGATTTTTTACCACCCCTACTGTTTTAATAGAAGTGCCATCTAACTAGACCACCCCTTTGGTCACGGGTTCATATTCTATGCCAAGAAGATCAGCTACCTTCTTAGGCATGACTGAGCTACTAGCTCCCGAATCTATCATGCAATTGTAAACCAAATTGTCTCCTATGATTAAGGAGAGATAGAAAGGGGGAGGCTTGCTGATCTTGCTTGAATCTTCCTCCTTGGGTTGCACCAAACTGGTGGATATTGCCTTTCCCTTGACTGTTGCCTCACCACCTGACTGATCGACGTCCTTCAGTGCCTCCTTAAGCAAATCCCTTTAAGATGGGATTGAAAGGGCCTCCCACATAGTGACGTTGAGGTTGGCCTTCTTCATCTGATCAACTATGTTGAAAGGGACACCAGCTGGTTTTAGAGGACCCTTTGAGGCTACAAGGTCTACTTTTGCTCTTTGGACGACTTGGACCTCTTCATGCCTCTTGTTCCCTTGCATGGTACTTTGGCTCGTATCATGGACAGCTACATTGGGTGTTGGAGCTTGGACTGATATTGAAGGTGAGGTAGCCTCCATGGCTCTCTTTTTTGACCTCGCATACTGCAACATGGACTCACCATTTGTTTGGTTCAAACCATAGAATTCTGCCTCCTGCCAATTGACAAAGGTAGAATCCCCTTGTAAGTGAGCCTGGGGACCAACACTAGGCTGACTTGGGTCATATTGCTGGCCAGAAGTGGTTGGCTCATCTTGCACTACTAAAGTTTGGACAAACCCTCCACTTTGGCATACACCTTGGTTGTGTGGCTGATTACATGGTTGACACCAATCTTGCTCTTGGGCAAGGTTATTTTGCATTGGAACTATCGCCTTTGAGTTGCTTGCGTTTGTGGGGTTCACACTATTCAACGGCCTGGCATTGCTCCATTGGTTTTGCCCTTGGAAGGTTGGCCTATTTTGTTGATAATTCTGACCTTGTGCTTGGTAAGGTCTGCTATACTGAGTTTGTTGTCTTTTTAGTGCCACCAATTCATTGCCAAAGTTTTGTAATAGAGCCTTGACCTCATGGAGCTCATTAGAGGATGTAGATGGTGTGGATGGTTGTCCTGCGGGAGCCATGGGGATAGGAGCCAAAGTGGGTTGTTGAGTG
Organism: Cryptomeria japonica; assembly: GCF_030272615.1. NCBI lineage: Eukaryota > Viridiplantae > Streptophyta > Pinopsida > Cupressales > Cupressaceae > Cryptomeria > Cryptomeria japonica. The sequence goes on along the minus strand of NC_081411.1, from coordinate 640,091,992 downwards.
GGAGCTTCTGGGAAGAGAGGCATTGGAGGCCTTGGAGCTATCTTCCCAGCCTGAATCAAACAATTTTCTGCTCTTATGGCTATGTCATATGCACTCGGCAGAGAAGCTCCACCCATTGATTGTACCATGACAGCTATATCGTTGTTGAGAGCTCTCAGATAATACAAGAAGGCATGATTTGGGGATGGCTTCACTAGAGCAGGAATCCTATTCCATGTCTTATGGAATCTGAAGTTGAAGTCTCCCATGAACTCGTGGGGTGCCCTCTTGATCGTAGTTAACTGCTCCACAAGTGATAGGTGATCACTTTTGTCTTCGATAGTTTTGGCCCAGGCAAATTCAGTTTCGGGCCAAACGGAGTTGATTTGATAGGGTTTCCAGGAACTTACTATTTATAGTAAGTTAGTTTGGGCACAATGTAGGGTAGATTTTGGGGTGATTTTGATCAACTTCTTTTTTGGTGCATTTATTCATTCGCCTGGATTGCATTTTTTATGAAGGAATTAATTATTCAGGGAAAAATCAAAAGTTTCTAAAGTTAAATTTAATTATTTAACATAAGGGGTTAATTAATGCTGAAGCTAATGTTTAAAAAGGAAATATTAAATGTACCCTTTCTTTTGGAGACATAAGGGGACAATAATATTTTATTCTACTTTTCCTTTATCCCACATTGATGGTGGTTTGGAATGTGGGCCCAAAAGAAGCAATAAATAAGTGCATTTAATGAAGTTTCAGGTAGCTTGGGAATTGTATCTTGGAATTTGTGATTCTTGGAGTGAGTTTTCTGGAAGTCATTTCTGGAGAATTCTTAAGGTTTTTGAGGACGATTCTCCTTGAAGGCAACATTCTCTACGCCTGTGAAAGACTAGGTCTGGAGAGTAATTTCAAAAAAAAAAGTTATTTGGTGCTGGAGAAAAATTGCAGGGGTTGATGTTGAAGTTTTGACAGCCAGCAATAATGTGGTATTCATCTCAGGCAGTTTGAACTTAACAGGGAGGTAATTGCATCGTTTCCAACAGGGAACTCAGCTACTGAGAAGTCGCTCTCTATCTTTGTGAGGTCATTGCACGTAGAGCTTAAGGTGGAATAGTTAACAGGAAACCATGCTTTAGCAGCAGTCGCATTACCTGAAATATTGAACGTTTCTTCCAATCTGCTGGCCATGTTCAGGGAAATCCACTTGTGCGCAACAGAGTTTCCAAAGCAGGCTGGGCATATTACTTACTGTGTGTGCTGGACGAGTTGAAAGGGGGGGTTCGTGAGACTCTGATTTGGCATTGAAGGCGACAGATTTTTGAAGGGTGTGGAGTATATTTCGGCCTCATAGGAAGCTGTGAAAACCTCTGCTAGCTGCCGTCATGTCTGAAGTTAGTTGCTGAGAGCTGTACGTGGGGGGTTATTGGAGAGTCGTGGGCTGCAATCTGGGTTTGAACCAGTGACTGGCGTGTCTTTTCGAGGTTGGAGACTCAGGTTCCTAGTGCTGACATTCCTTTCTTGTGTCATTCACATTTATAGCAGAAGTCGATAGAATGTATAACCTGCAATATTGTCAAGTTCAAGTTAGTTAAAATTGGTGTATGAAGTGTTAATGATTCTATAGTGTGAAGTTCCAAGTTTTTTGTGATTTACTCCAATCTTTCAGTTGTGTAAATGGAGCTTAGTTGTTCATGAAAAAACAAATGCACAATTCCTTGTCATTGGCATGAAATATGTATGAAACTTCATAACCCAAAACGCCCCAGGTATCAGCTAAACAAATATCAGACCTCATATGAACGACAACCAACTGTTTGATGAAATTACCATGGCAGATTGTTTGGAAAAAAAAAACATAGGAACAGGGCAGCCTATTACACTGGTTTACAAAGTAATTGCATCCACAAAATATTAAGAAAGCAAAGAAATGCAAGGGTGAAAGATATCAGCTCAACTAACCGTAGATTTGGAACAATATGCTTATATACTTAACTTTGATTTGTTATCAATATGCAATTCAATCATAATGCTTTACAGGAATTATTTTAGAGACAACAATATACTCACGCTCACAGACATCAGGGAGACAAAAATCAATTATTCAGTTCATATATATATTTTTGAATAGGAGATTTGGGACATTACGCCTACTGGTACCACATCAAGATGACTTACAAATTCTTTCAAGATGTCTCTCCAGTTACAATCATTCATGTCTTGATCCATGACAGTGACCTGTCTTAATATATCCTTCACCCAATCAGTGCTTTCACCAAGACGTCTTTCTCCAGGGGGGAAATGAGTGCGATATCACTTGCGTTGGAAGGCGCAAGCGTTAGTGTAGTCTCGGGCCACACTTGTATGCATTCGCAAGGTGCCTGGTATTTGCGTCTCCTATGTTGAGTTTGATCTTTGACTCCAGCTATAGGCCCGACTTGCTACAGTACGAACCAACGTGTGCTCAAGGAAATGGCCCATGAAGAAGATGTGTCGACTTAGTTATTGCTGACTATGTAGAATCGCCGCTTCTGACTTGCCCAGATAATTCCTCTGCAAATGAAATAGAAGCCCGGAATTATGCCATTTCAATATATAAGACTTTTAATGACATTGGTAATATTAATCAAAAGATTAATCAGCCAATCACCTCGAACCCATAGCCGTATGTAATCATTGAACTCCTTATTTGAGTTGGGCTCTTATAATTCTCACTACATTGGTCAAGCCACGATATCAATATGCCCAATGAAGAAATGTTGAACACCCTTATTTAATCAGCAGATAAACTCCCCAAAATATATATAATAATATCCAGGATAGAATAACCCTATTTTCAAATAGATGCGACTTATAAAAATTCTGTAAATATCTTTTATTTCTGCATTAAACACTTAAAAATTTGTCTCTCAAAGAGACTTCACAAATTTGCCCATTTGTGAACTCTGTCATGAATCCACTCCCAGGAAGAGTCAGGTTTCCGTCTAACCCTTCTGTCTCTCCTGAAGGTTTTCGTCTCCAGAAATCATAAGTCGTTTATCAAATTCCAGCCTGCTTTAAAATCCCCAGCAAGCCTCCTTATAAAGACTTTTGTGAACTTTCTAGAAGATAAGGCCGACTTGAAAATTGGGAAACTTTATTTAATAAAGTGACATTATAATATTTTGTTATTTAATTAAATTAAATAATATTAAGTCATATGAATATTTTATTTATATTTGGATAACTTTATAAAAATCAATTTAATTAAATGTCACCTGAAAAAATGGGGACATTACAGTCCTCCCGGCCCAAACTTTGCTTGTCCTCAAGCAATTCTCTGTTATACCACCAGGATCCCAAACTAGCCAAATGCAAAACAATGCATCATCCCACTGTTCCACTCTGATGCAATCTACAGTATTGAACCCTGAAACTCTGTTTTTCTGAAACCTTCCCATTATCGAGCTGATTAACAGATTTTGAATTGTCACGTTATCCCATTCATTAAAAATGAGGCTCGAGAAGCTATCAACAACAAACAACTCTCCAACTCCACACGGTCTTTCATGGATGTGCGAAATACTCATCCTGGGTGCATGAAACCACATATCAGCCCATCCTAGGCTGCTAATGGAAACTCGAACAACACCCATGAATTTGAAAATCAGACTTATGATGATGTAAAAGGTGCCTCTAATGACCAATGATGGTAGAGCCTTATTGTTATGCCAACCTCCAGTTATAAAGAGATGATCCATCTCTCTCTAAAACATCCAAACAGCTGCTGTCCTCAGAAGACAACCCAAAATCTTTGTGGTTTCATCATGCCATGTACCAAGGCTCAGCAGAAACTTATCCACTCCAAATAAATGCCATTCAATATAAAGAACATTGTTCTTGCACACTTGATACCCTGAAGAATGAGCAGCTCTAAACTCCACTGATGAATCATAAAGTAGAAGTGTAACAGTAGCTTCTCTAAGAGTGTCCACATGCTTAAACCAAACTGAATCAGTTTGGGAGACATGTTCACTATTTGACCAATGTTTCTGATAAGAGACATTGCTGTCTTGAACAACTTCACTCGTCTCAAGATAAAGAGAACTTGAAATTCCTTGCTGCAAGAATGTATCCACTGCATTGACAATATCTTGAATTAGGAATACCCAGCACCTTTCACCTTTGCCTGAGAAAATAAAATCAAGTAGATCAACTGTAACAGTATTGTTCTATATAAGAAGCTCCTTCAATATTTTTTTATGTCAAGATCAAGATCTGCAAGCAGTCTGCCTACTATATAAGGATATGCACTTACAACTTTGAAGTCAGGATCAAGTGACCCTGCTGTCCCTTCCAAAGATCCTAGAGCTCTTGCCACCAAAGCATAGTCAGGAGGCAAAAAATAATTGTACTCGTATGTCACCTCAGCTGACTGGTTCATAATACCCCGGAAATCCAACTGAGACTTCATTGCTTCATCACCAAATGATGCTCCCATAGCAACAAAAATAATTTGCATATCAATTTCAAGGTAAGTGAGTGATCCACTACTGATAGCCACAAGATTTCCAACATGGAAATAGCCATCTTCAAGTGCTTGTCTCAATGAGCAATAGACATTCTGATCAACAAGCTGTTTGGCATCCAAATGAGCTTCTTCGATTCCTTCCTTGTCTATCAGTTTAACACCATCTATCCACTCCATTGTGAGGATAGATTTGCAAGTGGAGTCCCAGTAAATCTTTGGCACCTTCAACCAGCTTTTACCTTTACCCTGAGAACCATAATTAGTTGTACTTGTTCCTCTTTTATCACTGCTTTCTCCAACTCCCTGGTTTTTAAGTGAGCTTTTGTAATCTGCATCAAAGTCATAGAGGTAAGCAAAACGTTCAGAATTCTGTGCTTCATGGATATAATCAATCTCTTCAAACATATATCTAACCATTTCATTTACTGCAGCTAACAAGTCTCCTCGTGCCTTGTTGTAGTTCTTCAGTTGGCCCCCAATAATTCGTATAAGGTGTGCATCAATGGCATCCTAGGCCTCTGTACTTTTACAACAAGATTCTTCCCAGTATGCAGACGAACCTGTCCCAATGATGCAGTAACAACAGGCCCTGAACTGAATTTAGCAAAAAGCTTTGATATTGGTGCCCCTAGCTGGAATTCAATAGATGGTGGTCTTTGATCCTTTAAGTCTGCAAGGCCCTTGTGTCTCCCTTGCACCTTCCAACAATAATTTGTTATCATTTTGTGAGTGTCATCAAGGTGGGTTAGGGCTGCAATAATCATATCCTCATTTTTCTTCAATTGACCTTTTAAATGGTGCGACTCAAGGAGCCTATTATCCTCATACATTTTTTCCGATTTGTCTTCATAATAATGCCTCTTTTGATCAGCTTCCTTCATGACATCTTTTCCACAATATCCATGTTTGGAAGCTTGGTCACTTTCATGCTCAGTCAAAGGATCACTGTCATAATAGTAGGTAGAGTCATTTACTTCATGTGCTTGTTCAATGGTTGATGCAAAATAAGACTGAACAATCTGAATTATCACCTTTAACTCCATACTTATCAATCCATTCTTGAGTGTCCTGAATGCAAAGAATGCTAGTCAAACTCAAAAAATCAGAATCATGTTCCTGCCTCTTCAAAGTGTCTTTGTTGTTCTTTATTGCATCTTCTTCCACGATTAATTGCTTCCTCATAAGGGCTGGTCTATGAGGTGTGTCCAGCTGAAAGTCGCATGTTCTTCTAGCTGCTTTAGCTGTCATTAAACTGATCCATACCTGCACTTGCTTGGCTATGATGTTTGTTGCCCCCAACCAACTCCATGGTAAAGAATCAATGACAAACCAAACATTATCAAACTGCAGGACCTTCTTGTTAGGCAATCTCCTAGTCTCCAAAGTCAGTTCCCTAAGACAACATACCTCATATGATCTTGACACTTTTTTCTCCCAGGTAATGAGGGGTATGAAGCAAAGAAAGTCCATCTCACTACATGACCAAATTTTTATATTGCTTTCATATGCATGAACTTCATCACAATTTGATTCTTTATTAATATGATGTAGATTTGATACATGCAATGGAGCATTAGTAGGATGCATAACTCTACATAGCTGATCAGTCAATTCTGGTCTGACCAGCTCTGAGAAAGCATTTTCTTCAACCTTGTAGTCGCCATGAAGACTTATGTATTCTTCATTTTCAGGTGCAATAATCAATTCTTGCTTGATCATATCCTCATATGGCTGATTGTTGTCTTTCCCATGACCACTTGTAGGTTGCAAATCATAAACAATTGGCTCCTCTTTCTTTTCTGTCCTTTCTTCAAAAGTAGCTTCTAAGTTTTCTTCTGACTTCGGCTGTTTATTCTTCTCACTCATATTAGTCTCACTACTATTTGTCTTTAAGACCATAGTTGAACTACTCGCCATTAGCAAAAACTTGCCAAGGCCTGAAAAAAAAACTCGGCCAATACTCGGCAAAAACTTGACAACTTAAAAACACGCTTAAATTTAATTAGAAATGCATTTTTTTGGCAAAATTCAATGAGAAGATACATCCAATGAGTCAATAAATGAGAACACAAAAGAAACAAGCTGAGTCTAGATATATTTAAATGCAAAGTGGGTACAAAATCGCATCCTCATGAGGAATGTTGATGGCTGGAAGCAAAATAGTAAATAGTTTTTGTAAAATTAAAAGTAAATACATCAATACAATTACATCTTCCTCTTCCTAGCTCTAGCAAAAACTAGGGGAGAGGTAGAACTAGAGGCTCTAGTCCTAGAAGTCTGCTGTGGGCGTGACTATGCCTCCTCTCTCAGTATGTCTGGCTCAGGCTGTGGCTCGTCCTCCATCCTGGATGAAGCTATGTCTTGTTGTGACTTTTTTCACACATCGCCCCATTGCAAATGGGACCCTCCTTGCTTTTGCTTTTTAGGTTTTCGTTAGAGCCTTGTGACCTCTCGACACCAATTTTTGTCGATTTTGAAAGGTCCGAATTTTGGAAGTCATAAGTCAGTCTGTGCAAGCCATTGTCAAAACAAAGTCTAGACATCGTCAATGTGCCTAGAAAGTCCGAAGGACAGAGATTGCAATTGATTTGGGTCAATTTGGACAACTTTCTATTTTTGGAAACTTTTGCTTTTTTCTTTTTCCTATTTTTTTAGGAAGTTTCGTTTTTGGCACTTTAAGCACGATCCCCAAAAAGGCTTATTTTTAGAAAGTTTTTCCTATTTTTTAGGGATGCTTGCTTTTTCTATTTTCGGAAAGGGGATCTAGGGTTTGCATTTGTGACTTCGAGTTATATTGAAAATGATCAAGAATTTCACCCAAAATTCAAATTTTGTCTGAAAAAGCCAAGTTCCTAAATTTGTGGAGACCAGAGGAATTCAAGGGTAAAATGGAGTATGAATTTCAAATTTCAAGAAGATCCAAGTTGAAATTCTTAAGTTATGTAGATTTCAAATCTGGTTATCATAGGGATCAACTCTCATGAAGTTCGCCTACCCATGGTGCACAATTTTGATGAACTTCGCCATGTATGAGGTGCATAAGTGTGGTGAAGTCCGCCCTCCTATAGGGAAGACAATAAGTGAAGTCTGCCCCATGATGGAGAAAGAGAACAAATGAAGTCCGCCTTGGAAGGGTAATAAGTCTAATCAAGTCTGCCTAGCAATAGAGTTGCACAACTCCCCTCAAGTCTGCCCTCATGATGTATAAGACTGATGAAGTTTGCTCACACTTGGTGCATAAATGTCATGAAGTCCGCTTTGGAAGGGACTTAGCTTGGTCATGGAAGTAAGGAGGTCTGCCCATGCTGTGGTGCACAAGTCCTATGAACTTCGCCCTTGATTGCATGTGGTGCACAAGATTCTTGAAGTCCGCCATGTGGTAAGGGCAAAGACATGACTAAGTCCGCCTTGAAGAAGATTGAATATGGTGCAAAGGATTGATCAAGTCCACCTAGGACTAGTTTGCAAAGTGGAAGACATTTCATAAAGTTCGCTTGCCCATGGTGCATAAGTTCCATGAAGTTCGCTTGCCTATGGTGCACAAGTTCCATGAAGTTCGCCCACATGTGAAACACATTTCAAGTAAGAGGTGCAAAGGTTTGATGAAGTCCGCCCTCATTGAGTGAGAAAATGGAAGACTTGCCATCAAGTCCGCCCTAGGGGAGAAACTCATTAATCTCACCAACATAAGGAAATGATTCTCATGAAGTCCGCCTTGCCTTGAAAATCTGATCAGCAAGCAAGGAAAATATTTTACCAACTCCACCATGGTGAAGGAAAGAAAGTTTCAAAACTCGAGCTAGGGAAAAGAAGAAAGTTTTAGAAAGTTTCAAAATTTGGAAGAAGAAAGAAAGATAGAGTTCGATTCATGAACTCTGTTGACGTGTTTTTTATGACAGCGTCGAACACAGAATAAAGTTGCCTAATGGTCACTTCACTCTCTCTTGATCAAAGTACGATTGTCTGCTAAGATTGCAGGAAGATCAGACAATCGACTCCAAGGTTCCTTTATGCTACGGACGTGACTCAGTTGGCTGATGTGATTGCTGGTAATCCAAGGGGCCTTACGTTTGCATGGTTCTTTCACTTCTTTGCTGTGGCTGGAACTCCATCATCGGATATGGCAATTCTGTGATGCTGCTGCTTCAAACGGACTGAAATGGACTGAAAGTAAAAGGGAAAGGGTTCAGAAGGATCTAAATCTATTCCTAAGGGCCATGATATCAACAGTTACTGCTTTGGTGGACAAATTCCAAATAAACCAAGCTCTGCTTTGCCAAGATCAACTACAACTCTGCAAGAACCGATGCAATCTTCTGGGGATACTAGAGGATTTTCAAATCGAGAAAGTACATTTGAATACCCAAAACGACGCAATCCAAACAACCATCTACAATCGAACTTAGCACAAATTTAAGGGGTTCAAGCTAACTTTACACTGCAACTTACAATCAGCAAGATGCAAAGAGTATGAACCATGGAAGTTCATCAAACACCATTACATTCTCCATTGAAGTCAAAGCACTATACTACTTCTACTCTAAGTGAGGAAGGTGAAACCATGCAAGCTTTGAAAAAATAATTTAAGTGGACACCATCAGAGAACAATGTTTCACTGTTATTCTCTCAAAACTTATCGCAACAATTTCAGACAAAGCTCCCTCCTATTACAAAGGAGGGGGGTCACCCCTTTATATAGGCCTCAGGCCATGATTACATGCAAAACCCTAATTAGGGTTTGCCTTAAAGATTCTCCACTCAAGATGCAACAAGGTGGGAATCTCCAATTAATAACCCATCATGCCCATATACAATTAATTACATCTAGAAGTGCCCACTCCGCAATGAATGTACCTTCATGCAAAAAATCGCTCATGATGCCATAAATGCACCATCATCTTCTGAATATGACGGCTGCATGTAGAACGAATCTGTCATAATGCCATAAATGTGACGGCTGCATGCAGGAGGAATCTGTCATAATGCCATAAATGTGATGGCTGCATGCAGTGAGATGCTTCATTAATTCAACGTCCGTTGACTCGGCTGCTACTTGGCGAGAAAACCTTGGAGAGAGAAAACTTCAGGAGAGAAGAATTTGATCCATGAAGAATTTTTCTTGAAGTTTCTCGAACTCTCCTTGCTTTGGAGGAGATTTTCAACAATTCTGCACCATTTCCTATTTTTTAGGAATTTCCACAATTTTAGGGTTTTGGTCCAGGAGAGAGAGAATTCTCTCATGTATCCATATCTTCAAAAATTTCTAAATTTGGAGGTCATTTGAGCCCTGAAAATGGATTTTTCAAATTTTCCCTAGGGGGAAATTTCTTGTTCAGTTCATCCCTGATTCTTTCCTTGCCTTAGAAATTTTATCTTGAATTCATCCTTGGGTGTGATTTCTTGTTGTGGAGGAATTCTCCTTTGGAAAAGAATTTGTTCCTTACCCCGAGGAAGGAAATTCTTCATACCTTAGCCAATTTTCATGATTTCCAAGAACTGTCCCGAAGGAAGAAATTTCAAACACTTAGTCATTTTTTCACCTTTCTTGGAATTTCTTCTTCTTGGGTGCAATTCTTCCCCGATGAAGGAATTCATCTCTTTGTGCACCGTCCATGAGATCATTTTAGCGCACTCTTGTGTTCCTAGGCGGCATTTTACACTTGGTGGGGAATTCTTTCAATTCCATGGATTCCTTGCATCCCTCTATCTGGCGCTCCTTCTCTCACTTGGGCGCTAAAATGCCTTGGTCAAGGACTCTTGCAATTTGCTTGTTTCTCCATGCACTCTTCATTCTGGCGCCCTCCACAAGGCTGGGGCGGAAACTCCTCCTGAGGAAGGAATTCATTGTTTTGTGAATTGTCCATGTCTTCTTTTCAACATCCCTATTTTTTAGGGATCCTCCTAAAATTTAGGAGCCAGGTTCATTGGATGGGGAATTTCATCCCGATTCCAAATCTATAAAATTTTCCACACTTGGTCGAGATTTGGTGTCTAAAAATCAGAACTTTCCCAAGTGACTGAATTCAAAATAGAAACTTTCTTGAGAGACTAAACTCAACAAAGAAACAAGACATGTCTAGGTTTGATGAATGGAAGAAAAATAGAAACAAATCTAGTTCGAATTTGGAAGGAATGACTGGTTTCTAATTGCAAAGATTGAACTCTTTAAGAATGAATCATTCATTCATTTCTCTCATTCAGACGCTTGAAGAAAGATTATTTAGATTATTTCAGCTTTTCTAAAGCATTTTCAGAGCCTCAAGAATAGTTCGAAAATTTTGTAAGGCATTGAGGAGAAGACAAACAGGGGTTTTCATCTATTTCTCAAGGTGATAGGGGTATTCTAGTTTGTTTCCTTACCTTTTGATGAAGATTCAAGACATCTTTGGTGATTTTCAATCTACTTTTCAAAATTTTGGAGGAGATTTTCAGGGACTTAGTCTGATTTTCACATATTTTTCAGAATTCGAATCTGATTTCAACATTTATTTCACAGATTTTGGGACTAAGTTATTCATTTGCAGATTAATCAAAGACAAATTTCACTCCCAAACCTTCAAATCAGATTGAGTTTTCAAGGGTTTCTAAAATTTCTAAGTGTTTGCATCTTGTTAAAAGCTAAAAGAGTTGAGGAATTGGAGTAAAAGGGACCAAAATCAGAGCAGTCTGCCATCAAACCTTCAAAATTTGCACTCAAAGTAAGAATCTTAACTTAATTTTCTTTTGGTTTTGCAGATCATAAATGGCAGCTGGTGGTGGGATCATTGCGGAAAACACAGATGAAGTTTCAAGCCAAATTCAGAATTGAAGACAAGTCCATGAGCAAGGTTAGTCCAAGCATAGAGATGGCCAAAATTTGGCTAAGTATGAGAAATACTTCACAAAGAGATTCTTCCCCAAATTCGAGGCACTTGAAAGAATCTCAAGGCATCAAGAAAGAAAGTCCTTGGACTTGATGAAAAGAATTTCAGACTTCTTGAGAAATTTCATCCGTAATACCAGACCTATGGAAGCAATCAAGACAACTTCTTGAAGGATTTCATCTCTTGAAGAATTAAAGACAAGCTCCCAATCAGAATCAGATGATGACAAGAAGTTAACAAACTTCCATACTTAGACAATTTCTTCACACAAATTGGAGAATTCAGGGAAGACATCCAACACGCTAAAGTTGGCGCCTTGTCATCTTCCAACCAATCAGATTGTTCCAGGTCAACATGTTTAGGTTCAATGAACCTGACTTATCCATAGAAGCTTATATAGGGCACACTTCACAATGCAACAACCTTCTATTTTCATTGTTGGTTCATATTTAGCAAGAAGGACAAGTGTCCCCATGTAATTGTCTCTTTGGTTGAGGGGTAGTTAGTTGTAACAAACCCTAATTAGGGTTTTGATCTTTCAATTTGGGCCCTTGATCACTATTTGACTTCGGCCGTTCAAACTTTTTGTGTGCCTATATAAGGTTTCCTCCTTTCATTTGGAGAGTGTGAGGTTTTTGAAACATTGTTGCGAGAAGGTCATTTTGGATAATTTATTGCTGGTGTGCTTTTGAGGCTTTGTAATCTCTATTATCTGAATGATTGGCAAGGTTTTCAATTTCTTCAACACAATAGTTTAGATTTTATTTCATGTATGTTAGATGAATGCAAGATTTGATAAGTATTGATTTATGGTGTATCTTCGCTCATACTTTTGATGAATAGATGATTTTTGTTCATTGTGTAAAGTTAGTCTGAGCTTTCTTTTATGTATGCTTAAACTCCGATCATAAGCACATCCTTTGAAGATTGCATCCGCTTTGTGTAGTTGTCCTAAGCGAGGCGAAGCAAAGTGTGGTTATTCACCTAGTCAATACCGTCTCTTGAATTCCCAGGAATAGATTAGAACTTCTAAACCCTTGTCTCCTTTTTAGTTTTTCATGATCCAAGTCCCAAATGATAGAGCTTTATTTTCTAAACCTTCATTGTGAATTGAACGAGCCAAGCATAAGTCCCTTTGTGTATTACCAGCATATCACAATGCCCATTGAGCTTATCCACACGTCAAGACCTGACAAAAGAAACCTTGGAATCACCATATGATCTTCTATCAATCTTAGCATACATGGTGATTTTGTTCAAGAGAGGATAAATTATCTTTGGGTACTATATAGTTTATTCTAATGTTCGGTATATGATAAAACGTACACCAACATGTGTCTACCTGCTCCTGCCACTGGCAATGACTCCTCATCCTCCTCCTCAACGTCATCCAGTGTGAAACCAAATCCACCCCCCTCCTCCATAGCCTGCCTCTCCAAATCAGTGATGTCATCCTCGGTAAACAATGGAGGCTGCTCCTATGATGTCCAATCACTGTAAGGATCTATATCATCCAAGTCAATTGGACCAGTTGGTGCTTGATCTACCTTATGCACAACCAAAGATTATATTGCACAAAGACAAGGTCATTGAGACGTTTCTGTGCTAACTTGCTCCTCTTGTTCGTGTGGATGGCTTCAAACAAGCACCAATTGCGCTCACAAGCATCTGAGGGCAAATTTTTGAGATTTGGGGTATTTCCACCCCAACTTTTGCACCAAGCATCTGCAAAATAAAACAATTTTGAAAAGTTAGAAAGCAAAGAGAAAAGCAAAAACATAATTTATCAATTTATCAATCACTTTAGATGCCAAAATCCAAATGGCAAATGTTATAACTTATACCTAGGGATTGAGTGGTTCTTCCTCTCTTGGCTAGCTCTGAAGAGAATAGCTTACTCCTTGCTTCCTCATAATTTTGGAGTTCGCCCACAATGAGGTCTCTCACCTCAACCTCAGGTATCATCCTCTGAATGCATGTAGTGAGGCCCTCCATGACCTCTCCATTAAGATCTGAGAAAGAACCCCCAAACTTAAAATGAGGGCTGAGGAAGTACCCTGCTGCATGAATGGGTTGGTGGAGTTGATTGTTCTACCTCTTATCAATAATTCCCAAATGGGATCAAATTTGAGTCTACCCCCCTTGTAGAAATTTTTGATAGACTCCATGGCCCTAGCCATGGCCTCATAAATATGCCCCATTGGGGTTTTATCCGCATCTACCAAGCAGAGCCCTCTAACTGAGGGCTCTGACACCTACAATTGGAAAATACAAATTACAAAAAGATTAATTAATGAAGTTACAAATTAGTAATGAGAGACTTGAATCAAGATAATTAAAAATCAAGTTTTGAAGTTACCTTCACAATCTCTGTAGCCTTTTGTGCAAAATGGTTGTCGAAGACTATGCATGCAACACCCTCTCCTTCAACCTTCTTTGAATAAGGTGAGTCTAGCCATGCTTGACTCACAAACTTTTGTTTCAAAGAAGTCAATGCAGCAAGGATGCTTTGCAACGTCAAGAAAATCATTGCAAACCTTGTGACACCGACTCCCACCAAATCTCTCCGTTGGGTGTTCTCTCTCATCAAATGTAGAACCCAAGGGTGATTGTAAATATATTTCGTGATCCTCCTTGCATCTTCTACAATTGGAGTCACCCAATCAAGTTTTCCTATGTTCTCCAAAAGAAGGTCAAGGACATGTGATGCACAAGGTGTCCAAAAAAGAGGGGTGCCTCTCTCGGAGGATTCTATCTGCAAAAGAAGAAGTTATTCTTAAGAAAGATACAACCAAGAAAAACAAAGCCACAACAAATGAAAATATTGCTAAAGGTGATAATTCAAAAGGATTCTACTTGCTGCCACATATGCTGCAACATTATCTGTGATGATTTGCACCACATTCTCTACTCCCACCTCCATTACAGTGTGCTCCAACATTCCAGCCAATGTTTCTACATTTTTCACCTTACTGGAGGCATCAACCGATTTCAAGAACACCACATTGTCCTTGCAAGCAACCAAAAAATTAATAATGCTGCGGTTTTTGCCATCTGTCCACCCATCAGAAAGAATGGTGCAGCCATATTTTCTCTATTCATTTCTTTGGTCCTCGACTGCTTCTTTTGCCCTATCAACTGCATTTGTGAGCAACCTATAAGAACAAAGTGAAATTAGGTCTTAGTACACAATTTAGATTTAATAAACAAGAAATCTGAAAAACAATTAAAAATGAAATCAAGTGGACTATTTACTAACCTCCCACTCAAATCCTTGCAAGACGGGGCCTTGTACCCTTTTCCTGAAACTGTCATTGCGGTCACCAAATTCAACCAATAAGGACTGTTTGCCACATTGAATGGGATGTTGTTGAAGTACCAAAAATCAGCACATGCAATGTTTGTTTTTTCATGTGCCTCCCTATTCCATCCAGTGGCCTCTAATGATGGTTGTGCTCTAGGTGTGTTCCTGGGCACAAAATAACTGATGAATACTAAGAGGGGGGGGTGAATTAGTATACCAAAAAATACTGAACTCAAACTCTTAAACAGTTTAGCAGATAACCGGTATAACAGATTCACTAATAAACCGGTTAAGATAAGTGCAAACCAAATAGCAAATAAAGCATTCACCCACAAAAGCACAATCACCATAACACAAGATATTTTGACGTGGAAACCCAAAAGGGAAAGACCACGGTGAGCAGAAACTCACAAGTAACTATCTGCAGAATAGAAACCAGACCGGTTAAGGTCAGACTAGTTAAGGTCATACAATGTTCTTCACTAGAACAGATCCTGTTAGGAATCTAGATCTCTGTTAGGAGATAAGTCCTGTTAAAGACTACCTTGCTAAAAGATTTCAGATCCACAGTTGTGAACCACCTTGTTAGAGGATTTACAAAGGCTTTGCTGGGCCTACCCAGTTAAGGGTTTCAAACTTGTCGAAGATGTGAGTAATCAACAAGTGAGTGATCTAGATACTAGCACAGTATGCTTGGTTAGATCCTTGATAGCTCATTGTTAATGCATTTCAGCATTACTTTAGTCTTCAATATCTCCACACTATAACTCTTCACACAGACCTAATCTTCTCTGCAAAGATCGCACATAACCTTCTCATACATTATACATCTCTCATCCATACAAACCCTAGACATGATGTCCTTATAAAGGAAACTGATTTCATGTCGGTCCAATAGGATTAAACTACAAGTTCCTAGGTTTAGTGCATCTAGACACATTTGGTAACACGGCACAAAATCACTGCCAAAGTGTCGGTGGATGATAACTCATCACAGAAATACCGGTTGGTAACTCATCATAGAGTAATACCGGTTCATACAATATACCGATTACCGGTTGTCAAAAATGAAGACTGGAAAATGTTAACTACCGCTTTGTTCCTTCGTACCGCTTGAGATCCTCGAACCGCTTGAGGTCTTCATACCGCTTGGGTTCTCCATACCGCTTGAGGTCTTCAGTCTATTTGTGACTGGTAAACATCTTCTGCAAAACACTGATAGTCTAAAGACTATAATACATAATACCGGTTGGAACAATTACCCGTTGAGCATAACTCATACATCAAGAAAGTGTGTCCATCAATGACAATCAAAACATCATCAAAATGCCAACGATCTCCCCCTTTGGCATTGATGGCAACACTTAGGAAAATTTGACATCTAAGTGTTTTTACAACAAAAATATGCCATAGTCAAAATTACTCCCCCTAAGCATATACACTATCCCTTTTGCAGAAATTACAATGTATACTATTCCCCCAAAGTGGTAACATGAAAGTATACATGAAATGGTAACATTCATCAAAATTTTAAATAGTACTCCCCCTTTGCCAACAATGACAAAGTAATGCAGAATAACCCCTGTTTCCTTATATATAAAAATAGAGTAAATGTTTATGACAATAAGGAATAAAACTTATAAAAAACAGATTTAAAATCCTTCATAAAAGTTTTCATGGCCAATGACCATGACACAAGTAATGAGGTAGTAACTTCACTTTCAGTCTGCATCTGGAATACCAGTTCTTCCATAGCATCAATGGTACTCATCTCTTGAGTTACCGTGATGGCTTCCAGATTGAGAAAACATTTTTTGAAGAATTTGCAGTCTGGGTAATAAGACCAGTTGAAGCTCCTGCAAATCTTTTGTCCGGTTGCAGATTTATGATTCCACCCTAGCAGTTTGCAGCTGATAATGATGGACCGTTTGCCCATATGTAGTAAATGAATCATATGGCATCTTGAAGGTGCTGATGTATGCCTGGAACTCCGATTGGAGTTTATCTTTCTGCTTAAGCACATCATCACAAAATAGATGGGGTTGGCAGATTTTACTCAACAGTAATTTGCCCTCATCCATAGCACCACTGATATCCTTCTGCTGCTTCAGAAGTTGTGACCGGAGCTCATTCAGTTTCTTGACTAAGGCAGTGTTGAGTGCCTTTTCATGGTTCTTCTTGGCAGTGGCTGCAACAACATCTTCCAAGCATTGTACCTGGTCCTCCACTACGGTACAAAGAAGTTTTAGCTTGGACAAAGAGGAATCGGTATTGGGGAGGTTAGTACCGGGAATCAGACTGGTAAGGGTGTCAACAGCAGTTTGTATGACATCCCTTTCCTTCTTCCTCCGCAACTCTTCTAGTCTTTCTTGTGCTAGTTTGATGCCTCGCAATAGCTCGGACTCATCTGTTGATTGAAGGTCAATCGGACTGGTGGTGTCAACCGGTTTGGCTTGACCATCGGTTGCCTTGGGAGTCTCTGCTTGTTTGGTTTTCTCTGCTTCCTTCTCCTCTGCTGCTCTTTTTTTTTCCTCTTCTTTCTTCTTTTGCTCCTCTTCTTGTTTCTTCTTCAGTTCTTCCTTCTTCTTGTCTTCTTCCTACTTTTTCTTTTCTTCCTCCTTTTTCTCTTCTTCTTTTCTCTTCTCCTCTTCTTTTCTCTTCTCTTCTTCTTGTTTCCTCTTCGCCTCCTCTTTCTTTTTCTCTTCCTCTTTCCTCTTGTCTTCCTCTTTCTTTTCTTTTTCCGCTTGCTCTTTCTTCATTTGTTCTTTGTCCTTTTTCTCTTTCTCTGTGTCTGGAGTGACATCCTCAACATCTAATGCATTCACATCAATGGGATCATTTTGCTCTGTCACTCTTTCCCCTTCACTGTCAAATGCTTCATTCGGTTTGCCTGATGTTAGATCAGGTGCTTGTTCAGCCTTCAGATTGGCCTTAGACACTTAGTGTAACCGGACAGCAGCTTTGGCATGTAAATGTGTTTCCTTCTCCACTTCAGAAGCTTTACCTTCCAGTAGCTCGAGTCTTCTTCTTCTCATGAAGAAGAGGCCTTTGTTCTTATCCATTATTTCAAATAATTCAGAATTAGAGGCATCGGGAAAGTATTGTGCAAAGACTCTCGCCCTTATTTCCTATTTCTTTTCAATGGCAATGCGCCATTTGTTATCTAAAGAATTGTATAAAGAATTTGGTGTGACCGATCTGATTTCAAATGGCAACTGGTCATTGACACACAAATATCTAATAACCTCTTGTTCTACTTCATCTTTCTCATTATCATTAAAATCGTCAAAATGCTCTTTTAAATCATCAAGCAATTTTCTCCTAATGTTCTTGATTGTCCTCTGACAATGTGTCATAGGCTCATAGGAGGAAATATCTATGTTTACCAGTGCTGAAGTTGCAGGTGCACTACCGGTAGATTTTCCTTCTTGTTTGATTGTCTTGTCTTCTTAGGTTGAATTTCCGGTTCAGTATCCTCTGACTCCGGTGAGTTGGTTTTGGTTTTCCGCTTCCTCTTGAATACTTTAGCGGGAGCAACCTCAGGTTTCTTCTTGGCAGGTGACTGCTTGGTCACTTTTGGACTGGCTGAGGTAATCGGTGCCGATACTGATGGCACTGCTTTGCCCTTTCTCTGTGTAGGATCTTCAACCGGTGTTACCCTTTCTAAGTAGGTGCCAGTTCTCTTTTTCTTAGCATCTAGTGGTGAGGCAAGCAGGGTAGAGGCATACCTAATCAACATATCATACATCACTTCATACCCCATTGGTTCAACTGCTTCCTTTCTTGGTTCCACCGCTTCCATTATGCATTCATCTACTTTTATTGTGAAGCAGATGTCATCTTCATACTTCTTCACAATATCACCAGATATCCTCATTCTCTGGCTCATTTTCCGCTTGAATTCATCAAAATATTTATTAAGAACCTTAGGATATCCGATTCCCACTGCTTGAAGACTTTCCCTAATTTGCTTGGAGACCGGTTGGTCAGTAGACCATTGGACATCACCTACTCC
Organism: Cryptomeria japonica; assembly: GCF_030272615.1. Taxonomy (NCBI): domain Eukaryota; kingdom Viridiplantae; phylum Streptophyta; class Pinopsida; order Cupressales; family Cupressaceae; genus Cryptomeria; species Cryptomeria japonica. Next base: position 640,073,324 of record NC_081411.1, on the reverse strand, counting down.
AGGGAAATAGCCTTGAAAGTAGAAGAATAGACCAACCAAAAGTTGTCCAAACCTGAACCTTAGAGCATTATCCTGTTTAATGGACTTTAGGTTTAGTAGCAATTGCTTCTGCAAACAGGTACACAAATCAAATGAGGCGTCTTCCTTAATCATTCTGTAGGTGGCATTCACTGCAGCAGCAGGGACAAAGTTCATTCTACTGGCATAAAACATCCGGTAGCCAATCACCATGCAATCATACTTAACCAAATCATCTTTGATGGTGTTGACGGTCATCGCCCGTTGGTCACTCAGAGAACTGGTGAGCTTAGTCATTTCAGTCTTGGTGACCTTCCTTAGAGCTAACACCTCTCCAATGTTACAGAAACCAGTGACGGCATGAATTGCCTCTGGTGTGATGTCATGCGTCTGCTCGAGATACATTTTATCACCTGTGCACTCTGCTCAGGATGATGTGGATGTGATCTTCAGTGAACTCTTCCAGAAAATAAACCGCATTGTGCAGTTTCTTCCTCTATAGGATGCTATATTCAGGTTTGAATTTCTTGTCATTCCCACAGAACAGACCTAGTTGGGAATGGATCACTAGGGATCCTAGGTCTTCCAATTTACAATCAATATATCCTGAAATATCTTCCTCAACTATAACTCCGACGGGTATCTGGGATAGGGCATTGTATTTCATCTTCTTCTGAATAAATTCAGCTGAATCTACAGGTGCACTAGAACTGGAGTGCGATGCAGAAGCCATGATTAAATGATAAACAAGAATTTCGAGAAATACCTTCACAATTCGAAATTTAGGGTTTGCCAATGTTGCTCACAACACACCACTTTGGCTGCTTGGAACACCGCTTAGTGTTCATTACGGATAGATTGAAAGTCTGTTGGATTCCTCTGCAAGATTTTTGGATTCACTTTGAATTGCTAGGCGAATCGCTCTTTGTCGCTTTGCTCTTTGAAAGTTCTTTCGCAAACTGATAAGTGAAAATGACGACAAAAATCCCTTTTAAACAATCTTTCACCTACCATAATAAATGCATCACCGCTAGGGTACAAACCCTAATTTTGCCTTTTACCATTTCAAGTCTTCTGTCGATTGACAGGTAACGTATACCGGTTAAGGTCTTTATCGATATAAACCGGAGGTTCGAAACATTTCACCGATATGTTCCCCCTAAGCTTTTTTGAAGCTCAGTTTGCCGATTCAGAGACTTCCACACTAGGAGTAGAAACCGGTTCATCCTGTGACATTTCTTAAGGTTTCTTTTTCCAAGTTTTATTCATTCCTGCTTGAACGGTTTCAACATCAATCTTCCCTTCTAGAGTGATCGGTATATCATCCGATAGGTTCTTTCTCATTCTGTAGGTTTTGGCAGTGTGTCCCGGTTTGCTGCAATGATAGCATACCATTCCAGGTGTTCTCCATGGTCCATTATTTTCTACCATTCTTCCTTCTGCATGTTGTAGCAGTGTGACCGCTACTATGACAGATCAAACAGGTTGCTCTCCAACCAGTTGCTGCTTGATAGCCACCTGACCGATGGTCATAGGTATTATATCGGTTGGGATTCCGGTTCACAGAGGGTTCAGGGATAACTCCATGAGTTCTTGGAGGGTATCTCCCAGTGTTGTGCAAAACAGACCTGCATTCAAATGCTCTATGCCCAAACTTGTTGCATGCATAGTAGTTTCCATTGAATCTATTGGATCTAGGCTTATTGTTTAGAAAATAAGGAAAGTTATTGTAGGCCTTGCTTCTACACACATTAGCAGTATGTCCTTCCTTGAGACAGTTGAAACAAACAGGTTTAAACTTTTGCTTACCTTTATCCTTGGGTGTTGGTTGCTTCTTTGATGCTTCAGCTTTTGTTCCAGAGGTTTCACCTTCCTCATACCTAGAGAAACCAAGTCTAGTGGTATTCTTTACTGGTTTTGCTGATTCTAACTTGGCAGTACTTTGATTGAATTTGGCAAGTATCTCCTTTGACTCAGTGAGTTCCTTGGAAATAGGAGCATTAGATTCCATCAAGGTTGCATTCTCAGAAATATCCATGTTTAGTTCTCCTTGCATTTCTTCTTTTTCCACTTTACTTTCTTGTAGATGAGTGGTAAGGGCATTGATTTCTTGCTTCAGCTTGGAGATCTCATGATCTTTGTCTTTTACCAGATCTTGAGCTTTCCTTCGGTTCTCAAGCTCTTGACACATTCTGATAGTCAGTCCTTCCAACTCCTTTCTCAGGTTGGCTTTAGATTCATTCAGTTTTTCAACTTCTTCAACTAGGGCATCCATGCCAGCTTCATCAGAAGAGCTATTTTCAGTAAGTTCCATCAGTTTCTCAGCATGCTCTCTTCTCTTGGCCAAAGAGGCTTTATACTTGACTTTGAGTTCATCATAGGCTCTCTCAGTCTGAGTGAGACGATGAGTAAGTTCCCTCACAGTGTATTCCCCCATATCTCCTTCCAAGTGGTTAGACTTACAGAAAGGTTGGCTCTGATACCAATTGATGAATACTAAGAGGGGGGGGCGGGGTGAATTAGTATACCAAAAAATACTGAACTCAAACTCTTAAACAATTTAGCAGATAACCGGTATAACAGATTCACTAATAAACCAGTTAAGATAAATGCAAACCAAATAGCAAATAAAGCATTCACCCAGAAAAGCACAATCACCATAACACAAGATATTTTGACGTGGAAACCCAAAAGGGAAAAACCACGGTGAGCAGAAACTCACAAGTAACTATTTGCAGAATAGAAACCAGACCGGTTAAGGTCAGACTAGTTAAGGTCATACAATGTTCTTCACTAGAACAGATCCTGTTAGGAATCTAGATCTCTGTTAGGAGATAAGTCCTGTTAAAGACTACCTTGCTAAAAGATTTCAGATCCACAGTTGTGAACCACCTTGTTAGAGGATTTACAAAGGCTTTGCTGGGCCTACCCGGTTAAGGGTTTCAGACTTGTCGAAGATGTGAGTAATCAACAAGTGAGTGATCTAGATACTAGCACAGTATGCTTGGTTAGATCCTTGATAGCTCATTGTTAATGCATTTCAGCATTACTTTAGTCTTCAATATCTCCACACTCTAACTCTTCACACAGACTTAATCTTCTCTGCAAAGATCGCACATAACCTTCTCATACATTATACATCTCTCATCCATACAAACCCTAGACATGATGTCCTTATAAAGGAAACTGATTTCATGTCGGTCCAATAGGATTAAACTACAAGTTCCTAGGTTTAGTGCATCTAGACACATTTGGTAACACGGCACAAAATCATCGCCAAATTGTCGGTGGATGATAACTCATCACAGAAATACCGGTTGGTAACTCATCACAGAGTAATACCGGTTCATACAATATACCGATTACCGGTTGTCAAAAATGAAGACTGGAAAATGTTAACTACCGCTTTGTTCCTTCGTACCGCTTGAGATCCTCGAACCACTTGAGGTCTTCATACCGCTTGGGTTCTCCATACCGCTTGAGGTCTTCAGTCAATTTGTGACCGGTAAACATCTTCTGCAAAACACCGATAGTCTAAAGACTATAATACATAATACCGGTTGGAACAATTACCGGTTGAGCATAACTCATACATCAAGAAAGTGTGTGTCCATCAATGACAATCAAAACATCATCAAAATGCCAACAATAACTACCTATGGATTGTGTCCCTGATGGTGATGCAGTAGTGCTAGGTACTCTACTAGAGGAAGCAGTAGCGGTGGTCGAGGTGGTGCTGGTTTTGCGGATACGTGGGCCACGACGAGAGCCCACTATGCCCTGAAGTGCTTCTTCTTCTTCTTCAATGTTAATTGAAGCACCTTGAGATTCATGGCTAGTTTTGCCCTCTCCCTTTGCAATTTCTTCTCTTCCCCAGCTGAAAGTAAGGCTTTCATCTTTCTTTTTATTTCATCGTTGGTCCCACAACATACTCTAGCATCATCCTTCTCGATGCCTGCAAGGTGGTATTTGAGGCAGTTTATGTCTCCATGAATTATTTTTTCACATTTTATGCAAATCACCGTCCCAGGTTCCGGTCCTTCCTAGGCATACCTCCAAGCCCTGTCTCTAGCACCTTTAGGACGAGTGTCTACATATCTAGATGGGCATGGTTCTAGTGGCCAGTTAGAATTTGCCATACTGAATTAATGGTTAACTGTTAAGCTACACATACAAAATGAAAAGACAAAGTTAATATTTTAGTTAAACAATTTAGCAAACTATCTAAATTAGTTTAAATAATTTTAGACATCATTCAAAGTTGAAAAAAAAAACTATTAGGGTTTGATGTTTTTGAAAAACTAGAGATTCTTCAAAAAAATAGTGAAAAATTCAACAAAACTTTTTAAAAAATAGTCTAAAATTTTGTTCCAATGACTCAAAAACATTTTTGACTACTTAGGAATCATTTTCTATTCATCTAGATGCAACAAAAAATAAATAAAATGTTTTAAAAAAGCATAGAAAAAAATCAGAAAACTTACTTGGGAATCTGATTTTTCTTCAAAGACCACCTCAAATTCGCTTGAAATCTGCCTCAAATCCGCTTCAAATTGATGGAAATCAATAGTCAAGTGTTTGGAAGAGTTTTTTTCCCCCTCTCAGCAAAATAGAACACAAAAAATGATAAACTTCATTTTTGCCGTTTTTCCCCTTTATGCACAGGCGGCCGAGTTTTTAACTTGGACTTGCCTTTTTTCAAAAACTTGGCGAGTTTTGCCTGCGAGTAAAAGTGGTATTTACTCACCAGGCAAAAATACTCGGCGAGTGGTGCATCTATGTTTAAGACAATACCCCTTCCTCTTATGCCTTCCTTTTGTTTTTACCCCGAGTATTCAGTGAACGTCATGGTATCACAGACTGCTGCACTCAAGGCGTTATATTCAGCATGAAGTTGGTCCATCTCATTAGCTTGGTTAAGTTGTCCTTTTCCCTTGTCATATGCAAGCATATTAATACTCTGTTTCTGATTGAGACCTCTCAACAATTGGGCCATTTCCTTCAATGTTTCAAACATGTAATTTGCAGCTCTTCTGATCTCTTGAAGACGGCTTTAGCAGCATCTTCTTTTCCATCCCCCATACTAATACTTTTCTTCTCTCTCTGAAGATACCTTTATGCAATTTCACTCATCAATTGTCCCCACAGGCTGGCAGGACTTGAAGCTCTGATACCACTGAAAGATTCCAGCTCAACTAACTATAGATTTGGAACAATATGCTTATAAACTTAACTTTGATTTGTTATCAATATGCAATTCAAACATAATGCTTTACATGAATTATTTTAGAGACAATAATATACTCATAGACATCAGGTAGACAAAAATTAATCTTCTGTTCAAATATATATATTTTTGAATACGAGATTCGGGACATTACACCTACAGGTACCACATCAAGACTTACAAATTCTTTTAGGGTGTCTCTTCGGTTACAATCACTCGTCTTGATCCACGATAGTGACTTGTCTTAATATATCCTTCACCCGATCAGTGCTTTCACCCAAACGTCTTTCTCTAGGGGGGAAATGAGTGCGATATCACTTGCGTTGGAAGGTGCAAGCGTTAGTGTAGTCTCGGGCCACACTTTTATGCATTCGCAAGGTACCCGGTATTTGCGTCTCCTGTGTTGAGTTCGATCTTTGACTCGAGCTATAGGCCTGACCTGCCACAGTAAGAGCCGACGTGTGCTCAAGGAAATGGCCCATGAAGAAGATGCGTCGACTTAGTTATTGCTGACTATGTAGAATTGCCGCTTCTGACTTGCCCTAATAATTCCTCCACAAATGAAATAGAAGCCTGGAATTATGCTGTTTCAATATATATGACTTTTAATGACATTGGTAATGTTAATCAAAAGATTAATCAGCCAATCACCTCAAACCCATAGCCGTACGTAATCATTGAACTCCTTATTTGAGTCGGGCTCTTGTAATTCTCACAACATTGATCAAGCCACGATATCAATATGCCCAATGAAGAAATGTTGAACACCCTTATTTAATCGGCAGATAAACTCCCCAAAATATATATAATAATATCCAGAATAGAATAACCCTATTTTCAAATAGATGCAACTTATAACAATTCTGCAAATATCTTTTATTTCTGCATTAAACACTTACAAATTTGTCTCTCAAAGAGACTTCACAAATTTGCCCATTTGTGAACTCCGTCATGAATCCACTCCCAGGAAGAGTCAGGTTTCCATCCAACCCTTCTATCGCTCCTGAAGGTTTTCGTCTCCAGAAATCATAAGTCGTTTATCAAATTCCAGCCTGCTTTACAACCCGCAGCAAGCCTACTTATAAAGACTTTTGTGAACTTTCTAGAAGATAAGGCCGACTTGAAAATTGGGAAATTTTATTTAAAGAAGTGACATTATAATATTTTGCTATTTAATTAAATCAATTAATATTAAGTCATCATATTTATATTTGGATAACTTAATAAAAATCAATTCAATTAAATGTCACCTTAAAAATTGAGGACATTACAAAGGGTGCAGGGATCTATCGCTATTGTCCAAAGTATTAAAGATTCAGTGATGTGTATTCCATAATTGTGGCAAAGAAGTGATTGCATCAGCAAGTGATTTTTATATAACACCTAGAATTTAGAGGAGGTTCCGAATTGATAAGCAGAGATCAATATTTGGAAGCAGCGATTCCTAAGAAAGAGTATTATAAGACGAGAGTAAAACCTGAAAAAGACAAAACCCAGAAAAAGACATTAGAAGAAGACAAAAATGAATAAAACAAAGATTAAAAGGTACTCTTTGATAATGAGTTAATTCCTTCAAGAGGCGTGATTCAGATTTGAAGCCATATGAGACAAAGTAAATGAATAAAGAAAAAAAAAAAAAGTAGTCAGCAATTGTAAAAGACAGATTTGTTAATAGTGAAATGGTGCGATCTTACTAATAATTCTAAGTGGTGCAATTTATTGTATCCACTAATAATTCTCAAAAAGTTACGATTTGATTACAATTAGTAATATCTTTTCATAAGTTGCATTTTAGAGAATATGGTTTAAATGAAGGGATGCAATTAAAATGAGAAGTTATGTCTCCTCTATTTTTAAAGGGTACGACCCTTTGATATAAAGATATATATGGAGATTGCAAATGGAGTTTGGAGTGTGGGTGCTGTGTAAGTGTGAAGTTAAGAGCAGGCATTGAATAAGATATATTTCTGATATAGAGCAGACACAGGGCAGTTAATTATGAAGAGTACTTCAGACCTATATTGAAGAATATATGCAGTCCATTCATGAGGAATAAATGCAGATTATGTGTAAAGATATATACAGATTAGATAAGGGATTCATGCAGATCTAAAAGGAGAAGTGCGAGTGTTGATTGATAGAGAAAAATCATATATATACCAGCAAATTTATGAGATTAAAGAAGAAAAGTAGAGGCAAATTTATGAGAAGATCATCATTCATTGAATGGGTAATTTACAAGAGTGAAGGCAATTTTAAATGAGTTTTTGGCGCCAATATATATATAAATTATTTAGAGGCAAATTTATGAAGTGGGCATATGAAGAATTGAGAAGACTATGTCATGCAGATTTATTTAAAAAATATAATACAAGGCAGATTAAAGAAGAAAAGAAAAGGCAAATTTATGAGAAGATCATCATTCATTGAAGGGGTAAAATACAAGAGTGAAGGTAATTTCAAATGAGTTTTTGGCACCAAATGGATGTGCACTATGCTGCTCACTACCTACTTGCTTTTATGATGGAAGCTCTCCCAGCTACTCACCATGAATGCTATGACTCCCCCACTTGCGAGAATTCAATGTTGTTCAATTTTAGATGTCCGTTTTGGGTAGGATTGCAGGCAGATTGTTGATCGCTTGGGTGGTACAAAGCAACAATTAGGGTGTGACACACTGCAGGTGTTATAATGAAGGTTTTGGCTATTTTGGAAGGAGGTTGGTTCGATTGTGTTTCATCAGATTCCAAAAAGTTGCAGGGCAGCCATTGACACCAATCCAATCCTTTTGGGTCGAGTACAAATTTGTGGAATTGAAGAAGGGAAATATTGCAGGTGGGTTTCTTTGCAAAATGTCTCCAGGGCATTGGGTGTATATTCAAGAATATTTATTGGTTTAGTGAGGCATTTTCCAATGTCACATTTACTGGAATGAATGTAATATTGAGTCAGAGGAAAGTAACAGCATTCTAAAAATGGTGCAAGTATTAACAATCTCTCATTTTATATAGGAATATATGTAGTTGTGTCATGGATTACTAAGTATCCTCTGTTACAGAATTCCATGATCTTTGTTGTATGCAAATACATAGGTCTACGTTTTTCTATTCCAGTTCGTTCTCTGCTCAATTTGCTGCAACTTTGTTGCCCAATAGAGAGGCACCAATCTGGAATCACCCACCAATATCACATTTAAAACAAGTGAAACATTGATTAGTAGTGTTGAGTAGCGGTAGAAATAGTTTTTTGCATTCATGACCTCATAATATAACTGGGGATTTACGTTCAAGAGAGCTACTTTAATGAATCTATTTCATGTGTATTGTGATTGCACATTTTTATCAGCTATATAGGGGTTTCGAGATAGCTGGTTATACTTGGTTAGTGACAAGCTTTGGGTCCAAGTCAAGAGGTTGTGTTTGGCTATTATTAACTTGTGATTGTTTTCTTTTGAGAAAAGTACTTAACAGCAATGCAGTTCAGTTTGTATCAGTTTTAAGCATGTTAAGATCTTGTTGATGAGTTAGGATTCTAGGAATGGAATAGCTATCCTAATTAAAATTTCATTAGTTCTTCTATGTTTGCTTTACATATGTGTTTGTTTTTAGTTCTTTTAGTGGCATAGTGTTCCATTACTAGACTCAAGCATGCACCTATGTTTGGCCCGAGTGCAAAATCATCTTGTGATTGTCATGGTAAATCACAATCTTAGGTTCATGCTCGACAATATGTAATCTCTGAATGACTGGGAAATCGAGGCAAGTTTAAGAAGAATCAAGGAATAATAAGAACCTCTATTTATTGAATTTTGAAGCTTATATTTTGACTTAGAATTTTCAGTTCTTGGGCCAAAGGTCAAAATTTATTTATTGTGATCTTAGTTTCATACTAACATGTAGTATCTGAATAAGTGGTTAATTGAGATGAGTTTTAGAAGAATCAACGAACAAAAATATCCACTAATATAGTAAATGTTCAATCTCTGATAATTGCCTGCTTGGGTTTTTTATTCTTGGGTGTGACATTTTTTTTGTATCCAGATATAACAGGGTAATATTCTGCTGCTATGTTTTGGTAAATTCAGTATATTGATCGATTTTTCTGCATATCAAAAAATTGATTTGCTATTCCTGTTCTGAATTTTATCAGGTTGAAGATAATGCCTCGTACCTCAATTCTGGACCACCTTTCCTTGTTTTCCTTCATCCTGCTCTTGGACCTCTTTGGGAGGTTACCAGGCAGAAGGTATTGTGCTAGGCTTCCTGCATTCAGAATTCTATGGAATCTCATCTATACTTCACTTCAAATTACAAGAGCTTTGTGTAGACACAAAATTTTCAAACAGATCTATGGAAAATATGATAGAGTGGAAATGACGAAGTTGAGACATCCCTATAAGAAGAAAACAAAAGAGCTGCATATCATGCTTCTTAGAGTAGCAAGTCTACTTTTATTGTTTAATGAAATTAAAGTGGGATAAAATTATAAGAATATGTTTTCCAAAATTTAACAAAATGACAATATGAATAAAATCTCAAGTTAGAATTAGTGATGTACCTGGCCAGTGCATGATCACCTATAGAATATGGTTTGATTCTCTCTAGTTTTATGTTCAACAGAATCTTTTTGGAAAACATTCATGAGATTAGTCTTTGCAGCAAGTTACTTTTTCATGGACTTCGATTATGATTGAAAATTTGTTATCTGGCAATACCAGTGGTTTACTTGTACCAATCTGTGGTCCTTAAGTTGTAGGAGCAAATCAATTATTTAATTTGATCAAAATTCTTTACCTAGGATGATTTGTTCAATAAAGACAATATAATCAATCAGTGGCATACATGCTAATTTCTCATGTATGACCCTCCCATTAAAGAAGTGCTGTAGGATGTAGGCAGCCAATATCAATGATATCATTTAATGAGAAGTAAAATCTCACGGACAATATGTTTTGAATTTTTCTTGAACCATTCTAGTTGTGTGTCTTCTTTACCTTTCAAGAGAAACCCTGAACTTCTCTTGAACAAGAATCTGAAGATTGTATTAAGATGATTGCACAGGTAGTTTTTCCGTTTCTTGTGTTGTTGCTATTGAGGAGGGAGGGTGTTGTCTATACTGATACCTATGCCAGAATTGATGTATTTTCCTCTTACATCAATGATATGGTGGAGTAAGTTTGATAGATATGGACAAGGCAAATCAAACTTACACATCCAATGGAGAGGATCTGATAATCATTGGATTGTAAATTACCAACTATATGTTATCGAGATGCTCCTTTCTGTTAAATGTTGCTGTGTTTTCATACTTGAAGTTGATAGTTAAAGAGGAATCAAATCCAAAGTATCAAATCCAAAATATCGAAATGTTTAATCAACTCAAAACCACCAATTTGTGTTTCTATGAAGTTGACAAGGATCCAAATCAACATGTGAGTAGCTCACCTTGAACAATGAGCTATCAACAACCTCCTTGAAAAATTGTGTTTGTTTTATATCAATTGTTCGGGTTGAAACACGAAACTACTGTAATCCTCTTCAAGCACAGAATCTGCAATTTCAAAAACACGTGCAAAGAAATTATTGGGATAACATCAGTGAGATACACATTAACAACTCAAACAATTATCGAGTCATCAAAGATTACAAGTCTCCCTAATACACTCCAAGTCCCATACAGCAAATGGCTTGGAAGAACCACAAGAAGCTCCTTGAAAACTTTGATGTCTCTAAATATCAAATCACTCGACAAGCAAAGAAAAATATTAAATTGTTGAATCAAATTAAAAACTCATAATCTAACCTTTACCTTGCCTGGAAAATGCCAATAGAAACTCCTCCTTGAAGATGATACAGGGTATTTAGATAAAATGTTCCATACATATCGGTGATTAGTCTTAAGTGAAATAATAATAGACACGATAGAGCCAATGATTCAACTCAGTAGACGTGCTCGGACATGCCCTACCAAAACAACAAAAATCCATAACATAGCTCCAGTTCTCTAAAAGTATCCACAGATTTTATAATACTGATTTTGACTTGATTGGCAATCTGATGATGACACATTCCGAAAGATTAATGTGTTATGAAAGCAATTAATTGAAGCGGAGGATGTAATGTCCCCTACCTGATCTATTTCAACATATTAAAATTGATTGATGTTCTTCAATTAGTTATTAAAAAGTGCTTATCTATTTTCCTCATTAGATGATTAATATCATTATTATTATAGATATCAGACCCAGTTACTACTTCAGTTTTAAGGGAGAAGGGTTTACGTATGTTACCAAAGCGCTTAGAGACCAACTACAATAGGTTCCCTCAAAGTTTACAGATCCAAGCCCTTACCTATCTTGGGTCTATACCCTCAAGGCTTATGGGTCGCTAATCCCCACCCTATCTTGGGACTTAACCTATTGCTTGGATTTAGACTGCCCCTCTTTGGAACATCTCATCCCCATCTTCTTAAATACTGACAGTAATAGCATGATTTAGACTATAAGTACACTAACTTCTCATGTATTATAAATATATATGAAATTAAGTATGACTGTCATACATATTGCAGTTTATAGCAATATTATTACTAGATTCTGCATAACAACTTTATCAGGCTTCATATACTAAGCATACATATTAAGCACATCCCCATGCATACCACCAAGAACACAAATGTTACTGCCTGTAACTTGATAACAATTCTGATCTGATCTGATCAATGGTGATGTCACTAGATGCTTTTGATTCCTTCCCTTTATATCTCTCAATTTGAGGGAGAGGTCGCACCTCTTCATCATGTATGCCCTTTGGCAAGAGACATACCCTTTCACCATTAGCACCGTTTGAAAGAGTGCAACTCTTCATTATTTCTACCCTTTGAAAGGGACACAGCCTTTCATAATCAGATCTGCACTTATTATTTAAATCAGATCTGCACTTCTCATTTCCAAATTATCACCCCCCCTCTCAAATGAGGTTTTCTTCTCCCTTTTATATCTCATTGTTGAGGGAGTCACAACTTTTCCTTTCATGTCTTTTGACTTTTCATTAACTTAATTAATTTTTAATTAATCATATTTAATTATATTATTTTATATTATAATTTAATTTTTAATGTTTTAATTTTATTATTATCATTTATTATTAAATTCTATTTCAAAGTGGGAACATTACAGAGGAATAGAACTAGATAATGCTTCAATTAAATGGAAGCTTTATTGAAAAAGAGAGTAGTTTACAAAAGGTTGGTAATCTTTGAGAAGAGATGTGAAGCTACAACACTCTAATTTTAATATTCTAATGACAATTGCTTTATAGCTTTTCTTGTTGGATAGTTTGTAGAAGATCTAATTTTTAATAGCTAGGAGCCTAGGATATTATAATTACAAAAATCACCAAGAAAGCCTGCTAACAAAAACATAAACAAAAAACTAGAATAAAATGTAGACAGGCATGAGAATTGAATGAAACCAACAACAAATCCAATTTATCATTTTTTTGTGATCAAACTTCAAAGGTTGATATGGTGTGAAGAACAACTTGTTGATCTTTTTCCTTGAGGCTTTTCTATGAACCATCAAAGTCCAACCAACAAAAAATCATAATTCTCCTACTTTGAATAGTCAGAGGCCTGAGTAAAAGGCTGACCATTTGAATCCTTTGGTTCCAAGATCTGCTGTAGAACAAAATTAAGAAATTCATCCTAAAGATCTTTTTAGTGTTGACAATACCAAATACACATCTGAGGTTAGTACAAGGCACAGGGAGTAAAACTAATAGAAATAGGGAAGCCAAGAGTTTTGCCAGTAGATTTTCAAGGAGAAGAGGGGGATGGGGGCATTGATATCCTGTTCAGAGAGAAAGAGACCAGACTAAAGGCAACCGAAACTTGTGTCAAAGCAAATGATTTAGGAGCATCCCTTCACCAAGTGGCATAAGTACACATGCTTCTTTTGGGAAGGATAGTCACCAAATGAATTACCATTCATGAAGCAAGAACGCTATCGAAACACCATTTTTTCATAATCTAGAGATTGAGACCAAATTTTCTCACCCACTTTCAGCTTTCTCTCCTTAGGGAGACCATAAAAAATCTATTTCAGTCAAGATTCAAGTAAATGCCATTAAAGGCCTAGGGAAAGTTTTTGAGGAGGAACAAATAAATTTACTCTAAGCATTGCCTGTAGATTTTAGGCTAGTTGGATGCCAAAAATGGAGTGGCAAATTAGGAAGCCACTCTCAAATTGGGGCAAGGAAAGCAAGGAGTAGATAGATGAAAATCTAGATGCCATTTTTTCAAACTAGGCTCCAAATACCCTCAATGCCAAGGACCCTCCTCCAAAAGGGCTTGGTGATCATAGGGAGAATCACAGATTGCACATAGGGATAGAGAACAAGCATTGTTGAAAATAAGGGTTGCCAGAATTTGCTGACACATCCATTAAGTTTGACTAGACTTGGCCAAAATTTTTGAAAGCTGCGTTGAGAATGATGAAACAACATTGCCTATAGATTTTAGGCTAGTTGGATGCCAAAAATGGAGTGGTAAATTAGGAAGCTGCGCCTGAATTGGGGCAAGGAAAGCAAGGAGTAGACATATGGAAATATAGATTCCATTTTTACAAACTAGGCATGAAAGACCCTCAATACCAAGGACTCCCTTCCAAACGGGCTTGGTTATCTTTGAGAGAATCATAGTTTTTTATAAAAACCCTTGTACACAGGGATAAAGAACGAACACCTCTGAAAGTAAGGGTTTCCAGAACTTGGTGACACATCCATTAAGCTTGACCAGACTTGGCCATAGAATTTGAAACCTACAAACTAAAGTCAGCTTCAGAATAGTTGAGTATGTCTTCCAAAGTTTATTGACCCAAATCTGTGACCAAAACATAAGATGACCTACCAGCAATTTGATTCGGTTGAGAATGATGAATCAACATGGAATCCATGGGTTTTGAGAGGGGTGGTGGGTGCTTGGACACCCAATGCACCACTCAAGGAACTAACTTTGTTTTTCCTTGAGCGATCATCTTGATGAAGGGGTTGCAGAATAGAAGAATTCTTAATCTCAAGGCTTTGTAATAGATTGCTAGCTAAGGGGTTCAAGGTTACAGGAGACATCCTCCTTCAATCATCCATGTTTTTCATACTTATTTTTAAAATGAAATGAAAAATATCAAAATAGAAGATCAAATGATTCACTTGAGAACTTGAAATCCTTACAATTAGTGTTTTGAAAGAAGTGGGGAGGTTATATTGTGAAGTGAAATGCTATTTTTAAGTATCTAAATTTTCAAGCTTTTTGACAAATTTTTGTATCTTGCATTATTCATATTGAGGTTCCTTTGGAGATTGTTTAGAAAATCCGACATCCCAATGCATAGAGTAAATCCGAAGCTTTTTGATACATTTTACAATTTCAGATAGAGAGCATCGGTAATGAAATCGCAACCTTGATAGGGTGACCATCCTATGGTGATTTCATCTTGATCTGCAATGTGGATCAAATCTCACCAAATAAGCTGCAGTTATGATAATCATATTAACTCTACAACTTGATTTGTCAATTTGGCATAGGCATGTGGTAGAAACTCAAGAAATACAAATCCTCCACTCAACAATCTAGATTCTAAGCCAAATTACTTTCCAAGTCAACCAAGTGGTAGTATCAATGAACTCATAAAGCACAAATTTTATCAAGGTTGCCAATATCATGAAAAGCACTACCAATAAATTCAGTCACCAGCATCAGGAAAATATGGAGTGTAAGAACTGCCCTCAATACTTTCAAGACCATATGATTGTTCATAATGTTTGGTGTGAAAAAAGAATTGAATAGGTACTTAAATACGGCTTCTGAGTGCCTTTCCCATCTAGTCATCAATCAAAAATGTGATTTTGTAATAGATGTGTTCGGAAGTCTCCTTGAACAATATTGGACTTGTTGATGTGTTTTTTATGACAACGTCGAACACAAAATAAACTTAAAGTTACCAACGGTCACCTTACTCTCTCTTGATCAAAATTAGTCCGTATGCTAGGATTGCACAAAAAGTTAAAACGGCTAACTCCAAGGTTCCTTCAGTGCGTGGACGTGACTCAGTTGATTGATGGGTTTGCTGTTAACCCCAGGGGCCTTACGTATGTTCAATTGAAGAGGATAACAAACTCATGCAAGTTCAAGGATTTCTATATGAATGATTTGCAATGAAAGCCGTAATTTTGGATTTTTGAAATGTGCTGAAAGTAAATGAGAATAGGGTAGAGAGAACTATGTTGAGTCTAATCTAATCCTAAGAATAAGAGATGGGATCACTCATGCAAAATCAAACAACGCTTCGCTTTGCCAGCAGAGCACAGCTACGCGAAGGCGGTGCAATCTTCAAAGGGTGTGCAGAATTTTTTTCAGATCACCAATGTAGACCATCAGATCGAACAATCTCCACTGAGAATTGAACCTAAGCATACACACATAACAAAAGGCTCAAGCTAACTTTGCACAGTATGCAACAATCAGCTGCACACCAAAATTATGAGCTCGGACTCTGCAACAAGTAATCCTATCAAATCCAGTTCTCCCAACAACATGTAAGCAAATCTAATCTATGAAGAGAGCAAGACCATGCAGATTGCTAAAATAGAACAAGAATACACAATCAAAATCAAACAATGTATAAAGTTGGCTACTTCAACAATCCCGATGCAACAATCTCAGATAATAATCTCTCCTCCTTTACAAATGAGGGGGGTCACAACTTTATATAGGCCTTAGGTAATGCAAACCCGAATTAGGGTTTCACCCTAGAAGATTCCCCACTCAAGATGCAACAAGGTGGGAATCAGCAATAAATACCCCATAAAGCCCATATACAATTATTCCAGGAGCCCAAAAATGGCGTCCATTAGTGCATTAAATGCACCCCATTACATCGAACATGCCCAAAATACAATAAATGCTCCCATGCAAGAAATACATGTCCATCATTCCTCATGCAATGACATGTGCGGAGAATCTGTCATAGAATTATTAATAAGGCGGCTGCATGCAAGAAGATTCCTCATGCATTCAACATGCATTGACTGGACCATCACTTAGTCGAAAATATTCCAACAGTAAATACGCCACCACTATTTAACTAAAAGATTCTCGTCCAAGAATGGACGTCCATTATCTCGTTCATTTATGGCATATGCAATGAATTTGCTAACGACCGCTTCTAGCTCTCCAATGGAGACACTTGGTACATTTTCAATATCGAATTCCATCAAGGCATTTTCTTCTTCGCTCTTGGAAAAGAAGCTTTCCCATTCCATCATGATTTCTTGTGTCTTCTTTATTATACTGGAAAATGAAGAAACATTTGCAAAATTTTCCCTAGGGAATGAACCTACAAAGAAGAACTCGTGCAACTGAGATTTCAGGGAGTTCACTGTTATTCCACTATCATTGAGTTTCCTTATGAACAATGCCTCAATTGCATTGATGATTTCCTCCTGCACCCCTCTGATCGAGTCCTTCAAAGTTAAGGACTCCACACTGAATTTATCGAAGGTGTTCTCTCCTGAGCAAATGGCGTAGAACCATCGGGGAAAGTCATAAGCTTCGTTCTCCTGAATCACTTTCCCATCAATTAGAATTTGCCTTGGAATCTTTGTCAGAGCCTTGAGCCGCGGTATGGTTAAGTCCTGGTATATGTGTACATCTTCCCACAATCCTTCCGCTGTCTCCAATCTGCTCAGGAGGGCTACAAACTTTGAATGAAGTTGAGCCAGGTCTTCAATGAGTTTTCCTGCTTCAGTGTAAACATCTTCTATCCATTCCTTGGAATTCTGTGCCATTGCTCTAATTACTTCCGCATCATCAACAATTTCCTTTGGAAGGGAAGGAGGAATGAATGAAGGACTTGCCTCCCTGAGTGGCCTTTTAAAACTTCTGATGTACTCGCATAGGGCTCTATTCTCTTCCCTCAGCCTCCTACACTTCGCCTTTGATTTCAGCATCTTTTCCTTCACGACCAAGGAAGATTCTTCAAAGTCTTCAATTACTTGTCCCGTGGAAGCAGGACCAAGATCAACCTGTCTGATAACATAATCTTCCTGCTTGATTTCGTTCCTATCTTTATCCATTGCAGGCTCAACAATGTGCAGGGTTCGGGATCCAGACTCATCCCTTACAACCTTAGAAAATTTTCGGGGAGCCTTCCTTTCTGCTGGCTGATCCATCTTTTTCAACAATTCTTCTAATTCCTGAGTTGGATCAATTTCTTTTTCTAGTTCCTTCCTCAGCCTTCCTATGAACCAATTTGGAGCGGGAATGGAGTGACTATGGACTTCCACGTGTTCTTGCTCCTGTGATTCTTCTTCCATTTTGCCAAGGATGACTTCCACAAAGCTATCTCGATGAGTCTCTTCCTGGTGTGGGGGACTTTCTTGTCTTTGACTTCTTGGCTGATTGGGTCCGTGCAAAGCGTTAATACTGAGTATATCTGGTGCCGGAGTATTTTCTGGAGGTGGACCTGTTGGGTGTGCAAACATCTCTACTTCCTGTACACTCGAGGAACTCGCCGGCGAATGCTCCCTCTCTATCCTTGCTCTCTTTTGTGGAGGTTCTTCCTGTCGCACCTCTCGTTGAACTTCCCGCTGGATATCTTTCTTCCTTGCCGCCCTTGGTCTCTTTGGGGCACTTTTCCCTTTATCAATCCAGACTTCCCCTCCTGCCTGGGCCTGTGAAGAACCTTCAATTGCTTCATTGTGGGAATCTAGACTTCCCATTAGTTGATATGTCAAATGAACATTTCCTTCCGCGAACTTCCTTATCTGCCGGTCAACCCAGTGCTTAGTGAATTTCAGCACTGGTCTAGCCAGGACATTCAAATCATCCATTTCGGGCTCTGACCAGTCTGGCAAGTGAATGGGCTGATCTTTCACTTTCTCAAATTTAGGTTGCACTAAATCTGAATCCTCTTTCACCTGATCCGTCACCTGGTAAATTTCATTTATTCTAATGGTGTTAAGGGGCAATCTGGAATACATTTTCCTCCGGACTTCAAGGTCATCCTCGACACCTACCCAATAATCTTCTAAGTGAAATTTGTGTATGAATTTCATGCCAGCAACCTTCCTGATTTGTCGGTAAGGATCATACTGGGCCCTGGATGTATAAAGTGGTAGGCGATAGAATGTCAACTCCCCTGCTGCACTGTCAGCTGCTTCCAAACCTGAGCACATTTCCACAAAGTCACCTAGGACAACTGGGAATTCAATAGATTGCTTTTTCTTCTTCTTCTGTAATTGATCATAAGTTGTTAACTGCCTCATGAGCTCCAACAATATGAGCTTGTTTGATGGATACCTTAGCAACTTGTATGATTGGAATGAAAATCCCTGCATCCTGATGTAGGTGAATTTAAGAAATTGTAAGAATATGGCTCCATACTTCTGGACCAAGGTTCTTGCTTGCAGTGACACCCTTACGTGCAACTGCTTCTGCATAAGCCGTGTCAAGTACATAGTGAAGGTGTCATTCGCCAGCCTGTAAGAACTAACATTGTGAAGATGCAGCTGGGGATAACACTCATGCACTTTCAGCTATGCTAGTCCGCAACCCATGATTCCACTTGGTGGCAGACCATCAAATCCTCCCCTTCGCGCAAGCATATAGATTAGGTAGGAGCTCATGAAGAAGGAGTGGGACTTTCTTTCTTTTAAGTTTTTCAGCTGTTCGTGCAAGTAATGACTAATCAATCTGGCCCAGTCAACTAGCCCATTTGCATTCATGATCTCACCTATGTAGAAGAACATCCATGTTTCAAAGTTCACAGAATGTGAACACCCCATTACTCTGCTCAACTTCATTAAGGTCCACATATTCCTGCTTGAACTCAAAGATTGTGAGAGTCTTCGTCATTTTGGAGGCATGCATCCTAGGCTTCAACAACCACTGTTCATTAATCAAGTCAGCACATTTGGCAGGACCTGCTTCATATACTGCTTTAGCTCCACTGCTGGTCCTGTACGTCATGGAATAGTGTGAAGGAATTTCGAAAGCCTCACCAATTGACTCCGGGGTCAATGTCGCCAGTAGCTTGCCATTTGACGTTGAAATTGTTTTCCGCTCCAGATTATAATGCTCTGCACACTCCAAAATCAAGTCTAGACATTGAATAGTAGGAGGAAAACCAGCTGCCGCAACAATTCCGCTCTTGACAAATTTGACAGCTGTTGGTGACGGACTATGCCCTGTTGTCTCGAACATTCTGATCTTGAATGCAGCCAGATTGAATGTGCCTAAATTTGTATTGTTGATTTCCTCCCATCTGGAATTCATCTGGGAATGAGGAAGGAAACCTTTCATCTCCGCACTTCCATGGATTTCTTGCATCCCCCCATTTGGCGCCCCCCTTAGTGCTTAGGTGCAATTTTGACTTAGGCAGGAAATTCCTTGATTCACTATGAATTCCAGATCATGTGAATTTGGCGCTCTTTCCCTCTCTTGGGCGCCATTTCACGCTAAGGAGGGAATTCAACATTTTTTCTCATTCCATGACTCTTCCATTCTGGTGCCCATCCTTGGTCTAGGGCACAAATTTGCCTCAAAGGAGGAATTTGATGCTTTTGTGAATTCCAAGGCAAATGAACTTTAGCGCCCAACTCCATTTCATGGCGCCATTTCACCCTGTGGAAGGCTTCACTCGTTTTTCAAACTTTTCAAGTGCACCTAGATTTAGCGCCCATCTGGACATCTGAGCGCTAAACTCATATGATGGAGGATTCTTCATTATTTTAGGAATTCTGGACTTAATTGGATTTGGTGCCTTGTTCCGAGTTCATGTGTGGATTTCTCCTTGGCATGGAAACTCATCATTCAATCTTCCGAGCTTAGAACATTTTGATCTCCTTTTGATTTTGAAGTGTCTTCCTGGACTTCGATGGGTTTTTGAGCTTCTTCCGGATCAAGCCACCATATATGAATTTGGGGGTGATTTCCCGGACTTTGACAAATTTCTTGGGCTTTCCACTTTAGGAATGGGCTTCCAGTACTTAACCATTTTCTGACTCTCCTTGTCTGCTTTCTGACTTTCCGGAATTAGAAGTAGTCGCGAATGCTTGATCTTCATCACCTTGCCCGAATGGTCCTGTCAGAACAAACTTTCCAAAAATAGAAACCTTTAGAACGTTAGCGTTAGATCCCTAGACAGGACACAGGAATGGCTTACTATAAATAGAAACTTGCTAAAAATAGTAAGTTTGATTTTTGGCAAAATGACGACATTCCAGGACTCAGTAAAATCCCTAAAAAATAGGAACTCTCTAAAAATAGAAAGGTTCTCCGTTTTGGCTCAAATTTTATTGGGAGGTTCCTTGAAGGGTCCTGATTCCAGTTGTATGCTTAGTTTGTTCAAAACCCTAAACCCCTAAAATCTAGGACTAAAGGCATAAACCCTAAAATTGATGAGGCAGGCCCTAGACTTCACCAAATTTGCTCAAACAAAAAGCAGACTCAATCAAATTGACCCCCAAACATTCGCAAAACCGAGAGATTAACGACACTGCCACCAAAACCCACAAAAACCAAAACCAAACAACTAAAAGGGCCTAAAAGGTAGGAGGTCCTTGTTGATTTTATGATCAGACTGATACAGTAAGCGAAAAAACAATAAATGAAACACACATTACACAGCAGTACCCTGGGAAAACCTCCCTCTTGGAGGTGAAAAACCCAGCAACAAATCCATAATTGTATTCACTCAGAAATCAGTATTAGATTTACAATTAGCTTCACACATGAAGTAGCAAACTGAACCGAACTTGCAACAGACTTATCTGAAGAGTATATGCAAGATCTGAAGGTGATCTACTGGTTCGCTGCCCTTGAGACTGAGTTTGCTTGCTGTCTTGGTAAGTGAATTCACCAGCTGTAGATGAATTCGCTGACCTTGAAGAGCCCTAGGTGAATTCGCTGTCACAGTAGAAAAGTTTTCCAGCACTAAACAAGGTTCGCCAACCTTGTATGATGTCCGCCAATCCTAAACAGGAGTTCGCTGACCTTGGAGGATTATCCAAGTGAAATCGCTGACCTCAAGACTTGAATATCTGGAGTAGATCGCTGATCAATATGCAGAAGTATTTCGCTGTTGATGAATGGATAATTCGCATGGAATGAAAATATATCTGAATGTGGAGATTGAGTCTTGTTATATACAAGACTCAATCTCTCTTTCATGAGATAGCTGGGCCTATAAGGCCGACTTATAAATATTATATTTTATTTTATTTCCTTGCTTTTGGCGCCACCTTTTAATTTACAAATAAGGTACAATTGGGGCCACACTTTACATATCATTGACTTAGGGCCCAATTTAAAATTACAATAGCTAATCGTTCACATATTACTTAAATTTTAATTGCCAATGGCAACATTTAAATTTAGCATAGTAGAATCGATACTAGCTAGATATTTCAACAGTCCCTATCTGGGATGGGGTGATGTGTGATTAGGTCACAACAAGACTAATGACTGGTTTGCCTTTCCACAATGAAGAGATGGCTTAAGTCCAAACATCTAGCCACAATAGGTCCATTCCAACCACAATGCTGATACCTATGCTAATGATCCAAATGGTAGCTCTACAGAATGGATTTCTTTGTAGGTATTAACTCCAACCTGATTGCCTTATAGTTTTTTCTATCTATCACTGACTGCACGGGGACATGCTATTGATGATAGAGCTAACTACACATTACTGCCACTTTGTATCTACAATCACATGGAACCACCTTTTTGAAAATCATAGGAAATAAAAACATCTCATCTTCCCTTGGATCTCTATTCAGTTCTTATTCTGCATAGTTTGTACATAAATATGTGATGCATGATTGTTGATAAAACTTTGCATAGTTCCATTTATCTACTCAGATGCTTACTTGACATAGAGTTATCTATAGCATTGAATAAAATTCTGCCAAATTTGTTATTTCCAATATGATTCTTCCTGCATGTGAATTTTTTCATATTCTTCCTCTACACTGATTATTGATCACAAACTGAAATCTGCTTATAGCATACCATATTTCACGATTTGATGTGTTGTTGCTTCAGTTTGAAATATGGATCACTTCAACAAGAGACTAAATTATATTATTTGTAAGTTGTAACTTGTAACGTCCCAAATGCATCCGTCACTAACAATTTCTAAGAGTTACACAAGTCACTGATTGACAAAGCTTGTTCCCAATCTTTTGTCCTTCCTGTCTGATTTGTAATGGGGGGTGTTGGTAATAAGTCACACCCAGACCAAAGATTGACTGGTCCTATAGGGTCAGCAGCTCAGTTGGTAGAGCACTCCAGCAGCAAATGGAAGGTCCTAGGTTCTAGTCCATGAAAAGCTCAACACATATGAACCAAGCTCATCATCAATCAAATGCTTTATTAAAAGAATAAAACAAAATCTTTAATTGAACTTTACAAACCTGTCATATATCCGCCATTAATATGGTTACTTTCTTTCATTATTTCCACCGGTAACTTAGGTTAATTTTCAACATCTTGTGACATTGCAATACAAACTTTTATTGTATTGAATATATCGTTTATGAAGTAAATTGTTAGACAAAAATGTCACAACAGATACATGTAGCCTTCCTTTTTTTTTTCGCAAAATCACAGTTGCAAGGGAGGTCTTATCCTTCAGTTTATCACACATGCATGTGGTGGACCGGTATCTGGATGGTCTCTGTTACGAAGGAAATTGCCTTACTTTTACATTTATAGTTTAAAATGCTTTCACCCATGTTGCACCTGAACCGATTGCACCCATGTATCCTTCGACAAAAAAGTTATTGGCATGCAGTGATATTCTAGACTTTTAATTCCAAGCTAATATCTGTTGTGTCTATATTGAAGTTTAGTAATTCAAAGTGAATTGATACCTTAATTGCAGTTTCATGGAGGTTCCATTGCAAAAGGTTCTGAGCTACAACTGGAAATTGCAGAATTTTCATGGGTGGATGTGCAGGTGGGCAGTGATGAGTACCTTCGTAGCTAGCATGGAGAGACAACATATTACCCATTATCTATATTATATATGTATATATATTAACTAGCTTCTAAGTTCTTGTTTTTGTGTGAAGCAGCTTGATGGAAGTCTAATTATTTTGGCTGAAAACATAATGGGGTTTAAAAAAGCTTTAGAAAATGAAGACCCTGTGTTGCAGTATGGACAACAGTAAGATTGATAAATCATTTTTATCTTATGAACTCCTTTAAAATTCTCTGTAGCCTTACAATCTGGAAGTTGTTGACCTAAAACTTAGTTGTATATGGAAGGTGTGGAAAATGCAGACTACAGAATGTGAAGATTTCAAACAAAGGAGTTGATTGGAAATCATCAGAAAATGTATATTGGCAGCAGAAAGTTCACAGATTGGAAACCGTGAAGATTGTGCTTCATGGAAATGCAGAGTTTGACGCATGTGATGTGGTACTAGAGGTACAAGAAATCTCTGATTACAATAACACAAATTTCTTTTTTCATTTTTTATATAAACTCTACCAGGGGTGGTGAAAGTATTTTGTTTCATTAATAGAGCAACTTTGTTTCCTTAGTGCAACTGTTTACTGTATTTTTGAAATTGTGGGTAATATTTATACTATTTCTTCAGGGAGATCATTTCTTTGAAGTTCCTGATGGTCATCGGCTCCAGATTACTAGTGGGGATTCAGGTAGGGTCTTCTCGTTGCCATATATGCATTCAAAGATGTTAACATTTATATGTCATTTTCAAGACAGCTTGAATCCAAACAGTATGTGAGGTGTAACCTCTTTTTTTAATTATGAGCGAAAGCCTTTTGAGAACTAAACTAAGCTATAGACAATACATAATTAGTAACACTACAAAATCTTTTATGAGGGTTTTGCAATAATGAAATGATAGAATACATGCTGGGAAATTCGTGAGTGCTCATTTTGTTTGTTACGAGTTGTTTTAATAACTCCCTAATTCACTCCTTATATAAATGTATTGTCTGGAATGATTTGACATGGAGAATACAATGTGATGAACCCTTGTTGGTTCAACTCTTCAACTGCTGTAATTTGTAGATCTTCTTTGTAATTTTTAATTATTAAGATGGTCTTTCAGAAGCTGCAGAAGAGGGTTTCTTTAATTTGCAACACATATTGAAATAATACATGAATTTAATCAACTGAAACAATGAATTGGAGAATTTAGAAGCATACCCGTAGGTCCTTAGCCAATTTATTGAAAAGAAAGAATAAATCAACAACTTACAAAGTTCTGATTTTTATTCTAAAACAATTTAGATCTGCTCTTATTTAATACTAAGACACCCAAACAGTGGAAGATGGTGCCAATAAATGAGCAAGCTTGTGTGTTTGGGAAAAGAAGCCTCCAAAACACAAAAGAATTACCAACAAAACAGTAAATAGGAAAACTGAATCTGTCAGAAGCTAGGGCCACAGTTCGCCATGCCAATGAAAATAGGACCATGTCTATTTTTAGCAATTTTTCCCTAAAAAATAGGAAATCCTCATAAAGTGTCAGAAATTGATGAAACGAAGACCAGAACTAAACTCAATACTGAACTAGAACAAATAGATAGACCACTCCTCAAGATACTACATTACTGACCTCTTTATCCATACCCTGTTAGCCTACAAGGGTCCAAAAATAGGCGAACTCCTCAAACCCAAGTCCCTGACTAGGATGGGGACATTACATACAAAAACAACATTATTTGTGTTGCTCCGAAAAACTAATATGGTAGGGTGTTGCCATCGTGGTGGTTCCATGCGCAACATCAGATTACTATCAACACAATTTCCTTGGGTCTTTATCTCAATCACATTGTCAGGGACACGTGGTGATGGGCCGCAACATCGCGACATGACATCAACATACGTCATCACAACCCGCGAGCAAGCATTTTCTTCACTTCTTTGGACATGTGGTGGCTAATCACAAGCCTTTCCTGGTGACGTCACTTCTCCATACGACACTGCGCTCTCTTCTATCCTTCTAGCTCTGTGGACCCTAGCACAACACATGACAGTCTCTTGCCACACCATGGGCTAACATTCTACTGTTACCTTCAAGCCACGAGGATGTGGCTCAACTTTTGGTGTGACAGTTTATGGTTGATCGCAACATCACATCCTACTCTGGCGGTCAACCTAAACGACTACGATCATGCGCCTAGCAGTTCATCGCAGCATCACAACCTTAGTTGATGGTTTGTCCTGACTGTTGTGATCTTGCGCCTAACACTTCATGTTAACTCCCATGGTTCCATCGCAACATCGCAACCTTCACCTGATGGTCTGACTTAACTGTTGCGATCTTGCATCAGACAAGGCATGTCACGTCAACACGTGCTCCAAGTCACATGGCAAAAGAATGTGAGCTATTGCTCACTTAACCTAAACTTGCCAGCCAATATAGAGACTTGATGTTGCCACGACATAGCCAATGTGGGATAAATGATTAAGACCAAATTATGCATCCACAAGTCTATCCATTTGAATGCATGATATCTCTGTTTTGCCAACCTGATTGCCTTCATCCTCTTTTTTGCGATTCTTCTCTATTCAAATGTAAAATCCAAGCAATTGCCAATCCGGTAAATGTCTTCTCTGCTTAATACAACTTGCTCTCAAACTGTTTGACATAAACATGAACACAGGTCTCATACACATCCACTCTGTCAACTTAGACTGCATCATCTTTGTTAAGATGCACTTCATCTCTGTGACACTCATCCTTTTTATCAACAAGGCATTATGTTGACATCAATGACAATCCAATGCCAACAATCTCCCCCTTTGGCATTGATGTCAACCGCGCTCATCTTCTCCCCCTTTGACAACAATGGAAAAGGTTGACAAATCTTCTCATCTTCTCCCCCTGTGGAAACATAATCTAGTATGTAGGCATACCAATAAATCTACACTTGAGATGACATATACAACCATAGAGAATTTTGAATGACATACAACCATGGCAAGTTGTAGACCTGTATCTGGTTGTAACTTATGGTCTCCCCTGAGGACCATAATTTCTATGCTCCATTTCCATCAGAGCACAACAAGTTCAGGGATGTATAATTATAACACTATACCCCCCCTTAACCAATACTCTATATCTGCTACTTGTTCACCAGTGCTCACATACTCAAGTTGAGAACCCTTGATCTTACTTCGCTTTGTTGTACTTCACTCTACTCAACACACTTCTTCAACAATGAACTACCATTACATGTTTTGATCTTCCACTGTCTTCTTTGTCCTTCATGTCTGCACACTTTATTGCCTTGTTATCCTCTTTGTCTCACTTCTATTGATCCAAAGATTTGTATCCTTCTTTGCTGAACTACAATGTATTATCACAAAGATCTGTGTGACACAAACTACATGCTCCACTCTATCTAACATAGATTCTATACCCAATGCTAACATATGAAACCACAACCAAAAGCAATCTCAAAGAAAACTTAAACATCAATCTACAACTGCATGCAAAAACTGTCAAGCCTTAACACTACCAAGGCATAAACTTCTACAACTCAAGCAACCACTTCTTTTCATTTGAGACTGCAACCTGAAATCACTGCTGAGATCTTGAATAGCCATTGTTTGCTTTATATATTTTCCTTACACTTATTCTTCTCAAAGATTTGGGGTGAAGGATATTATCATGTTTAGCTCTCCCTTACATTCTGCATCTCCTTAAGATCTAGGGGATATTGTTTGTGCATGGAGTGCACAATGCATACTTAAGGTTTCATCCTTCTTACGCTTCTCATCACTTGGGTTGTGTTTCATTCTCCAAACTTTCATAGACTCTTTGTTTTGCTTGATCAGAGTGCCTGCCATTTTGTTGTATCTCAATTATTTCATCATATTACTCCTGCAATACTGTGCTCTATGTCCAAAATTATGACATGCATAACACATCGTGTTTGCGTCAAATTGAGGAATGGTGTGGTTTTTGTTTGATTGATAGGGTTTCCTTCTCCAATCCACATTTTTGTAACCAACCAAGGGAACAAAAGAATTTCTGGACAATTCAAAGGCACTTGTATTTTTGTTCCATGCATAATTATATCTTACATGGGTTCTACATTCTCTTTCTCGATGACCAAAATTGTTACATTTGTGACAAACTACATTCATATTTCTATAGAATGTAACTTGACCCCTCTTAGACCCTTTTCTACATTCACTTGCTTTATGCCCATAACCTTTGCATGAATAATGATAACTAGAGAAGGAGAGATTGTACCTCACTAAATGATTTTGCCGAATAGGTGGAGATCTTGTGGACCTGTTGACTCTGCTTCTTCTTTCTCTGTTGAAGACCTTGGATTGTCCACTATCAATGGTTTTATTATGTGATTTCTTCT
The DNA here is from genome assembly GCF_030272615.1 of Cryptomeria japonica. NCBI lineage: Eukaryota > Viridiplantae > Streptophyta > Pinopsida > Cupressales > Cupressaceae > Cryptomeria > Cryptomeria japonica. The sequence goes on along the minus strand of NC_081411.1, from coordinate 640,045,654 downwards.
TGTCTTCATTCTTAGTGGCAGTAGCATGATAACTTAGATCTATCTTCTTTTTAGGATTTTCTCTGACCTTAAAGCATTGTCCTTTTCCATCTATCTTTGCTGACACAAAAACTATTTCATGTTTGACACCTCTCCAACCATAGAGCTTTGCCCTATCTCATATCCTAAACTAGTAGGATCCTTGTTCAACATGTTATTTAGTGCATTGGTGTTGCTTTCACACTTGAACCTCAGCTTGAGATCTTCCTTGCATTTCTCAAGCTCTTTTCTAAGATTTACCACTTCTTCTTCCAACTTTTGACATTCTTTTTCTTTTGCATCCAGTTCTGATTTTAGCTCATCACTCATCCTCTTGGCTTCTTCTATTTGAGTTGTTAAAGTGGTGATGTTTTGATCAGATTCTTTAAGTTTCTTGCTCAACCGATCTTGTTCTTTTAGGGAAGAGTTCTTGTGTCTTTCATTTTCTTTCTTTAATCTACCAATTTCTTCAAGAGCATAAATCAACTCTCCTAAAAGGTTCACCTTAGCATTCTCTTCACCTTCTTCATCACTGTCAAATAAGTTTTGATTTTTGGATTGAGCTCCACTATCACACCTTGATGTTTTCTCCTCATTTTGGACCTCTTGTGCCATGAATAGATTAGTTTTTTTCTCATCTTTACTACAACTACTATACGATCCACTTTCATCATCTTTATATCTATCAGATCCTTTCTTCATCTCCCTCACAAAATTTGCTTCAGTAGTACCAAACACTTCTTCATAGATTTTTCTCAACTTGTCCCATATATCCTTTGCAAACTTACAATTTATGACTTTCAAAGACTCTGTAATAGACAACCCACTAAGAATAGCTTTCTTGTCTTTAGCATTGTACTCATGTTCCTTCTTCTCATTTGGAGTAGATGGAGGATTGGTAAGAGGTGTATACCAAATTTTTTTGATCAAATTATGAGAATCAACGGTCCAGATTTAAAGATTTAGAAGGAACTTGTTTTGGTGCGAATAACTGGGCATTCTGGGAACTTGCACAAGTCGACTTAGATAGCTATTTACGGAATGCTATTGGACAATTACAAAATGGGGTAGATTCTCTATGCTGAGATGATTAGAGCAAAGTGCAAACTAGCTGAATGAACGATCCTAATGTAGCATAGAAAGTTGTACATATCATGTTGTATGCTAACAATGCAAACTACTTTTTGTTTGATCTGTGATGAGCTATGTCTTGGCCGACCTTATGAAGGTGAATATAGAGCATACAAATAGGATGAAAATCGACACAGTTTGTGGGGATGCTGGACTGAGAAGAGAGTGAGTTGTAGAGCCGAAAGATTGTGAACCAAACTTCTGAAGAGGTAGAGTAGAACTACAGATGTTCATGCTTATTCATTGTATTACATCAAGATTGTAGTCTTGTATGTTAGTGTAGGGGATTGGTGTAGGGGATCGGTGTCTCTTGAAGGATGAAGCCTTCAAATCAAGTGATTGTAAAAGGGATTGGTGTCCCAAATTCTAAAGTAAGTTATTGTAGGGGTTGGTGCTTCTTTAGATTGGTGTCCATAAGCTGTAAAGGTTGGTGCTCCTTTGGATTGCTGTCGTAGTATAGCACCGACTTGAACATTTATTTGTAAAATATTCCTGACAATGCCAACTTGTTTTATTGATGTCTTGTTGATGAAACACAAATGTGCAGCCGTTTAAAATAAGTTCGTTCTCATTTTTTTGACTTGTTAAAAACTGAAGAGACATTGTATATATTAAAAAATATGAAGAATGTGTTGGTTCCCTAAAAGTATATTGATTTTTGTACACTCTTTTAGAAAACTTTAGGAAAATTTAAAATAATGTTAAAAAATATATATTACAAAATATCTTCTTTTATGAATTCGGATTTCTCCTCTTCTTATCACTCTACACACTCTTACTTCTTTTCCCCTTCTTCCTTTCTTTACTTCTCTTAATTCTACCACTTTATATATCTTCATAATGCCTCTTCATAATGCCTTTTCACTTATTTGTTTTCATAATAACTCTTAATTAGCTTATTCCCCCGAAATTGCCTTTATTTTTGTAATTATTTACCATTTTATAGGTTATTTAAGCATATTAAAGGTGTTTTAAGGCTATTTTAGGGGTATATAATGGATATATGGTCTAAAAATGACCTCAATAGCCTCTATGGTGCCTCACAATCCCTTTTTTTTTCTTTTTCTTAAAGATTAATGTTATTTAATCTTTTGTTATGCTTGTTTATGTTCCTTGTAATCATATTTATAATTTAGTTTAATAAATAGTTTTTGTGACTATTTATGGTCATTTGGGCATATGAAGAGATAGCAGTGCAAATTGGAGCAAAAATTTGGCATAAGAATTGGAAAAATATCCACACTTCAAACATTGGGGATGCAATCATTCACAATACTCCCTTCTAGATAGAACCATATGCATGATGGCTTTTAATATTGTTTCACTTTTGTAGTTTCCATGGCCTCCATTTAAAATGTTCTCTCAACTTGGTTTAATTCCTTCTACATGATCTAAATCCTAATGTTCGAATTGATTTTATTTCATTTCTAGTTTACTAGCTTGATCTAAAATGACCACGGGTTATTCTATCCATGGGTTATTTTGACCACGGGTTATTCTGTCTATGGGTTATTATGACCTTGGGTTATTTTGTCCTTGGGTTATTATGACGGGGTTATTGTGTTCATGTTTATTTTGGCCGGCTAATTATGTCTGAATACCATAAAATTTGGGGGATTGGTGTCTCCTGAAGATTGGTGCCTTCAAATTAATTTTAATCAGTTGTTACATTTGTGAGGCTGTATTTGGACAATAGCTCCAAGTAGCATTTCTCACTGTGGTTTTTTCCATCTTGGGTTTTCCATGTATATCCTGGTGTTGTGTGATATGTTATTGATCTTCTCATTCTTTTTCTCTATATGGTCCCCCCCCCCTCAGTGTATTTGTGTGTTGAGCACAAATTGTCTTTCGTGGGTGCCTTATTTTGGTTGGAAAACAAATATTATTTCTTATTGCAATTGAAGAAATCGAGAAGAAGGCGTGGAAGCAAAGCAAGAAAGAAGGAATCCTAACATACCGAACGACTTGGAATAATATATGAGAGCATAGAGTGGCCTAAAGGTTGTTGGAATTATTGTCATTGATGTCAAAGGAAAGGCTACAAAGAAAACTGATTGTGTTGTTGAAGCACATCGAAGGCCAAAGGCCACTATATGATTAATCTTTTTGATAGATTGATTTTACCTCTATGCTGGCCGACCCTCATTAAAGAAGACTAAGATTAATCGTTGGAAATAAATAATTATTTGCTATGATGGATGCCCGACCTTAGAAGAACATTTTATAATGACCTTCTATGAGTTTTTCATTCATAAATTATCTATTGGCCAACCCATTTTGGTGCCACTACCGAAAGGTTAAATTAAATAAAAAATATTTAATTTTTTGTTTGATTATGGTGCCAAACCCCTTCTATGTAAGCGCTCCCATATATGGACAAAGTAGTCCCACTTAGAGTTATAATGAATAGTTGCATATAAAACAAGAAGTTGCCTCCCTTGTGAATTAAATGCCCTTTCATGAAGTAGTCTCTCTTGCTGAAGGAATAAATAGAGTTTGTGGAAGATGTGAGTGTGAAAAATACAAGTCATATCATACAACGGTAGCAAATTTGAAGAGTAGAAAATTATTTCAAAGAGTAGAAAATTACATTGAGGAGCAGATTTGTGCGTGAAGGAAATAATATAAGATTATTTATAGTAGATTTGTGATCAAAAGTGTAGTAGATTTGTTAGCAGAAGTATAGTAGATTGGTAAAGGAGAATTATCAAGAAGATAAAGATGACAAAGATATAGTCATGTTAGAGGCTGGAGCTTGGGATTGGTGTCTCTAGTAGGTTGGTGTCCACAAAATTTGTAGTTTTTACTTAAGCAATTTTTTTATTTTTATTTTTATTTTTTATTTGGGTTCTCTCCTGAAACGGTTTCCATGTAAAATTGGTGTTCTTAGTTGTTATATTGTAAAGTTGATATTATTGTGTTTGTTAAGTTAAAAAAGTTAAAATTTTGTCTTATATTGATTCCCCCCTTTCCTCTCCTTAGTATAAGCTTGTTCTCATCAATTGTTATCAGAGTAGGTTCCTTCATAATATAGCTTAATCGCTAAAAGGAAGCTCTCAAGAGCACACATGACCTACCAAGAAGGATTATCCTCCAACAAGGCTCCTTTGTTTGATGGAACCAACTATGCTTTCTAGAGCATAAAGATGCACACCTATTTAATGGCTCTTGAATTTGATAATTGGCAGTGAGTGGTAAGTGTATATGTTACTCTAGATTCTCCAAAAACAATTCAAGTTGGAAAGAGGGCTAATAAAAATAATGCCAAAGCTATGAATGCAATTTTATGTAGACTATCAGAATCAAAATTCATCTAAGTGATGCATTTTTGTGTTAGGGAAATGGTCTCTCAACCTTTCATTTACCTAAGGTTACTATTGTAGTAAGTTTTCATTTGAGCACGAATTAGTCACAATTTTCCACTAAGCTTCGGATTGGCTAGATAAGCATGCAAGTAAATTTTCATTTCAAGATAATGTCTAGATTTGAAGATATGAAAGTTTTTGTTTTTGAAAGTTGCGAATGAAAGTTTCAGAGTCAATTTTGAGGGCCTTAGAGGCTCTGAAATGGCTTGAAAGTGTTTGTAACTGACTTAGCTGGTTATAGCTTGATAGAGCACATTGCGAGCTTTCCGACGCTTCAAATGGTTTGTCAAATTAGATGTCTGGTTCAAAAGTTATAGCCTCTGGAAGTTAGGTCTCTTGAAATAGAAAATATAAAAATGTGGGCAAATGAATGAGCTATAAAAGGGAGCTAACACATGTTGGTGTCTATCGACACATCTTGGATTGGAGATAAGTTGGGCAACACTTTTTGGGCAGCTTTAGCTCATGATTTTGTAGTACCGTTTGATGGTTTCATGTATTGTATCTCTTATATTTTAAGTGTGTGAGATGGAGGTTGTGTAAGAGTTTTATAGCTATTGAGTTACCTCTAGATCTTTGGTTGATGACACTTATGTGAGAAGCTTGCTTTGCAAGTATATTGTATTCTGTTGTTGATTTTTGATTAATATATTGGGTGACTTTTTTTAGTGTGGGGTTTTTCTCTCGAAAGGGTTTTCCCCACCATACATCTTGTGTTTATTGTTAATCTATTTGTATCTTGTATATCTCATTCTGTACGTGTTTCTTATTCAGTAATAGTTTAAAATTTGTAAGAAAATTTGTGTTATCTCCCCCACTAGATTAGTGTTAGGAAGTGTTTTCTGCAACTTAGCTTTCTTTCGGTGTGTTGGCGAAAGAAATGTGGAACAAACTTCAAAAGAATTATGGAGATGATAAGGTAAAGAAAGCCAAACTTCATACACATAGAAGGCGATTCAAAAGCTTAAAAATGAAGGATGATGAAAACATTGTAGACTATCTACTTCATGTAGATGAAATTGTTAATGCTATCAGAGACCTTGGAGAAAAGGTTGATGATGAAATACTTTTGCAAAAAGTATTAAGGTCTCTTCACTTGAGTTTTGATGTCAAAGTCTCCACTATTGAAAAAAGGAAAGATCTTAATACACTCAAAATGGATGAGTTGCATGAGATTCTCACAACTTATGAAATGAGGACAGAAAAGGAGAAACCACCTAGGAAAGAGACAACCTTTAAAGCCCAAAATAAAATGAAGAAGGAACCCAAGCCAAGTGATAGTTCCATTGGTGAATCTGATGAAGAAGAAGCTAATTTTGTGAGGAATTTAAAGAAAGAATCTAACAAGTATAAAGGTAAGTTACCTTTTAAATTCTTTAATTTTGGAAAAGTAGGACACTTTGTAACCAAATGCCAATATGCAAAAATTAAAAGTAGTAAACAAGAATAAGAGCATTATGTAAAGAGAGGTGACAAACATTATAGATAAAGCCACAAATATGGTGAATTTGATAAACTAAAGAGCTCTTCTAATAACAAGAAGAGCTTCTATTCCAAGGAAGAAAGTTGCTCTGATAGAGAAGAGATCCTTTTCATGGCAATAAAGCAAAAAAATGATGCCTTAGAAAGTGAAGAAAAAGTAGAGAAGGAAACATAAGGGGAAGAGAATGATGAAATGGATGGATAAGTAGATTTGGAAGAGGAACTTATTTGTGCTTTAAATGAAATAAACTTAAGAAGAAGATTTTGAAGCAAAAATTACAGCTTCAAGAGGACTCTAAATCCAAGGCAAAAATGTCACGAAGTCTTGAGGAGTCAGAGAAAATGATCATCACACTGAAAAATCAAATTGAAGAGGCTAAACAAATTGAGGAAGAAGTTAGAATATAGTTAATGGCAAAAGAAGAAAATTGTGAAAACCTTGAATCCAAAATTGTCTCCTTGAGGAAAGAATTAGAGAAAACAACGACTAAACTAAACAAAAGCCTAAAGTTTGAAAATAGTATTGAAATCTTGAACGATATTATAAATGAGAAAAGGTCACCATTTATTAAGATAGGTATTGGGTATGAAGAAGAAGCTTCAAATTCGAAAGGCATTGAGTCACCAAAGAAGGTGAATAAAGAAAAATAAAAAAGCTATGTTGAGGTCCTCAAAAGTGGAAGTAACAAGAAGAGAGAGAGAGTCAAGCTCCACAAAAATCAGGCACTCCTTCAAAATCTAACAAGGACAAATTTTGAAAGTCCTTTCCTCTGAGGCAAGTGCAGATGACCACATTCTGACACTCTTTCTTTGCTTTTTGCGTTTTATGTAATCAATTTGGTCATAAAGCAATAGATTGTAAAAGTCATGCAAGAAATTTGGGTTGGAATAAGAATACAAGTCCTTAAGGGTTCACAAAAAGGAACTATTACTCTTTCGCTCCTCTAGTAGACTACAATGTTATATGTTATAACTGCAACCACATTGGGCACATTGGATGTTTCTTGTAGAAGTGATTTTGTAGAACCTCCCAAGCAAAATAAGGAGGATACCGTGGCTAAGCAAAAGGATAAAAGTCCAAAAGTGTGGAAAGAAAATAATGAGAAAGAAAAGGCAAATATACATGTTTTGCAAACTAGCCTACATGCACAAAATGAAAGAGACCAATGGCATATCAACAATGGTTTCTTAGGTCACATGATTGGTGACAAGAGCAAATTCCTCACCTTGAAGAAAGTGAATGAAGGGACAGAGAAATTTGGGGACAATGCCTACAACAAATATAAAAGGAAAAGGTACTCTTAGTTTGGATAATGGAAAAACATAAACTAAGAATGTTTTATGTGTTGAAGGATTGAAGCACAATCTCCTAAGTATGAGACGAATGTGTGACCAAGGACACACTCACATTTCATGCTAATGGATGTGAAATCAAGAAGGAATGAAAATTGATTGTAGATGTGAATAGATCAACCAATAACCTTTACAGTCTTAGTGAAATCAAAGGTGAAAAGTGTTATATGGGGCAAGAAGATGAGAGTTGGTTATGGCAAAAAAGGATGACATATGATATTTGACAATCTTATAAAAACCATAACAAGTAGGTCATGAGAGACATACCAAGGATTTCAAAGCTTTAAAATACCATTTGTGAGAAAAGTCAGTATAGGAAGCAAACATGGGTGAGCTTCAAGACCAAGGAATATTTTACATCTAAATCCTTGGAACTTATTCATATCAATCTATGTGGGCCTACCAAAACACAAACCATGCAAGGTGAGAGCTACTTAATGTTGTTAATTGATGGTTATACCATGATGACTTAGGTCACATTTTTAAAAGAAAAATTTGAAGCTTTGTGAAGTTTAAGGTAATCAAAACCTTAGTGAGAATGAAATTGGACTAAAGGTCAAATGCCTAAGGTCATATAGAGGAGGTAAGTTCTTTTCCAATGAATTTGAATAATTCTGTGAACACTGTTGCATAAGAAGACATCTTTTTGCTACTAGCACTCCACAACAAAATGGAGTTATGGAAAGAAAAATAGAACTGTCCAAGAAATGGCAAGATCCATGTTAAATGAGACCAAACTATTAGACACATTTTGGAGATAAGCAATACATATGGCATTCTACATTTTGAACCAAGCACAAATATGAGTCAATCATAATAAAACACCATATAAATTATTGAAGGGAAGGCTTGCAACTATTTAATATTTCCATGTTTTTGGGAGCACATGCTATATAAGAAGAGTTGAGGAAGATTTTGTAAAAATTTGACTGTAGGTCCAATGAAGTTATTTTTCTTAGTTACTCTTCAAGGAACAAAGCCTACAGGTGTTAGAATAAGCGATTGCACAAAATTATTAAAAGCATAAATGTTTGAGTAGATGAGGAAAGGCTTCACAAAGAAAAGGCATAAGAAGTTGATTGTTAAAAGGAAGAAAGTTGCAAAGAAAAGGAAGTAGAAGAAGAAATTGAAAATGAGTTAGTTGGGCAAAGAGACACAAATACACCGTCAAAGGTATCATCCAAGACACCTTTGAGATTTGTTCAAAGGAACCATCTAGAAGATCGAATTCTCAGTGACAAAGATAAACATTTAGACAAGGAGATTAGCCTATATATTTGGTGCAACACAAAATTACAGACCAAGATTCACCATTAATATAAAAGAATAAAATTTTCCTAGGTGGGAAAAAGGGTGGGGCTCTCGTTGCAACAGGCATGTCGTGAGGGGGGTGGGTGGTGAAGGCTGTCGAGCTGACGTGGACACCTTGCTCGTGGTACATAGGCTAGGTGGAAGAAAGGGTGGGATCCACATTATAGCAGGATGGATCAATGGGTTGAGGTGATGAGGTGGTGTATCCATGCATGCTATGCTCACATGGCCAACTTTGAGGGCCATTTTATGATGACGAGATGTTATCATTTTTCGTGCAGCCTTGCCAGTGATGACACAAAATAACAAGATTAATAATTTTTTAATGAGTCTTTTATGTGGTGTTATTTTTATATTTCACTGGGTACAATAGGTGAGCGTTGACACGCTTGACATTTAATGTGGATGCCAAACAATTATTACTTCGTTGTTGACATGTATTTAACCCTGTCGATTAAAGACAAATCCTTAAATCTTTTTTTATCGACTATATTTAGATAGTTAGTGAAAGATAGGGCTAAGTCTCTAGTTTGGGTTCTCTCTGCTACTGTGTTATCTTTGACTATTTTGATCATGGGTGGGGACAGGGTGAGAATTGAGCCTAGCACTCATACTAAATCTGAAGGGAATGCACAATTTATTGAATGTATAAATGGGTATGACGAGACCCTATTTGTCTAGTTTGCCAGTTTATGGGATAATAAGAGGGTTAAGATGGGGGGTGTCTCATTTGAGATTGAGGAGGTCATAGTGAAAGCAATAGGCCTCTCCACCAAGGGGAGAAAATGGAAAAACAGAGCCAAGTGACGGATAATGAAAGTTTATCCTAGATCTTCCAGGAGAATGAGGAGCTTGTAAATCTTCATGGAGGATTTGTTGGAGCCAACCTGTCAGACCCATGGAATTAGGTTTGCCTTATGATAATGAAATTCTTCACTTTAGAGAGTAGGTTCAAATTTTATTACTATTATCAACTACCCTTGCTTAAGCATTTTCGAAATAATGATTTGCTTTCCTTTCCATTTTTTTTGGGTTAAATTCTCTTGAAAGCTTGATTCATCATGTTGTTGAGATGGCCAAAACTCAAGGTCATAAGCCCATACCTCTCCACCAAGGCCTTCTCTTCCCCCTCTACAATTTTCACTTGGCCCTTTGTCCTCCTAAGCAACTAGTGGTTACGAAAGCCCCTTTCTCTGATTCACCCCCAGTTGCTAATATCCTTGATTCCCTAGGCTCTAATTAAAAGAAATACTTGCAAATCTCAATTGTTGCCAAAACCCTATGTCGTCTCAGTTCCCCTGCTACCCCAACCTGTGACATGGTGGTTGAAGGTCTCTGTGTTCTCAAATAGTCGACTACCACCTCCATTGCGAACAAGAAAAGGAAACTCCAGAGACCTTCCCCATTGGCAAAAAAATCCAAGATGACCATCTAGGAGGTTGTTAGTGATGCAGAGGTGGAAGTGTGTGAAAATGATAGTAAAAGTGGGGGAGTGCCAATCATAGATGCTCTAATAGGTTGGCTAGGTGTATGATTAGCAAAATGGAAGGAAAAAAAATGGACTGTGATGAGGAATCGGAGGAGGACTCTATTGACGGTGATGATGTTGCTGAAGATGAGGAAGATGATAGATGACATAGGGAAGGATGAGAGTTCGACCAAGTCCACTAGTGATAGTTCAACACACATCGATAATGGTAAAAATGAACTTGTGGACCTAACTCAAGAGGCCATGCCAGAGGAAGAGGACACTCACCAAGGGGGGAATGCGTGCACTTGTGCTGATTGCAAGACTACCACGAAAGAGTTGGAGGCCTTGAAGAAAAATGTGCTAGAGATGGAGCAGAAGATGGTTAGTATCTCCAAGTTCAGCCTGCGTGTGATGCACAACTCAACCACCTCCCTGCGCCCGATGTAGAAGGAAGTGCTAGGTAAGGATTCTAAAAAAGAGGGAAACTATAAGGAACTCATTGAGATCCTCACCGAGGATTGGAGCAATGCGCTCAAGTAGCCACTAGTTGGTTGGTTTTAGTTTTTTAGGTTTTATGTTATATTCAGCTAAGACTTTTTATTGTTATACCTATCTTTCTAAGACTTTTAAGCTTTTTTTTAATATACTGTAAGTATGTTGTTAGTTGTTAATGCTACCTATGGGCTATTAGTGTAAAGGGCCAACACCCTTGTTTTGTTGCTTCTAATATAAAAATCAACTACTTCATTTCCCTTTTTAAATCATGCTTGATAAGAATGAGGACGATTTCCACAATGCAACTTTAATTTTTCTACCATCTCTTTGGAAACCATGCTCTCACAACTGCAACTATCAACAATAACTTGACATACCTTTCTACTCGATGTGCATCTAGTTCAAAAAATATTTGTTCGAAGACAAGAATCGTCACAACCTCTTATTGGTTTTCGCTCCTTCGCTAGAATAACCATTTGCTCTCCTTATCATGAGATTCTCCTCCACATCCACAAATCTAAACATGAGCTTGCAACGAAAGTTTACTAGCATGCTTATTTAGCCAATCCATAGCTTTGGAGAAAACTCTATACCAATCCCTGCTCAAATGTAAACCTACTCTAAACATAATCTTATGTAAATGCAAGGTTGAGACACCATTTTCTTGACAAGGTGAATTTGAAGTGTTTTACCTAACGCTATCGACATATATGGAGTCTTATATTGCTCAATAAGAAGATTTTGACAATCCAATACTAGGAGAATTGAAATTTTAATAAGAAGAAAGTGGTGAACAAGTTGAACGTAGACAAATAGATTTGATAGAGTTGATTCTTTGGATTTGTACTTGTTTATCTAAGCAATACATTCTATTAGAAGAGCAATTACCTCCACCATGTGGATTTCCCAGAATCAATGTGTTGTGGCATCTTTTGTCATTTCAATCCTTTATTTTTGTTTAGTACAACCTTCTAATTCCTCCATTCATAGTTTCATTTGACATCACTAAGTAGCATAGTAATTTTAATTGTGGGATTCATGATTTCTACTTTAAATTAGAAGAAATTAGAGATTAGTTGTAGGCATGTATGTTAATGTTGTAAGAATAAAGGCTAAAGAATGCATTATGATATTCAAAATAATTTGGTCAAGGGTTTTGGTTGTTGACATGGGTTTTTTATTCTACAAATAGATACTAGTGCACAAATGTCCCTGTTGAGCATACCAGATGGGGGGGGGGGGGGGGGGGGGTGGGTGTGGTGAATCAACATAAACTAAATTCTGGAACTTCATAACACAATTAAGAACTTAAATCCATTAGACCATATTATGAAGAGTTAAGCAATAGCAGCATAAGCACTCACACAGGAACACTACATGGAAAACCCGAACTAGGAAAAACCACGGTGAGCACTTGCCCACGAGAATATATCCACCATGAATAGAAATGATTACAAATGGGAGCCAATTGCTTCAGACTTGCTATCTCAGGCTAATTGCTCATGGAGCAAGATACAAAAAGGGACTTGTAGACCTGAAGCTAACTACTTTCAGGACAAGATACAAAATTACAATATCGGAATAGAAACTGTATAAATAGAAGCATCCCAGAATGCTGATTACAGTCACTGTTAAAGCACAAAACCGTTCTTACTCAAATATTCAATCCACCGGACCTTCTAGATCACTGCATCTAAATCCACTAAAACGACTACACTGCAAAAACAATTGACAAACTTCCTTGCATCACACCCTTATTGATTTTTACTACTTCACCATTCACCAATTTATCACATACACAACTCGCTTACATGATTCAACTCTCTTATTCACACTTACATAATTCAACTCTCTTATTCACAACTTCTCTTCAACAAATCATCATATGTGTGTGTGTCACACACACACCCACACACGTGCACACACACACACACACACACACACACACACACACACACACACACACACACACACACACACACGCCCACACCCACACACACACACAAGAACAAGACCTTTCTCACCAAGTCGGCCAAGGAGGATACTAACGTGCACATACTATATATCTACACACACACACCCACCCACCCACACCGGAACAAGACATACTATTCCGACCAAGATATACAACTGAACCAACATATGCACGCACGTGCACGCACACACACACACACACACACACACACACACACACACACACACCGGAACAAACCCCAGAACAAGACCTTTCTGACCAAGTCGGCCACACACACACACACACACACACACACACACCAGAACAAGACCTTTCTGACCAAGTCGGCCAAGAAGGAGGATACTAACGTGCACATACTATTCCGACCAAGATATACAACTGAACCAACACACACACACACACACACACACACACACACACACACACTGGAACAAGACCTTTCTCACCAAGTCAGCCAAGAAGGAGGATACTAACGTGCACATACTATTCCGACCAAGATATACAACTGAACCAAAAACATGAGACATGAAACATAAACTAGACCAAAAACATCATTCAAACCAAAAGAACACTCCTTGCAGGATCACTAGACCAAATATACATTATATTCAGTTATGATAATATGACGTAATGCTTGCACCAATTACAATTTTGAACAAGAGAGTCCAGACCAAAATAGACAAAACCTGAACCAATCCAAAACATGTTGATATCATTCCAATGCAATTGCTCAAACATAGAACTAATTATATCAATCTCTAATTCCAAACCAAATCACCTCATTCTTCACCAGCTTCTCAACACAGTACCCATCCCTATCCATACACAGATATCTGAACTAGAACATATCCGGATCATATTGTTTGACATCAATGACAACAAAACACATATCTGCAACAGTCTCGATGTTTTAAAAATATTTACACTTCATTTAGAACTAATAGCTTGCTAGGTTTGATAATCAAAGATACAAATATAACTAATAAGAGGTATTCTATTATTTTATTATTAAATGGAAAATTTTATCTTTAATAATATTTTCTTGTTTCATGCTTTTCAAAAGTTATTTCCATGTCAAAACATCCACTTGTAAGATCTTTTCAAATAACTTTCATGTAAGTATTTCCAATTTGTGGTTTTGTATTAACTTCAAGATTGTTATTTTGCATGCTTACAATCTAGAACAAAAAAGGAATATATATTTGACATTTTATTTTGCTTTAATTATTGGTTGAATAAATTGTGTTGTAGGTTTATCTAGTACGATGAAGCCTATAATTGATGAGATGTCAATATGTGGAAGTTGGTATTGGAAGTATACATTAGACAATTCCCATTTTAACTTGGAAATGGTTGAACTTTGAAATCTCTTCCTTCTATTTGAAATGCTTGATGATGTACATAGAGAAGAAGCCTTGTAATAGTAGTCAAGGATAGCTCAACTCCTAGTTGAACACATTATAATCTTATTCTTTTACCAATATAAATGCACAAGTTGAACCAAAGTTCAACTGCATGGAATGTAACTTTTAAATCAAAAAACGTTAATTCTTTTGTAAGGATGTACATATAATTTTTATTTGAAATGGTTAAGATGTAGTTCAACTCTTGGGAAACATGCCATCACTTATTTTTCAACCATGTCATGTAAGTTGAGCTAAACTTCAAGCATGTAGAATTTGTTTATTTATTTCATCAGCAGCAATTCTTTTGCTTAGGTGTATATATTATCTCGTTGAAGCAATGCCTAAATAGGATAGTTAAGTTTTCATCCTATAGACTTGATCAAGCATTATAATTTGTTCCTTATATTATAATTTTTATATGAAAAACATTTTTTCTTTCTCAACATTATTAACCATTTTATAAAAAAACATGAATGACAATCAAGAAAAAAAGTTTCATATTCATAACACTAACTAAGCTTTTTTAATAAAAAATAGAAACTCAATGGAAAGAATACTATTTGTATTTAGTTTAAAACCATGCATCACATATAATTTCAATCAAAATAAGTTATATTGTGGGTTGTACCTTCTCAAAGGGCAAAATAGATAACATCTTTGCTTCTATCAACGTGCATAAGAAATTTGACATCCTTTAAAAAATGTTAATTCAAGGGACAAATTGGAACAATCTCAAAATCTCAAAAGTTTGACAAATTGTAGTAAGGTCTATGGTATATTATGATTTAGGGAGACTCTCGCTCTCAACCTAAACTAAAAACAAATCAGCAAATTCACATAGAGAAATAGATAAGAAGTTGGGAAACTTTTTATTGAAACTTGATTAAAATAACACTACCAATTTGGTAGCAAAAATCGAGCCTTATGGTTTTACATATAATCATAAAATCTGATTTCGAAATAAATAGTATCACCTCTTCAAATCTGATTTCTTCATCTCTTTCTGCTTCTCCAACTCCAAGCTTGAAAAATTCTAATTTGGGACTTCAATAATCAAAAGTGTGGTTGTCAATAATTACACTAGTTATTACCTTGCAAAAATGCTATGCCAAAAATATGAAAAGGCTGAAAAACACATGTATTAAGCTTCCTTGAATGCCATTATGCCTTGTCATATCCACCTCCACAAACATGCTAAATGAGGAATTAGGCGTAACACCCCACTCAACTCACCAAGACCACATAATAGAAAAAGAAAAACCACTTGTTCTTGGGCAACCATTTATAAATGTTTTGCATTAAGGAAAGCATCTATGAGTGAAGGCAAGTTGTAACTCCCAGTTGTTGGCATTGTGTTGTCATTGATGTCAACCGATATGGGATGACTACCGGTATGAGAGATGTATGTGCAACACTGTCATGGAGGAGTACAGTATGAGATATCTTTGATATCACCTTGTGTTGCAGAACACCGGTAAGGTAAAGAAGAGAATGTCATTCAGATGAATGACCATCGGGGTCACCGATACACAAGTTAGTGCCTGACTTGTGTGGATGAAAGGGCAAGGTTATTGGTACAATGTATCACTGGTAAGGAAAGGATGTCAACTGATAAGTGTTGTGTTGACAGGATGTAGTTGCCAACTGGCAAGCTCATGACCAGTGTACAAGCAGGATGGGCAAGGTGTTTGAGTTGTTGTTTGTGATGAAGAGGCATAATGTTCCTTAATCACATCAACACTGAAGGAGAAGAATATACAAGTCACATGAGTTTATTGCAGGATGCAGATGACAAGGTGTCACTCCACCGGTATGTGGAGCTTATCTCCTATCATGCACAATGTGCATCATAGTTATGTGAGATAAAGAAGAGGTAAAGGCAAGTGTTTGAAGGCTCACATCGGATCTATCGGTGAAACAAATGAATGCCTTGAGTGCATGAAATCAGGGTTATGCACTGGACCGACAAAGAAGGCATGTTGGGATGTCGGTGCAGATGAAGAGTGATGGTTTTGTCATCTTTGACAAACCAAGAGAGATGTTGTCCGGTCTGATGATGAAGAAGACAAAGTGGAGCAGCTGGAAATAGAGAATGAAATTGACATGCAGATGCCTTAGATGGAGTCTGGTGAAGGTTGATGACATAGTATCATCAAGAGCGTTTATTGGTTGAGTGTTCCACTAGAAGAGAAGTAGAGTGCAAGGTTGATGACATGGTGTCATCAGGAAGGCTACCGGTAAGCATGAGAATCGGTAAGGAAGCGAAGAGGCTCAGAGTTGTGACTCTACCTGATGAAGATGAGCATGCTTTGGATAGACACGTCTGATGACCGGTTAAGGAGTTCCATCGACAGTTCAACAATGTACAGACATGAGGAGTTAACCGATATAGTGTAAGATACCGGCAAGGTTAGTAAACCGACAGAAAAGAGGAACTGATAGAGTGTTTGGTCGGTGATCCTATCTGGATCGACATGAAGATCCAAGCTGGCAGTTGGTCGATGTGGATGCCACGTAGAGGTGAAAGGACAAGCTCGCAGAGGTCGGTGAATTACCGTGTAGGGATAGGTGTTTCTACAGGTGTGCATTTAATATGGATCCTGTGATTTGTGGATCGGATCAGAGGAGTGTGGCTCGAGGAAAAATGAACGACAAAGAAAAATCAGGGAGTTGTTGGTGCTTGGATCGAAGCAAGAAAATCAGTTTGTGAGAAGACCTCGAGAAGGAAACAACAGAGGTATTAATGGCGTTTTGACAGATGCAGGGTCATGTTTTCTATATTTGGAAAACGTGTATTGGAAGGCACAACAATGGTAGTGATGTGCAAATAGCTGTCTGGGCAATCAGATCAGATAGGATCTGATTGGATTTGGTTTGCCTCGAGGTTGATGAGGAAACCCTAATCGCCCGAGATTTGAATTGGATTTTGGCGGAAAAACCAGGTTATAAATAAGGAAGCCAAAATCATTGAAGGTTGTTGCTGAAGAGAGGAAGATAGGACTCTTGCAAAGTGATTGAGTGTTGCAAGTGAGAGCAGATCAGTTAGGTGCTCATCAAGGAGATAGAGAAGAGACTAAGTGTGAGGGAGAACCAGGTTGAAGAGTTCAACCGGTAGAAGTGCGGAACTGGCAGTGTTTATACTGATAGAGAAGAAGAAAAGGTAACTGCAAAGAAGGTAGGCATAGAACCGATGGAAAGCATCAGAGCAACTGAAGGAAGTGAGAATCGACAGAGAGAGAGGTGAACCGATAAAGCAGCAGCAGCAGAGAGAGAGGTGTACTTGCGTAGTAGAGAAGGTGACTCACCGACAGAGTGAGGTATATGAAATGGTTACAAGATTCACTTGTAACAGTATGATTAATTTTGTATGTGAAGTTATCTTTGAGATCATTGAGTTGTAGCTTGGTGCAGGGGTTGTAGCCCTAAACATTTTAACAAATTTCATTGTGAGGCTGGATTGGAGCAGTAGATTCCAGGAACATTGCTCACCGAGGTTTTTCCCATCTTGGGTTTTCCTCATACATACTGGTGTTATGTGATGTCCCTTTGTGTGAATGCATTTGTGTTTTGTCTCCTCACAAACCGGTAAGTCTGCATTCAACTAGATCTGTTAATCATTATATTATCATAGGGATAGTTAAAGGAAAAAGTTTGAGAACCATTGATTCACCCCTTCTCAGTGGTGCATTGTGTCTTACACCAGTTTCCACACAGAAAGGCATTTTTGAATATCTGACTTGAAAATGCCTCCAAAATGCATTCAAATTACAATAAGGTTCTAACTTAAGAAAGTGACCAAAACATTTAATAAAATATTTGGCCTCATTATTCCTAATAATCCACCTACAACATCTATTCATTTAGACTAAAGAAATTAAAAATAAAACATATTTTTGGTTGATGTTGGATGACTTTTCCACCATGGATTCTCGTGCATCAAACACCCAAGGAAATTTGAAATGCTTTATGAGTTAAACTCATAAACATGTGCAGATTCTGTGCTTATTTTGGATCCACTTTTCTCCCTTATTTGCTTGAATATTCTTCCCCAATTTTCTTTGCAATTTGATGTATCTTCCATCTTTCATATTTTCTCTCTTTTTTCCTCTTTTCACATAATCCAACTCCTTCCAATATGCACCACGAAATTTTGGAAAATAACAAGTATCCTCTTTAGTGTAATAAGAAGTTTCATGCATTACCTCTTTCTCTATCACCCTCGAAACAAATTCTTCATTATCAATCTTGGTTACAAAATTGTGTTCCTTTTTCTCCATGTCTTCTAAAAGACAAATTTCAGTTGTAAACTCTTTGTTTGCATTTAAACCAATGTTAACAAAATAAACATGAGATTCATCTTTCCCATTTTGCAACAATCTATTAGTCATAAGATCTTCATTTTAATCAATGTCTTTATCAAACAAGAGCACACCAAACAGCTCAACTTTTACTTGTTCATCTTCTTGCTCACTTTCAATTGCACCTTATCTTTTAATGCATTCATTTATGTAATATCCACTTCTATGTCTATCTTATCATTCTCAAGTAAATCAACTTCAACAAAAATTTCACAAAAATCAGATTTTACCTCTTTCTCTACTGAAACTTTCACTCTACCCGTCTTGAATGTAATTGAAATTGGTGCAACTTGCATTAGTAAATCATTATCTTCATTCTCATCCTTTTTTACTAACTATTATTTCAATCTTTGCATTTTCTTCAACAAATCAAGTTCATAATCAATTGGAATACACTGCCTTTTTAACTTTTTAACCATCCTATCCTACTTTGTGATCTCTTTTTCCCCTCTTGAGACTCTATCCAACTGAACTTCTTTCCACCAAATGCTGGAGTGACCTTTCAACTTTGTTTTTGCAAATTTGACTATGTAAGGATCTTCAATTTCTTCAAATTCAAAATATTCTTCAAGATTATTAATCCCATCTATTAATTCTCCTAGATTAATATTTCTATAGAATATTGGAATTTCAATTTTAGGCCTCTTAACAATCCTTGAAACTGTAATAAAAATGGGTCATTTTTCATATTTGTGGCTACAACTTGTTCTCCAAATTGAGTGGATGCTTCTAAATATTCAACTTAGTCTATGGCTCTCCCTCTAAATTCACCTTGTTTTGCATAGTTCTTCTTGCAATGTTTCTACTTGTGTCCTACGTTCTCTGAAATCATCACCATAAACAATATCACCTCCACCTCTCTGGTTTCTCTTTGGAGGCATTTTCACATAACTCACAACTCACAAGTACAGGTACAAATTGCCTCACATTTGATAGTCTACTCACACTCTTTAGAATTTCCTGCTCTGGTACCACTAATGTAGTGTGACTCACCCTATTAACCCAAACTCAAAACAAATAAGATAATTCACATAGAGAAATAGATAACAAGTATGCAAACCTTTTATTGAAAGTTGATTGAAATAACACAAGTTTGGGTGCAAAGATTGAGCCTTATTGGCTTTACATTCAATTATGAAATTTAATTTTAAAACAAAAACCAATATTATTTGCAATAATGGACTACCACAACAA